>NC_136137.1:1675000-2275000 GCF_965212315.1 Lampetra planeri | reverse complement strand
GGAGTGGGGAGCGTGGTGGAGTGGGGAGCGTGGTGGAGTGGGGAGCGTGGTGGAGTGGGGAGCGAGGTGGAGTGGGGAGCGTGGTGGAGTGGGGAGCGTGGTGGAGTGGGGAGCGTGGTGGAGTGGGGAGCGTGGTGGGGAGCGTGGTGGAGTGGGGAGCGTGGTGGAGTGGGGAGCGTGGTGGAGTGGAGAGCTTGAGGGAATTGTGTCGAGTGAGAGAAGAGAGGAGAGGTAGTTCAGTAGCCGAGCCCATGGTGGTGACGAGTGCGGTTCGTGTATCGATCCTGTATTGGATTGGAAGCTGGCTGAGGGATTTGAATACAGTATATGGGGCGATGTGGTCCCATTTAAGGGCGCGGATGAGAATTCTGGCAGCAGCATTTAAGTATCATCTGGAGTTTGGTGATGAGGGATGTGGAGAGAGTGGCAATCGTCGAGTCAGGATGAATTGAAGGCACGGCTGAGGGTCTCAGTGGCGGCTGGGACAAGGAAATGCGTGATGGGAACATCGCGGTTTTTTTGTTTGTTATTATCGGAAGAGCGATCATCATGGTGCCCCGATTCCTAGCCCGAGTGCGAACCATGCCCGTGATTGTAATGGTCGCCCTGTCACCCACGCGTTATTAGAAGAGGTGCAGAGGTTATTTTGAGGGATGGTTTCCCCCTTTACAAAGGGGGACAATGGATTGCTTAAAAGAGAAAAATAAACCTCTCTGCAAAGTGCTTTGAAGAGAGGCGAAATTGGTTTCTTGAAAAAAAAATTAGATGAACGTCTTCCGAGCGACACGTTTAAAGGACAGCCGTTTCAAGAAGGAATAGACGGACATTGTAGGGCAGGCGGACGGGCGGGCGGGCGAGAGATTTTGTCTTTTGTCAGCAAGTTTATCTCCGCTGCGCGGTTGGGAATCACCTCATTAGCCGCGAGCAGAAGGAAGACTCCCTTCAGCGAGCCGCGCGTCGCGACACGTCCGGGGACTGGCCACCGGAGATAATGTGACGGAACAAAATGTGGAGTCGCTTCAATCACAACCACACCACCCCCCCCTAGCCAGCCGAGTACTTAAACTGTGCATCCACCAACTGCCCCGGTGCAGGGTCTGCCCCTGAAAGGGCCTTGAGACTCAGGATCCCGCTGCGTTTAAGTGGAGGACCCTTTATTTATTTATTGTCGCCAGTGGTTAGCGCACTGCACGATGAACCCAGCGACTTGAGTTGATTTCCTGTCCACGACTAACATCAGTGGCACGTGATGACTGCACACATCCTGGTCGCCCCCTCCCCTTTCTCCGTGTCTAACGTCCTCCTCCTCCCCGTGCCCCCCTTGCCCCCCACGCTGCCCCTGCTCCCCACGCTGCCCCGTGCTGCCCCCGCGTGCGCTAGGCCTACCTGGGCGTACTGGAGCTAGAGGCGGCGCGGGCGCAGCACGACGAGCTGTGCATCCCCATGGTGGTGGTGCCGGCCACGGTCTCCAACAACGTGCCGGGCACCGACTTCTGCCTGGGCGCCGACACGGCGCTCAACATCATCATGCACGTGAGCGCGCGCCAGCCAACTTAGCCCACCTCCAACCCCCCCCCCCCCCCCCCCCCAGTGGCAGCTTGATTGAGACAATTCGATTTTGATCAATCGATATGAGCGATTAACAGTCATGATTACCATCCGCAGTTTGAGTTTTCAGTCGAGATGATTTAAAAGTGCACGGCTTAAACCCCCCCCCCCCCCCCCCGCGGCCGTTGCCGGGCACTCCGCAGACGTGCGACCACATCAAGCAGTCGGCGAGCGGCACCAAGCGGCGCGTGTTCGTCATCGAGACGATGGGCGGCTTCTGCGGCTACCTGGCCACGGCGGGGGCGCTGGCGGCCGGCGCCGACGCCGCCTACATCTACGAGGAGCCCTTCGGCATCGCGCAGCTGCAGGTGAGCGCGCTGTCACTGGCTCCTTTCGCAAAGGGAAGAACAAAAATGCCATCGGCCGTACGCCAAATTCGTTCATCCGCGAGCATTTTAAAACGTGCTTTTTTTTTTTACAAAGTCCATCAGCCTATCGGCCTTTCCAGACCGAGACTGTTAAGCAGTATTTGTTTAAGGTGAACTCTGACCTTCTGGGACTAATCAGCGGAGTCGTGGCTTGTGAAATAAATGCTGCCGGATCGGCAGATGCTACTGGCAAGAGCACTCCACTGAAATTAAGAGGGCCCCGTTTCGGCGCCAAAATCGAGGGTGACCACGAGGCCACGATGCGCTTCTTGAGGTTCGGAACGCACGGAGCGATTGTCACCGTGTGACCGACACGGCAGATGTCTCGAGGAGCTGCTCCGTCGTTGCTGCGCACAGCAGGGCGGGTGGGAAAGTGCTGCCCCCTAGTGTGGATAAAGATCCTCCCCGTATACGCCTGAGTAGACTTGTTAGGGCAAAGACAAAGATCCCCCGTGTAGCCCGTACGACTGTAGGGACAAGTGTTGTTAGCGAGCACCTATGAAGGCCGGTACAGTACACGAAGAGGTGGTTTGCCAGGACCACGCCCGACCACCTTTGTCTCCCCAGTGATGATGTTCACCCATTGCACCAGGTGCTCATTTGAGGCTGAGTCGACCTCGTGTGGATAAGAGCTCGGTTGCACAATCGGGATGAAATTGGGGTGACAGAAATATAAAGGATCCTTGTGACAACAACAAAAAATTAACCCGTAAAAACAAAGTTTTTCACTATAAATCCTTTATATGCGTGGCGGCTAGAGTCCTCTCGTCCTCTGGCTTGAGATGGCTGCCACCTATGGGTCAGATGATTGTCTGGCAGCATTAAACAATTGGTAATTTAATATTTAATTTTTTTTCCCTAAACAGTGTAAAATTTTGGAAAATATTTTTCACGAAAAGGCATTGTCACGCACAACGAGTCTGTGTGCAAAATGTCAGCTCGATTGGATCACGGGAAGTGGGTTAAAAAACGACCGAAAGATTTGCACGGTCCTAAGCAAGCAAGCAAACTTAATATAAAGGATTTAAAAATGACGAAGCTTTTTGGACATTGCGTGCAACATGCCTCCCGTGCATATGAGAACGTGAACCTCAATGGACTCCCACCTGGGAGTCATCAGAGTGAGATTGTTGTCCGTATTGCAGGCGGACGTCATCCGTCTGGTGGAGAAGATGAAATCGGGGGTGCAGCGTGGTCTGGTGCTCAGGTGAGTGGCGGCCATTCACCACGGCGCTTGTGCCAGGCTAGGTGCACTTTGAGACCGCGCTGGCAGGAGGCCACGGGACTGGCGGATGCACCCCGCTGCTCTTCCCACTGTGTCACCTTGGTGTGTTTTTAGCCGCCCGGTGCCCTCTGCTCGTTGTTGCGAGCGCTACTTCTCCGCTCTCCGATCTTGCAGGAGGACATGAATGTGGTGATGGCACTAGCGAGCTATAGAGGCATGCCTACCACCGAATTTGAGCTCTTGTGGGACAGCCCGGGACGTATAGCCTGTGTACATAATAGCTACAAGATAAAAGCTGCTCGTTTATTTTTTTATTTTTGGGGGTCCCTCTCCATTTTTAAAATGAACATGCGTTTCAGAGTATTTGCCTGCTATAAATTTCCACTGGATGAGCCACTTCGTTGAGCTATCATTTGTGGCCAGGTCGCTTCCGACAAAAGAGCCACACAGCTCAGTGGGTCCCTTACCGCGTGAAATAAAAAAAGATAGTCGGTCAATTTAAATTCTAAAGCTTGTGGCCTCTCCTACCCACAGGAACGAACACTGCAACACCAACTACAGCACGGACTTTGTCTACCACCTCTACACGGAGGAGGGCAAAGGCGTGTTCGACTGCCGCAAGAATGTCCTGGGACACATGCAGCAGGTGAGACACTCGGCGTGGAACAACGCATCGATTCACATCACCCACGTATAGGGTCGGTATCTTTACCGCTGTCGACCAAACCTGGACTATTTCTCCGTCTGCCGAGTTCACAATACATGGAAGCAATGGGAACGCACTGGTGCAGTGGTCAGCGCGCTGCGCTAGGAACCTGGGGACCCGAGTTTGATTTCCGCTCACGGCCAACACCAGTGACAATTATCTGAACCCGTTCCGGGTCTCCCCAAGGTCGACTCAGCCTCAAATGAGTACCTGGTGCGGAGTGTAAACATCACCACTCGGGATACAAAGGTGGCCGGGCGTAGTGGTGGCCACCCACCCCCTCGTGTGCCATTCCGGCCTTTATAGGTGCTTGCTAACAGCACTTGCCCCAACAGTCTGTTGAGGCTAAACGGGGGATCTTTGTTTTTGTATATATATGTTTGTGTGTGTGTAAAAAGTGTGTGTTTTTTTTGTGCATTTGTGCATAGGGTGGGGTGCCATCTCCCTTTGACCGAAATTTTGGCACCAAAATGGCAGCCAAGGCCATCCAGTGGCTCTCTGAGAAGCTCAAGGAGAGCTACAAGCAAGGTGAAGCCTCACAACAGCCACCGCCGCGCTCTACAGCGGCGGCTAGTACACTTTGTTGGGCCCGTGGGCCCCTCGGCTGATGCAAAACATTTCCGCGGAAACCCACCCCTGGTGACAAAACGCATTCATTTGTCTCTCTAAATACCAGTGATACTCAATGATTCAAATGAATGGAACATTACAACTTTTTTTTTTATGCAGCTATGAGGGTTTTTTTGGGGGTGCCATTTCGATCTTAGGGTTACGGTAGTTTAATCAAGGTAGTTTACTTAACTTATTTTTATTTTATTTTAAATATCATGAGTAAAATCTGAATTAATATCTGAAACAAAAACGTCGTCATTCTTGTCCGGGTCAACCTGTGCTTGCATCACAGCCCCGCGGAGCACGTGGAGGAGCGGGGACCACACTCTGAGAACCCGCTGCCGTAGACCCACGATGGCTGTAGACCCACGATGGCTGTAGACCCACGATGGCTGTAGACCCACGATGGCTGTAGACCCACGATGGCTGTAGACCCACGATGGCTGTTGACCCACGATGGCTGTAGACCCACGATGGCTGTAGACCCACGATGGATGTAGACCCACGTTGGCTGTAGACCCACGATGGCTGTAGACCCACGATGGCAACACGATCTTCCTGAAGGGGTGGAATGCAGTGACCAACGCCTAGCCAAGGCCTCTACCGGAGTCAACGTCCCACAGCTGCTGAAACCTGATTTCCACACGTATTCCTCTATGAAGTCATTTCACTTAGATTGTGCATGAAGAAAGAACCCAGCATTCATTTTAGAAGAGATAAGTCAGACAAGTTGACATGATTACACCATAGTGATTCAGTGGCATTGGACGATGTTTTTTTTTCTGACAGTTTGATTGGAGAAACGAAGGCATAGGTAAACAGTACTAATACGTCTTGTTTTAACAGCACTAATGGATTTGTTTGAGAGCGTTTTAATCAAGGATAAATATTTGTATTCGTTGAGCGCTTAAACACGAACGAACCTCAAAATGCTGAACAAACACGTACAGGAAGTAACCGGGGATTAATTTCGGCCGGGGATTTGTGACCTGGAAAAAAATGTGCCCGCACCCGGCACACCACGTCCAGGATGCCTTTCGCTATGGCTGTGGCCACTTAGTCCCCCCGTGCCTACTGCAGTCTAACTGCGATCCCGAAAATAATCAGAACATCGGCTCCGGTCGTGCGCTACTATTTTGGGCAATGACAGCGCGATAAATGAAAGGCATCGTCGGCGAGACAATGTCACGACTAAACGGCAATGTCACATACGGGGCTTTCAATTTATCCGTTTGAATAAGTGCCATTTGTTCCGTTAAAAATGGTTTTGGGAAATCAATAAGGCGACCAAAAGTGCACCACTGTACAGTGCGCCCTTCCAAGAAACCTTATCCTACCCGCGAGCGGAATGGAAATGTACGAGCACTTTTTATCCCGTCGCGTAAAGTGCATTAAGGGTGCAGTGAGAGAGTGTCGAGTTGAAACAATGCACACATGACTGGTTATCTTCTTGCTCCTGATCACAACTCTCTCACAGAGAGTCGTGATCAGGAGCATGCGGTGCTGCTATAACTAAACGGTGCCGGCCATTGGTGCTAAAGGGAAACAATTAACGTTTTGGAAAATGGTGAAAGGGTGGGGGGGGGACGTGCAATGCTGATGTTCCTGGTTATACGGAGACATCTGCCTCGATGCCTCTCTTCCCTCCACAACCACAACCTCGCCTCCTTGCCCCCGCCCCCCGCCCACCCCTCCACTCCCCCCATCTCCCTCCTCGCTACCCCCCTCCTCGACCCCCGGCAGGTCGCGTCTTCGCTACCGGCGCCGACTCGGCGTGTCTGCTGGGTCTGCGGCGCCAGGCTCTCGAGTTCCAGCCCGTGTCGGACCTCAAAGATCAAACCGACTTCACGTGAGTTCCCGCCGCCACCGCCGCAAGGCTGTGTGCATCGTGCACGCGGCGTGGTGATGCCTCCCCTAGGTCGACTCAGTCTCAAATGAGTACCTGGTGCGGTGTGTAAACATCGTCACTGGGGAGATAAAGGTGGTCGGGCGTGGTGCTGGCCACCCACCCCCTCGTGTACCGTTCCTGCCTTCATAGGTGCTCGCTAACAGCACTTGCCCCTACAATCTGTTAAGGCTATATTTTAGGAAGCGCCTTGTGATCTCCAGGTGAAAGGCGCTTTAGAAGTTTAAATTATTATTATAAACAATGGGGCAATGAGTACAACACAAGTTAGCCGATCAGCGAGTCTCGTGTGGTGGTGGGGTAACGTGTGGGCACTCCCACCCACCTCTTCCAAAACGTCTGACCAGCATGGAAGAGCAAGCCAAAACTAATGTGGCTCAGTGTGTGGGGGGGGGGGGATACCCATCCATCAGCAGTGGCGTGAGCAAGCAATTTCAGGGCTGCGCCTCTCTGCCTTCTTGTACTCTTGCCTCACTCCCTCGGCCCACCGTCGAACCGCTTCAGGCACCGCATCCCGCGCGAGGAGTGGTGGCTCAAGCTGCGCCCGCTGCTCAAGATCCTGGCCAAGGACCGCGTGAGCTACGACATCACGGACACCGGCTACGTGGGCCCGCTCAGCGCCAAGCAATAAGGGGGGGGGGGGGGCGGCGAGGCATAGGGCAGGCGTGGGGAGGGGGGCACGTGTGGGGAGGGCAGGCGTGGGGAGGGCAGGTGTGTGAGGGCAGGTGTGGGAGGGCAGGTGTGGGGAGGGCAGGTGTGTGAGGGCAGGTGTGGGGAGGGCAGGTGTGGGAGGGCAGGTGTGGGAGGGCAGGTGTGGGAGGGCAGGTGTGGGAGGGCAGGTGTGGGGAGGGCAGGTGTGTGAGGGCAGGTGTGGGGAGGGCAGGTGTGGGAGGGCAGGTGTGGGGAGGGCAGGTGTGGGAGGGCAGGTGTGGGGAGGGCAGGCATGAGAGGGCAGGTGTGAGAAGGTAGATGCGGGCAGAGCAGGTGTAGCAGGGTAGGCGTGGGAGCGGCCGGGCGGACCCGGCGCTCGGCTCGGTCGAGCTCGTGACCGAGTGGAAACAAATTCCTTGAGCGTGGCAGCGCCGCTGAGGCAGCACCCACCACCAGCCGAGGGCTTCACGAGCTTCAGGTTCTCGCGATAGCGAACGCTCTTCGCGGAAAGTCTCGACAAGGGCCGTGAAATTCTCGGCCAGTCATCACTGGCATTGCAATTACCGTCAACATGGCTAAATTTCTCAATTGAGAGTTTCCGGAACGCAACTAGGCCAGCTTAGAGAAGGGATAATCAGCGTACGGCACTACAACGAGAGTACAAAGCGTGCCTATCCATAGAAATCCTATATTATTGTACCATAGAGTCCCGTTTGACGCAGCGTGAGCCAAAATAACGCGAGACGGATGTGGCGTGCCGAAGTGTCAGAACAAGTGTTCCGGCTGCAAATGAAGCACCGACCCATGGGCAACTCTCCGGCGACTTGGCACAGCGATGGGCGTAGACTCCTCAGAGTGATCGATTTTCCGCTAAGCCAATGAAAATGGAGACTGCTAAAAGGTGTGTGATTGATGAGCATTGATTGGTCCTCCAGAGCACACATTCTACCGTGGACGCACGACCTGTGTATGTGATTTGATTGGAAGTTGGCATTCTAGTTGCCCATTAGGTGGGGCAGTGATTAGATTATTTTTTCCAGATTCAGGCCGCTAAACAATTTTACAATATATAACTTTTGCCAGTGAAGACTGCTGCCAACAATTGCTCTCAAATTGCCCAAGTGCATCCAACGGAATTTGAGTCTCAAGTATCTTTTAAAAGAGGCTCCTGTACAGGGACGTTTGGCTAATTCCTCTTTGAGTCTTTCAGCTCTAGACAGGATACCGGACCACTCGGGGAAAACCACACACACATATTGGGAGATAGCTTTCTAAAATATGAGTAGACCGGGCAACCTCCTTGCTGTATTTCCACCTGCAGGCCACCTCATTGCCCAGTATATTGTGAGTCACACACGTTGGGATCTTTAAAGCGATCCACCAACATCGATCGTGGAGATGTTCACAGCGAGCTAATCACGTGCCAGCCACATGGCTGTGCAGTGGTAGCCTGTGGCCCGAGCGGGACGATCCAATATTCTAACTGCGTAGGTTTCCGCGGTCGTGCTGGATAAGCTCTCCCGATGTATTTTCCGGTTGCACCGCGCGCTGCTCAACACGGTGTCCGACGTTTTGCTCCACGTGCTGGGAGCTTCTTCAGGAACTGAATCGAGCGGCTCACGTTCTCCGTCCATGGGGCTTTCTGGAAGGGAAGCGCCGTGGAGTGAAGCGTCGGGCGTCATGCCGAATAACACGCGGGAACGGCCCCGCAGACGTATCGGAGAACGCATACGTTTTGTTGGAGAGAAAACACGAAAAGGCGAACATTGTAGGATGTTTAACCTGCAGAGATTTTTTAAAAACTAAACTTTCGTCTTCATTCAACTTCTTTGGCAGTACTATTATCGCCGCAATCAACGCGGCCCATAAAATTGTTCGTTTTGACCTTAATTAGTAAACCCAGAACGGTTACCCACCCGAGCTCGTGTTACGGTCGACCCGTTAATCCAGTAAACATGCTCACGAATTCATATATCATGGAACACAAATAACAAAAATACCCATGAAAAAAAATCCCATTTAGAGGTTGCTTATGGCATTATAAAGACATGGCACGCTGAGCCGCAGTGCAGTTTGAAGTTGTAAAATGTTGTGTTTTGCCCTGAGCTTAAGAAGCGTAAAACATGTATTTGTTTCGCCTTATTCATGATACCTTGCTAAGATATTTATTGGTTGTGCGAGGTCTTCTTTGCGAATGCAAGAATTATTTTTGCCCTTTGTTCACGCAAACGCCCTCCCAGGCTGTGTTGCCACCACTGTTACTGCTGGGGTAGAGATGAGATTTCCGATTTGAATACATTAACAAAAAGCACGATAAGACACCTTAGGCAAATAAGTAGCCTTGTAAATAAAATATATTACCTCCACAAATATATTTATGAGTGTGTGTATAGATAAATATATTCAAGGGAAATGTTTAATTACATTTAAAGAAAAATGTATAAAACTCCAATATGACTCAAGAGTATATTGGCTACAAAGCCTCTGTTGATAAAGAGTATCATTACTTTCGTGTTGGTTAAAATGTCACTGGGTGGAGCGGTGGCGCAGCGGTTAACGCACTGTGCCGCAAAAAAACCGGCGACCTCAGTTCGATCCGCGGCCACGGCTACCATCAGTGGCGAGTCATTTATGAACTGCCCCCCCCCCCCCCAATATGCTTCAGAGACCCGTGCTGACCAGCATGCGTGGTGAAGTATGGTCAAACAACCCCCGTGACATTCTTAACGTGGGGAAACCTTCATCCAGGGGTGAAGTGACAAATGGCTGCACGTTCTACGATGCATTGAATAATTGTTGGTTTTATTTGACCAGATAGGATGCTTTGGGCCCCACTGGTGACAGCGTGCAGCCAAATGATATGGGGGCATATGTGGGGGAGTGGGTTCAACCTATCACGTGCACTGTTACCGAATGGAGACACCGGATGCGTTGTCAATATTGAGGTACGAGAGATGTCATCGACTCAGAAAGCGAGTGTGACTGAGAAACACTTGCACTCGATTGGCTGTGAAATCACACGACAGTTGTGATTGGCTGTGCAGAAAGCGAGTGTGACTGAGAAACGCTTGCATTTGATTGGCTGTGAAATCACACGACAGTTGTGATTGGCTGTGCAGAAAGCGAGTATGACTGAGAAACACTTGCATTTGATTGGCTGTGAAATCACACGACAGTTGTGATTGGCTGTGCAGAAAGCGAGTGTGACTGAGAAACGCTTGCATTTGATTGGCTGTGAAATCACACGACAGTTGTGATTGGCTGTGCAGAAAGCGAGTGTGACTGAGAAACACTTGCATTTGATTGGCTGTGAAATCACACGACAGTTGTGATTGGCTGTGCAGAAAGCGAGTATGACTGAGAAACACTTGCATTTGATTGGCTGTGAAATCACACGACAGTTGTGATTGGCTGTGCAGAAAGCGAGTGTGACTGAGAAACACTTGCATTTGATTGGCTGTGAAATCACACGACAGTTGTGATTGGCTGTGCAGAAAGCGAGTATGACTGAGAAACACTTGCATTTGATTGGCTGTGAAATCACACGACAGTTGTGATTGGCTGTGCAGAAAGCGAGTATGACTGAGAAACACTTGCATTTGATTGGCTGTGAAATCACACGACAGTTGTGATTGGCTGTGCAGAAAGCCAGTGTGACTGAGAAACACTTGCGCCTGATTGGCTGAGCCAATCACACGACAGTTGTGATTGGCTCAGGAAGCCAGTGTGACGGAGAAACACTGATTGGCTGTGCACTTTAGCTGGGCAATTGCTCTCCTAAGTGACTTAGAAAAGCGCTTTACAAACTCCAGCCCTCGCGACCCACATCAGTAAGTCTGTGCGCGTTTACCGATGGAGCTCCCGTTCAAATCCGGATTGAGTTGTTTCACACTGCACGCTGCGCACCAGGCCGACGAGTGCATTGAATCGTCGCTCTCTACCTCGCATGGGGACGCAACGAGGTGCAAAAGATCACCTGGGCATCCTACCGAGGCTGTGGGGCGCGAGCAAGGTGCACATACACACGTAGACATTGAGTTTGTTCCATGCAGTATGGTGCACAGGGGGCTTTAAGATGGTAATAATCACGGTGAGACGCGGGATAAAAATCAAAGTTGGATTGGAATGCATATGCGACGCCTTATTTTTCGTTTAATCACCGCACTCCACGTCACATGGGACGTGTTTAGCAGTCATCGGACACGTGCGTTGTGTAACAACCTCATGCGTAATGTCAAGGGGGGCGAACTGGTGAACTCGGCGGTGAGACGGACAGTGGGAGGTTGTGAGGAATGGAGGTTGGGTTGGAGAACTTCTCTTTCCACATCTTTGCACGACACTTTGACTTTTATTATTATACGCAAACTAATAATACAAGTTAACAATAATTGCAAGGCAGGATTTAGTAAACTTCACTCCTTGCACCGCACCCGTTGCACGGCCCACATTTTCAAATTGAGCGATTTTCGGCATTCCAATACAAATGCAGTCGTTGCACGCCGCACGCACCTGATGATCGGTGAACATGCACACTCATCTGCACGCCGCACGCACCTGATGATCGGTGAACATGCACTCATCTGCACGCCGCACGCGCCTGATGATCGGTGAACATGCACACTCATCTGCACGCCGCACGCGCCTGATGATCGGTGAACATGCACACTCATCTGCACGCCGCACGCGCCTGATGATCGGTGAACATGCACACTCATCTGCACGCCGCACGCGCCTGATGATCGGTGAACATGCACACTCATCTGCACGCCGCACGCGCCTGATGATCGGTGAACATGCACACTCATCTGCACGCCGCACGCGCCTGATGATCGGTGAACATGCACACTCATCCGCACGACGGTGGCACACCGAGAAAGGCGTTTGAGAATTCCCAGAGTCGGACGATGCACAATTGCACAAATTCCACTGAGTGTCTCGAAATCAAAGTAGCTCGGATGCATTGAATGTACGGGGTGAGCAGAGCGGCCGCAGAGAGGGGAGTGGGATGGAGGGGGGGCAGATGTTAACTACCTCGCCTAGTATACAGGAGGTCGTGGATTTTTTTTGCTTATTATTTTGTCCTTCCCCCGCACCTCCGTTTAGCATGGTTGGCTACGTACGATGCGAAAGAAGTTCAACATGCATACGACCTTGACGCCTGTATATTTGGAGTTTGCATGTTTTCCCCGTGATCGCGTGGATTTTTCTCCGGGTCCTCCGGTTTTTCCCTCCACGTTTAGAATCAAAATGCGTTCAGAGTATTTCGCTACTGCTACACATTTCCAAGTGATGAGCCACTTCGCTGAGCTATCATTTGTGGCCAGGTCGCTTCTGACAAAGCGCTACACAGCTTAGTGGCCCTTACCTGGTGAACTAAAAAAAAATGGTTAGTTTAATAGTTTAGCCTCGGGCCTGAGATTGGAAGAGAACCTCAGAAAGGTCCGCATGGGGCCTCTCTCAGAGGGGAATATCGTCTGGAATATTGCCCCGGACCTCCAAAAACATTTCAACTGCCCCGGGTGAACAGATGGGGGCTGTCGCCGCCTGTGCACAGATTTGCACCCCCGACCGGTGACGCTTCTGATGAACAAGCAGCAGCAGCAGGCGCCGCGCCGTGTCGTCTCGTAGCCGTGTGCCGTGCTGTGACCGTGTGTATTTATGCAATCCGTGTTGCGTGTGTCGTCGTGCGTCGGAATCTCGGTGTGCGCGAAGCATGCGCGTCGTGTCTGACCGCGGACCCACGTAAGCCTCGGTGTCTGTAAATGTCGTCAATGCTTTTGTGTTGCACCGATTAAAGAGTTGCCTCCCACGAAGCTCCCGCGTGCAGATTTTCGTTTGTCGTGTGTGTACAGGGCCACGTAACGATGCATCGATTAACATCGATTCTTTAATACTGGTAGGAACCTCCTGGTTACACCAGCCCACAGGGGATTATTGTGTCCGTCGTGCAGGGAGGGGCTGGGTGGGGAGGGTGGGGCTGGGTGGGGGGTGGGAGGGGTGGGGCTGGGTGGGGAGGGGCTGGTCACCCCGTGGTGCCCTTATAAAACTCAACGTTTAACCTACTCACGCCGGCTTGTGCCCGCCCTCACAGTCGGGCATATTTGCGGAATACACCACGCCGCCGTTGACCCTGCCCATTGACCGAGCAACCCAACGTTCCTACCAGCTCCCTCCGCAGGAATGTGTTTTAGTTTTTTTATTCCCCCCCCACCCCGCACACGTTTTTTTTTCATCACGATTGGTGCCATCGCCGCCGCGTCATGAGCAGAGGACTTCATTTGGATCTCTCGCAGAGCAGCGCCAACCCTTATATGTTTGAGAACGGTCCGCAGAAGCGGATGCTACAGAGCCACCTCTGAAAAGCCATGAAGTGACCTCTGGTTCACGCTGTAGGGAGCAGCATTCCCCCCGCTTGCCCTGCTCACAGAGAGAGTAATGTTAGTCGCATGACAGTCAAGCTGACCATTTGATTTTCGGCAAATTACGCGCTGAAGAAATATTTAACGCGACTATGTTTTCGTGCAGTCATTGGTGCCGGGGCTGAAACCATCTACTCGCTGCTCTCGAGAACCCGGTTTCATCACGGGCGGGTGGCTGCTTGGATTCTTACGACCATGATACACGGCCCAAATCACGCGTGTGAGAACAGATTGAGAATTCGTATGAAAATAGTGCAGCCATGCTGGTGGAGCAACCAAAACTGTGCATTGGTGAGATGAAATAAATAATAAACAAATGATGCAGATAGAAATGAGACGAAACATCTTTTCTGGAATCGAATCATGAAGCCGACTCATCAGCCAGCATTCGTTAAATCGCTCGAGGCAGAATCGTTGAATCCCTGTCAATTGCAACAGACTCCATGAAGTGGGAATTCGGATAGTGAGAGTGTGAGGGTGTGAGTACAGGTGTGATTTGATATATGTTGGCACAGTGGGGAGCACAGGTGGTGTGCCAGTCATCTCAGTCAACCTGTAACACCTCACTGGGTCTGTCCCTGTGACCTGCTAGCGAGTCTCTTGACCCTTCACGTGGCCTCAATGTGCACTTAGCCTGGCACTGTGGTTACGTCACAGAGTGAATAATAGGCGCTGTTGTTGTCCATTGACATCTTGTTTGTCTACATGTAAAGCGGTTTTTAAAAATAGTTTTTCAAGAGCCAAGGAGGAATATCTATCATAGGGAGGGCGAGACAGTAGCGTGTAACAAACCGTGCGATTGACACAGTGGCTCGTGACACCCTCGTGATTAGGGGCAACGGACGAGACCACGTGGGCTCGCCGCCCGACCATGGCAAGGGGCAGCGATGTTGTTGTTTTTTCTTCTTCTCAAAAGAATTTTTTTATGAACAAGACGATTCAGGTACACACCACAGAGGATACGAAAGGAGGTTGACACCAGCACAACACACATTACGCATTACAGTACAATGTTAACCTGTCTAAAACGCACGCTTCAATAAACTGTTGGAGGAATAAATTTCGATTTAAAGCTTTCGTGACTGGAGGGATTCATCTACTTGGTTCTTTCGGTAAAGTCACGTAGAATGGAAATAATAAAATAATAAGAAATAAAACATAATAAAATAATTATATATAAAATAATTAAGCTAAAACATAATAAAACATTATTTTATTATGTTTTATTTTTATTATTTTATTATTTCCATTCTACGTGACTTTTCCGAAAGAACCAAGAAGATGTTGGAATAAACTCGACAACCCCCAGGTGTCTTCCTAAGCTCTGATACGCCTGGAGGAGGAGACGAAAACAACGAGGGGGCGGGGGAAGGGGGGAGGTGCCTCAATGCCCTCATGAATGCCCTTAAGAAGCAATGCCCTCTGGAGGAGAGGTAATGAAAGGGGGAGTTACATGTTTCGTGATAATCCCCTTAGTGTTGCACGTAGACGCTCTAGAGCGGAAATTTTTTGACAATTTATTGGCCCATCCTTGTAGTGCTGGGGCGGCGGCAGTGATGTCGTTTGATATGTGAAGCTGGACCGAGCATCTGCTCGCAAAGCTCAAACCGAAAGCGAGAACAAGCAGCGCCATCTCCGGGGAGACGAAGGAGCCGAGTGTTGGCCCAGGTCTTTGTGCGCGCGACTCGAGAGCACTCGCGCTCGTTAATTAAGACGGAATGCAAGTGGGGGGGGGGGTGGGGGCAGAAATAATTGCCGTTCTAACATATTACTTCGGCAAAGTTTTCTCTTCGCAAGCCTCCCGTTTCTAATGAGTTAAGAGAGTTTTTACTCGGTTTTGTTTTAATACATCGGTCCCCGTAGATATTACTTCTGTGACTTACGCGTTCATTCATGCGCATAAATTGCCTTCAAATGCAGCGCGCACGTGCAAGTGCATTGAATATTAACGTGTGGCCAGCGTCGAATTCATAACCATCATCAGCCATGTTCAGTCCACTGCTGGATGAAGGCCTCTACGAGCCACCCCGGAAAGTCTCATGATTCCGCAATCCAACTCAATGGCAAATTGAGCTGACCTCATCGCTCCATCTCTGCGGTGGTCGTACTCTCTGTGATGTGCTTAACTTTTTCTGCCATTCCTTCGCCAGTCTCGTCCATCTGCGATCGTCCCTTCCAACGATATGTCCAGTCCAAGCTCACTTTTCGTAACGGTCTATGTCATATTTTTAATTTGTGTTCTCCGATCCATGAGTTACTCTTTGTCACTCAAAACAATTCGAGGCATGCATCCTCACCATCATTATTTGCATACTGTTCAATTCTTATCCCATTCATTACTGTCCGTGTGTCTGCTCCGTACGTTGTGGTGGGTAATATGCACTGATTGAAAACTTTCCTCTTTAAGCACATTGCTGAATTTAGGTTTCCAACAATCCCTCCAACCTTGAATAATTGCCCTCGGGGTATCTATGTACAGCTGTTTTATTTCCAGTCGTGCATCTCCAACAATTAGTATTTCATCTTGTTTAATAATTGTGTTTTATATTTTAATCAGCAGCGGTAATGCAAATTGCAGATTACAACCCCGTAGAGTTCGTAGCGCGTGCAGTTTTTCGCACGCCGAGGCGCAGGAAAGCGTAGCCAAGTTGGAGCACAGCTCAAAGTGGCGACAACTATTGCCCAAGCTCTGTGGACCTACATTCAGATGTTTGACCATTTACATTGTTTTTTTCACTCGTTTATCTTGAGCCAAACTTTGCAACCTTCAGCAAAGTTCTTCAGTCAATCCCGTAGTTCATTTCCATTGGTCAGAATAATGTCTCCGTCAGCAACGGTGTTAATTTTTGTTATCTCTGTTTACGCGTTCATGCTGATCCAATTTTTAGGAAATATCTTGCTAAACTTGCTGGGAATTGCCTCTTTGAGAGCGTGAAATTGAATTATCAAAGCTACAATGACAATCTCTTATTGGGCTGCTTTCACGACGTGCTTTAACATGGATTTAAAATTTACAGGCGTTCACTTAGCACACGCATTAACCCAGACATTTTCTTCCGTGTTACATCGCCGTAATTTTGCAGTTTTAGTGCTTTTATGTCCACAACATTCCAGAGTACCAGATGATAAAATGTAATAAAATATAACCCACGGCTGAATGAAAAATGCAGAATTCAGAATGGCAGAATTTGTACTTGGCGCTTGAACAGTCGAGCAGTGGTGATTACTCAACCTATCATCCTTCTGGGGTCGATACAATTAATACCAGACAGTTAAAAGTGGTTGTCCTTTAGATAGACTCGCCCCCGCCATAGAAATGTAGACTTTCCACAGAAGATAAGCACCACCTTCAATGCTCATTTGAGCAAAGCGTTACTTGAGAAGATGTTCCATCACAATGGTGCCGTGTACTAAAAGGCACACAGACTTACTGCTCACGCGCTGATCGAGATATTTTAAAATATATATTTAATGCGTGAATGTTGCTCCACTGTTTGCAGTGTCCCTACACAACCATAAAACGTCACTCTGTTTAAAGGGAAGCGGGGGGGGGTGAGACACGGTCAGTGTTAAATAAACCGTGAACAGATGTCAAAATGTTCAACGCTGACCAGAATGAGTAGCGATACGATCTGATTTTGTCAATTGTGCCTTCTGCTGCAGCTCTCACCTCCGTGAATGCACAAAGGCTCGGATACGTGCAGCAATGGTGGTTCTTTTAAACTTGACGATGGCAATTCAGATGATCCACTCAGTCGAGTGTGGCTCACTACCTAGGTGGCAACTCTGTTTATTTTCAATGATGGTTCTTGCGCACAGGCCCAAAGGCCAGCAACAATAGTATTGTTGAGAAATTATCAAATTAGAACGCACGAGTCGTCTTCTTTGTCATTCAATGAATTGGCACGATATGGGATCGCGATGCTATGCCGATTTTTTTTAAATCTGAGACACAATCCCGATATTTACAAATTTATTTCGCACTGCATGTAGCCAACCGTCCTAATCGGAGGTGCGGGGGAAGGACAACAAACTAAACACAAAAATCAGTTCTAAAGAAATACTTTTAAATCTATATTGTGTAAAAGTGCATATCTCCAGTGGCTTCCTAATATCGCAAGGAAGAACGTTCCAGACGGCCACAGGAGCACAGCTGAAAGCCCACGATGCGGTGATCGTCTTTGTCGTATTTCCAGGGGCATCTTGATAGATACAACTAGATTTTCATCAATCGTTATGAGCGATTAACAGTAGTCGTTATCATCGACAGCAGCCATGATCAATCCACTGCACAACGTATGTCAAAAACCATGGTATCTGGTAGCTGTAACAAAGCGTTGTCCATGACTGTCTCCACTGCAGTGGCACACACACACCCACTGGGGGTCACCAACAGACAGACCTACAAAGTGTGACCTCTGCACTGAACGCCACAGCGTGCAGAAGGGGCATTCCCTCCCCCTCCTCCTTCCCCAGGTTGCCCAGACAGTCGAAATGGACCGACGGCACACCACTAAGCCAACGTTGACTGGCTCTCCGAGCCAAACTTAATTTGGAGCTTTCGTGACTGCAGGAATTACTCTTTGGTTCTTTCGGTAAAGTCACGTGTAAAGAGAAAATAATAAATTAAATACTAGCATGCGACGTTTCGATTGCAACACAGGCAATTATCATCAGGTATAAATGAAATAGAAACACAAATCTAGTATACTTAGAAATGTAATGTAATACAACAGAGAGTCGGATAACATAACAGTCAACACCATACCTGGTTGATTACGTTCTTCCTGAGAATGCTAAATTTGAGAGAGAGATGAAACACAGAATAAGAGACATATAGCCAGACATATAAGCAGACAGATATCACAGAGATACACAGAAAGAGAACAACCATAGGCACACAGAGAAACCACGCCTCTGTGTCGAGGCCTTAAAGCCAGTTCGCATACAGCCAACAAAAGCAGCGGGACTCTTGTGCAGTCAGGGATCAGTGCCGTGGTTTTCAAACGGTAGAACGGCGTCCGAGACGAACGACCACCGCGGAGATGGAAGCGATGCCAGGGACGGATCAAAGCAGCATCATTGGACCGCAGGAAAGGGGGGAGGGGCTTCATCCATCAGTGGATAGACAATGGTTGCTGTTTGATTATGAGAATTGAATGCCCCACCATTTGCCCCACTACGGCAGGTGGAGCTGCTTGTTAGCACGACTCACTTGAGTTCGCTCTGGATCTCGACAAGCCCTGGGCCCTTGAGTCAAACCCAGCACTTGTAGATGGCGCAAAACACCGGCGTAGCGACCTCGACACGACAGATATCTCCACTCAGCCCCCCCCCCCCCGTCACTGAGCCTGGCTCGCTCGACGCTGGGGTGACCGTCTCGTTTGTTTTTTATTTCTACGATTCACTACTGGGAAGGAATTTTCATTTAGATTGTGTTTTAAAGATCATTGTTGGTGAGCATAAGGCACAGGAGCATAACATTAATTCAATTTGTAAAGCTTTTGCCTGACGTTGGCGGATTTATTTATTTTTATATTTCCATGCCGCGCGCCGTACAGACAAGTTGCAATTATTTCCCAAGGGGGGGGGGGGTTGCAAGCTCACCCCCCCAGCCCCCCTCCCCCACAGCCCCTCCCCCACAGCCCCCCACCCCCAACGCCACCCACCTGGCTCCCCTACTCTGACAGCGCCGAGATGAAACAAAGAGAAAGATGACGCCGTGTTGCAGGCGGAGGTAGAGGAAGCGGGCGATGGACAAGGATTCGAATTTTAAAAGAAGGAAACTATCGAGTCGTTTGTTGTTCTTGTTGTTGTCACATCTTAAGCAGAGCGAGAAGAGCGTTTGGCGCCTAATTGGATAGCCAGCCTCGGTGCTAATTGGGAAATCTGGAGAAGAGACTGCAACTCGAGAGATGAGGCAGACTTACTTTCCTCCCTGGAGGGGCTTTTCGCTTGCTCGTCACCACCACCACTTGTGACAATTACGCCAAAAAAAACCCCCCGACGTTACTTTAATACGTATATATATACAGTATAATACTTACATTAACACTCCTTGCTCAACATCCCCACGGGACGTCAAATTATAAAATGAAAAGTTGTTGACAAACACATTCCTGCGGAGGGAGCTGGTAGGAACGTTGGGTTGCTCGGTCAATGGCTAGGGTCAACGGCGGCGTGGTGTATTCCGCAAATATGCCCGACTGTGAGGGCGGGCACAAGCCGGCGTGAGTAGGTTAAACGTTGAGTTTTATAAGGGCACCACGGGGTGACCAGCCCCTCCCCACCTAGCCCCACCCCTCCCACCCCCCACCCAGCCCCACCCTCCCCACCCAGCCCCTCCCCACCCTCCCCACCCCACCCAGCCCCTCCGCACCCTCCCCACCCAGCCCCTCCCTCCCCACCCAGCCCCTCCCTGCACGACGGACGGACACAATAATCCCCTGTGGGCTGGTGTAACCAGGAGGTTCCTACCAGTATTAATTTAGCCGGCTATGTACAGGTGCGTGCATGTGTGGTGAGCAACACATGCCTTTTTGGCCGCGTTTTGCACACATGCTCGCCCAAAGTTGCCATTTACAGCACGGACGTCAAGCGATTTCATCGCTGTCGTGATGTACGCACTGCAGTACGTGCGCATTAAAATACGAATCGTAGGTAAACACAGAGGACACAAAAGAGCGCTTCCTGTGTTTCCCTTTAGTAGACTGTTGGGTGGCAAAAGTTGGTAGCAAGGTATCAGCTGATTAAGACCGGCACGGCACGCGACGGGGTGGGTGGCCAGCACCACGGTCGCCTTTGTCTCCCCAGTACTGATGTTTACACACTGCACGCAGTACACTGCAGGGCCGTACCCGATGAAGGCTGAGTGGACCTTGAGGAGGCCCCAGGACCGATTCAGATATTTGTCACCGATATTGGCCTTGAGTGGGAATTGAAATTGGGTCGTCGGGTTCATCTCGCGCAGTGCGCTGACAACTACACCACCACTCCCCACGAAGACAAAGATCCCCCGTATAGTCTTTAGCAGACTGTGCGGGCAAGTGCTGCTCTGTGAGCAGCTGTGAAGGCCGGCACGGCACACGAAGAAATGGGTGTCCACCACCTTTGTATCCCCAGTGCCGATGTTCGCACATATACTAATTTTAGGCTGAGTCGACCTAGGGGAGGCTTGAGACCAGTTCAGATATATGTCAAACTCGTAAATCGAACTCGGATATACGGGGTTGTGCGCTACACCACAACAACAACCGCATTTCGCCCCGAAGTGGCGGTAACGTGGTTGTGGCAGGCTAGGTGCATCACACGGACGCATACCCACGCAGAATGTACACAGCATCAATGATGAGCCGATCCGTTCCTTTTATCACAGGTTTCAACGTTATCTGAATGCAACTGAATATAAGATATGCAAAATTCAAGACATTATCCTGCTATCCTATCATATGAATGCGTTTTATCCGGATACTCCGTTTTATGAGAAATAACAATAAGCTTTTACCCTTTCTGGCAATAAAACAGTTGTGTTAATATGTTCAAACACCAAATAGAAACCTTTTGCAAGGAATGAAGTCTGCATTGACCACACGTACTTGTGGTGAACATGACAACAAACATGCTCTGATAATTAATAGTATAACATATGCAGTCTTTGAAACGGATTGGCCTACACCGGAGACAATCGTTTTATTGCCAGAAAGGGTAAAACCGATTCTTATTTTTCATACTTTGATACTGGCAAAACAGGTCCCATGATATACTCCAGTTTCATTACCAATTGCAAAATACTTTAGAAATTGAAACCTTCTTAATTCAGCAGTTTCCAAGCTAAACGTGACAATAACAACAACAACACAAACAGACGTGAAAACAACACAATGCCTTTAATAATATCTATTGTATTACTCAGGTTTAACTTTTATCATTGCAAGCATGACGCTCATTATCATAAAAAAAACATGAAGATTACCGGCAAGAATTGATTAATACAGTCACATAAAAAATATTATTACCGGGATTCTGTTTATGTAAAGTACCAGCTTGGATTACGACTACACACAAGCCGGTTTGCCTTATTAATCACAACAAGGCAAGGCTAATGTGCTACCTGTGATCAGAATATGGCCTAAGCACCCTTGATTGATTGGAGTTTTCCCGTTCTCATTTATAACCTTTCTTTAAACCAGGAGAGAGATAGCCTCTGGAGATAGCGCATACATTTGCTTGCAAGGGAAGGAAACCCGTCGGGTAAAATATATTGCGATTATATACAGCCCTTTGTCAATCCACTTCTGGATGAAGTTCTCGGTGGGGGGGGGGGGGGATTGACTATACTTCACCACACAGGACAATGCGGGCTGGTGAAGCGGCAGTAGGGGAGAGGAACTGAGGACTCATTCAGGTATCACTCACCGCTGGCGTTAGGCGAATCGAACCCGTCCAGCGGGTTAATAAACTGCGTCACGGCTCCACCAATATTGCCACGAGGAGCAACGAATTGCAAAATCGGTGCAAATGAAGGGTGAACCGTTGCACAATTGTGACGTGGCACGAGATTGCACATTATTTACCTTCGCAACTTGTGCAGCACGGAACTGCATAATGCAAGGAAGGGCAATGGACCACAAGGACACTCCGAGACATTTCGTTGTCAACCCTCAAAAGCAAAAAGGATATAAAGATGGAAGGGGGAACAATACAAAACTGCAAGAAAAATTATAATCTAAAGAAACCGTGGCCTTTGCACGCTGCTATCAAACCCAGTCGATCATCACCCACCACCCCTACCCACGCCTTCACTCTCACAGTGCATTTCTGGGTTGCCAGGCAACCGCAGGACCGTTTATCTGTGGCTGCCATGGCAACGGAGGGGGGGGGGGGGACAGTTCCACGGTTGCTAAGAGACAGCGGGCAGAGTTCCACGGTTGCTAGGAGACGTGATTGACCAGGGTGGAATTACATGCTCGGGCCTAGCGAACGCATAGACATGAAGGAGTAACCTCTGGTTCCGTACAGACCACAGAACATCTGCTGCCCTCTGATACTTGATCTTTTAATGCATTCGAACACTTTTTTTTTCAGACTCTATCTTTCATGTTACGTATACATACTGCTCAAAACTCGCATGCGAATGTGTGTGCTTGGTTCATGTATTAAATTTAGATGTGGTAATTTATCTTCAATTTGGCAGGTTATCTTTATTGGCCGTCAAGGCAAGTGCTGTTAAACCGAATACATAACCCGTGACAATAACAGTAATGATACAAATAATTATGATTAGCACTCAGTCATTTTGCTGCCGGATGAAGGTGTCCAACCCGCATGCCGTGTTGTTCGTGGGAGTTGACGGACCATACTTCACCACGCTGGTCAGTGCGGGTTGGTGAAGGGGAGGGGGGGTACTTAGGACTCGTTAACATATTGCTCGCAGCTGACGTTAGCCGTGGTCGGGAATCGAACGCAGGTGTGGCCAGTTTGAGTCTACGTTACAGCTGGTGTCATCATCATTATCAACATTATTATCATCATTAAATGAATTGAGTCGCAATGCCACAAATTAATTTATGACGAGCGTGATGAGTAGGAGTGTAACGATTCAATCCCGGCCCCTACCCCCATTCTATATGATGCATCGTTGCGATACAGGCTCCCCCATTCGATTCAATAAGCGATGATCATTTTAACATTGCGGTCAACGTAGCGACCTCGAGTGAGTGCAGGAGATACGTGAAGACGCGGCACACAACATATACCTGCTTACTTATCTCGTTCATCCTCGCGCACGCGAATCAAAGCGTGCATTGCCCAGCTTAAGATTCTGCATCGGAGCATCCCTGGTGAAGGGGGATTGAACCTAATTCTGCGTGGTTATAACGCAGGGCACACACACACACATACACGCAACCCCCCCCCCCCTAACAAATCACTAATACACATTTATATTCCGTAAATAAATTTTCACATAGCACGTTGAGCTAAAAAAAATAGGTGGCCCAACACGTTTATACATGCACATTTTAAAAATGTCTCCATAAACTAGCACGCATATACAAAACAAAGAGAACGCAATTATCCATTTTAATGAAGTGTAAAAAAAACATGTCATTTAATTGCGTTGTGTACGATCGAGCCTATTTATGGCTCCTACAGAATGTGGTTTATGATGATAAATTGCCATGCACAGTCTAGTCGCCTGTGTAATCATTAATCATTATTTTCTTATGCATGTCCATTTGTTACATAAAAAATTTTGACAACAAAAATCCCAGTTTTCCTGAATTTTCTGTTGCAGGCATACCCAGAGTTCTCTAACCTCACAGAGATCACTTCAAGGTCACTTTCAATTCTGGAAATCAAATGTATCAAACACACTTTTGAATGCAAATGCAATGTGCACAGTGAGCAAATACAGCTAAACAAGTTATATTTGCATAAATATTACAAATCAGCGTGCTAATTTATAAACTAATATTTTTTTAAACCTGCTTGCCCCGAGGCCCCTTAGGTTAAGATGCTTAAATTAAAATCATAGATTGACATTTGAGCCTTGAATATGCACCTAGAGAGAAAGAAAAAAATCCAATTTATAGCGGACAAGGGCTGTACAAGCCACGACCATCCTGATTTTATTTAAATGTCGCCAGAATTTGCTCACGGGCCAATGTTTTTTTGTTTGCTTGTTAGAGTTGTTGCCATAGGTACGTAGCACTGTGATGCAAAAAAATGATAGCAGTTACCCTCTGACTATTCTAGCGGTGTTTTTTGCTGGCTGTGGGGGTGGGGGAGGGATGATACAAACTCGGAGGGACTCTAATTGCAGGGAGAACTGTCAGAAACACAGCAGCAAAGCCGATTGTCACCCGCGTCAACAGACAATAAAGCATTTTTATTCTCTATCTGATAAAACATAAAAGGTTGATTTGGCACCTCACCTCGTCATCAATCCAGTCGAGAGTGGTTTTTAATATTTATTTTAGAGGGGTAGGCAGACGGTGTTTTTAAAAAAATAGAAACAGATAAACAACGCGTCCCCTGGAAAGAAGTGGTACAATCCACTGCTAATCACCATTATGGGTGCTTGGGCAGCAAATATTACGAGCCAAGGGATGGCTGGCACCTAGTTTCCGTCGTACAGTACATTGTTTTTACAGGTTTAAATTGAGCCAAATGTTATCTCCGACATTGAATGCGCCCGAAAAGCATGAACATAATTCTGCGTATGGCATGGCAATATTCATGAACACGTTTTTGTTTGTTAAAACCTAACCTTGAAAAACTATTATTATTTTAGAAGAATACACGCAGAAAAAAAAAATGAGAGGGTGAAACAATGATGCATTGGCGAGCGCACTAAACCTAGGAAGTTTTAACGTCAGTGGTGAGTGACATATGGAGTGGGCAGGACCACCCCCCCCCCCTTCACCAGAGTGGTGAAGTATATTCAAGCAGCCTCCGCAACTGACACAGCATGGCTAGGCCTTCATCCAGCCCGTGGATTGACAAAGGCAATAGCATCAACAATTCCGTATTCTACTTTCACGGCGGCTACTGTGAATTATTATAATATAAATAAATATGAGACGACACATACGTGTGGTATTATGCCAATGTTTATACGGACTGCACGCTACGCAACGCACTCTGTCACACTGACTACGCAATAAAATCCACTGAATATGCCAAGACACATGCTTGTAAAAAAATATATATAACATGCAACGATTCTCACTAATTTACAGTCTGATAAGAAGTTCGCTGCGTGTTTCCGTTGTCTGTAACAAGCCGTGGAGCACGATTCACTGCCAGCGCGAGACTGGCCTCATCTGAGCGGATTTCTTCCCCCCAATATTGGTTTTCTGACACCGCCGCGTAGTGAAGCAGTGGTGAGCTCGCGAGTGGCCTCGCTAGAGTGCTGGGATGGGCACGCGGCACGCTCGCCTGTAATCCGGCACATTAGGGCCACGGTTTCTTGGGTGGGATCGTGCTGAGATCATTGCGAGCGGGACACCCAGATGCAGGGCGCATGAGGTGGAAGGACTGAAATGGGGTGGTTCAGCCAGGGAGGTCAGTGACCTTGTCCGTGTGGATTTTTGAGCGTTATATCCCCACACACACACACTTCATTTTCCTGATACCTACAAAAAAAATATATATACACACACGCAAAGGATAACTAGCCAAACACCGTGAGCAGGACCCTCTTGAAAAGCAGTGTCTCGGGACTCACATAGATAGACTCAAACCGGCGACCTTTGGATTGCCAAGTCGAGCGCGCTAAGCGCTACATCACACGGCAGCGTCCCCATTCATCTTCAAATATTGCGTCAATGGTTTTGAGCGAGGCTTCTTTGCACGGACACAAAAAAATATTTCTCCCGTGGCATCTCCGCGGGTGGAACAAAAAAAATCCCTCGCTGGGAAATGTTGCCGAGGCTCGTCAGAAGCCTCTCCCGAGCTTTCACGCCAACGACGCTTAACGTCCCGAATTTCTGTGGGGAAGGGACTGGGTAGACAAGCTTTTGACAGCGCGCCTAAGATCGCATTATTTCCCTCTTCCCGTCATTATCATGCAGAAGAATTCCCATTTAAATACGGAACGAACGCGTAACAATCCCGCTTGTGATTTACCATTGAATTAAAAAAGCTAAAACTGGTTTTACGTTGATTGCTTCCCGATTCCGTTGAAGGTTTATGATAAGATATTAAGGCTAATTGCCAACAGTGAGGGTGAAATGTCCTCAAATGCATTCGAGAAAGGGGGCATTAAATTTGCCACGGGGTTGGGTTGTGTGCCGCGTGTAACCGCACACCCCGGATCAATGGGATTACTCAGATTCGACGGGATAATCAGTAAGCGGGAAAATGGAAAAAAGAAAAAAAGAAGAGAGACATTTTTTTTAAAAGCCACTACGGCTCGCGCTGAACTAGCGTGCTCTCTCTCTCTCGCTCGCTCGCTCGCTCCAGGGCTTTGAGATTCCGCGGAAACGCAGCGATCTTGGGAATTTGTACATCTCCAGAAGGTTATTTAAAGGAAGCAACTTTGCATGAGAATCATTAAAAACAGAAGAAGAATAATAAGAAGAAGAGGGGCCTGTTCATGCGGTTGCTACGCTACTGGAAATTTGCGGAGCGTGGTTTTTTTTGCGGCGGGCGTGTTGCTGCCCGCACAGCACCGTGGGCAGTAGCACCACCACCGGCAAAAAAAATCAACCACGCTCGCAACATCTCTCCTCTCTCCGCATTTCTGCAACGTCCTGCCGCGCTCGTCATGGAAATGCGTAGACAGGAGAGATGTTGCGAGCGTGCGCTGCTGTTGTTTTTCATATCGACGCGCGGAGAACTGCTTACACAAAAAATGGCATCGATTGATTTTATTGGATTGACTCTTAGGCCCCCCCCCCCCCCCGCTAATGGTCCTCTTTATTTGTTTCCAGATGCATGAAATGCTTGAAAATGCAGTTTTACTGCTGCAGTCAGAACACAAGACGCCCTCCCCCTGCCCTCACACAGCGACGAGGAATATTGAGGATCGGAAAAGCTTTCGTGGCCTAAGCAAAGGACCACGCCGTGGCATATTATTATAATCTATTGACTACGTGAGACACGAGGACACTAACCCAACACACACACACACACGCCCGTCTCAATCTCCCATATCCCGATGTGGCCCCCCATAGAAAATATTTCGTTGGCGCGACCGCGAGCACTCCTGAGTAATTGAATAGGTGGCGTCTGCATCAGAAGTGACGCCTGTTGTGCCTGTCCTCCCTGCCCACTTGCCGCCACCTTGATTCATCGCCCTGGTAAATAGCGCTGAGTTACGGTCAAAACCGGCGTGGCAGACCGAGGGAGCGTGCGGGGCAGCGGTGTCCGTGATTAACGTGGAGGGCCAGGCACAATGTGGAGGCTTCCTTGCCCGGGAACACGAGTCGGCGCGGCGTGGTTGGCGTGGTGCATCGGCGCAAGGAATTAAATGAGGGCCCGCTGTTAAATGTCTCTCTTCGCGGCCCCAGCAGCCTTGGCAGCTCCGGCTGGAGCCCCGTGGGTCCCGGTGCATGCTGGGCAGCTGCTTTGGCGCACATGGACCGTGCCAGGCGGACGCGCATCGCCCTTGGTGAAGCCGCAAAATGAAGGGTTAAACAAAGCCGGCGAGAAAACAGTGAGAGAGAGAGAGAGAGGGAAAAAAACACCAGCTTACTCAACAATATCAATCTTGCCAAGAGGAAGACAAAAGGAAAGGTACATTTGGAATCGTGAGTTTTTTTTGAGCAGCCTGTTTACAAAGGAGGTTTGAAATGTTGCTTTGTCAGGCACGAGTCGAGACCGGGCAGTGTGTGGCATGAAGTCTGTCGTCGTCGATTTAACCCCCCCCCCCCCTCTCTGCCTCTCTTTATCTCTCTCCAATACAGCGTCGCAGACATTTCGGACACACTTTCGATTAATATTCGCTTTGCCGGGTAGGGCTCGCGGGGATCGAAAGCCTCCCCAGGCGAAACGTTTACCAGATGAAATGAATGCAAATGCATGGGGATGAAAATGTAATGGTCGACTAATACGTGTCGACCCAAGTCGACGCGCCTGGCTAAATGGCGTAATGGGTTAACAAAAACACAGTGGATCATCGCCATCACATCTAGCGATCACTCAGATTCCAGACCATCGCCATCCCTACTCTTAGTTCTTTCGGTAAAGTCACGTAGGTAAAAAATGAAATTAAAATTAATAAAAATAAACCAATAAAATCACGACGTTTCGGAGGCAACACAAGTCTCCGTCATCAGGTGGGACCGTCACAGCCAGATTTGCTGCATCGCCATCCCATAGAACGATCACTCCGATTCTAGACCATCGCCATCCCATACAACGATCACTCCGATTCTAGACCATCGCCATCCCATACAACGATCACTCCGATTCTAGACCATCGCCATCCCATACAACGATCACTCCGATTCTAGACCATCGCCATCCCATACAACGATCACTCCGATGCTGGCCACAGCAACACAACAGCGCAATGTTGAAAACATAAACAAACAAAAAGACGTGCTGTATATATCGACGCTCACTTATACATGGATGTCTAGGAATGTATCTAAGCCTGGCCTGTCTGGATAAGCGATCTCGATAATATTGCCGAAGCCAGCACACCACATCAGGTGCGCTTCCAACGATGGCTGTGGCTGCTGATGACTTTCCACCCACTCCAGTCCACCAGCGACACGCACAATATTTCTGCATCCGGCACACCACATGCAGTATACCGTTTGTGCCATGACTGGGGCGGCTCGTCACGTGTCGCATACTCCAGGCTACCAGCGAGCCGAAGAAAATACTTAAGAGAGGAATTGTCTCCGTGGTTTACAATAAATAAGTGAAGTTACATGCCCATTCTCGTGAAGCCACTCTATAGCACGGGCTCAATGAAAAAAGGTCTGGACAAACCACACATAACTGGTGTTCTCTATCATATAGAGGGGTGGAATGGTGGCGCAGTGGTTAGCACACTGCATTATGTATGTACGTTGAACCTCTTTCACACCGTACGTAGCCAATCGCGCTAACCAGGGTTGTGGGGGAAGGACAACAAACTGAATAAAAAAGGCAGTTCTAAAGAAATGAGTTTTTTTTCTTTTCTTCCAATCTACATTGAAAAGTGCCACAGCTCCAGTGGCTTCCTTATATCGGAAGGAAGAGCGTTCCAGACGGCCGCAGAAGTGCGTCTGAAAGCGTGCGATGCGGTAACCGTCCAACCCCGATGATGCATGTCAGCCACGGCTCATGCCAGTGACGAGTGATGTCTGAACCAGTCCTGCCTCCTTCCCTCCTCACCAACTCGCACTGAGCAGTGCGGTGAAGTATGATCAAACAACCGACATCACCCCCCCCCCCCCACATGGCCTCGCGAGACCTACACAGAGCATTTGCCAAAACCAAACAAGAGTCATTGTTTTTCTGGATGGTAATCATAATGCAAAATACTATTAAGTCATCAACCGCAATTATAATTGCACCAACCTAAACAGTGACAGTGCTCTCTTCGCGTGCTTTCATTGTGTCAAATTAATGAGACGTTTGATCCTTAGGGAATGTATGGATGTTAAGTGTGGGTTGATTTGAAAGGATATCTTACGAAGTTACCGAGTCAACCCAGGTAATAGGGGAAATGCAGCACGGCGGCACTCACACACACACACACCCAGCGCGTGCCAATGGGAGCGTGAAATATGTTCTCATTAGTGGAAGAAATAACACAATTGCTCGAGTGATGTTATTATTTACCATGGAAACAGAGTCGGCGTATAGGAGAGGCGTCGTCATGGCAAGCAACGAGCACGCGCGCTCTCTGTGCGGCACGAGAAATTCTCTCTAAGACTTTCACATTTCTACGTGTAATGAGTAGCACATAAACAAACACTACCCAGGAATTCTTGAGAAGAAATTAATAAATGATGTATTTTTTAAAATATGTATATATATTTTTAAAAATAATAATAATGCTGAAAGCCTTTTGTCATTTCAATATGGGATGAAAGCTTCCTCCGTTGCCCGCGCCAGGCATGGCGAGGGGGATGGGGTAGTTTGAGAAGCGCGGTTGGTTACGTACGGTGCGAAAGAAGTTCAGCATACATAGTTTGCCATACTTCACCACGGCTAGCATCAGCGGGTGAGCGACATCTGAACCGGTCCTGGGTCACCGAGCCCCTTTCGCCCAATCCCACGTGAACTAACGTGGTGAAGTATGGCCAAAGCACCACTCTGGACCAACCAGCAATGAATTGACCGAGGACCGTTAAGCGTGTACCATGTATGTACGTTTAACTTCTTTCGCACCGTACGTAGCCAACCGTGCTAATCAGAGGACAGATGGAGCTGACATTGATAAGCTCTGCGCACCGATGTCTCGGACGTACGGCGCTGCTCTGCGTCGTCGTATTACGAATCTCTGCGGAGGATTTCGATGAGACTCTACGTGTGTACGCTGAACTTCTTTAGCACCGTACGTAGGTGCGGGGTGAATGACAGCAAACTAAATACAAAAAAGCACATTGAGCACGCGGTTCGCGGGGGGGGGGCTTGTCGGGGTAGAAAACAACCCGTCGGATGGCCCACTCAACAGAACAACTTAACGACGGCGAGAATGGAATTAGAAAGGATTACGACGACTACGTCGTGTTTCTGGGGCGCAGACACCCCTGCTCAAAGGCAGCCTCTTCTTGAGAGCTCTTCGCCCTTTCGCCAAAGGGATAACATCGCTGTTAATTAGAAGGCTGCTGCTGCAAAAAAAAACAGGGCCACTTTGTTCACGTTCATTTGCATAAATTACATGGCAACGGATGCCTGATTGGAATTCAAAGGGAAACCAGGGGCTGTGGAATGAGGGTGGAGGGAAACCGTGCAGCAGTTCCAGTCACTCTGAAAAAAAAAATCATATTCATTTTTAATTTTGAAAGTGCTTCAAAGGCGCGCAACTGTTAAAGTGTTTTTTTTACGACGCTGTTGATATGCAGATTTTTTTTTACGGGTTTATAAAAAAATTAATCACGACGGTGTTTGCCGTGCAAAATAAACTAATGTAAATCCCTCGTAATTGAATGTAGAATAAATACGCATTCACTGTGTCCAAATGTGGCAATGCGACACGGAACGGAACTGAACGGAACGTCGAATTGGGAGCCAAGGAACGGAACGTGTCCGAGAGGACGTTTACCGAGGAGATGGAGCGATGAAAACAGCTCGTGGGCAGACGCTCGGCGACAATACTACTGGAGATCTGTGAAATACTTTATAGCTCATCGGATTCCTCCAGTGTAAATACATACTCTGATTCTGCATAGTTATGTAGGTATTATGGGGAACTTCTTTTGCCGTGCTAATCGGAGGTGCGGTGGAAGGGCAACAAACTAAACACAACAAGATGTTTCTACAGAAATGAGTGTGCAATCTAGGTGATTTAAAAGTGCATAACTCCACTGGCTTCTTCATATGGGAGGCAAGAGCGTTCCAGACGGCTGCAGGCGCGCACCTGCAAACGCGCGATGTCGCACCACGTGAGAAGGCGACAGCTTAGGAAGACCAAGGCTTTTTGGAGGACAAAGGCCTAACTATCTCTCCACATCCCCATTCAGCTATGGATTTCGTCATAGCTGATGATGATGACGATGAGGTGGGTTAAGAATGCACAGCTTTGCATTACATCGCAGACCAAACATCCAGAGCTGAGATGAGCAATTACTCAACAAAGTAAAAAACACACAAAACGAGTAAAACAAGATTTCCAGCATCACGTAAGGCATATCGTTACCAACTGCAGCACTAAACAATACGAACAAAATATTTTTTTAAAACCTCGGCCAAAATTAAATTGAATGGGGCCGGAGGACGATAATTATACGCATAAAACCCCTCGCATTACATTTTTTTCATCTAAATATACTTTCACGATTTCTTGGCGGAAGATCAAGGGTGGGCTGGAGGTTGTCAGCACAGATAGGTCACGTATCTAATTAGAGATGGGGAGACCTTTCAAATGACTTAGCGCCCCTCAACGCTGCCCAGCGGTCTGGCGCGGGTACAAGAGAATCACTTGCCTTGACGTACGTGCGGACTAATACATCTGTGAGATAACCAGCGAACAAATCAGCAAATGAATGCATATTGTCATATTTATCGCCATTATCCTCAACATCATCATCATCATCATCACCTTCATCGGCCATGATCAATCCACCAATGGACAAAGACTACCCAAAGTCGTCGCAATCATCCCTCACGGTCCTGCGATTCAAACATTTTCTGGACTTCCTGCGCGGCCGTCTGGTTTAATTCATCCATAATCGAGGTTTTTTTGGCGCCCCTGTCTGTCTCGTATGGTGAAAGACAGTCAGACGAGCACACGGATTGGAAGGCAATTAAAATTTTCCGTTTAAAAGCCCTCTGCCCAATTCCCAATACCTCTGCAGAGCAGGAGCGCAGCCTGAGCTGCAGAGGTATTGGATAGTCCGCAGGTCAAGGACACTCTGCTGCGTGACATTAAACATTGACATTCGACCTCCTGCCCTTACTTTGGCGTGACCCCCCCCCCCCCTCTGCTCGTCGTAGAAGGAAACCGCAGACCGCCAGATGCTCTTAGGCAGTGAACGTTAGTGGCTCAATGACAGGCCGTGGATCTGAAGAATTACCCGTACGATTAAACTGACCATCGCGTGCGGGCGGCAGGAAACAGATTGTTTGCGGTCGAGGCAATCTGTTACGAGGTCTGAGCCAGGTTGGGTTTCCATTAGGCGGCTCAATTCCTCGCGTCAACCACGGCAAAAATGACAGATTTCAAATTAAACACGGCCTGCAGCCATGTAGTTTATTATTGCCTGTTTATTTTCACATTTCCACCCTTCCCCCCCACCAAATTCTGGGCAAACCACGCCAACAACGGCGCCTGTGCGCAGAGCAAAGCACTCCTCCCATCTCCCGCGCTCTCGAGATCTCACTCCACGGAGCCTCGCGCCGTCGCGATTCAGATCGGCCTGGACCGTGGCTTCTTAAGGTTGTCACCCGGTACCGTTCAAGGGTCTATCTCACCACTTCCACGACGACAGAACGCAGTTTCCCCACGACTTATCTTTACGCAACGCTCCTATCCCTGGCTTTATAACGGGAATGAGTGGTGTAAGGCACTACCACTAGAGTACAAAGTACACATATACATAATTTTATTCATATTATTGTATCCTATATTCATGTCATCCAATGAAGAGACTTAAACATTTTTTTTTTTTATAAAATAAGGCGAATTAATTTCTTAAATACCTTCATCGTTTATCAGAATTAGAATCTTTATTTAAACTGGAGGAATCTGATGAGCTGTGAAGCTCTTTTTCACAGATGTCCAGTAGGGTGAGCAAATTGGTACCCTTTGTCAATCCAATGCTGGATTAAGGCCTCCCTGTGAGGTATCACTCATGGGGGTCCATTCACCATACTTCACCACAACGGTGAGCGCGGTTGGTGAAGGTGGGGCCGGTTCGCCATTCACGTTAGCCGTGGCCAGGAATCGAACCCAGGGTTTCTGGGTTCACAGCGCACTGCACTAACCACTGTGCCACCACTCCACCCACCGCATTATTACATGCCTATCACTGGGGAGCTCACGGCTCACAGTGTCCCGCTGTGTGGGTTCATCCTCGGTCCCTGCAAAGGTCGCGTGAACCTGCCAGGACAACCCTCACCGGTGTGTACAGTTTCAAATGATTACGATTTTTTTTATAATTTAATATATTTCACTTTCGCAATCGGTGCACTTAACATTCAACACACTTAGATTCAAGTGTAATTAAATGTCACCAGCGAGGTAAATTAAATACAAAAGCTTCATTAACGCTTTTCCTCCACGGCAATTTTGACGGCAGGGAACGGAGACGTCTTGAAGCAATTGGACGTTTTTAAAGCACGATGATGATAATAAAAAAAATCATCATTATTCTGTTTCTGTGCCTCAATTCGTCACTTGGGATGGCAAGGAAGGGTCGTTTTTATTTCGCATTAGCCAGTCGCGGGCTGGCCGTCAGCGATGCTCCTTGCGAGAGCCTCCCCTACGCCGGCTCTGAGCGTTGCGGTGAGATTCGCGCGGCGCACGCGCGCGAAAAGAGTTAAGCTTAATGGACAAGCTGCCAATGGCATGGAATGTAGTAATTAGACCTAGTGATTAAACACGTTATAGAATTTAGCACAGTTATAAGAGGGACAATGAAAGATTTGCTGCTTCAAAAAAAAAAATACTCGCCCAATGTGTGGCACGCTACGGCGGGATGTATAAAAATGATAAAGGGCTTGAGTTTTTTTTTGCTCGGAACGAAATAATTCTATTACTTTCAGCTCAATGCTGCGACGAATGGTGCAGAGCTGAGGAGCTCGAGGGCATGAGGAGGAGGAGGAGCGAGAGAGCAAGAGAAAGGAGGGATAACATTTCCTCTGCAAATGGTGCCTGCCTGGTGTTTCTGCCGTGGCTAGAAACCAGACGCTGGCAGCTCTCCAGGCCGGAGGAGGCGCGGGAGAGTGCAGGGTGGAAATTGCTCGCGGCTGGGGCTCCGCAAATGTAATGTGATTGGCTTTGGGAGCATTAGCATTGTCTGTGTCTCCGGAGGCGAGGGCATCAGTCACGGCGCTGATTTAGCCGCGAGACGCCCATCCATCCGTCGTCGTGGTAACGCACCGAGGTGACGTGGACTCCCCCCCTCCCTCCTCCTCCCTGCCGTGAGTCTGGAGGGCCGCCCAGTGAGGTTTGACACCGTACACAGGCGTGATCACAAAGCCATCCTCTGCTCTCTCAGATGCACATCTTAGTCCGTGAGAGCAGAAGGCACTAAGAGCAGTGAGGCACAACTCCCATCGCCGCGGTGGCTGTGAGATGTTAACGACCTCGCCTGGTATACATGAGATCGTGGTGTTCGATCCCGACCCTGACGCCTGTATATTTGCAGTGTTTGCATGTTCTACTCGTGGTCGCGTGGATTTTTCTCTGGGTCCTCCGGGTTTTCCTTCCACATTTAGAAACATGCGATTCAAGTATTTGGCTGCTATACATTTCCACACGATAAGCCACTTCGTTGAGCTGTCATTTGTGGCCAGGTCGCTTCTGAAAAAAAAATCTATATAGCTCAGTGGGCCTTACCTGGTCAAATAAAAAGATAATTTAGTTTAGTTTATGTTGCCTGATATGCATGTCTTGTATCACCGCATTGCATGTCCGAGGGTGGGTAAGGGCACGACCGGTTCTAATATCTCTCGCCACCGATGCTATCCATGGCCGGGAATCTAACTTAGGGCACCCGGTTCGGAGTAGCAACTTTAAGGAAAGGCCACGACTAAAGGGAGCTCTTGATGGCATTTACGTCTACTCTTCCACAATGACAAGACGTGCTGAATCAGGTCGGTGTAATCACACCTTAACCCACCACAGGCGGATCGATTAATTGCGGTGAGCCAATCTTACTGTTGGGTGGACAGAGACGGAGGGAATTGAAGATGCTTGCCCCAGCTTCACAAGTGCCGCGACCAGGACATGGAATCACATCGGCGACCACTGGATTGCAATTCCAGGACACAAAACATTTCGCCACTGTAGCAGCTCCCTTCATTTGTCAGTTAAAAAGTAAAACATTTTTTTTGTTATTCTGGGTCTTTCTAAACCAGTAACCCCTTCTACCATACCCACCCCCCCCCCATGTAATCACATGTAATACAAACACATATATATTAACAACCGCAGTGTGCTAACCACTGTGCCACCGCTCCAACCCCAATTTTTCAATGCTCATTCCTTTTTTTTTATGTAAATCAAAATCGAGTGTGCTTTCTATATTCGTGTGCGTCCGTGCCAACTCTCCGTTTTAATTACAAGAACTTGGGCGGATGTAATGTCCTACCTTCTTCTTCTCAGCCACCCGTTTTTAAACACCTGCAGCCTCCAAGTCAAGCGGGAGGAATAATATCCATCTCCCGAGTAAATCACTCACTCAGGCCGCTCCATTAAGTGGCTGCGAGCAGAGTTTTATGAATTGGCGTGGGGCGTGAGGGTGGAGGGGGAGGGGTAAAGGCAGCTGCCCATTTGTCACCCAGGTTCACCGGCGCGCAAGTGAAAATTACAATCGCGTCCTGTGTCTCCCACAACCCCCACCCGCCGAGCCTCTAGCTCGCTGGAAGTCCTTGATGTGTTCCACGAAGGGCGACCGCTTCCCCGGTTGAGTCTGAGCAAACATGCGAAGCTGTGTACCACCGTGCCCAAACTAACTGCTTTACGAACAATTTTTTGTTGTGTTATTCCACCAGGTCAGGCCCCACTTGAGCGACGCAGTTATTTTTTCCAGAAGCGACCTGGCCACAAGCGATCGCTCATCGAAGTGGCTGATTTTCACGTGAACATCTTTAGCAGCCACCAGATAAAGGCGTGAGGTTGATTCTAAATGTGGTCAAACACCCCCCCCCCCCCCCCACATCTGTCAGGGAATGACAAAGAGCTGTAACATCACAATTTAAACCGGGCACTTTTCTGACATCATGACAATGGAGGATCGTCAAAAATAAGACATTCCAAACGCGGTTTGCTGCACCTCGTGATTCAACTCCGATAGGACAATCGGTAATAAAGTGCATCTAACAAAAAAGAAAATCTGAGCGAAGTTTAATGAATGTCGATTTAAATTTAAATGTAATTAAACGGCGCACTCAATAGCGCCTGAACAGGTGGTCAAGAGGCCCCGGCTCACCTGCCTCGCATCCCGACGCTGCCAAGCAAGGACATCTCAGACCAGACACGGGGGTGGAGAGACCCGGGGGGGCGGGGTGGGGAGGGAGAGGGAGAGGAGGGGGGCAGAGAATGGGAGCAGAGGATGGGAGGGGAGAGTAGGGGGGGGGGAGGCAGTCTGAGCAGAAATTGATCAGCGGTGGCAAAAAAAAAGTTCGGGAAGAAAAATGATGGGACAGTGGCCAAACGTTATCAGCGTTTGGCAAATGGCAAAGCTCTGCACGGCGGTGGCAAACACACCCGCAGCGAACTTCGCGTGCTCGCGAGATTGCTTCCGCGACTCCAAGCAGTGCTGCTCGTTGCTGGCCGCTCCGCGTTTTCTGGGGGGGCCTGCGCTCAGCGACCGCACTAAAGACCGGCGCGCTAATTTCGTCGTAACGTTCTGTCACGTGGTGACCCGCCCGCACTGGGCATCTGTGCAAAAAGGAGCTTCATGGCTCATCGGATTCTTCCCGCAGTCTAAATAAAGATTCTGATTCTGACATTTGGCAACGTTCGAGCAAAACCAGACGCTGACACGGTGGTGTGACGGTCAGCACGACACCGGACTTGCAACCCAGGGGCGGCCGCTTCGATCTTCCGGCGCGGCAGTTTAAATCAATGGGCTGATAAGCTGGCCGCGCGTGGGTGGGGGTCAAGTGTGGGTATTCCTACAAAGACGATTCTGGCCAGCGTGAAAGAGTAGGCCAAAATAATAAGCAGAGGGCCTTCCGCCAGCAGTGGCGTTAGCAAGACACTCCAGGGCTGCGCCTTTAACACGTATATTTTTTGTAAAGCACCATGCGTTTGTCAATGGAGATGATTATAAAGTGCATATCTCCAGTGGCCTCCGCATACCAGTAGGGAGAACAACGTTCCAGACGGCCGCAGAAGCGCATCTGAAAGCGCGCGATGCAGTGACCGTCTTTGCAATCATAGCAGCCAAATACTCCAAGCGGTACGTCTCTTGGTGTGCAGGTGGGCGAGAGGGGTTGCTGTATCGTGGGACTGCGAGAGATGGATACGGGCAGGGAAGGCTTGCCGAGAGGAGTCCACGTGGATAACGTGAAAACATCTTCGCGTTGTAAGTGTTCGCGAATGGCATTTGACATTTCTGTGTTGTGTAATTGCTGCTGATTACTCGTTATTGTTTTGGCATTTGCAGACGTACCCCCACCCCCACTTCTCACACGAAAATAAAGACCCTTAATCTCAGGGAGCTCTCACCTGGTCATCAATATGATATACGCATTTATTTACGTAGATAGGTAGAGGGGCAGCCCTGCAATTACTTGCTCATTCCACTGTTGGCGGACGGACCTCCACTCGAGGGAGCTCTAGACAGCCTCACTCGAGGGTATTTGGCCTACTCTTCAATACGGGCAAGACGTCTTTGTATGCATCTCGATCAGTGGTTCTTAACCTTTGCTGCAGCCTTGCACCCCTTTGGTTCTCAATCGTAAAAATAAAATGTTAAAAGACGCATTTGATTTGATGAAACAAAGTAGTTGTACTGAAGTGCCCGTGCTTAATTTGTGTTTGGATGATTTGCCTTCTAAAAAAAACCTGTCCATGTGTCCACGCAGGTACACGCACGCACGCACACCACGTAACTTTCAGATATTTGTATTTTGCCTGCGTGGTGTGTGCCGAAGAGAGCCACTCTGTCTTCACGCGGCTGGCACAGACAGCTCGCACACACAGTGCGACGCGCCTCTGCAACACAATCCCAGCCGGCAGCCGTGAAGAGAAAGAGAAGGAGATCCATATCGGTCTCGTGATTAAAATCATCCACCGCTGGTAGCCCAGGTATGATTGATAACTTTTTCCAAAAAATGGTTATTATGAAGATGCACCGCGCCAATCGCCTCCGCAACGATAAGACTGACCCCGAGCAGCAATGTCCAGTCGCGTTTTTGCCCACATCCTCTCCCAGCCCGATAAAGACAAAGATCCCCCCGATAGCCTTAACATATAATGGGGGCAAGTGCTGTTAGCGAGCACCAGCGAAGGCCAGCACGGCAAACGAGGAGGCGGGTGGCCAAACAACCACCTCCGGCCGCCTTTGTCTCACCGCCGCACACCGCACATCGGGTGCTCATTTGCGGCCGAGTCGACCGAGGCGAGACCCACGGGACCGGTTCGGACGATCGTCGCCGGCGTTGGCGAGCTCGGGTTTGCAGCCGGGGTTCATAGCGCGGCGCGCGACGCGGTGTGACCCGCACGTCCGAGACGTTCTGACGAGGAGCGATCGAGTGTCCCACCCCACCAACCCCCCCACCAACCCCCCCACCAACCCCCCCCACCAACCCCCCCCACCAACCCCCCCACCAACCCCCCCACCAACCCCCCACGGTGTCGGCCCCCGCCTGCCATTTATTGCGCGCGAGCTACGCGCCTCGGAACAGAATTAAAATGTCATCGGCTGCCTTTGTATTTCTTTAAAACATCTGACAGGGTGCCTCCCGAAAAGGGGATAAAAATTGTATTTTAGCATTTTTAAGATAGAGCTTTTATGCATTATCGCGAGCCCCGCAGCAGCAAAGTGTGATACGACTGAAATATTTCTTTCAGCAAAAAGTGTGCGTCGCCGCATGAAGCATTCCCGCTATTAAAAGGCATTCATTGCACCTCCCCCCCCCCCCTTTTGTGCGATGGTAAAGTGGCTCTGCGTGTTTTTTTTTTGGTCGTGAAATGCACAGTGACCTTTTTGCCGGCCGCATCTCGTCGATTGCGTTTCATTTGGACGACTCGTGAAAGTAAAAAAAAAACTTGTTTGAGGCGATTGCGCAGTTTTCTCCGTGGATTAAAACAACAACAAAACACACACCCCTCCTCCCCCACGCATGTAGCCGTAGCCGCCATTGTGCACGTGATTGCCACGGGAGCACAACACAAAAATCAGCTCACGTAGTTAAAAGCCGGATAATAGCAAATTAGGCCCATAACGGTTGTCTCTTTAAGGGGTACATAGCCCAATTAGCGTAAAAGACAATGATATTTCTCCTCCCACTCTGCCCCCCCCCTCCTCCACACTTTCTAATAGCGAACAATTGCAATGCGATATTGACTTAACAATATAACCGAGGCATTACCATCAAGCTCCAGGCACAGATCGACTGTGCATACATATAAGCTTTTAGACGGTGAATTTATGCCATCACACAAAACAAGCAACCGCACGCGTAGCCAAAAAAAACACGTGAGAGAGAGGAGAGAGAGAAAAAAACACACAAAAAATCACCACAACATTTATCCTCAAGCAAAATGGCAGAGCCATTTTTTCAGAAGCGAGCCCAGCGAAGCCAAAACCTTCCCCTACGCGTTCTTCAGGCAGTCCTATGGCTTCTCTCAGGGGTAAGGAAACTAAACACCGCAAAACTGGAGGACCCGGAGAAAAATCCACGCGACCACGGAGAGAGAGACACGCAAACTGCAAATATACAGCAGGCGTCAGGGTCGGGATCGTACCCACGACCTCCTGTATACCAGGCGAGGTAGTTAACATCTCTCCACCGTGGCGCCCACTAAAAGAGGCTAAACTGTGCAGCCCCGCAATTTCTTGCCGACGTCACCGCTTGGTTTTCCCCGATCACGGTTGGCCAGACGTTGAATTGTTTTTGACCGCTGCTGGGCGTGTGTGGTTGTCGCCGTTGTTGCTGTACGGCCCTCCGATGTGTTTTCGGGGTCGCAACCGCGTGCTGCTCGGCACGATGTCCGACGTTTCCGTCCGACTTGCTGGGAGCTTATTGAGGAACCGAGCTACGGGACCAGAACAATCTTCCGGCTCGTGGGGCGAGGAATTAGGGCGCATCTCGTTGAACAACGCGCGGTACGGCGCGAAAACACGACGTGGGAGGGCGACAAAATTAACAGCACACGGAATTCTAGAAAAAAAAAAACTGTCCCCACGCGGTTGGCAGGTAGAGTGGGGCTTTATTTGCGGGCGCATGCGTTATTCCAGGCGGGACAGGATCGCGAGATATATTGCACACGAGGAAGGCCGCTCCATCTCGAGAATAGCACGCCTGCGTGCATCCACGGACCACATCTACCCCTCGGATATTCGGCTGCTGAATGGCCCCCCTCCATGGGTTATTAATAGAAGTCGGTCTCGTATTCTGCGTGGGTCGGCAGCAGGCGCGGAGGTAGTGCGGAGCAAGTCCCGCCCTCTAACCCAGGCGCGTTCCCGTTCACTGCAGCGAAGTCAAATAAAGCGGCCTCCGCCGTTCCGTACCTCCACCACCGTCGTCGTCGTCGGTCGTGATCGATCTACTGCTGCGTGAAGGCCTCCACTCCCCTCCCCCCCCAAGCTGTTGCAACCTCTCACGATGGCGAGATGTCATTATTGACGAATATATATTTCAGCTTTTTTCGCCTTCTAGGGTTTGCAGAAGACTACAAACATTTGTTTCAACAAACAAAAGACCGGTTTTGTAGTCTTCTGGCAGTTTCAGGCGTGTTGAACAGATGCCGCTGGTTAAGCAGATGCTATTGCTGAGGTTTACACGTAACATTGTGCTGTTGTGTTGGCAGTGACGCACAAACACAACGAGCAAAAGCTCAACATTATTTTTCAATTGCACCACCGTACAAGAGGAAGAGTCGTCAATTAGGTGGTGTCTTGGGCAATGCCTCCGCTCTCGGATATGGAAAGGGTCAATGCCTGAAACGTCAGCTGCAGTATACGTTCTCCTCTCTTGGGCAGTCTTGATCTTCTCTAGATTCATTCAGCGCTTTACAATACTTATGCAATTGCACGTAAGATGAGAGTGGTTGAAATAAAGAGTGGGGGTTATTAAAAGTGGTGGTGTAGTTACGGTGACAAAAGTGTTGTCGCCGCTGTTGCTGCTGTTGTTGGTGAGACCACTCCCTCCAAACGACGGGGGCCCTGTCAGTGCCATGCAAAACGAACGCTCTGTATCGAGACGCGTATTGGGGAAAGACAAACACCCGTCCTGCACATTTGTGCAGCAGCCCGAGCAATATCATTATTTGGACGTTCGCTCATCGCGAGACCACAACTGCTGGGCACGGCGTCAGTGGGACACGAAGCCCACAATCCCAGTTGCCTTTCAGTTGCCCCGTCTTGTGCGATGCTGCAACACCGGTGCTAAATCCGGCCCGCAGTTGCAAATGCTCCCCCCGCATGGCGTGGCCGATTAAAGCACTACCTGGGCCACTAAGAGATGTAACAAAGCGTGTAATCGGTCCCCTGTACACTCCCCTTTTTGTCATTTAATTTGGTCTCTCTCCCAATTTACTCCATCCGCGTGCGCGAGCCGTATTGTGTCATGAGATATAAAATCCACTTGGAAGTCTCCAAGAGCAGTGCGCGCTTGTCCGCGTGGTAGGGAGCAAATGCGGAATATATTTTTCACAAAATTTCCCCCCCTCAGCCCCCCCCCCCCCCAAAAATCTGTTAAGTGGCCTTTTATCGTTCACACGGTAGGGTGCGCACTTTCCCACACACGCTGCTTTGAGATTGTTTGTCGCACGAAAATCGAACCGATTTTGCCTTTTCAAAACGGGGCAGAAAATGCTGCCATATTAAGTGCAATACTAAGTTGTATAATATGGTGGGGTGTTTTTTTTTTCTTCCAATAATTGATGCAGAGGCTGAGACCATGGACTCGATAAACTTAACAATACAGGTGGCTGAGCCACAAGTGGCTTAACCACAAGTGTCTAAACCACAAGTCGTTGCACTCTGATGCCCGAGTCACCTCTACCCCAAAGCAATGGATTCCTGAATCTATCTTTTTCGTAATATTTTAACCCTTTGCATGCGTGGGGCATTACCCAGGTAACTCGACTTTCCTCACACATCCCCAACGCAGGCCTCTCCTGAGAACCTTGATGCTCATCGAGGCTCTCCTCAGTAAAATAATACAGAGCACTGCTATGAATGAAGCAGTTGACCCCAGGCAAGAGTCCAACTTGTAATCTCGTGATTGGGAGCTCCTGCCGTTTTAGTGAGCGAGAGCGATTCTGGAACAGTATTTCCAAGATCTCCCCCGAAAACACAAAGGTGTTTAACTGTGCGGACCTTTCACCAGCCCTGATGAAGATTAACCAAACCATACTTTGGCCCTCTCAGCAAAATCACATTAATTCCCTTCTGTTTATAAAAAATTTTTGCAAAGCTTTGCTTTCTTTATTTCCTTCTTCTCCTCTTCCTATTTTGTGGCGTAAAAAAAAGAAGTCAGACACCAACTACCATCGCCTTCCAGGAATCCGAAAGGCAAGTTCTAGATACTGGTTTTCTTGAGTCAATTAGAATCGCAGACATCTCAAGTGCAATCCCTTTGTGCGCACACAAAACCCGGTTGGGAGTTGGGGACGGGGGAGGAGGGGGGGGGCATTGGCAGACAAACCGCTCCACCTCTGCATTTGAAAGAGACAAGCGAACAGACGTGAGCCAAACGCGCGGCAGAAAGGAATTCTGCTCGTGCCTCCCACACACAATGAGAACGGAGCGTTGCTCCTTTTCCCCGGCTCCCTACTCCTCATTTTTGCTGACCAAGTGAAATATGATAGATAATGACAAGAACATTTGTCATTCCGCCTCGCGTTTTGTTACTGTTGTTGTTGGCAACGGGCCTGCCATTGTTTATTTTGTCTCGTCTCTTAAATACATTGTGGTTGCCTGCCTTCTATTTGACCGCCGGTAACGCGGCGTTCCGAGACATTTGAGAGAGTGACCTGGCGACACACACAGAGGCACGCGGAGAGCCGCCGAGAGAGAGAGACCGGCTGGGTGGCTCAGCGGCTCACAGCGACAGAGCGGGAGGCCACGAAATTGGAAAGGTCACGAGTTCAAACCCTGGGTTGAGCATCGACTCAGACCATCATCCCTCTGGTGGTCGGTAAAATTGAAAGCACACTTCGTGGCAAAGTCAAGTGGTCGTCCTGTGGGAAAACTCGCCCCCCTCCGCCTTGAGAAAGTGGAATTTCTCACCGCTGGTTCAGAGCTGTAAAGGGAAGAAGAGAAACGCCTCAATGCAAAAAAATCACTTGGCACTCGATGGACGAGAATTAAGGCAACACACGTGGGCACACGTCGTTAGAGGTGCAGCCGGACAACTGATGACGCAGAGCCTGCAAGGAAACATCGAATGGAAGAGAGGAGGAAGAGGCACTGATTGGGAGGCCAATGCGAGCAGCTGGGCCCCGGACGATGCACGAGCCGCTGAAAGATCATGGAGAGCATCGGTCACGCACATAAACCCTCGGTTACGGGGGCGATACATGCCGACGACTACCGCGAAACTGTAAACGTGCTCCAGTCTGGCTCAGTGGGTCTCAACCGCCAACGCGCCTTCGCACGAATACCAATCAACACCGAACGGCGCTCGCTCAAACACCACACGCCACCCGATTAGCACGTCCTTATCCCCCACCCTCCCCCTCTCCCCGCCAACAGCTTCTAACAAAACATCAGGCACTGGCGTAGTCAGCGGCGTATGCGTACGGACGCAGGCATTAAACACCGCCGTCGTGCCGGGCAGCATCGAAGGCTGGTGGGCGTCATCATCGCGGATCTCACCATCTGGCCATTTGGATGGCTAACAGCCCCGCAGCATTGGGCTGCCACACGACGCATCCCAACAAGCGCTCACGGCAGGTGCAATCGCCTGTTCCTTGTATGGGGAGAATAAACTAAAATCACCCAAATGCGACTGAAGTGCACCACGACATTGTAGCACACCGCTACGAGTCTTTAGGTGTCTGTGCAAGTCTATATGGGCCTCTATATGGGTCTCTGCGAGTCTGTGTCTCTTTCCGAGTCTATGGGTCTCTATGCAAGTCTATGCGTGTGTGTGCGAACTCATGTCCACTCCGGGTGCAGGAGTGGTATTCACAATCGCCGACCTCTGAAGCCATCAACTAGATGTCCAACTTTAACATGGATTTATAACTGCTCGTCAAAATTGGTATACGGTAGAAGCCCTCTTAACGACCACCCCTGTTAACGATGGGCCTCCATAGAGGCCAATGTGTAGTGTATAGTGTAGTGTATAGTGCAGTGTAGTGCCTCCACAGAGCCCAATGTGTTCGCTTACCGACCATTCCCCTGTTAACGACGGGCTGTTTCAGGTACGGTAAATATAAAATAAATAATGGATTAACCACGTTTTTTTATATCACGTGTTTATAATGGTGTGAAGTATACTGGTGTGTTAATAAAGTTTGTTTACAGATTATAAAGTGCGTTTTTTTCGGTGAAAAAAGGTTACGTCCGATGCTATCAGAACGAATTATGCCTTTAACATGCATTACCTACACTCGCTTAACGACCAAATAACATAAATATCGGTTTCGTGGAACCAATTATCGTCGTTAAGAGGGGTTCTACTGTGCATACAATGTATGTACTGTATGTTGAAATTCTTTCACACCGTACATAGCCAACCTTTGCTAATCAGGTGCGGGGGAAGGACAAAAACTATACACAAAAGGCAATTGTTCTAAAGAAATTAGTTTTCAATCCAGATCTAAAAGTGCATTGCTCTGGTGGCTTCCTAACATCGGAGGGAAGAGCGTTCCAGACGGCCGCAGAAGCGTGCGAAGCAGCGACCGTCCCCGTTCGGTGGCCAGCCAAACGTCTGTGCGAGCGCGAGTGGAGTTCGCGTGATGTCCCACACTCCTTGCCGAGACCAGCAAGGCACCAATACGAGAGAGAGAGAGAACGAGAGAGAGATTTAACACAGATACAAACAATGGCAGTGAAGTTGTTAATTGGTCACCGATACCGTGGAAAGAGGGAGAGGGGGGTCCGCTCCGTCGTCACCCAGCGCGACTCCCCAACCGACACGCGGACCGCAAATCGCGAACTCGCGGGAGGAAGCAATCCCCCCCGTGAGAACGCCACAGTTTCGAAATTTTCAATCCGTGGCTCGGTTCTTCCCAAGTTGCTCTGTGGGCGTGCCTCGGTGTTGTAAGCCCCCGTCGCTCGCACACGCCGGAGGCTGCATTCCGACACGGCGGTGGACTTCGCTTTGGTTACTGTTACGTAATAATTTATGTTCCTCTTGTTGTTGTTATAATGATGTTGATCAGGAACGCGCCGAGCAGGAATGCAAAAAAACTGACCAATTTTTGAATTGCACCTGCTCAAATAAACATTTTAAGCGCAGTGCTTCAGTTCCACGGAATGATGTTTGTGTCTGCAAATAATGCCACTGCACCCTCAAACTATAACAGTCATCATCCAATAATTGTTCATTGACACTTTTTTTCTAGGGAGCGGGGGGAGCGGTGGTGCAGCAGTGAGCGCACCGCACTCCGATTCCAGTGCCTTGACTTCAACTCCTGGCCACGGCAAACAGCAGCGCCGAGTTATTCATGGACCGGTCCCGGGGCCGCCCCTTCACCAACGCACGCCAACTACAGTGGTGAAGTATGGTCAAACAGCGCTCACGACCAATGCGGCGTGGGCAGGCCTCCATCCAGCGGCGCATTGCAAACCGCACGCGACAAAGCTGCACCACTCAGGCGCGGCTCCAATCTCATTACAGCAATCCCTTTCCCGTTCTTCCGGTCTTCATCATTTACCAGCACCAATTACATGTGTTCGTACCCTCAAGGTCGGCCCAGGCCATAGTCGCATTTCGCAATTCCTACAGCAAAAAACAAACATTCACCGCAGCGACGCCGCCACCAACACAGAGGGGGGGGGTGGGGGTGTCGGAGGGGGCCGTGCAATTTGCGCGTTGCGCGGTGGGACCGGGCCGGGCGACGCGCGCAAGGCAACACCCGCTGGGCGTAATCGCTGGGCGCTGCTCTTTCTCTCGGCAAGCCGAGCGATGCTCTCGGTCGATCATGACGCCCGGCGCCACGGCACACGTGTCGTGATGGGCGGCGCGCGCGTGGAACGGACGCGCGCGCGTCAGCCCGGCGCACGACCGGTGGCATTTAAATCGTGTCGGGAGGAGACGCGCGGCGCGCACTAAACGCCGCCGCCGCTTTTTCTCGCGTGCCACCGTGCCACACACAGCGGCGGCTGCCACGTCTCGTCATCGCGGCGGTGACGCGTGTCTCTGCGTTGCGCGTCTTGGTGCCCACGAGCCCCCACCCCCTCAAACCCCCCCCACCCCCGCTACCCCCCACCACGTCGACCCATCCGTCTGTTCTCCTCGTATCATGTTGCCAGGCTGTCCTCGGAAAAGACAGTCAACCTGTAACGAGTCTATTGTTGATGTTGTTGGCGGTGAGGGAAGCCGTCACGCGCACACGGAAAAGCGTCAGGAGGATCCTTGCATGGGGGGGGTAGGCGAACGTTGGCGTGAGTTCATTAAATGATTTATTTTTTCATTTTGGGAGGCAAATGGAGTCCGGAAGAAAACCCACTCTGCCGAGGAGATGACACTCGTGTGTCTGTACACATATTTGCAGGTCAGCAGCGCACATCCGGCTCTTTACGCCGTGAGATTTGTCAGAGTTTTAGGGCTCCCAGCGGTCTTCTGCATCTCTTTCGGCTGCCATTTAATTGTTTCCCCTACATCATTTCAAATTCCATTATTCTTACACGCCCGTCCCCCCTTCCCCCCCCCCTCTTTCATTGCCGTTGTGAAACCAATTCTTGGTGTGCGTCGTAAAGCGCTCCGAGATTTTTCGGCGTTCCGTATTTAAGCGAGCAATAAATTCAAATCCACGTGTTCGGGGTGCCTCCGGGGTCAGAGTGCCGGGCCGAGGTCCTGGGCTCAAGGCCTCGATATTAAACTGGGCTCCGAAGGGAAAGCGCGTTGATGGGCTCGGTCTGGCCACCAGCGATAGCACGCAATAAACCGCGACGCTAAACATGGGGCTTTTCACTTCACGTGGCTAAATGCCAGCTCTGAAAAATCGAAATACAACAGCATTAGTTCGACTCTCGTGCGACAAACACCTATCCCGAAACAGAGTTGTGTGCGAAGATGCAAAGGTCACTTGTAGGGATTTTCTTTTCTTCTTCCAGAAGAGGTTCTGTGAATACGTGCCCCGGATACGCAGGCGTGGACTCTGCGTCTCGTCGCAGACACAACCGGGAGACACCACATCGGAGAGTGGCTACGCAGCAGTTAATGGGGTTGTTCATCGCCAACGCTTCCGTTAAAATTCACATTTTCTAATTTGCTGGAGCACGCATGCTGGCTGATGTTTCAGGCACGTGTCAGTCTGCGCGTGTCTCGCTGGAGGAGGGGGGGGGGGCAGTGTAGCGGTTAGCGCGCTGCGCTACGAATCCCACAACCCCGAGTTGCATTCCCGCTCACGGCCAACACGGGTGACAATTATCCGAATCGGTCCGGGATCTCCCCTAGGTCTTCTCAGCCTCAATCGACAACCTCGTGCGATGTGTAAAAACATTGCTACTCGGGAGACAAATGTGGCCGGGCGTGGTGCCGGCCAGCCACCTGCTCGTGTGCCTGTTCCGTCCTTCATAGGTGCTCGCTAACGGCACTTGCCCTAACAGTCTGTAAAGGCTACACTGGTGGATCTTTGTCTTTCGATGGGGTGGGTGGGGAACTGTGCCAGTAGGAAAGTAATTAAACAAGACACGATCGCTCAGCTGCAAATTGCCGAAGGTTAGCCATGATGAACCACTCCCGGGGCAAAGGTCACACACCACTGCAGGTTCTTATCTCTGCGCCCGCGGGTTTGAGCCGTGTGGGTGGGTGCACCGTCGGTGGCCGAGCCGTTGCCAAAAGGGATGTTCACAAGTCCGACCTCGTCCCGATCCTTTGCGGGCGAGGAAGACGGCGGGGACACTCATCACGAGGACGAGCCACCCCGCCTGTCAGCGTCGCGGGCGAATTTGCCAAATTAAATTTCCTCGGCCTTAAGATTCACCGCCGCTCCGAAGGCAATGTTAATCAAATGCACGCAACTGTCAAGAGGAAACCAGGGCAGACAAGAAGCATGAATTCTAAAAAAATGTGCGCGCGAGTTTATTAGACAATCCAAATTTGCTGCTTGGTGTGTTATTGTTGTTTGCGCTGCTGCTGCTGTTTCTTCAGACGCGGCTGCACGAATGTCGTGGATCGCCCGCAGCAGCGTCGTCGAGAAAGGTGGAGCGGGGGGTGAGGTGGGGGGGGGGGTGAGGTGGGGGGGGTGAGGTGCGGGCGTGAGGTGGGGGGGTGAGGTTGGGGGGGGTGAGCTGGGGGGGGGGGGTGAGCTGGGGGGGGGGTGAGGTGGGGGCGTGAGGTGGGGGGGTGAGGTTGGGGGGGGTGAGCTGGGGGGGGTGAGGTGGGGGCGTGAGGTGGGGGGGTGAGGTGGGGGGGTTGAGAGGGTGAGGCGGAGGGGGGTGAGGTGGGGGGGTTGAGGCGAGGGGGTAAGGTGGGGGAGGTGAGGTGGTGAGGCGGGGGAGGGGTAAGACGGGGGGGTGAGGCGGGGGGATGAGGTGGGGGGGGGGGTGAGCGAGAGGACGTAGCCTGCGCGAGCGTTTCGGGACATTACCGAGAGCCGCCCCGCGGCCTATTAGGAGGCAATTTGATTCCGAATCATACTCGGAGACGGCCTTTAAGGCCGCAAGACACATTGCAAACAATCAATACCGCAAATCAGCGGGCGAGCCGAGGCGGGGAGAGCAACGTGGATGCGCCCGTAGAATCGGCCCAGCTGGGAGCCGGGGTTTGAAGGTAGGCAGGCGAGGAGCCGGTAGCTGGGTAGTTTAGGGAGCGAGGGCTGGGTAGGTAGGGGGACGGGCTGGGCTTGGGGGTTAATTTTCTGCACGCTGCACATGGGGCTTGGCAAAAATCTCCCTTAATTGGCGCTCCCAAGCAAAAACATCGCCGGTGGAGTTCGCGTGCGGCGGTGCCGTCTCTGGCCCCGTAGCAGCCGTCCCAGAGGTGGGACACGATGGGGTGGAGGGAGGGGGGTAATTACAGCACCTTCGACTCGTCCGCAGAATGCACCCCCCCCCCCCCCAGCTGCTTCGTTGATTATAAATAAACTTGCCTTTATGGCAATTGATTGGGAACAAGCCGGTAATTAACGGATTCATATGCCCATAAAACATCTTAAACGATTCCCTTCCCCAGCGCAAAAAAAAAAAAACCCGCGTGCCGGCGGCAAGCGCAGCCTTTTTGGCGGTCTGCGGGACAGCACTCGGCTGTTAGTTATGTCCACCATTTAGCGCATGTATTCCTCCCTTTCAAAAGAAGGTAATCGAGAAATACGAAAGATGTAATATTCATCGGCAATTACTTTTAATGAATTCTGTTTCAAGGCAGAATTTACCGACGGCAATAAGAGTTCGCCCGTGTCCATTATCATATTCAAATAAGACGAATATTTCACGGAACTTTTATTTATTTATTTACAAATAAATAAAGGAGAGAAAAAAAACAAGCTGGTTGTAAACATGGCCCTTACTTAATTGCCTATTCATGCTGAGCACACTCGTGGACATTTATGAAATGAAAAATAATACTCCAGATGTCTACAATGCAATTCTTATTCCCCCTATTATCTTGAGAGCATATACATTACAATACATAGGACACAGCGCGTCGTGACAGATATGGTACATTTTCAAAAAACACACCTTAAAAATGTTTTGCACATATATTACCGGCACAGCGACACACGAGTCTCATTATAGAAAAAAGAAAACAAAAGACCCCATAGCAATGCTTTCAGATTAAAGTTGGAAGTGAGTCGGTTTACTTGTTACGGACAAATGCGGCTTCGTAAAAACGTGGTGTGTATGCGCACGCGCGCGCGTGCGTGCGTAGCGCGTGTGGTCTCCAACATCTTTGGTGAATGCAACTTCCGCTGGTTAAGTTTCTCGTCTTACTTTCACGTCGCGTTGTTCGGCGTTAAGTTCGGGCCAAAGTTCAAACTCGCTTCGTTCGGCGCAGAGAAGCCGTTCACGGCGAGTGGAACAACCACGGCGCGTCACGGAATGGGACGTTCGCCAAAGCCGCGTTTTGGCCGCTTCGGTGATAATTACAAAGAGTTTGACTCAGAAGTGAGAATTACAACCGGGGGTTGTTCGTCGTTTAATCTAACCAGAACTGCATTACCGTATTACCGTCACGTGTTTTGTTCTTCGCCCTCGTGGCGCGAGGGAGGAGTTGTGGCGCAGCGGTTAGCGCGCTGGGCGAAGAACCCGGCGACCCAAGGTGACCGTCAGTGGCGAGCGAGCGAGCGAGCGACATCCCCCCCTCACCCCGGTCCTCTCCCTCTTCACCAACCCTCGCTCGCGTGGGTTGGTGAAGTATGTCCACACCGCTCCCATGACTGACATAAAACAAATAAGCTTCAGCGGGAGCCAACAGTGGACTGACAACGGGCACCGACTGTATAATGCATCGTGTCTTTTGTTTATTACGCGAGTGTTGAATTGAAAAGTGTTCAAAAGTGTTGTTAAATTCTGGGAGGCGATTGCAAGATCACGTGGACCAGCGTTCGGGCCTCAAAGCTATTGGCGCTCAACGCCTAACGCGTCCTACTCACGTACCCTGTTACAACAGCAACGGTTTTGTCTTTCTAAACCATTCTCCTTTTCGCAGGCGTCGCACGGCAACTCTCAGTGGCCCGGACTGCAGGCACGAGCAGCCCCGCCCGACACGCGCTTTGTGCGTAAACAACAACAACAACAGAAACGAATCAAGTGGGGAAATGACCCTCATTTCAGATCATCTTTGGCAAACAATAAGCATCATCATCATCATCATCGTCGTCGTCGCAAAAAGCCAACGCTTAAGGGCACACATTTGTGCAGTTCCAATTGTGTCACCACATTTCCCAGATTCACATTGATTTCAGCAATAACACTGCACACGTAAATTGACAATTCCAAACCCGTTAATACCATTATTATTATTGTCGGGGTTTTTTTTATCCGCATTTGAAAACCTATTTCCGAATATAAATTTGCTTTGGGCGAGAGACGCGTTGCACCGAATGTAGCGATGTCATCACAAACAACGCACACGCACGCACGCACGCAGGCGTTGTACACTTCACAAACACACACACACGTCGCCTCCGAACAGATAATCCCCGCTCGATACCGTGAACCAAACTTCGCAGCGACGGCAAATCAACAACTAAAATAATTTTTAAAAAACATCCTCGCCAGCCAGCTTTTCATAAACGATCGCCGAACACAGCACCTTCTTAGCGAGAAAAGTAACGACAGCAATTAAAGTATGAATACGACACCACCACGGTCATCGGTCGATTCTAAATTAAAGCAGTGTCAAATTGGCCAGCATCCGGCGTGCACAAACAAGCGGGGGAGGAAGAGACAGCGATTGCCGCGCTGGAAAACGCGAGGCCCGCTTCTGCTGTTTGGTGCCCGTGCTGCCTGCCCACGGCCTTAACTTGCTGACCCGCCCATACTGGGACATCTGCGAAAAAGCGCTTAATAGCTCATCGGATTCCTCCAGCCTAAATAAAGATTCTTATTAACACACGTTTTACGAACAGCTCTTCCTACACCTGCACATCCCTCACCAGGACTTGACTTCAGTGGGAGCGGTCCTGTGGCCGAGCTCTAGAAAAAAAATCCAACCCCCCACACTTTTTCAAATTCGGGGGTTTTGGAGTCCCTCGAAAATATATTCCACGAGAAATGAAGGTGTTGCCCATCAGAGTGACATAGTTTAGCTTGGGGCAGCCAGTGAACACCTAACGGAGTCGAGGCATGTAGTGGAGGGAATTGAAAAATCGGTGGGTCCACGTTCGTGATACGCATGCATCGACTCGTGCACGCTGTGCGGGATGAGCGGCGGCGTAGTTGTTTTGGCGCGCTGTGCTATTAGGCCGGCGATCCGGGGTTAATTCCGGGCCCCGGTTAACATCAGGGGGGGCGAGGAATATCTAAACCGCCTGCACCAAACTGCACTGACCAGCTTGGCGAAGTATGGTCAAGCAGCCTGCTCAATCTTCATGGCATGGGGAGGGCCTTAACGAGAATTGAATAAACGCTGTAAATTATGACCCTAATTGCTACGCTGCGTGTAGCGTGGCTTACGGGAGTCCTAGGGCCAACGGGAGTTGCGCAAATGAACCAACAAAGTAAAACAATGGATTCCTGTTATCGAATCACGGCCCCAATTTGTGAAAATTTGTAAAATCGTCAGGGGAGGATGTGGCGAAATCCTCGTTAAGTGGCAATTATTACATTCCTATGACCCAGAGCATCAAATACCAGAAATAAGCTATTCTAACACAGACATTCTACTGGATATCCTAGGTTTCCTAAACACCCGTGGAAATTCCACGGGTGTTTTTTTGTGTTTGTATCATTAGGCATTGACATGCAGGACCTCTTTGCAACTGTGGCAGACGCTGTGCGACGTATCTGAACACGTTGAAAGCGTTTGCGCAACACGTCGAGCCGGGCGAATGTTGACATCGGCGTCGGCTGCGGTGAGACGAAGCGGGAGAAGCTGCCGCAACCTGCCACGTGCCACTCGCATCAGCCTTAATAGGCGCTCGCCGACAGCACCTACTTGCCCAAATATTTTGCGAGGCTAAAACCGGAGGTGGCCTGATCTTGGTATCTCTTTTTGTGGTTTTATGTTAAAAGTACGAGAGCAGAGGCTTGGAAAGAGAGACAGCAAGATGGGAAGAGGCCAATACGTCATTACAGTGTTTCGAAGCCGTGTGTGTTTGCTCGATAGAAACGCACTTGTGTGGCCTGCTGACGGATCATGATCGCGAGTCTGTCGTTCAATTTTTTCAATGCACGTGGGAAAAGGGCGGTGTGCGATGACGACAGTCCAGTAGGCCTTCTCTACAACTGGTTTCATCATCGTCATCATCGTCGCCATCATCTTCATCATCATCAATACGCGACACCACAAATGCCCACGTCATTAAGAAGCCAAAATTGTTCGTTCAGACAAAGCGGCGGTTTGTTTAAGCCTGTGACGTTTTTAACGCCAAGCAGTAGTCTACACGCGAACAGTCATTTCTATGATAAACCTGAGAATAATTAACTAAATAATTAACCATTGAGCCCAAATAAATGTTACACTTAAAACATCAGGCTGATACATACACTTACGGTACTGTACAACCGCCATGCAAGATATTTTAAAGAACTGTAGAGTGTCGATTGTGAAAAGCCTTCACGTGTAACTCATTCTCATGGAGGATCCGTTTCATTTCAGGTGCAATCATCTTTCTCTCTTTGCTTAACATTCAGTGATCTTTTTTTTGTCCCACGACACTTGGCCGTAATTAGGAAGTGTAATTATTATTATCTTGTTATTTATTTATTTTGTTACTTCTTCACGTTCCCAAGCAAACGCCGCCACACTTCGACCAACAGCGACAAAAACATTTTTTTTCTTTACGAATGTTTGCTCGAACACACGCCCCGATTCGAGTGCAGCAACTTTCACATTCACCCGGACAAAAAACCAAGTAGGTGCCCAGAAGCACGACTAGTTTCCCTCGCGTGATCCGTAGTGGCCTCACGTGGCTGACATGGGCCCTCCTCGCGCAAGGAATTCAACGTCTCTCCCGCCCCCCCGCTCCACACCAGCTCCTCTGCCGTGACATTGCCTGGTGCCTGGACCCGTCCGAGGCACCGTCAGCCCAGGTGCAGTTGCGCACTGCCTGCACACGCGGTAAGCTACGCCACTGATTACGAGACGTCGGTGCATCTGCTTCACTCTCCGCATGAATCCGCACGGTTCAGAATTAGCGGTTTTTGATTGAGGTGGCGAGTTCAAAACAAGAGCCGACAAGCCCAAATGGCTTCCCTGAAAATTGAAAATGAAATGGCCTGCGGAGAATTTCCGACTTAATTAAGTCATTGAGATGCAGCACCTTTTCAATTACAAGAAGCCAATTTTTTCCATATATAAAACATGTATTTAAACCAAGCAGCAAATGTGGAACCTTCTGGTGGGAAACGCTGTAAATAACTTAAAGTGTCATAGCATTACAGTGTTCATTTAAAATGCTCTCAGAACATCGTCCTGGTGTGGGTAACGTATCCCCGCTCGAGAAACTGACGGGCGTCGAGGCTGCTGTATAATAACAAGAATACGAATAATCAGTCCGATTTATAACGCGCACAAAATTCGTGCGGCGAATCGCTAGCAATAAGTCAGAGGCGCGGGTCTGAAGTCTGAAACAGCTGACGCAGGAGACGTGACCGCCACCACGGAGTGATGGACACACGCACACATCACTCGATTGTGGTGAGCAAAGGGATGCTGGGAGAAAAAAAACACCCAACAAAGTCTACTCCACTTTTTTTTTGTTCTTTAACTGCAGCCACGGGTGTGAAAGATTAATCCTGGACGTGCCAACGCCGAACATGAAAATGGAATGTAGAGCACGCATTTTTTTTGCGACGGTAAATCAAAGTGCGATCTGAACGGCGCGGGCAAAACGGAAAGAAAAAAAGACCTGGCACGGAGTTTTGTGAGATGCAGCGTCGCAAAAGGGTAGATGGGGGGGGTAGGGTGGGTGGAGGTGTCAGCAAGATTGTCGCAGGAAGGGCCATTAATTGATCGATCCCAAATGAACCAAGGAGGGCAAGCGAATGTCACAGAGTTGTACAACGCGTGGGAGGGTGGCGGAGCGGGAGAGGGGATCAATTCGTACCCGCACCACCGTTCCACTTCCTCTCTCTCCTCTCTCTCTCTCTTTCTGTTCGTTTTCTTTTGTAAAAAGACGCGGCGGGGGGCAGGGGGGGGGGCAACACGGCCAAAGATTTTCTTTACGTCTTTCAACCTGTTGCGCAGTCAGTGCACTAACATTATTTAAAGTACAAGAGTTCACAAATCAAAAAATAGCTTAATTTTTTCGTGTGTATTACAAACGTAAACTTTGCATAGCTATAATACATTTTGTTTGTTCTCTTTTCTCCCAAATTCATATATAAAAACGGGGGTGAAGAACAAAATTACAAAAACGGAGCTTTAACAAAAATAAATTTCTCGAGTCAAATATTCACAGAAGCAGTTAGCAGAGCTCAAGGAACGAGTCTGCACACCCAAGCTTAGGCCTTTTCTCTCTCTGCCGCGCAGCCTCACACAGAGCAAGGGGATAACAACAACAACAACAAAAACAACAACAGAAACGCAAAAACCAACGGAGCGGCGCTCGCAACACGTCGAGGAGCGTTCGTTCCCGGCCCAGTCGTCGTTCGCCATCTGGCCCCGGCGGCTCCGTGGCAGAAAGCAAACAGCTCGCAAAAATCTTTGCGAGTTCAAATTCTTGTTTGGGGGGGGGGAGGGGTTCACTCAGCCCATCATCCCACCGGGGGTCGGTAAAGCGAGTACCGCTTTGTGGGAAGTCAACGGTGGTTTGTCTCGTGTATAGATTCGCCCATTGCCATAGGAGTGTGGATTGTTTTGTTTGTTCCTATCACTGCTGGTTTGGGGCTGTAAACAGAAGCTGAGCGCTGCATCAACGCTCATTTGAGAAAGCAAATCACTTTTTGACTTTGAGCCTTCGTCGATACTCGAATGCAAAATAACGGTTTAAAAAATAAATTATCGGTCTCCCAACCTTCACCAACTCACACCGACCAGCGTGGTGAAGCAGAGGTCCACCCGCGTGGGTGGGGGTAGGGGGTTGATCCGTCAGACAATTTCTGAGCCTTTTTATTTCTTCAAAAATGCTCAATTGTACATAATTATTCTTGACGCACATTTTATCTTAGATAAATTTTGACTAAGCGCTCTTGGGAAGAAAGCTATTTTTCCCTCTGAAATGTTTTTTTCTGGGCACGCCACTGCGGCCAAAGTATGGTGCCACGCGAGCCCCATGACCAACACGGCAAGGTAGAACACCTTCACCCGTCAGAATCACCAATCACCTTAGTGCAGGCCGTGCTCACGTTCGACTGTTCTCGCGTGCCGATCGGTTGACGAGCTGCTACAAATCGAACCGTATTCCACTGTCAATTCCTTCAATTTTGAAATCAATGAACCATTCAGTAAACGGTTATCGCAAAGTATATAACCCATTAACAACCCGACGCAAAGTCGGCCTGCGGGTGCTCAACATCACATGGTGCCAGTGGCTCATGCATCAGGTGGCTCTATGCGTGTCGTTGTGACTACAGTGAGGAGGCCTTCATCCAGCAGTGGATGGACAATGACCGTTGACGATGACAACACGGCGGCTATTCAACAGGACTCGCCGCAACAGTGCGCGCGTGTGCGGAATCCAAGCGGTCGCGAGTGGAAACGCGACACGTTTCATTTTCGTTTTCTGGTGGCGATATTGCTACAGTTTAATGTTGCACGGGTCCCGTCAAACAATAGCTGCCCCTCCCCCTCCCCGCACCCCCCTATGCTCGTCTGCTGTGTTCGTGTCTGCTTTCGTTATTGCTCCCATAATAAACAGCGTGCCGCCGACGCACAGGGCCACGTGCCCACTCTCTGCCTTTACACGCAGCTCTCGGTGGGGGCAGGACCACCAGCCCCTCTGAAGAAATCTCGAAGCAAAAGCAACCGGGAATAAGAAGAGACGGCATCGCCGCACGCCGCCGTGAAGCTCAACGCAAGTATTTGTGGAGAGTTCCATATTCTATGCGGCCAACGCATCCAGATTAAACAAGTTTAGAGGCCCGTCGATATAAAATACTGCTCTTACATGGGACAACGACGCGTTACTGACTTCCACTGGGAAGGAAATCACTTTTTTTTTGGTCACTTTACCTTAGAATAAAAATCTAGTTTCAGATTTGGGATAAGTAACCTGGGGGCACAGTGGACTCCTCTTGAAAATGGTGCCACGGGTCTTTTAACGTCCGCTCCGTAGCAGACGACGCGCTTTGGTAATCGTTCCCAGGAACCGTCGCTGGGCAGTAGTGGGAATCGAATTGTCGATGTCGGACAAAGTGTCTCAGTGGCGGGTACAGTAATCCTCTACGCCAGCCAACCTTGACCTTTTCAAATGTTGCAATCTAAATTGTAACCCCTCGCCTCCCCTCCCCCACCGAAAGTGGCAAATTCTCAAGGGACATTTTTATTCAATTCCTACCGCGTCAGATTTTAATACAACAACAAAAAAGTCCTTTTATGGAAAATGTTCCAAATTAGCTTGGGGTTTTTTTCCTCTCTTGTAAGGCACATTTTCACGAACAGAAACAAAAGAAAACCTCAAGATGTCACCGTGGCAGATTACCTCGAGTTAGGCTTTAAGTAAATTTAGATTCCCCCGGTGGGAAAAAGAACAAAAAAAACCTTCGACGGCAATCGCGAACGCCAATTAAACACCATCAACAATCGGCACGCAGCACTCTCACTCGGCGGCAATTCACGCGGGAGGCCATTCCGTCAGCGACACCCCAGAGTGTGGCACCACCGCGCACCCTGCCCCCCTAAACAACGCGCGGGCCTGGCGGCGCACGGCGGCGGCATTTTGCACGAGTCGATATCAAACGTCAATCTCATTTATTGCCTTTCCTTTTTGCATACGTGTGCCTGCTGGTTTAAACACTCTACGTGCATCACGCTCCACGTGCGGGTGGGGATGGGGGAAACTGGTGCCCGCCCGCCCGCCCGCCTCCGATCGTGCGACGTGATGAAACATTGTCTCGTGTTTACCCCACTGGGTTAGCAATGACACCCGATATGGTATCAATATTCTACGGTCTACCGCTACGTACTACTCTAGTACCGTCTAAGTCAGGAGTTCTCAACCCTCTTCATTTTGGATCGCGGACCGGACCCGCCACCCCACCCCCCATCACACAAGATTGGATCGCCACCTCGCACAACCCCCGCTACGGCGAGCAGCGTTGTGCAGTTGCGGCAGAATGCACGTCACCCGGATCCCGACCCGATACTGCAGATCTTCCTAATATCCGTGCAAACATTCTTCCTTTTCGCCATGACTTTGAGAGGGGGGTGGGGGGGGGGGCATAAGAGAGTGGCAGAAAATTATTCGGAGCGATCTGTGTCTCCTTACTCGGATTCCCCCACCAATTAGTACCATGGTATCAATGTGGATAAGAGAAATATCACCAGTTTAACACGTAGGAGGCTTTTGCGGCCAATATTATCCACAATGGAGGTACTTGGGTTAGATCGCGTGAATATAAATGCGACGTTAAACCCGCCACCACCCGACACAGCCAACTAGTAAGGTTTGTCACGTGAAAAAAACGTAACAGTTCGTTACTAGTACAGCACAACGGTGTGTTGGAGAGTCCTCGAATTGTAAACGTTGTGGGTTTACACTCCAACACACCGGTGTGCTGGACTAGTAACGAATTGGCACGTTTTGTTGACGTGACAAAAACCCTACGAATTGGCTGTGTCGGGTGGTGACGGGTTTAACGACACATTCATATATATTTACGCGATCTAACCCCGGAAAGCCTCTAATATGGAGGAACATCAGCGTGCAGCACTTTGCCAAAGGCAGACAACAGTGCGCGAGTGTGTGGGGAGCGGTGTTGTCGCGATTAGCGCTACGCTGCGCTACGAACCAGGAGACCCGGGTTCGATTCCCGCTCACGGCCTTCACCGATGACGATAATCTGGACCGGTCTTGGGCCTCCCCCTAGGCCGACTCAGCCCTAAAACGAGTACCCGGTGCGGTGTGTAAACATCGCCACTGGGAAGACAAAGGGTCGGTCGGGCGCGTGGTGTTGGCCACCCACCCCCTAGCGAGAAGCACCTTCAGTAGGTGCTACTCGCTAACAACACTTGCCTCAAAAGTCTGTTTAGGCTACACGGGGGATCTTTGTCTTTGCCGTGATCCCGCCGTGGTCCCCCCCAACTTAACCTCTTGTGGGAAACCTTAATAATGATTAATTATGAATAAATAATAATGACTTCATAACTTATTCCCGCGGCCCCCTCCCCCCCCGCTCACCGGGTTGAGCACCCCTGCTCTTCTACTTCACGTGCACGCACACAGATACCGTCAGGACATTTACAGGCAAGCACGCAGAGTCGACGAGACGGCAAACAACTACGCTTCTCGCTACGTTGCCATATTTAAGCATTGGCCCCGACAGTTATATGTCAAGGGATTTCTTTTTTCTTAACCTACACGAGTCGTATTTTTAATTAACTCAGAAAGAATGAGAAATCGTTTTTTTTTCTCTAAACGCCTGCATAGCTGCCTGAAACGAAACAAAACGGATGACAAGCAAGTCGTGGCAAGCCCCACACTTGAGAAATGATTCGCAAACAAACTTGCTTCTTTGTTTTCTCAAGTTTCAGAAAAAAAGATCGTTCACTTTGATGGCTGAAACTTTTGGCAAAAAAGTGCTCTCAGTTAAGGGTGCAGAAACAACGACAGGCAACGATGTATCTGATGCCCGTTGCAAGCGAAGTTCTAACAACATGCAAATCCGTTCAGGGACAATTCGAATTCCGTCCGAAAAGAAACAAACCAAAAAGATTTCTCGATTGTTTCGTGGCTTTCAAAACGGGGGTGGTGGTAAGAGGAGGGTACAAAAGCATGATGATAAAGAATATCTTGACATAAGGCACCACACCAAAACACATTGAGCTAGTGCATTAATACAAACGAAAATCTTCAAGTAAAAAATAATAATGTAAAGGGGTCACGGGATTGGGGGGGGGGTAAAAAAAGATGCATAAAACTAAAAGTGCACGTCCATTTCTTTTTTTGTCCATTATCGTGACCCCCCACAAAATGAGCTGATCGGGAACGAGCAGAACATGACGGGTCCCCCGCTGCAGCAACGACGACGACAAGTGTCAAGTAAACAAAAAGTTAATCTTTCTGTTTCGGCGTCCGTCAAAAAAAAAAACGGCACGTGGCGCACAACGCAATGAACACTGCTAGGACACGAACACCAATCACGTGACGAAACGCACGGGGGGGTTAACCGCAATGGTAAATTATGCGAGAATACGCGTATGAATCATTGTACATCGTTCTCACGTACTACTATTATTATTTGTCGACACGTGGGCTCTCGTCGAAACAGAAACGAACGAAAATGACCTCGGCAAACCAGCGATTGGCCCCCGTACAAAAATCCCAAAGACCTTTTCCCCTCAAGTCCACCTCAAGTGCCCTCCGAACTCCGCGAGTCCATCGCGGCGCGAGGGGGGGTCCACAGTCGTCATCGTACGGTCACACTGTACTTGTGCACGACGCCGTGAAGTTTAAATGCCGCTGCGACGACCCCTGCGCTTATCTCGAGACGGCCCGCCGCATCTTTCGCCTTCAAATAAAAGCAACCTTCCGAGAAAAACAACGCGTCAAGTCTCGTGTTATCTTCGGCACAGGATGCTCCTTTTACCCTCGGGTTTCTTTTTTCGTGTTCTTTCAAAATCTTCAATAGAAATGCAATCGTTCAGCGAGCTCCGATCCGTCGAAAGAACGTACTTTCTCTTTTTTTTTTGTATTTTCTAGGTATTCATCATCACCATCGTTATCGTCGTCCTCGTCGTCCTCATCATCATCATCACGTTAAATTCTTCCAAAAATGTATAAGGCAAGAAGATGTTGGCTATAATCCCTAGAAAAGAAAGATACTTTTCCAAAGCAGGTGATGCAAAAGGTGTTGCTTCCCAGTGATATTTTCGATTCACCTTCAAAAGGTCAAAGGTGCCTCTTCATATGCAGTGCCAGGTGGTCCGATCTTGAGAAGCACCTGCAGAGAGACAGGGCCAATGTCAAATACCACAAAAGTCACAACCCGCCTTTTCTGCTCACCGCTGTTGCGGACGCAACGGGCCGGCTACAAACAGGACCACTGAGATGACATAATAGACAAGAGTGAACACTTCACATGGTATTGAGAAAAGTTGTAGACGCTGGGCTTTCTAAACAGCACAATCAGAAAAGACAAAGGGTGTAACGATGCATCGATTCATCAAAGTAATGTTGATTGTTAAGCTCATGAAACGTTTTTTTTTAATCGCGTACACGCGAAAATCAATGTTATGTGTTTTTTATCGCGTACGCGAGAATCAATGTTTATTTTTATCGCGTACGCAAGAAGCAATGTTACGGTTTTTTTTTATCGCGTACGCGCGAGAATCAATGTAATATCTTTTTTAATCGCGTATGCGAGAATCAATGTTATATATTTTTTTATCGCGTACATGAGAATCATTGTTTTTTTTCACGCACGCGAGAATCAATGTTATTATTATTTTCATTGGGCAGCAATGAGTTCAGGCGACCCTCTGGTCACGAAGTGGCCGCCACTTTCACCACCACCACGTTACAAAAAAAATCATCATCAATTACAGCACTGAATTGCAACAATTCATAACATGGCGAGGAATGACAAATAGGTCCCATCATTTCTTATCGCCCAACTTTAAGGAGTCCAGTCCATCACGAATGCTCACTAATCACGCGTAGCTCTTTGGAACAGCGCCGTTTTAAACCTCTCGCAAAAACTGGCTCAGGCTCAAGGGACGGATATCCCGGACGTGAGCCGGGAGGAACTCGTTCCAGGTCTTGAAGCCGGAGACCCCGAAACTGCGCTGGCCGCCGGCATCGCCACACCAACGTGGCGGGCACAGCGGATCGACCGTGAGGGGGGGGGGGATGCTGAGGATCGTGGACTGCGTCGATCGGCGAGATGGGATGGAGAGGATTCATGCAGACTCTTGGAGGTTGAGTAGGGAGAATTTTGGAAGCAATCTCGTGTTTTATTTTATCAATATTCTTGAACACCAAGAACTGAAGTCACAGAGGGGAAACATTCCACGTGTGCACAACGTCTGAGGTTGAGCCGCAACCTCTTGGGTGAATCTCGCACAGATGGAGACCCATTACAGTTACCCCCCGGGCTCACTACCTTAAGACAGCAGGGATAGCGCCCGGGGGGGGGGGGCAGTGGGTGAAGCAGGGAAGGGAGAGAAAGGGGATGAAGGGAAGGGAGGTGGGAGGGGAGGAATATCACCGAAACAAAACTTACATTGACAAAATAACAAACGCGATGTTCGGATCAGCATTCTATTTCCCCCCCCCCGCCCCGGGCTCAATGTCTGAGGTCCCCCACCCCGGCCCCCATTCTCTGGCCATTCATACTGGGTTCAGAAATCCTACGTTTAATAGGGAGCCAGTGTAGCTCGTCTCATATCGGGGTCGTGAGCGGGCCGTAGTTTCACTTCCGAACTATCACACCGACCGGACCAGCTCTGTTAAAGAGCTTCACAGCTCATCAGATTCCTCCAATACAAGTACATCTTCTGATTCTGAGATGCGCAGTGCTGGCACGGCCGATGATGTCGTCGCTGTCATCCTGCACGGTCGATGGTGAACGCATGAGACGGTCAGCGCACAAACAACTGCGTCTTCACGCAATAACCCAGGAATCACGCCTCAGGCCTCCGACATGGATCGTTAGATTTCCTGGAAGTGCAGCATGGACCCGGGTTCGAACCTAGGCCCCATGTGGTGCCGCCCGGCTTGACGCGAGAGTGGAGGCGGGGGGGCTCGCGAGTGTGCGAAGGCCCGGGGACAGAGGTGCCAGACGAGCCGCCGACGTCGTCAAGGTCACACATTTTTAGCTTGGCCGCGGGGAAGGCAATGTGGAAATCTTTGCTACAAGGCGATCATTGTGCCGGCATTTTCTGTTTTTTTGTTTTTGTAAATCAGACTGCATTCTTTTGGTACAAGCCAGCGGTGGGTGGAGCTCCGTGCCACGGTGGATTGCTCACCGCTTTGACGAAGCCAGCAACACGAGTCAACGTCGGCACCGCTTCAAGCTGCGCTTCAACGTGTCTCCAAGGCGCCTCTTCTAATCATTTGCGAAAGTTGCGGCGTCGCGGCGCCCATCGACGCGTCGAATTACGGTCGATTCTCACGCTCGCGGCACAAGCGCGCAATCACGTCGCGTCAAACTCGGCACCGCCGCCATCCAACCGAAATAAAAAGATGGCCTTTACAACCGCGTGAAAAGCCATTGGGACCGGCGGTGTTTCTTTTTCGAGGGAGGCCGATGTTTAGAGGAACGGCCGCGTCTCATACATGTACTCCTATAACAAGGAATTAACAATTAAGATGCGTGGATTCATTGACTGTCATACATTTTTCAGCTTAATCGAATAAGTGTTTTTTTCTTTCATTTTGTGTATGTGACGGGTTCATGTGAACCCCTCCAACCTCTAGATGCCACTACATTCACTAAAACATGAAAAACATCACTTTTTTTTTTTATCGGATAATAACCACAACTCGCGGCAACTGAAATGTGAGAGGGGTAAATCATTAAACCCGCACTTTGCAATGCACCGTATTCATACGGATCAAATCACGTAATGTATTCTTGAATCCATGGATCGTCAAAGACAAGGCGAGTCATCGATTCACAGGGGGCCCCGCGAATCATTGCACCCCCAGCAGGAAGGCACCCCCCAGAACCCGGCCTTGACTCTCACGACCGCTCGCACATCTCCGTCAAAAGTGGTGAAGACACCACCTGGAAGAGCTTGGTGTCAGATTGCCGGGTGAGGGTCAGGGAGAGGGGGTGGGGGGTGCATTCATTAGGGGGGGGGCACGGGTGCCACTCACTCCCACGCCCCATCCATCGCAGCCAGGGCCAGTAACGCCCCCAATCCGCTTACAATCCTCGCGAGTGTAATCAATATTCCAATCCGCTGCTACAGCGGCAATTAATGATTCCAGAAACACCACGGGCCCTGGACAAAATCCACCAGAGGCGCCACCAAACCTCCCCCTTCTCCTCGCGAGCCGTGGGGCGGCTTCAAAATGAGCTCCCACCCCACGTCTCCACCCACACCTCTTCGGCAAGGACACATGGACATTGCCAGCGACCCTTTGAAGAATGCAGTCGCTTTTGCCGCCGCTGCTGCTGCTTCTGCTGCTGCTGTTCTCGTGCGAATTTTACCAAGGCGAGTTTCGCGTACGGCAAAAGCTGGCATTTCATCAAAATAAGGTGCTTGCCAATACGCGCTAATCACCGTCACGACCGTTTGATGCATTGGGAACTCCGAATGAGGAGCGAGCACAAATCACGCTAAGCGAGGACCGTTTAGCTCACACTTCAAGTCAGCCCCCCCCCCCCCCCTTGGCTGTAGCAGCGCGGGCCGAGAGACGTCGCCAACTGCTCGAGCGGCATCAACCCTTGCTCCCGGCTTGTTTGAGAAACTCGGCGGCCGTGGTTTTAGTACCCCCCCCCCCCCCCAATGCTGCTCAGTTGGCACAGAGCCCAGGGACTCGTCTGCCTCCTCCATTCAGCGAAGAGGCCGGCCCGGGGCGATACAACGGAAGCGTGCACTGGTACGACGCGCATCCCGTCCTCCAGTGATCCACCAACCCCAGCCTCCCACAGCGCAACCAAAGCACCGACTTCACCGCACCTGCCACTTTTGACACAGTACACGCGTTATTTCGTATTTTGTAGCTAATCGTCTCTACGATTGTTATCACCGTTAATGGAAAATTCTTGCAAAAATGTGAAAAGATTTCGGCTATGATCCCTAGAAAAGAAAGATGCTTTACACAGTATACCAGGTACTCATTTGAGACCGAGCCGACCTAGAGGAGGCCCAGTACCGGTTCAGATATTCGTCACTGGTGTTGGCCGTGAGCGGGAATTGAACTCATTTCGCTGGGTTCGTAATGCAGCATAGCGCTAACAATACATAAGAACACACATCCACACAGATCGGCCACATAAGATACGGACATCGTCAGTATTCTCCACTTCCCTATAACCCAATCGACCTTTGCGTCACGCCGAGCAAATGATACCCATTCGGCGATGCATTAGGAAGTGATGCTCGAGCACGCCTGGCAGTTTTTCCATTCAGATTTGACCCTCAATCTGCTACCGGTGTCCACCGCTCTAACATCTTGAAGTGATATTTGCCCCGAAACCATCGCCACGCCACGGCACCACTAATCGTGCTGCCACACGGGATCAGCCACGGCTACTTAAGGGAATTAATAACCCACAGTTTTTTTTCTCGAAAATCGTTTATTGTTATATATATATAATGTCTCGCAAAATGTATTCCATCCAAGCAAACACGTGACTCGTGCTCGTAAGAAATTTGCCGTAACCCACTTAAAGCGACTGCTTCTGGTCAACAACTACTGCCGTGTTTCTCTGGTCGGCGGAGCGAATGCAGGACCCCCGCGCCGGAACTTACAAACGCTTCCGACGCCGCGCTCTCCCACGACAATCTGACGTCGGCGCCCCAAGCCGTTGCCGTTCTACATGCAGTCCAGCCACGCTCCGATTCTTGCCCCAGACGCTTCAAGAACCACACCTTGACCCCTCGTGCTCTTCATTCCCCACACACCGCCACTCACCCTTCCTTCAATGTTCCTTAACACAGGGTTAGGTATTTGCCTTCTCATAGCATGGCCCTGAAGTTTACCTCGGTAAAGACAAGGATCAAAGATCCCCCGTGTAGCTTTAAAAGACTGTTGGGGCAAGTGCTCTTAGCGAGCACCTATGAAGGCCGGCACGGTACACGAGGGGGTGGGTGGCCAGCACCACGCAGGACCTCCTTTATCTTTTCAGTGGCGATGTTTACACACTGCACTAGGTACTGATTTGAGGCTGAGCTGACCTAGGGAAGTAGGCCCAGGACCAGTTCAGATAATCGTCGCTGGTGTTGGCCATGAGCGGGACTCAAACTCGGGTCACCGAGTTCGGAGCGCAGCGCGCTAACCGCTGCACATAGGTAAGGGACGCCATTGACATGTGTGTTGACCCCGTGACATCAAAACTGTCTTTGATGGCGGCTCCCTTATCATTATGGAGCCAACAGAGCCGAGAAAAGGTTCATTATTTGGCTCAGCCTGGCAAGGCTGCTGTGGGAATCCGAGCCAATGCAACACTCTCTTGCCCAGTTCGTGAATTGGGCTGGCTCACTTTTCGGTGATTGTGGGAAAGAGGGCAAAAGTTTCTTACAACTTGTTTGGAATCCGACTGCCCCAAAGGAGCTCTCTGTGTCAGAGTCAATGCCTTGCCAACATCATAAACTCTTAATGCCCTCCACTAATGTCACTACGGAACGATGCACACTGCACACGCTTGTCTGGCACGGTTACAAAATGTTAATTTCCATTTTTGTGACTTCACAACTATTTCGTTTGCTATTGTTCGAAGAAAAAAAAAGATAATCATCAGCCATGATCCATCCACTGCTGGATGAAGGCCTAACCCAGAGAGCCACCATTGCTCATGGTCTCGCGATGCAACAATGCGTCCGTCTCCTGCGCCAAGGCCGATTTCAATCCGTCCCCATGATGGACGTCCTTTACAAACTCATCCCGACATCCTCTCCTTGTAATGCGGTAGTTTCTAAGGTCCTAATTTAAGAACGCAATCTATAAAACAAACGCATGTTTATTTTTTTGCGATTCACGATCATTTACCAATCTACTCGTATTTCATCAGCTTTAAAAATAAAATAAACACCGCCTCGCATCTCCTGCCCAATCCCCGTGATACACGCCGGGGGCTCGTTCAACAGAAAGAAGAAAAAAAAACGGTCACCTTTTTAACTCCCGATTCCAAATAAATTGGTAACTTATACATGGCAAATTGAAATACAGCAGAAGTGAAATTGCCTGTGGCAAAGGCTCAAAATGACCCAGAGCCTCATCAGCAGTTCCCGCTGAGAGCCACAAAAGCCGCGAAGCCTCCGCTGGTTCGACCGGCCGGCGTGTGATGAGGACATCAGTGGGGGGGGAGGGCATGGGACAAGACACCCATTGCAGTTATTCGTCAGCCATGGTCTATCCACTACTGCATGAAGGCCTCCCCAAAACTGACGGCATCTCTCACGGCTTTGCGATGCAAACAATGCATGAAGACGCTGCATACTTGGCAGGACGCTCATGAAAAAGAGAGCTTTGACTCGCCGAGGCGTTGATGGTGAAAAAAGTGTAAGAATCAAAATGCTCAAATATAAGAGGTAAATTTCACTGCTACATCCCGGTGGTGGTTCAACACCAGTTCAAAAAACACTTTCTGCTGATCATTGCCATGGCCAAGAATTGAACTCAGGCGGTCGGGGTTCATGGCGCAGTAGTTAATAGCTGTGCGACTGCTTCTTAAGGGAAAAAAAAAATAAGGTTATAGGATGAATTTTCCACAAATTCCCGGTGGCTCTTCCCATCCGTGCAATGGCTCAAAGAGGAAGAATCATCGCATGAATAACAGAATTTCACGCAGATAAATTCGGAGGCACAAATAACAGATCGGTTAACAGGTACGTGGACAAGAGGAGTTTTACTGTGCTTGCTTTTTATTTTATGGGACTGGATGAGCCAGCGGGGTCAGAGCAATTTCCAATTTGTTTAACAGTCACAGTTCACACGGGGTCAATGATTCCGATCTCACCGTTGTTGCCCAGAAATTTCTGCGGAGATTTATGAATTCGCTCGAAGGTGGACGTCAAAGAACCCGTGACCTCTTTTGCAAGCACAAATGCTCGTGTGGGGGTTTCATGGTGACATTTCGAAAGTTTTACAACTACCCACAAACCCCCCTGGCTTAATTTTGGCTGGGTCTGTCTGGGCCGGCAACCTGGAAAATATATGTACCCTGCACACCACATCTAGTATACCTTTCGCTATGGCTGTGGCTACTACGAGTCACAAGCAAGCTGCTCCTCTGTCGACCAACACCCGAGAAAAAAGAATATCAGTTAGAAATGAATTCCTGCCCATAACAAAAGGCGTATCACTTTCATTGCTTGTGTAGTAAACGTGTAATAAATCACCCACGCAGTGCATAGGTGAATTGTTACGACGAATCAAGGTTACAATTCAATCATTAATTACTTTCGTTTCCCTTTATCCATCTCATTTGGATAGTTCTCGTATTACCCGTCTCATTTGTAGGACTATACCTGCCCCATTAGCCCCAATGTAACATGAGCACAGCATTTGCACGCACTTAACATAAACAGCATCTCACAAGTGCAATTCCACGCACGTGTCGCGAGCATGAGAATGCATTTGCATCGACGAATCAACACATTTGCACGCCCAGAATTTATTTCAATTGATGATGTCATTTATGTCATTCAAATGCATAAATTGCATTACCGTTATGATGTACCCAACCCGGGGCATGATGATGACGCAACTGATGTGCGTGGACACTGCAAGGGACGTGCATTAAAAGAGAAATGGCCGCTGCCGATGTCTCCTTTGCAAAAGGAGATTATGAATCTCAATGAGGTCTCAAATGGTTAAAAGGCAATTTTAAGAAAAGACTCGGCGTTAACCCGGGGTGACCCTTGGAGAGAAAGCACGCGCGGCGAGAGTAGAGACGGCTGCTGCGGAGGGGTCCTGTGGGGTCCTCGCACAACCACAGCAAATCAGTTGATTACGACGGCGAAAGGGGGGGGGGGAGGGAAAGATTTTTGGAATAAAATGTTTGACCGCGAGAAATTATTTACCGTGGACGCTTTGGCCAAATTGGCTTGGAACTGGCGGTGCGCGCGCATCGCGTTTCAGCCGCGTTCCTTCACGGCACGTTGCGAAATGCGACGAGTTTGCGAGATAATTCGCACCGAGGTGAATCGCACGCGCTCAACGCTCGACGCAAAGATGAACACAAGGAGGGCCCCAACGCCGTTACTGGTCTCTATTAACGCTCCGTTTCGCTCTGCGGACGTTTAGATAATTCTCCGGTTTAAAAAAAAAAAGCCAACATTTTTTTTTTCCCCCGAGCGAGATTTTAATATCCGACGGCATGAAAGCTTTCAGGCCAGCGGTTGCGCGGGTTGCAAACCGTCGTGCGCACACATCATTTAAAGGGGGAGGGGGGGGGGAAGCAACAAAAAATAAAACCTCAACGTAATAGCCCCCCTGCTGCTGCCAGCACCACCTCGCGCGCACGAAGGCACACACGCATGCATGCGCGCACACACACGCGCACACAAAAAACTAAGACAAAGATCCCCCGTATAGCCTTAACAGACTGTAGGGGCAAGTGCTGTTAGCGAGCACCTATGAAGGCCGGCACGGCACACGAGGGGGTGGGTGGCCAACACCACGCCCGTCCACCTTTGTCTCCCCAGTGGCGATGTTTACACACCACACCAGGTACTCATTTGAGGCTGAGTCGACCTAGGGGAGGCCCAGGACCGGTTCAGATAATCGTCACCGATGTTGGCCGTGAGCGGGAATCGAACCCGGGTCACCAGGTTCGTAGCGCAGCGCGCTAACCACTACACCACCGCTCCCACACACACGCGCACAAGCACACACGCGCCTTCCCCTTTAACACGTGGCGCCTCACGCGGAGCGACGGTCCAGCGCTCCCCGCCCGCTGCGCTGCAGGGCACGTGGCGTCTAGACGAGCAGCAGATGAGCTTACGGGAGCCGTGCCCACGTGACGGGGGGGTGGCGACGAGCCACCCACCTGCCCCCAACCGCGCCGCAACACCCCCCACCCCGCCCCGCTAAAGGCACGGAGAGCCATCGCTTGCTGCTGCCACCGCCGTCGCCAGAGACTGCCACCCCGCGCCATCGGTGGCCACCAGTCGAAATGCTGCACCTGGGAGGCGGGCGAATGCGGAACACTTTCGGTGGCTCCTAGAAGTTGTTTCAAATTTGTAGGGGGTAAAGGGCCTTCAGTTGTGCCTCCTGCCTTCGGAACTCTGCCCCCAACTGAGTCGATGAGTGGATGGATGGATGAGTGGGTGAGTAGATAATGGAGTGAATGGATGATCGAGTGAGTAGATAATTGAATGAGTGAGCGAGTACGCTAGGTTGCAGTCCTATCAGGAATGCAGCAGACTGTCAAATCTGTTAAGTGAAATGTAAACTCACATTTGTTTGCATCAGCTGATCCTAGAGGTGGTCGATTGGCCAGTGGATTTTTATATTGTCAGAGTTGTAAGGAGCTCTGGGTTGGTCTACAATACATGAACAGCGGCATTACAAAGCATAATATATTGTTTTAGAAATGTCTTTACACATCGAATGGCCATATTTATTTAGGATTTGGACGACGACTCCTCTGTTTTTACCATCATGATACAGGCAATGAATCGCGTGTGTAAGAATCAACGCACGTGTGAACATCTATTTATGCAAATTCAATGTGAATGTTATGCTAATATCACTGTTAGGCTAACGGAATGAACATTGCACAAATGAAACGGTGGAAACTACAGAACTGAGACTTAAAGAAAAAAACAAATCCAAGAATCCTTTAGAATCAAATGTCGGCGCCGATTTTCAACAATTCATTCAAGTGCCAGGATGGTGCAACATTATATCCCAACAATTATCCTGATACTCCAATTAGAATCAGAAATGTATTTATACTTCATATCAGGTCCATAAATTGGTGTAAAGCAGGGGCGATTTCTTCATTAGGGCGATTGGGCGATGCACCACCAATGTCATTCAACCACAGAGTCACGCTAGCCGTCACTGTGCCTCTGGATATAGTCCAATCAGCGTCATGTCACGTTCTGTGGAGTACCGCCTCTTTTTGGGCGATTTCACTCCGGCTGAGAATCGCCCCGAGTGGCCCCATAGACTTACATTCAAAGATGTTTTTTTTCTAACGGGGGCGCTGCAATGCATTCTCTATGGCTTCCGGGAGGGCTCGCCCTAACGTGCTTACGTCATCATACGTGCTTACGTCATCATACGTAAGCACGTTTCATCCAACAATATAATTTGTCGCCACCTAGTGGAATCTTTAATAAAATAAACTTGAGTGGTTTGTTTTAATAGTGAGTATAGAAACAAACAAGATGTATTGTAAGAGTCACTTTATTTTGCATTAATATTAAAGAAGTGAAGTTGCCTTTACATGCTTAAGCTGTTAATTTATCCATTGCATGGGTGGACCTTATCCTCATCAATCATCCAGACATTTGGCCCCCCCCTGAGAGATTTTGCAGGAGCCGCCACTGGTGTAAAGGACAGAGGTGATTATGCAAATGACCCCACCTCAACGATGTAACGGATCGTCCAGAAACAAGCTCACACATTGCAACCCAGCAATGAATTATCTTTTGTTAATTGTGATAAATACAGCTCCTCCAGTGGCGTCAGGGGTGGCGGTGAAGCCACCGCCTTCAGCGGAACCACATACAAATGGGAGACAACCGATTCCTTCGCGCAAAATCCGCAGCATGGCGTCAGGAAGCCGACAATGTTCACATCGAAGCATCGTGGCGGCAACAGCAGACCGTCGCTACGAGCGCCTTGGACCCCGCGGTGGCCACAATTCTCCCCATGCAAGAGGGAAAATCCAGCGGGTCTTCCGTTCAGCAGCTGCGCTACAAAAACCCGGTCTGAGCGCGAGCTCCCTCATGCCGGAAATCAGAGCCAAGTTGCGTGGCCCGCCGACGGCACGGGGGGCCACGCTGGCCAGACTCGGCACGCCATCCGGCAGCGGCAGCCTGGCAACCCGGCCGCCGGTGAGTAATTGCGGTGCTAACCAGGACTAGGAGGGGGGTGGGAGAGGTGGGGGCGAGCGAGCACAGCAAGGCAAAATTTTATCTTAACCGGGCCCGTCAGCCCGAGGCCATTACCGCCAGCCCGTTAACGTGGATTTGGAGAAACGCTTCTGAGGCGAGCTCTTAATTAAGGGGTGGTGGGCGGGGAGCGTGGGGGGAGGCCGGGGGGGGGAGTGCGGGGGGAGCGTGGGGTGGAGAGCGGCGCTGGTTTTCTGCCACCACCCCACCGCCGTCGCCCGCCACCGCCTGCGCCTTCTGGCACGTCGCTCACTCCGCACGACTCCCAGCGCGCAGAGCGGCCCGGCAGTCCCCATTGGAGAGGGTGTTGATTGACTTTGGGTGAGTGGGCAGGGATGGTGGGCAAGGCAGGTGGGCAGAGCTGGTGGGCAAGGCAGGTGGGCAAGGCCGGAGGGCCTGCTCACCAAGCAAGGGCTCAGGTGCCAGCAGTTCTCAAATTGTTGCGCTATTAGGCACAAGTAGGCGAACAGAAGGCAAATGCTCTTGCGATCGCCTTAATTAGCATTCGCGTTTACAGCTGTCTCGCACACTCAAGGCAGCCACTGGGACATTCCGCGCGTTGAACTTTGAGCCCGTGAGCGCTATTTTGACCACAAAAGCTGAGCATCGGTGCAGTCACTTTAAAGTGCACGTGAGCCTGGTTCCTACTGCGTTCATAAAGAGGTTATACAAATGTTTGTCTAAAACACTCACACGTTTTTGAATCAAATCACACTTTCGGCATTACGTCATGAGATGGAGAAATTTACACTCAGAACGCCGCAGCTAGCAGTGCATCACCCTGTGCCAGGAAATGGACCCAGACAATGGCGTCCCAGAGCTCCTTCTGAAGTCACTTCAGTTGACCCCTTTTTCCGCACTCAAGCAGACGCAACATTTAACTCCCCAACAGACCGAGTTTCCCAGATATCAATCAATGCAAAACATATTTGCACATCACAGCTGCAGTAAGCCAAATTAAGCGGAAACCCGTGTTTTTGTGCGCAGTCATTGGCGTCCAACGACCGCACCTCCGATTGGCACGGTTGGCAACGTACGGCGCAAAAGAAGTTCAACATACGTACGTTCATCAGGCTGGGGACAATCGGTGCGAGACGTTTAAGAACGTGGTGTAATCAGCCGGCTGCCCACATTTCGACCGAGGATGGCAGCGGTGCCAGCTCAGTGCCCTGACCTCTGCGTGACCCACCCACCTCTACATTTTTTTTTAAACCTAAACACTTGAGATTCCCCGAGCGGCTACTGTGATAATAATAATAATGATATATTTATCCTTCAAGCAAGACCTAACAGGTTTGCGTTTGACTCAAAATCCCAGGCTTTCTTAAAAACAATTAACAGCCCAACAGTGAAGCGAAAGCTGTTTATAGACCCACTGTAAATGCATATTGGTAACACCGCCGTGCCCCTAAGCACCGAGAGCCTCTGGCCCGAAAGACTTTCAGCCGATGCGCCCAAAATACCCAAGAAGCCAAAAAAGGACACCTCAGTTGTGAACTCTTCAAAGCGAGGTTCAGAGCCTTGCGCTCACAGTGCCGTTTTATGTATGGTCTAGAGAGGAGGGGGGGGGATTTGCCTCTTTGCTTTGGCAAAAAAGTGCCAGCTGTTGTTCTTAACACTTTCCTTGCCACTGTGATAAGAGCCCCCCCGCCCCCCTCCCACCAGAAGCACGACAATCGACAGGGGCTCAGTGCCTTGAGCCGCAGGGCAAGCACACATCTTCAGATTGCTGCTGGCTAAACCAGAAGCCTCCAGGTGACATCTAAAATAAATATATATAGAAACTAATTTCTGATCCACGAAAGCGGCCTTAAAAACCACACTCCTGGAACCGAGCCTCAAGCCAGCGAACCTGAAAAGAAAAAAACGTGGCCTTGCATTCCCGCAGCCCAAGGATAAAATCCACTCTCATCCCGCAAATCTGAAGTTGGATTTTGTTTGTTATTGTTTTATCTTCTCCCTCTCCTACCCCACCCGCTCCTCCGACTCCATCGGACGACGCCGGCTCGCAGCGCCAGAGGATGACGTAACGCCGACCGGCTCAGCCAAACCACCCATCCCCCCCCCACCCCATCCCCCCCCACCTCCACTCCATCCCCCCCCACCCCACTCCCCCCACCTCCACTCCATCCCCCCCACCCCACTCCCCCCACCTCCACCCATCCCCCCCACCCCACTCCCCCCACCTCCCCCACTCTGCCAACCGCGTGGCTCCGCGACTTCGTCTCTTCGCTCCTTTTTGAGATCACCGCTCGAATGGGGGGCTAGAGGGGGCAGAGCCACCCCCTCCTTCTTCTGAAGGTTCTACCCACCACGCCGCCGCCCCCCCCCCCCCCCCCGATACATTCTTATAGTTAAGTGAAATAGTCTAGGTACAAAATTTATCACCAGTGCCGGCTTTTCTTCAAAGTTTGCCAGACACCTAAAGCTATCAACGCAATTGACGCCCGTGCATGTCCGGTCTCCACAGCGTACCGAATCATTACTCCTCCGAGTGTTTAAAATGTGCTTCAACATCTTCCCCGTATTCCACGAGCCCGTGTCGCAGGGGTCAAGTGGAGGTGAGGTCACCGCCCCGCGTCCGAAGAGACACAGGTTGGAGGTGAAATCACCGCTGATGGGAGATATCCATTGTTTGTTGACAAGGGGGTAGGTGCCACCCACCCACCCACCCCCTTGAGATGTTGTACGTCCCCTTCCCCCCCACCGCCCCCTCCTCCCCCAGATTTGACAAGGTCACGTGCTGCAGAGGGGTTGTCGTCGGCGGGGGCGTGCATACCTGTCGCAGTGGTTGCACTTGAAGGGCTTGGCGCCCGTGTGTTTGCGGTAGTGTCGCGTGAGCTCGTCGCTGCGCGCGAACCGCCACTCGCAGCCGACCCACGAGCACTTGTACGGCTTCTCTCCTGCGGGGAGGGCACAACGACAGGCGTCAGCGACGCCGGCACTGAAAAAGCCCGGAAGAACATCGTTGCAACCGGCACTGCCGTCGTGATCGTCGCCGTCGTCGTCAGCAGCAGCAGCATTAAGACGTGCAACAAAACATCGAAAGATCATCAGGACAGCATTACGAACGCACACATCACTCCAACAATCCATTCCCTTCACTGGCTCGAAATTTCAGTTGAGGTTCAAATTCAGGATTGAACTCCTCCCCATGGTCTCACCCCGGGCTTGTCCTCTCTCCCTGCTCATCCCACTCTACTCCCCTCCGCGCACTGCACTCCAGCAAGCAAGGCTTTCTACAGAAGCCCCCGGTCAACATTGGCTCAGTGGGTGGTCACTCACTCTCCTCTGGTGCCCCCACATCAATAAAACTCCCTTCCCCCCCCCCAGCCATCCGTGCTGTTCACTCCCCGCCCCTGGTGAAGTCCACTTTTATCTCTGCCTATCGCCGACTTCCTCCCTATGTGAAACAAATTGTCACCAATCTTCTCCCACGGCGTCTTGAGATGTGGTTGCACTCAGATGCGATGTGAACACACATTGTATCGGTTGTAACAATTTGTCCGAGCAAGGCCTATGCTGTGCCCCCCCTCCAATAATAGGCTTCAAGCATCCGACTGCCTACTCCCTGTGGGGGATCCCCATAGCTACTTCCACCGCCCCCCCCCCCTTCTAACTTATAAATAATTCAATCCCACATGCTTGGTAAGAGTGGGTTATTTCCGTTACCTGCTCTGTGTGTTTACACGAGGCGGCGAATGATCCACCGCCTCCTCAATTAAACGACATTTCTGGGAGCACACACGCGCATCAAATTGCGCACGCGCAGATCGATTGCAATACGGTACTGTACTTATGTTTGGTGTACTGTACGCGTAGCATCGGTGTCGTGCGACGCGACGCATTCACCGCTTCGACAAAACAAGACCCGATTCGCGATTCAAGCCGCGACCGCAAACATCATCAGCCCCACTCCGGTCGACACGCAGATCACAAAGTAAGCCACAGAGCCGCTCTGTCAGCATCAGAGATGGGCCACCGATCATCTCTGGGAGTGCAGCGAGTACAATTCAGCCCACGCTCTCTGGACGGACGCACGCACGCGACTGGGTCAGAGAGCGGAGCGTGGAGAAGACAGAGGGGGGTAAATTAAATAATCAAATAACCCTGCGGTACGTGAAAGCACCGGATGTCTTGTGCACTTTGCTACCAGAAACCAATCTTGTTCTGCTGACCGCAGGAGCCGCCTGCGCTGCATGTAGAAGGACTCCCCGAGCATCCGCGCTACCGCCGGAACCATCAGTCACACGTGGCGGACGGCATCCGATAAGACCGGCTCTGCACCCTTTTGTCAATTCACCACTTGGGTTCCATGGTGCTGAGATGTTAACTACCTCGCCTGGTGTACAGGAGGTCGTGGGTTCGATGCCGACCCCGACACCTGCTGAGTTGGCGTATCTCTCTCTCTCTCCGCGTGGTCGCGTGGATTTTTCTCCAGATCCCCCGGTTTTTCCCTCCACATTTAAAAACTGTGCGTGTTTAGAGTATTTGGCTGCTAAAAATAGTCCACACGATAAGCCACTTCGTTGAGCTATATTTTGTGGCCAGGTCACTTCTGAAAAAGAGCTACATGGCTCCGTAGGCCTTACCTGGTAAAAAAATAAAATACTGGATGCAGGCTTCCTCTCATGCCATGTCGCGGGGGGTTTCTTCACCACACTTCACCAGATCTGGATCCGATATCACCGCTGATGTTAGCCATGACCGGGATTTGAAGTCAGGTCGTCGGGTTCACAGAGGTGCACTCGCCAAAACGCTGCCGTTCCACTCCCATCACCGATTTACACAACTGTCGCATCATATTCAACGTGCGTACTATTTACACCAATGGCAAACGCGAACATATTTCCCGCATGCACACACTGACGCGTGTTTCACAGCAGCTGCGAAAGAACCGTACGAGGAGGCCTAATGAACGGACCGATCAGTATCATCATTATTATTATTTCCCAGAGCGAGCACGTGCAGGGAGCGCGTAAATCTCTCGCTGATAATCACCGGACGCGACCGCGCGCGCTGGCAGCGTCTCCGTACCAAGACCGACAACCGGCCCCGTGGACACAAATGAGGGCCGCACGTCACACCGCTGGTGGAAGGGGGGGCACGTTTCTGCACCACGTCCATAAACCGCTACGACCGCCGACGCCAAACCTCGGCCAACATCAGTGGCGGATATTTAAAACTGACACTGAGCCCTCTGCTAGATCCATCCAGCCGTAAATGACCCACGGGGTCGGGAGACAAAGGCCGTTCACTCTCTAACCCCCGCCCCTCACCCGCGCCCCCAACAACTCAAACTCAAATCACAACTCTCACCGTCAGCTGACAGCTCCACGCAGGACTTCAATCGCGTTGCAGCAAATAAATAACCTCTATGAGAAAGTAACACATCAAGCCAATGAGCTGTCACTTTGCTGGTCTTCTTAAGACTCGGCTTCCTGGCTCGCGGGATGAAGAGCAGCCCATTGCATATACAGTACAACATTTCTCAGCACTTTGTCAATCCACTGCTGGATGAAGGTCTCGGGCCCATGCGATGTCAGTCATGGGGGTTGCTAGACCATACTCCGCCATGCTGGTCAGTGCGCGTCGGCAAATGGTTCAGGCTTCACCAATGTTCGTTAGCCGTCGCTGGGAATCTAACTCGAGTTATCGCTAGGTTTGTAGGGCAGCGCGTTAACCAATGCGCGGACGCTCCACCCCACAAAACATTGCAACATTAAACGTTGGAAAACATCAACTCGAGGATATACAGCCAGACCACTTAAATACAGCCAGACCACTTAAATACAGCCAGACCACAGAAACACTGCAACCAAAAGTATCCCAGCCACACCACAGAAACACAGACACAGAAACACAGAAACACTAACACAGCATCACTACAGAAACACTGCCACACCACAGTAACACCGCCACACCAATGCATATGCACTGTGAGCTCAAGAACCGATCACTATCGATGACTCCAGGCACTGCTCCACCCCTCATTGGAAGCGTAGTCGGGGTGGCAGCGTCAATTAATGGGAACATCTGGTCCTCCCAGTAATACAACTCCACACTTCAATCGCAACAGCCATAACCGACATGTGACACCATTAACACGGCCCAGCCACTACTAGCAATCATGGCCCTTATGTTGTTTTTATCTATTTCGTAATGTGGAAATAATTTGACTTTTTTACTTTACATTACGGGATGTTGCCACAGCAGCAGCTGTTGGCAAGCTATGGAACAAAGATGGTGACCGCATCGCGCGCTTTCAGATGCGCTTCTGCGGTCGTCTGGAATGCTCTTCCTTTCGATATGAGAAAGCAAATGGAGCTATGCAATTTTAAATCGTCCAGATTGACGAACTCATTTCTTTAGAACTGCTTTTAGCATTTCGTTTGGTGTCCTTCCTCCCACAGCTGCGATTAGCACGGTTGGTCACGTACGGTGCGAAAGAAGTTCAACGTACATACGTACAGTGGACTGGACTTGCTATCCAGAGGTCACCACCAGCTTCTCAAATCTCCTCCACCCACCCTCTGTCCAGCTAGCAGGGTGGACAGAGGTCGGCAGGTGGCATGTGGCGGGGTAAAGTGTGGGTACTCTTGCCTCCTTAAGACGTCTGGGTGGCATGGAAGAGTAGGCCAAATACACCCCCTCGAGGGGCTCTCTGGAGCGCCATCGAGCGGGAGGGAGGGCCCTTTGGCCAGTAGCGGCGTGACCAAGCACTTTTGGGGACTGCACCTTGACCAACGCTTTTGGCATTCACGGTCACGTTTTTTTTTTGGTTAAGATCGCGGAGACGTAAAACGTGTCGTAAAAGCCACCTCCGCCCGACACAGCCAAACAGCCAATCGGTAAGGTTTTAGTCACGTGAACAAAACGTGCCGATGCGTTTTCAGCAGGCCTGCGTGTTGGACAGCGAACCCACAACATTTACCATCTAGAAGAGTAGGGCATTTTCGCTGGCGATTACAACCAGCATCATTACAATACTCGCGCACCTTCTGCATTATAATTGCACAGCCAAGGTTCCATCGTGGCCCCCCCACCTCCCCTCCACCAACGAACGTTATAATTGGACGCAGCCATATTTGGACGGTGGTTAATAATAATAAAAAAAATACCAACACGACAGAATGTCTATTCATTAAAAAATAATCTCATAAATGATTCCCATAACGCTTACACACGGGGAAGACAGCAATTACACGTGGCAGTAAAGCAGCCCGTGCCGCCGCCGCCGCTGCACGCGCTGCAGTCCATTCATGATTTTTTTTTACTTTCGAGGCAATTTATCGTGAGTTACGGCCAAGGCTCGATCATTACAGTCGCCCGGCTCTCGTATAAGAAGGTCGGTGAGCAGCGTCGCTCGCAGGAGCAGATTTTAGGTTCCCGCGAACTGCCCGCGGTTGGTTTTCAGGCCTAGAGGGAAGTTAATCGAACTCCAGAGATTCCCTGCAGTCCGAGTGTGGACAACAACAACAACGAATCCATTATCCCAGCAAATCGGAAAGTGGCACCTTTCGGATAAAGCTCCTGCAGAAGGCAACGCGCCAAAAAGACACGTGGGTGTGCCGTACGCAGCTGCATTCACGTTCAGTCACCCCGTCGGTTTGTCATCTCGAGGTATGTTCCATTCTTTGAGGGACCCCGTGTGACATCATGTACAGCCCATTTTGGTCAATCCACGGCTGGATGACGGCCTACCCACGCCGTGTGGGTCGCAGGCGGATATTTGATCAAATTTCACACGCGGGCCCGTCAGTGCAGTTTGGTTAAGGTGGGGGGAAAATAGACATGGCAGCATAGAGGTGCAGTACAACAATGGATTTGGCTGCATAGCCCTCTGCTGCCCAACACGTAGCCCGGCAACCTACAACACCTATTATGGATGTTGGTTGCTCATCCAAGCACTATGCAGGCCCAAAGCCTGCTTAGCTCCATATATCCTACAAGACCTGGGTGCATTCAGAAATCTATATATATAAAATCGCAAATCTGTCTGTCTGTCTGTGTGTCTGTGTGTCGCCGGACCATACGCAGTTTCATTGGACGGCGGTTGCCCCTGGCAACGGGTAGCGACGCATTCGCTGCCGGGTGGACGCCATTTTTAATTCCCGTTAAAAATATGCGCACGCATTTGTCGTATAAACTCGATATACCCAGCGTTGCCCGGGGGGAAAATACATTTAAAATCTTATGAAAACTTTCAAACATTACATACCAATGAAAAAACAACTGTGTAATTACTTTTAAACCCGACGCGCCAAAAATCGATTCTCTGAATCGCGCAAAGGAATCGAAGGTTGCAGATTCCTTTACATTCGGACGATTCCCGTGTACTATAAGTTGCTTAAAGTCGATATAAACTGCTACGAACGGGAAATATCCGGCGTTGACCGGGGCAAAAATGTAATTAAAAACTCCTGAAAAAATAAAAAAACAATGAAAATGAAACTCTATCATTCAAAATGTAAACCCCCAACATGCCAGGAATCGATTCTTTGAATCGCACAAAGGACTAATCGAAGGTTGTAAATTACTTTAAGATCGTGCTTCCTGTTTAATATAAGTTGCTTATAGAGTTGATATAAACTGCTACGAATGGGAAATATCCGGCGTTGACTGGGGCAAAAATATAATGGTGAGGGCGGTTGTGAGTGGCGATTGTGAGTGGTGATTAGTGAGTGGTGAGGGGAGGTTGAGTGGTGACGGTGAGTGGTGAGGGTGAGTGGTGATTGGTGAGGGTGTGATTGGTGAGGATGAGTGGTGAGGGAGAGTGGTGAGGGAGAGTGGTGAGGGAGAGTGGTGAGGGAGAGTGGTGAGGGTGAATGGTGAGGGTGTGATTGGTGAGGATGAGTGGTGAGGGAGAGTGGTGAGGGAGAGTGGTGAGGGAGAATGGTGAGGGTGAGTGGTGAGGGTGAGTGGTGAGGGTGAGTGGTGAGTGGTGATTGGTGAGGGTGTGATTGGTGAGGATGAGTGGTGAGGGAGAGTGGTGAGGGAGAGTGGTGAGGGAGAGTGGCGAGGGAGAATGGTGAGGGTGAATGGTGAGGGTGAGTGGTGAGTGGTGAGGGTGAGTGGTGAGTGGTGATTGGTGAGGGTGTGATTGGTGAGGATGAGTGGTGAGGGAGAGTGGTGAGGGAGAGTGGTGAGGGAGAGTGGTGAGGGAGAATGGTGAGGGTGAATGGTGAGGGTGAGTGGTGAGTGTTGAGGGTGAGTGGTGAGCGCGTGTATGTGTACCTATGGACGGGGGGCACGTGTGTGGGGCGAGCGGTAGTGTAGAGGTTAGTGCGCTGCGCTATGAACTCGGCGACCCGAGTTCGATTCCCACTTACTACCACCACCTGTGACGATCATTTGAACCGGTCCTGGGCCTCCCCTAGGTCGACTCAGCCTCAAACGAGTAACCGTGGTGTGAACATCGCCACTGGGGAGACAAAGACGGCCGGGCGTCGAGAATCCAAGTCCCGGGCGAAGCCGGGTAGTAAAGCTAGTATGTTGTATAAAAACGTATTCTACACTGTTGTAGAGATTACTTAGTCATAAAATAGACAAAGAAAATATACATACGTTCCGTATCTCCCACATTATTTTTGTCTTAGCCATGAGCCTCTTGGTCTTACAGGCTTGTGATGTTTAAAAATATAAACTCTGGATGAGAGAGACCCGACTGCTAATAAGACCCAAAAGGTTAAAACAAGTCCACAGTTTGGCCGATTAATCAAATACTGCATGGTGACTACAAATCTCGAAAGCCAGAAGAATGTTTTTTTTATGCTAAGAAAATGAACAGTGATGCAGAGGTGTAGTGGTTATCGGACTGCACTGTGAACCCAATGACCCGAGTTTGAATCACAGCCATGGCCAACATCAGTCGCCAGCGATTCATGAACCGATTCTGGGCTGCCTCTTTCATAAACCCACACTAACCAGCGTGGCGAAGTATGGTCAACCAACCCTGATGACCGAAGGCAGCCTCCATCCAGCAGTGGATTGATGAAGGCCTTTACAGGAAATTGAGGTCTGCTTGGTTTATAACTAAATAAATAATCAGAAAAGCCTCCTTAATATACGTCTCTGCACATAAAACGTTTTAGGTATATCTTACGTAACTTATCAGCTGCACGAGCTTCTGCGAGTGCATAATTTCAGCAGCATTGATTCAAGCAAACTCTGGACCAGTTTCGACATACAGCATCTCATCAGCACAATCACGCGTGCCTGAATCAATGTTGATCAACAACCAATCTTACAGACAAGGGCCCTCCCTCTCTTTTTGCAACACGTCTGCAAAATTATCCAGGTAAACGTCACTCAAAATTATCATTCGCATCATGGTGGAGACCAGCAGGCAATGTCTCCTTCATATATATATGGAGGCTATTATTTTTAGTTGTCTGTTTGTTGTATGATCAGAATCCGACGGTGTTCATGTTATCTAAAGAATATTGCCTCCCAGGTCTCGTCTCTTAGGAAATAACCCCCCACCCCCCCCCCCCCCCCCAATGTCAGCGGAGATATTTTCTGATGTACTTCAACACATCTCGACCTTTAGCACCACGTCAAACTTTAACCTCTAAGCCCCCCCTCTCTCTCACTTCCTGCCACGGTCACTGGAGGCGGCTTTGCATTCCGGGCAGAACCTGTCTCGGAACATGCGTGTCCAGAACCGAGTCTGTCACGATAATGTCCCCGTGTACATTGAACTTCATTCGTACTGCACGTAGCCAACCGTGCTTATAGGAGGAAGGACAAACTAAACGCAAAAATCAGTTCTAAAGAAGAGCCCTTTGTCTGTATTATTGTATAATACTGTGATATTCTATTGCAACAATGCAGTCACGTGATGAAGAGCCTTTTGAGATCCCACTGCTGGATGAAGGCCTCCCGTTAGTAGGTTGTTTGAATTTACTTGACCAGGCTGATCAGCGTTGATTGGTAAAGTTCAGATATGAATTGCAATTGATGTTGGCCATCAACGAAAAATCTAATTCAGGTGACCACTTTCATTTCGCAGTCTGCTGACCATTAAGGCCGGAATAATAATTTACATTCCGTGCTCATGCTACTGTTGGATGAAGAGCGACACATGCCATGTGCAAGAGTGATCTGGGGTCAACAAAATGTCAAAACCATCAAGAGTCAAGAGTGGGTTTGTTAAGGACGTGGCCCAGGACCGGGGTTTAGAAATCACCGACCACCGATGTCGGCCCTGGTCAGGAATCGAACTCGGGCCTTTCGGGTTCACAGTGCGGCACGTGAATAACTGCGCCACGCAGTCAGTGGGGGCAAACGTGTCCAGCGTGGGCCCTGGCGCAAGGAACAAAATGGGGCGCCCAAGCATTGTAATCACCCCCGCCCCCTCCGGCCCTGTACAATCGCACCACCTGTACACTTGGCAGCAGCCAGGGCCACTGGTGCCACGTGCAGTTCGAATTAGCCGCACGGCACTTTGCGTCCAAGTCAGCGGGGGGGGGGGGGGGTGCTGGATTTGTTGAAAGTAATCCAACCACTCCGCACTTAGCACGGAGACAGTCGACGTGTTCCAACAGTTTTGAAAAGCAACAGAAAGAACGACCGACGCACGCAACGCGATCGCGCTACGGGGAATCAGAACAAAAGCAAACGCAGAGGTAAATAAGGCCCAAATAAATAAATAAGCCCCCCGTCCCAGGTGCGTGCTGTAAAGTACTGGAGGAGCGCTGCAACGGCTGCTCGGAAGCCAGATCCATTTTTGAACAACAAGACCATCGTATCGATCGAAATGCTGGAGGGCTGTAGAGCTCAGGGGACACGGGAAAGCTTGCGAGGGGCGGGCGGACGGGCGGACGGGCGGGCAGGCGGGCGGGCGGCGTGGAGGCCCAGGGGTGGAAGGGCACGCGCAGCCGTCCCAGCGCAAGCCGCCAGTGGACGCGCGAGATCTTAACGACGACGGCAAAGCAGACAAACAATGAAAACATTCAAGCGGATATCACGAAGCTGCGCTCCCAGTCCCCTGCTGCTGCTGCTGATGATGATGACGACGATTTTTGCTGCTGCTGCTGCTCCTGCTCCTAAAGAAATAATAATCTCGCCTCACGCTTTTCCTTCTTCCCCCCCCCCTACACACCAGCCACCTCGCCTCCCCTCGACCCCCCCCCCCGCCCTCTCTCCCCCTCGCTCTGCCGCCCCACGACAAACCCCAGCCCCCCCCCCACAAACAGCGCAGAGCGCTCTGTGCGGGATCGAGACAAGAGTCTTCCAACGCCGAACCATGCTCGCTCGGCTGCCTCACGATTAAAAACCGCCAATCCCCACATCGAAAGCGTCGTGGGTCTCTCTCGTTCTCTTTGTTTCCCTTTTCGTTTCTTTTTCCCTTTTCCCCCACGGTGAAGTAAATTAAAAATGGCTATCTTACATGTCTCCGCTAATGGCTTTTTTTTTACGGCGTAGGCTTTTTAAAAATATATATATACTTTAGTTTTGAGAGATATTAATGGTCACTGAGTAGGGTGCCCAGGTCACAATAAGGCGATAGCAATTACAATTACGTGGACATTCTGATAATAATGAAGCAGTAATGATACAGCAGGAAGAATAACTCTTACGTATAGACATTTACAACACATTAATTTTGAATGCTGCATATGGTTGGAGCGGTGGCACAGTGGTTAGCATATTGCACGATGAACCCAGCGACCCGAGTGTGATTAGAAACATGCGCTTAAGAGTATTTGGCTCCTATACATTTCCAAATAAGCCACATCGTTGAGCTATCATTTGTGGCCAGGTCACTTCTGAAAAATAACGAATAGGTCATTGGGCTTTACCTGGTAAAATAAAAGGTGTTGAGTTTATTTCTCGTGACTTGCTCATCTTTCCTATGCTCTGCACTCCCATCGTCTTTTCTTGTATTGTTTGTCGTTGCGACTGGCTGACCCACGCCCAACTGGACCATCTGTTTAAAAAGAAGATTCTGGATCAAGAACATGGCGTGGTGAAGTGTGGTTATAAAAATAATCAGTAAAAAAATTATCAAGTAAAAATAATCAATTAAAAATAATCAACCCTCACCGCCGCCATTGCGGGAAAGCCAAACGAGCGCTGGTAGCCTTCATCCAGCGTCGGTTTGTCAATCAGCTGTAAATATTTTTTTTCAAAACCCACGAGAGACGCATTAACATAAAGCGTTGTGCTTCAAACTGCGAGTCGTGCGAGATAAGCGACACAAAGTGGAGTGGTGCAAACGGAGACGAATACAAAGGGAGAAAATAATCATTGTTACATAGATTCACACGTGTGGTGGATTAAAAAGAAATCGAATTAACCTACACGAGCCATTTCCATGAAGAAACAATGAAAGATCATACAACACAAATTGGATTTATGCAGCATCAAAACCTCCAGCCGCACGTCGCTGCTGTGCAGAAGTGGGACGCGTGCCGTAACGCGTTCAAATATTACGACGAAAATAGCAAGTCTAATTAATATACGCCTATTTAAATACCAACCCGAACGAATTTCTTGTTGTAACATTTCGTCTCATTCTCAAAGACAGAGACCCCCCCCCCGCCCCTCGTCAGCAGCCACCCACGTCACGATGTTTACCGCAAACCGCATCGGGCACTCATTTGAGGCCGAGTAGATCTAGGGGAGGACCAGGACCGGCTCAGATAACCGTCACTGGTGTTTGGTGGCCGTGAGAAATGCAGTTATTTGCTCCGCATATACATCAGCCGTACGGAGGAGGGGGAGGAGGAGGAGCGGGAATCGAACTCGGGTCCGCCGGGTTCGCAGTGCAACGTGCTAACCGATGCGCCACCGCTCCCCACCACCACCGCCACCACAACAACAACAACAAACACGCGACACCTGCCACCACACACTGTACGTGCCGCCTTCACGGAATCCTTCAACACAAACGTCGCGAGAAGCAGAACGCAACAGAGCCGTGGTCCCTCCGGGGGGCGGCTGTTCTAAACGAGTCCCTCCGCCGGGACCGCCTGCCTTGCTCAACGCAGGAAACCTTCACGCAGCCAGCCACCACGGCCACCGCCACCGCCACGCTGTGCAAAACGCTTGCACCACCCCCCACCCCGTGCCTTCGTACCAAGCCCGCTCCTCCCCCCCCTCGATCTCCATCCACCCCCCCTCCAACCCCCTCCCCCCTCTGATGTCTCCCACCTTCTACGGATTTTAGCAACCAGCTCCGAGAGAAACCTTTTTGCGGCATCACCCATTTGCCCGAATCCTCAGACTCAAGATGCCCCCCCCCCCCGTATAAGCATTCAACAGGCGGTTTGGGGCAAGTGCTGTATGGAGCGAGCACCCGCCCGGGTCCCCCGCACGCACACGAGCGTCACCCACTGACCCAGCCATTCATAACCCGACCTTCTCTTCGTTTTCAAGTCGGGATTCAGTAGGCGGGGGGGGGGGGCTTATGGCGGTGGCTGTTAACACGCACGGGCTGAAAATACTTCAACGTCGTCATAACCAATCAACGCTGCCTAATAGCCGAACAAATATGAATGACATCAATGGTAATGTTCGGCCCTTTGTCACTCCACTGTCGGATGAAGGCCTCCCCGGTGCCATGTCGGTCGTGGTGGTTGTAGTGGTCGTGGTGGTGGTTGTCTTGCCGGTGTGGTCAGAGTGACAGCCTCTATGAAGTGCGTGCAGGGTTTACGTGAAACAACTGCATAAACCAAGATTTAACCGGGGTAGACGATGGCTCACTGCATGTGCTAGCCAAGTGCTGAAAATTAACTCCGGCCACTCGGTTCATAGCCCAGTATTCTAACCAATGCGCCATTTGCAAAACTAATTAAGCTTTTTCTTCTAAAAGTCAAGGTTAGAAAATGCAGGTATAATAACGTTTTCAAAACCTAATTTTGCAACACTGAACAATATTTACATTCAGATTTGTTTTGAGCGGTCAAATTAATTAAGGATTAAAGTTAAGGAGGCATTAATTTCCCTTGCGTCGGCCACGTCCCGCGATGTATTTACATTTTTGATTAGCGGGTTCATCTATCACGCTTTGAGTGAGCGCACGCACACTCGCACACACGTACACACGCACGTACGCACACGCACACACGCGCCCCCGCCAACGAGCGGCACCGTCGCCTCCAGGTCACTCGAAAGTTGCCGGAAGCGGCCCTTTTCCTCCTCCTCCGATGACGCGTGCACGATCGGGACGGCCTCTCCAATGCACTGTCGATCGGAACGCGCTCGCAAGCCACCGCTAACGGGCAGCCCGGCCCGGGGAGAGCATTGCGCTGTCTTACCCGCCTGGGCGAACATCGCAACGAACACGAGGTTCGCCGCTTCTCGCGTAAGCCACAGAGGGGGCCCGTGGTCAGGCTGCAGAGGAGAATACTAAAACTATTGTTTGCAGTCCATTATTGATCCACTGCTGGATGAAAGCTTTTCCAGTCGTGGAGGTCGTTTCGCTGGCCTGGCCGGGAATGTAATGCAAGTCTCCAGGTTGGCAGTTGCAGTGCATTAACCAGTGGCCCCACCACTCCACCCCCCATTAGTACGTATACTTGCCCACGTAGAGCTCGTTTTGTCAATCCACTGCTGGATGAAGGAGCCTCACCAGCACCGGTATAATTTAGGGAGGTTGTTTGTTCACACTTCGACCCTTGCGGTTCAGGTCACCGTAAGGATGGGTGCGCGTGGCGAGGCAGGGGGGCGTCTTTGGATATCACCCTCACCGCTGGCGCTAAACTGTGCCGGGGAAGAATGTAGGTCGCCGAGTTCGCAGCGGAGGACACGGAGACGACCGTGCCACAGGCTCTCCTCGTGGACGGAAGGAGAAATTAAAATAATCGGTGTTCACACAATTGATGAAGCCACCCCCCCCCCCCCCGCTCAGTGGTGGAAAATACATTAAATAAGAGTGGGGGGTGGGGGGAGAATGGGAGTCAAGGTTATTAGCAATTATAAGCCGTACAGCAGAATGGCGGATTTTTTTGGGGGGCTTTAGGATAGTAAATGGAAGAATGCTTATTTCCGTAGTTTAACTCACAATTGACATTAATCATACATGCTAGCGTATGCAACATCTGCCAACGCAGCTTAAAGCCCATTTCGGTCCGGAGCAAACTTGCGTACAGTACGGACACAAGCATAATGCCGACCGGATAACCAGCTGCTGAATATTTGATTAACCATTCGTTTTTCAGACACGTCAATATAACTGGCAGCACTCCCAGCTCAATCCTGCACATTCTCTCTTTCGCAATTCCTGCAGCTCCAAGCGCAATGGGCATGGCCTAATTTCGTTGACAAAACTTCCCATTGTGTTCTTAATAGTCGAGCTTTATTAGCACAGGAAGGCTTCAGCGAGTCTCAAGAAACTTTCATCGGGTGGTGCTCTGTCTATCGTGGTTTAAAAAAAAAATGAGTCTTGTTTTTTGTGTTGGCAGCAGAGAGGGTTGCTCAGAGGAAACCCCAACGCATGCGAAGACAATCACTCAAGCTTAGACCAACACCCTCGCTCTACCGACCATCACGGCAACAACCTCACTCGCAGCCTCGCCGCAGAGAGAGTCTTCACACACCCCAAGGATCTCCGCGGGATCCACCAACCGTGGCTACGACAAGAGCTGTGCGAACCGTGGCCACCACGCAGCCCGCGTCGCATCTCGCGTCACTCCGCCACCTGGCCCCCACCCCCGCCCCAACCCCCCCCCCCCAACACCGCCGTGTCTTCCAGCATTCACCCTGCGGCAACCCCCCCATACCCCAAGGTGGCACAAGTTGAACGTGGCACCATCCTGCAAGTGAACATTAGTCGGTCACTACGGGGGGCGGCGATGCCACGTGGCTTTTTGTTTCCCCAATCGATTCATCTGAAAGTAGTTGATCGAACGTGAACAATGACAACCGGCACGCACGGATAACGTCACGGGCTCCTCAACGGCCCACCGTGACACGGACGGCACGACCCGTGGAATTTCACCGCAACCAGCGGCCAAACGCGCTCTCGAGCAGGTCGCTGCCGGGCGCCACTCACCCGTGTGCGTGCGCTGGTGAGCCTTGAGGTGGGAGCTCTTCGTGTAAACCTTGCGGCAGCCGTTGAAGTGGCAGTGGTGAACCCGCCGGCGGCCGTCCGGCGACGAGTCCGCGCTGCGCGCCAGCGGCAAGGCCGCCAGCCTCTGCTGCCGATCGTCACCGTCGCTTTGGCGTTGATGGCCGCTGTGGTGGTGGTGGTGATGGTGGTGGTGGTGATGGTGGTGGCCGCCGCCGCGGCCCACGGGAGAACTCAGGCTGCGGCCCAACCGCAGGGCGGCCCTCACGGCGACGGCGGCGGCGGGGGCGGCGGCGGTGGTGGGGGTGGCGGTCGACGCGGCGGCCGCGGCGGCCAGCGCGTGCTGCTTCTTGGCGAGCTCGGGCGAGGAGGGCGGCGTGAGCGCCGTCACGGCCTCGTGCCCGGCCAGGCCCCTCGGCACCAGCTGCACGGACTCGGTGGCGGCGCCCAGAGAGGCCGCCAGCTCCGTGGCTCCGTCCGCCGCCGGCTCCTGCTTGACCGCGGCCGCGACGCTCGGAGGCGGCGCGGCGTCGCCGGCCCGCAGCTGCTGCTGCTGCTGGTGCTGCGACGGCTGCGGCGGCGGCAGCGTTGGCCGGGCAGAGCCGGCGGCCTTCGCCTGCAGGACGAGCTCATCCCACAGGCCCTCGTCCGGCCCGTCCGCGCCAGCCTCGGCGGTTTGACCGCTCGGCTCCGTCTGCAGGTATCGCTCCATCTCCAGGCACGTCTGGGGGGGTCGACGCGGAGAGAGGCGCGGTTACGCTGCGCGACCGGCGCAAGGAGCCGGTGAAATTAGTGCGCGCCGACGGCCGAGTCCGTCGGTGGCACGGAGAGGATTCGTAAACCCATGACACCACCACAACCAGTGTACTATCTCTCGCTCGGGCTCTGGATACGAGTCACGTGCCACCTACTCAAGTCCGACACAGCGACCCGAAAAATATTCAGTGGTGGGACGTTAAGCCTTGGTTAACATGCGACTTGAGTGGTGTGACACTTCTTACTTCATTCTGTTCTTCGTATTATCCATGCCCCTTAAGCGATCCACAAACCCTCGTTTTCCACGTCCCAATCCACAGATAAGAAGTGCCACCACTCGGAGCGATTGGTACAAATCAGCCGATTATCGGAGCCTCTGCATGGACAAGAAGGTGGTCACCCCGCAAGTGACAAAAATTAAATGCATCCTAAAATTATCAATGTTTATCCATACACGGATAATACCATAGCACCACCAACATCCAGAACCCGAGGGTCATTTATAATTGTAATTGCGTTGATTCGTAATGAACCGCAATTACAGTACCATTGTAATTTCGGATAACAATGCCATTGTAATTGCAATAGACCCCAGCTCTGACCCACATCCAATCGGATGAGTGGTATTTCGCTGTATAAAGTGTTCACAAGCAATACTCAATCAATGAATGCCCTTAATATAAATCCATGTGAAGGCCCATTGAAACTGTGGGTTCCATAACCCCTGCGCCAGAAAAAAAATGGGAAATTTAAAATACATCAAACAATACCACCAATAAGGACAAAGACGTGCGCAAGAAAAGCCTCACCGAGTCTCAAGATTATGTTTCAGGACGTTTGTGCATTTGGATCTTTGGCCACTGCCACCAATGAGTGTTAGGGCCACGGTCGTGTGGCAGGAGAGCACAGGACCCAGAGAGAAAACTCCACACGTACGGGGGGGGGGACTCAAAAGCCCCACACAGATGGATTAAGTCCACTGCTGCACTGTCATCTCCTGGCCACCGCACAGCCCCATGCCGATGAACACAAGGCGAGCCCTGGCGATCACCAATCCGAGCGATCGCCAGGCTCCGCTCCACTGCGCTTAGCTGCCGAGATTGGCGCGATTAGGCGGACGATTTGGGGTGAATTGGATGGAGGCAGATGCGTTAATAACAAACAAACAAAACACCTACAGGAGAAACATAGTTTGACACATTTTCCAACAGAATTAAAATAATAACACTTCAAAATTAACCCCACATTCTGTCCATTTTCACTCAATTGCCATTATCTCAGGTCGACATTGCCTGAGATATACAAGCAGAACTCCGTTCTCTCTACACCAAAAAAAAGATTGTTTAGTCGATGAGCCTATATTACCAAGCAGGGTTTGTTCAAGCAAGCAAAGCGTGGACCCTGCGTGGGCCTTCCTGGGTCCCATCGCCAGAGTCGGTGCCTGTTCAGCAAATGCCACGCGCCATGACCAAGACGTTATTGGCGAGAGCACTCCACGCTCACGCAAAGGTCATCTGGACGAGCTCTCTGTCGCCGACGAAGGTTGTGTGTACACAGCACGGTAATATTCGTTTGTTTGTATCCCACATTACGCTCGTGTTATGCGCTGCAACGCCGCCCGTCGTACAGGTGTGGCTCTTAAGGAGTTGAGCGCAGCGACGGGACGCCGACAGGAGGCCGACGGGAGGCCGACGGGACAGCATTCGGACCGGGCGAAGCACGGACGACTTCTTCTTGCTGCCAAGTGGTTTTTCCGCCGCCTTCGACGGCTCGACTCGAGAGCACGGGCTCGAGTTATTGGAACAAAGAGAGAGAGAGAGAAAAATGTTCGCTCGCTCGCTCACTCGCCGTCGCTCACTGGCAATAAACACACGCTCACGAGTGTGCACGGCAAATTAGGTGGGTGGGGTGGGGGGTGTTTTGCAAAGCCTTGTAACCCTAATTAAGATAACACATGGGAGACTGTGCTAATAAATATTCATTGCTTTACGGCGTGGTTGCGATATGACACATGCTGAGAAGTAAAACAAAGAGAGATCTGAGATGAGAAAAATTAAGCCGAAACAATGCACAGCGCTTTGTCCTTGGATTAAGCGACTTGTGTCCGAACGCGGTTGCCCATGTGATTGGCACAGGACTAGTGATGCACTCCGCGTGACTGCCGTCAGCTGACATGCGTGCAAATTTGATGTCACCCCCCGCCCACCGCCCGAACCCCCCCCCCCGCCCGCCGCACCATGACATCCCAAAGCCTTTTCTCTCCATTTGCCGAGAGGTCATAAAGATGTGTGATCCTCTTCCAATTCACCGGCGTTTATTGCCCGATCCCTCTCTCTTACCACCACATCAACCTGGGACCAGCAACCCCAAGCCAGGTTCCGATTCCATTTGAGCGCCCAGGGATTGTAACCTAGTTTCAGCCGGCACGGGAGGGTGGAGAGAGCTGGACAGCCGCATCGAGACTTCTCCCATACTCCGCCGCGTAGCCATACAGAATGCGTCGGAGCGAGTGCGATCTGCGAGCACCTATTAAGGTCGTCACAGTGCACAAAAGCGGGTGGCGTGTCCAACAACACGCCCAGACAACCTATGTCTCCCTCGTGCGTATGTTAACAAAACGGGCTCACGCGAGGCCGACTCGACCTCACGGGAGGCACCGTGACCGAATCGGATGATCGTCACTAACGTTAGCCGGTTAGCCTCCTGTGGGCTGAGAAAACCGAACCAAGGTGGCAGGGGTTGTTAATACGTGGCGCAGTGGTCCAAGCACTGCGCCACTGGCTCCCGCACGCGTGCGTCCACACACAACAGACACGCGCACTCCCAGCTCGCACCATCAACCTCCAGTTATCCACGCAGGCATCAATGCCCAGAGCACTTTGCAATAGCAGTGCCCGAGGCTAATGGAGTGGCGGCGCCGCCTTCCACGTGCTGTCCACTCGAGGCTTGGCGTGCGAGCGCCTGCGATAGTTCGGCACAAGCGGACGGGCACCACGGTGGGCAATCCATGAGCGGAAAAAAAATTGAAATGGACCGTTCCCGCAGGTTATTGGCGATGCAGCGATCAATGCCAATGGAGCAATCCATTGCGCGGCGGGGTAAACACTGCCAGGCGGTTCGTGTATGACTGGTGATGCCTTCGAGGCAGTACTGGCCCAGCCACGGTGTGAATTGTGCTAAATGACTCTCACTTTAATCACTTCTTTTACTTCCAGGAAAAGTCAATAAAGCTGGAAATGGTTCACGCTCGTGTGAATGTGTGTGCTTGTGTACGCCTGTGTGTGTGTGTGGGGGGGGAGCGGTAGCGTAGCGGTTAGCACGCTGCGCTATTAATCCAGAGACCCGATTTCAATTACCGCTAACGGCGAATACCAGTGAATATTATCTGAACGGGTCCTGGGCCTCCCCTAGGTCGAGTCAGCCTCAAATTAATACCTGGTGCAGTGTGTAGTAAACATCGCCCCGAGGGAGACAAAGGCTGCCTGGCGTGTTGCTGGCCGCCCACCGCCTCGTGTGCCACAGTCTTGGCCTTCATAGGTGCTCGCTAACAACACTCGCCTATATAAGTGGGGCGGGGGATATTTGTTTTCTGTTTGGTTGTTTCGACTCGTCGATTCTAACCTCGACTGCTGAACCGAAGCCTCGCAGCCTTGGCAGTCTCAAGTGCTGCACGACGCACGTCAGTGACAACGACGATGACCTTGACAACGCAAAACATGCGGGGGGTGGAGGGGGAAGGCTCACGCGAGGCTGCCACACAAACATCAGAATCTGAGGGTGAATCTAACAAGCCATGTTTCCAAGAGAAGTGAAGCTGGCAAAAGTGAACAGCGCACGGCCCCCTCGCGCGTGTTAGACGTTGAGGGTGTCAGAAGATGCCAGGTAGAGATGCCGCTAGCTGACAAAAAACAAACCTGCCGTTTGAAAAAAGAAAGGCGAAAGCCAGCAGCACGTGCACCCTCGAGAGACACTTGATGAAAGTTTAACCGCGTGATTTGTGGCGTCAACTTTGAGACTTAAAGACGGTGTCAGATGCGTGCGTGTGCAGGTGCGTGAATGGCATTGACAGTGAACAGCACACCTCGCCTGCCGCTGCAACAATTCCTGCGATTGTTTGGAGCGATCCTACATCGCCGTTTGATGGAATTCGTTTATTTTTTTCTCTCCCTCGGACAAACGTCTTCTTTGTGATTTTTTTTAAAGAGAGACTTTGTGGGGATTGAATGTGCTACGAAATGTCATCACCGAGAGCAGCAGAATTGGTTTTCAAAAAACACGAAGCCGCCGTCTGTATGACACATTTGAAGTATATACAAAATAGATATTACTATATTGTTACCAAGACCCACCAGCTTAAAGTCTTTGAGAAAAACAAACCATGACAAGACGTACACCGATTACTTACAATGAAATTGCTTTTCTTTGTTTAACTACGTACAAACATAGGTTCAGAAAGCCTGCACGATCCATGAGCCCTGCCTTGGAAATAGCAGCTTGCGCGAGTGCATCACCCACAGCTGGTCACCATGACATTCGTCCTCCTGTTAGGCTGAACGGGAGCCCAAAAGGGAGGAGAGTGGTGCAGAGATGCAGGCCGGGGGGGATGCACAGTGGAGATGCGGGGTAAGAGGCGCCAACAGGACACAAGGGAGACGGATCCACCGCTGGGGTCCGTCTCGGGCCTGGTTTAGGCTCTCAACGGGGCAACCCTTCTCGGCACTCGTACGCAGGCTCGGATTATCCACGGCGGTGGTGGGGGGCGGACAGCTCTCCCCAGGGGGCCCCCCTGTCCAGGTCTGGCGCAGGGCCTCTCCGCGATGAGCTCTTTGCTGGAGACAAAACCCTAGCGAGTCCCCTTCCGCCAGGACCTGATTAAACCGCGGCCGGGGTGAGCAGCTGCTTTTTGCGTCCTCCTTCGCGGGGCCCGGCAGAGGGGAGCCTAGGCAACGGCGCCGGCCCACGAGACGAGCGTTAGGAATTTCAAAATATTGCCTGGCTCAGGGCCCAGTGCGCTGTTAATCCGAGACCGATATTGCGCCTGACGGCGGGCACGGTAATGTTGAAGAGTGACCTTCCGGGTAGGTGTCATTGGGGCTGTCTCGTGATGGTCCTGACATCTCCAGAACAGATGGAGGACATGGAAGCAGAGGCGTAAACCGACACTAATCGGTGAAATACGATCGCCACGTTTTTGTGGGGGTGTCATGCAGAAGCTTAAAAAATACTATTGCGCTATGAGATATATGGCCATGAACTGTTATCCTATTCACAAACTTTGTTATTACTGTATTTCCCCAAATGGAAAATATATTCCCAAGTGTGATCAAATGTTTTGGGCAATAACTCTTCTTAACAAGGGCAATTAAGGGTCGTTTACCCAAACTTCAGCCAACTATAGCTTAATTATCAGCGATTTGCCAATCCACTGCTGGATGAAGGCCTCTCCATTCCATGTCAACCATTGTGGTTGTTTAACCATACTTCACCCATGCTGCTCAGTGTAGGCTGTTGAATGGGAGGGGGCCCAGGACAGGTTGAGGTATAACTCACCACTTTTGTTAGACGTGTCCAGGAATCTAACTCAGGTCGCCCGGTTCATACAGCAGTCAATCCAACCACCGCACCCACCTAACCCACCGCTTTCCCAGCCAGACCTTTTGTCAATCCACTGCTGGATAAGGGCCTCTGCATGCTGTGCTGTCCGCAGGGGTTATTTTACCAAACAACAAAAAGCATTTTATGTCTTCCTGTTATCAGGCAGTGTTGGGGATGGTGAGGTTTTTTTATTCATTCTTCTTGCACACCACTGCCAACGCAGTCCCTAAATGCAACAAAAATGTCATTCAATTGCCCAGAATGAAAAATTAAAAACCACCGTTGGGTTTCTTCTCACGGGTCTTATCTCAGTGTTCATTAAGCGCTCAAGCAGGCTTGCTGGCAAATACATTTGGATAACAACGTTTAGTAAATTAATAACTGCGACGTTCACATTTATAACTTCAATGCAGCGTGACAGATTGTGCGCACACACAAAAAAAAAACCTCTTCAATTATTGATGGAGGGTCCCCCCAACTCACCCCCCTCAAAAAATAAATTAATGCGCCGCTGCCCGGCTTGCATAGGTACTGCTTATACGCTCGTCGTTGTTTCAGATTTCAAATTAGCGTGGCTTTACAATGTTGGCTGTCGAATGCTGCTCGTGTACATGAATCTATCGCTGCTGACGACTCTTAAAAAGGGATGGAATTTTTTGTTGTTTTTTTGTTGTTGCTGTTGCCGTTTTCGCAAATAATAATAACGAGTGATATTTTGCGGACGCTCTACATTTGTGTAGTTTTCTGCGTCGCATCTACTGAGCTCCAGTTCAAGTCCCCCTTGAAAGCAGAAGGGTTGGACGCGCTGTCTTCGAAGCGTGCTCTCACCAAATAGAAGTACAGAGCAGAAAATGCGGTTGAATTTAGACACTTCCAAAATCCAAAATGTAATGCATACGATTTGGATTCATAAAGTGTCGAGATGCATTCTTAACACATTGTGCAATGTTGCAACGTATTTTAAATCAACCTTAAGCCGTGTACAATTCATGCAACTTCGGGTTTGCCGATGTCACACATTCGGGAAGACGCAGCACAGACGAGCGATGCTGCACAAAAGCCCCATAGCAGCCAGTGTTCACAAATACATCCATCCACCCGCCCCGCTCGAAATTATTATTTTAAAAGCAAAATGTGCATGGGTTTGACCGGGGTGGGGGAGGCTGGGAGGAGGTGCAGGGGGGGGGGGCTGGGAGGGGGCATTCGAGGTGCACGGCGAAACATTGATCAAGGGCATTTGAAGCAACCAAATTGTGCTGAAAACACCAGCGAAAATAATAATACGTTAATAATAAACCAGACGCAACTTTTTTTCTATGGGCTGCGAAAAGGAGCTTCATATGAAATAGCTTTCAATCGACCGCAAAAGCTTTTTTTTAGAATAAATTTCCTCTCAATGCCACGCACTGGCCCACCCCCGAGGTATAGATATAAATGTGCCACGGCTTGGGGGTTGGTTACTCCCACCTTCCCCCAGCAGTGTCTCGGTGTGAGAGGGGTGGGTGGGTAGAGGGGGGGGGTTATATTTTTATTATTACTGTAGTTTGTGGAGCGGCCCAGACATTAGGCCCATTAATTATTGAGTAGGGTTTTCTTTCCGTAGAGAAACACGCGGGGTTTGAGTGATTCTAGCCACGCGATTATTTTTATTGTTGCTGCCGTGTGTTTGTGCGCTGCATCTGCATGCTCTCGTCTGGTGCTGGCTTTAATAGCAAACAACATTTTTATTTTAGATCCCTTTAAATTGGCAGGGGTACTCGTGACACACGGCTTGTTGCTGCGCTGCACTTTGGAACCAGCAGAAACGAGTTCGACTCCTGACCAACACAAGTGGCGAATGATGCCTCGCACCCGACCATCCGCCACAAAATCCCTTCACTTTCACCACCAATCCACATTGACCAGGGTGGTGAAGTATAGTCAAACAACCTCATGACTGAGACTGGATGGGGAAATCTATTCGGCCGTGAATTGACAAAGGGCTGTGATTTCGTATGAATGATTGAATGTTTAAAAACATAATTATCCATTAGTTAATTAATCCAGCAGTCATTTTTTCCCGCATGATGTTGTTAAAACGAGATTTGTGCATTGCGAAACGATATTCTAATGCAAACATCAAGATGATGTGCTTTCTGTGCAAATACAGCCAGGGTAGGGTTTTAAATACTGTGGTATGTCACTGTGTACACAGCGTCTTCTGTACACGGTGTTTACACACTTTGCAATACGTACACACACACATATAAAACTGACAGTGCATCGTAAATATTATTCTAAAATGTGAACACAGGTTGCACTGAACACTTTCAAACACGCTATATATAATGTATATAGCATTGTCCCATTTAACAGAATCATCTATGCAATAATGCTGTTCTATATTATTCCACCTTGTTGAAAAACATTTTTGGTATGAATTGTATATGCTACCAGGAACAATGGCTCGGATTAGAAACCACACACACACACAACAAGGGATGGCTACAATTGATATGGCTTGCTATGCACATACAACCACACACATCATTCATACACAACGACACACACACACACGTCTTCCATGTCGGCAGCATTCACATGGCAGGCATATGAAAAGCAACACATTACTCACCGCTCACATGACATGCACACACATTTCTCAAAGACGCACACACACACATCACTCGCCGACATACGCACATGATAGGAATAATATTAATTTACAGTCCCGTCAATCCACTGCTGAATGAATGTCTCGCCATATCGTTGTCTGCCATGAGGGTTTTAGTAGCTTTACAAACATAACACAACGATTCTAGATTTGAAGCTTTCGTGACTGCAAGGATTCATATTATTAGGTTTTTTCGGTAAAGTCACGTAGGTAAAACATTAAAATTAATAAAAGTAAAATAAAATAAAAATCACGACGTTTCGGAGGCAACACAAGCTTCCGTCTTCAGGAGGAACCGTCACAGCCACGACAGCTGTATCACGTAAATGAGAGATTACAAGAGCTACCACTCCGTATATATAATGGTTGGAGAGGGGTTAGGGCCAAGTACGGCACACTTTTTTACTAATATGGTAATGTTTTACCTACGTGACTTTACCGAAAAAACCTAAGAATATAACACAAAGACCCCCCGTATAGCCTGTTACAGGCTGTTGGGACAAGTGCTGTTGGCGAGCACCTATGAAGGCCGGCACGGCATGCGAATAGTTGGGTGGCCAGCAGCACGCCAGGCCGCCTTTGTCTCCCCAATGCTGACATTTACACATCTCACCAGGTATTATTTTTTTTACCGATGTTGGCTACGATCTCCGGTTCGTAGCGCAGCGCACGAACCACTGCGACGCCGCTCCCCGCATACATGCACACACATGTCACTCACATGACACAAACATCATTCAGGTGATACGCACATCACTCACTTGTCACGTGACATTTCGCACACAATACGCAAATTAACACAGATCACTCATGGTGCATATGTACACATTTCTCACAAGACACACACATCCCATGATATAGAGCATGATATTAATGACAATGACACACACATCACATGATATAGAGCATGATATTAATGACAATGACACACACACCACATGATATAGAGCGTGATATTAATGACAATGACACACACATCACATGATATAGAGCATGATATTAATGACAATGACACACACACCACATGATATAGAGCGTGATATTAATGACAATGGCACACACATCACATGATATAGAGCGTGATATTAATGACAATGACACACACACATCACTGGCGATGGACAAGCAACTCACTCATGTGACACACATACACACACTTTACATAATACACAGATACACACATGCACACATCACTCACATGACACCCACAATGCACACACACATCTCACATGATACACACCACTCACATGACACTCACACGAAAGACAGATCACGTGGTGCACATCATTCACATATCAAATGACAAAAACACACAACTCACAAGACAGCACACATCTTTCACATATTACACACACACACATCACATGTCATACATTAAACCCACATCACGAAAAAAAACACAAAGGTCTCCCGCATAACCAGCATAGCCTGTATTCTTGGTTCTTTCGGTAAAGTCACGTAGAAGGTAAATAATAAAATACAAATTAAACATAATCAGATACAATTCTCACGACGTTTCGGCCACAACGCAAGAAGCCGTCCGTCCCCAGGTGAAGAACAGGGCTATCGGAAAGACAGCATCCTAATGAACACTGCTAAGCTTGGCAGCGTATTGTTAAGCTGGCACAAGACTGTTTGAGCAAGTGCTGTTAGCGAGCACCTATAAGTACGGAGCACAAAAGAAGCACACACACACCAACCACGAGCAAAGACAAAGATAGCCCTATCGTCTTTAGACTCGTGGAGCAAGTGTTGCTAGCGCGCACCTATTTAGGTCTGAACCGGCGCAAAAATCACGCCCGGCCGCCTTCGTCTCCCCAGTGCTGACGTTGACATAATAATAACAACGTAATCATATAACGCAGCAGCTACGTATTTAGGCTGAGTCGACCTACGGGAGGCCCAGCAGCAGTTAAGACAGAAACATCGCTCGGCACTGATTGTTGGCCGTGGCCAGGATTCGAACTCGTCGTGTGTCTGCGAAATCGCAGCGCGCTAACCGCTCCCGCTGAAGCAATGCGAACACACATCACCAGCTTACATGCGCCGCACACTCTCGCATGATACATGCAACACGAGACTGGCAACACACGCACGCCGCTCACACACACACACACCATCTCTCACACTCTCTCTCTCGTCTTACCTGCTGCCAGTTTTCTTCGAGAGACGGCAGAGCAGAGAAATAACCCGTGTCGTGCACCAGCTGCAGTTCGTGAAAGATGCTGTGGCTGGCCAGCACATCCATCGCTTGCAGAGACTAAATACACGGCGACACGACGCCGTAGCTTTGTGTGTGTGTGTGAATCTATACAGGGACACAGATTGGGCTAGACGTATGTATGCACACGCCTAACCCTACCTGCCGAGGTGGCTACGCAAGGATCCGTACGCTATGATAGACAAACACAAGCTCACGCTGGCTATGCCGGTGGTTACACACCGACCCGATTAGCAGAATGCCACTACACTATAGAAACGCACTTACTCAAGATTCGTCACGAAAACTCGCAGTCGTGACGATTACATTTAAACTATCACCGAATGTTCAACTGCTACAGTCTTACGACTTGTTTAAGACTATTACCATCATTTTTTTTTTACAAAATCATATCTGAAAGCGACTATACTTTCTCATTTATAAAGGAGAGAGGGGAAAAGAATAACACCAGCAACAATAAGCGCGCTTGTTATTGTTCTCGCTAATGTTCTCGCTATTGTTCTCGCTAACAACAGAGTCAACACGTGCTGGGAAGGAATGGGCGCTTCTTCCAGCGCAGACGGGAAATCAAAGCGGCGACTTTTCTCGTCTCTCTTTTGTCTTGGCCAGCCGTGGAGAGTAAACACACACGACCACGAGCAGCTCTGTCAACATAGGCGAGGAGGAGGATGAGAAGGCAGAGAAGGCAGAGACGGCGGAGGCAGCGAGGGACTGCTGCTTCTCGCCCCTGTTTGCCTCGTGGTGGTGGGGCAGGTGTATGATGTCCCAGCCCGCTGCCGCTATAAGCTGTTTTCGATGCCTCCCTCCACCAATGCCGCCTCTCTCTCTCTCTGCAATTCAGCCTCGTGCGTCCACGTGTCTCCCTGGGGGCGCTGTCCACGGTAGGAGAAAATAAATTATGATAATTAGCCCCCCCCCCAGCCTTTCCCGTCTTGTCTCGCGGCCGCTCCGGCCAATCAGATGTCGCGACTTGTATTCACGAGCCGGCTCTTTGAACATATGTCAGCGCGTTGCGCGTGCCCATTGGTCAGGATGGTCTCGATTAATTATTCACGAAAGGCGTGATAATCGCGACGTGCCAGATTTGCAGCGTGCATCAAAGCCACGCGCTCGTCCGTCACTATTTTCGGTGAAGTGATTCGACTCGGTGACTCGATTCAAAATTTGTTCGCATTGTGATGAGTCTAGCGGCCTCTAGTGGCTGGAGGTGATCACGTTGAAGCCATTGCATAAACCGAAATCGATTTCACAACAAACAACCCCATAGATGATTTGACATGTACGTATTGTGAGCTTGGAATATATACGAATGGGTATGCACCGATTTGAATAGGGCACTATTAGTGTACGCGAGAACCATGCAGATGCAATCGAGAGCGAGGCAATTGAAAACACAAGTCTATGTCAAGGGAGATCCGGTGTGCAAAATCAAACTCACAGCCCTTGAACACTCCACTGCTAGGGCGAGGGTCGTTGTGGGTGCTGTTACCACACTTCACGACGCTGGTGCATACGGGTTGATGAAGGCTAGAAGCGGCAGCGGGAGCATAGATACACAGTACAACGTCTGATTTCCCTGCACTGCCCTCTGCTGCCCACAATAAAGACAAATGACAGTACAAGAATGAAAACAAAGCAAATAATGCAACAAGAAAGTTTAGTGGCTAATTTTTGTTTTTATCAATTCGTATTTAGGAAATGAAAACGATTGATAGAGGCAAAACGTTAAACTTAGCAGATATATACGAAGTATAATAGTATAAACTTAACCAGATAAAGGGATCAAGAGCAATTGTACTGTATTCAACATTTCCGAGCAATTAACTTCGCTTATTCGTCTGAGGTTGACTCAGAGGGAACACGCGTTCATTGCTTAAAAGACGCCAAATTGTTCCAAGTTGTCGAAGCGTCACGGTTGAAAGGACATTAGGGGCCGTCCATAAATGACGTCACGCGGAGAAAACATTTATTAAAAAGTATATTTAATTATGTAAAACGTGTTGTCTATATTTATTTAAAGTTGCGCATTTCGATGTGACGTCACATTTCTCAACCCCCCCCCCCCTCGTCACACATCGTCACAAATGTCTGACCCCCCCCCCCCTAGGTGCGTGACGTCATTAATGGACGGCCCCTTATCCAAATATAACGTTCTTTTTAGCAAAATAGGCAACGGAATTGTAAAACAAAGTTGCTGTATCGGTGGTTGCAATGCTGTTTTTGCTGATGAGACCCAGAAGATCGAAACCGGTCCACAGCTTGCTCAAGAAAAACGTGCTGCTTGATTCATAACATTCCACTGGAATGCCGATAGACATAAAACATTGGCATTTATGTGTGCAGACGCAACGCGTTTGTGATTCTAGATTTGAAGTTTTCGTGACTGCAAGGATCCATACTCTTTGTTTTTTTCGGTAAAGTCACGTAGGTAAAAAAATAATAAAAATGAAAACTAAATTAAATCACAAATTAAATAAATAAAATTAAATACAAAATGAAATAAATTTAGTTGTTTTCAATTTTTTCTTTTATTTTACTTATTCAATTTGTGATTTAATTAAGTTGTTTTCATTTGTATTCTTTTTTACCTACGTTACTTAACCGAAAAAAACAAAGAGTATTTGTGCTTGCATGCCATACCTGGCTGGTTTCGTGCCCTTAGCACGCACCATCGCGCCTTCGTCATTCACACAATCGTCACGTTGTCTTTGCGGTTGCCTATCGGTGGGTGCATTGCACAAAAATAAGCCAGGAGATGAGATTTAAACAGTCAAATATCATTACAGAAAAGTTGGGGCGGTGTTTATTGATCATAAACTGGGCGCGTCATGTGTGTTTGGAAAGTCTTTAAAAAAAAGCAAGCGGCTATTTTTAAAGTGAGTGATGAATTGTCTCGTAAAGATGTTTTTTTTTTATAGAGGCCACCCTTCACGCCTGTCGAACCCGCAGCCCCCACAACAGGGTGCGGAGCAGTGGCGTAACGAGCAGCACCAGGGCAGGCAGGGGGTGCCCCCCCCCTCACCCCCCCCCGCCCCCCACCGCGGTGACCACAGCTACGGGCTGGGGCCCCCTTGACAACCAACGTGAGATGTGTTTTCAACAACAGTGGAAAAGAACAACAACAATGATTTAAATTTCGATTTAAAGCTTTCGTGACTGCAGGGACTCATCTTCTTGGTTTTTTCGGTAAAGTCACGTAGAATGGAAATAATAAAATAATAAAAATAATTATGTTTTATTTTATTTTTTATTATTTCCATTCTATGTTTTATTTTTATGTTTTTATTTCCATTCTACGTGACTTTACCGAAAAAAATAAGAAGAACAATGATTTAAAACGCGGTCTCAATTATTTTTTTAATTATTTTTTTCATTTCCGTTCCACGTTGTATTGTTATTTAATTCAAATCAAATATTGGGGCCCCACCTGACCGATTGGCACATCCCCCCCCCCCCGAACTGATAATATACGGACAGTCCTCGAATTACGACTGCCCGACTAACGAACAACCGCAATCACGAGCTAGGTTCCATGAAAGATTTGTTATTGTTTTTAACATTATCTTAAAACGCGAGCTCTCACTTGCAAATTGAACTGCGGCACTATTTTTTGTTCAGCTGAGCGATCCTCCGCGAGATGTAATGAGTCAGCCCAAAGCTGGAAGTGAGTGTTTGTGTGGGCATTTAAATATACAGTAGATTACTGTGTTCCGTCTTACGAACCGTTCTACTTACGAACGGGTCTCAGGAACGAATTGTGTTCGTAAGTCGAGGACCTCCCTCGTTACTACGCCACTGGTTCTGAGCAAAGCCCCCTACCCCCAAAACATCCCACGCAAAAAAAAAACGTAACCTCTGTTGCGCATTCAGAATCCGAGCCCTCGGTGTTGCCCAATCGTCCTGGCGTCCGCGAACTCTTGCCGGGTGATGGCGGTCACCATACTGCACGTGGCCTGCAATCCAGCATTGTGGAGAGGAAGCGAGAGTTGGTGGGTCGCACACAATGTCGCGACGCACACTTCACGTGGGCGATTCGCGTCCGGGAGGTGCTGTAGCGGCTACAGCAACGGCTTGCCAGAACAATGCAAAAGTTACCGGCACCTCCGATTAGGACGGTTGGCTTTCGTACGGTGCGAACGAAGTTCAACATACGTTCCGTACATACAAAAAATGTGGGGTTTTTATCCGAGCGCTCGAGTTTCCTCGCACTTGTAAACACTCGTAAGTTGACCGATAACGCCTGCACATCGTGTATAGTTTAGTTTATATCGAGCACGGCGGAGTTATTGACGCCGGCTCACCGCGTGACCGCCCCCCAGCTCGTGACTGTTTCCTCCTCGCGTCTCTCAGTCGTCCTCCCTCTCTCGTCGAAAGCGAGCGAATAGTGCGGTGTCGAGGTACACGTTGAGATTATTGTTACGACCATTAGATTTCACCCCCCCCCCGCTCACTGTTGTGTCTGTGACACGTACTTTATTGACATGTTCCTCTTCTGTCGTGTTAAACAAAACAAATAAAACGACGAAACTTTAACACGCTAAAAAATAGGTCACCGTTTTCAGGAATGCCTTTCCAGGCACCTATTCATTAAAGAAGCCTCGCTTCCCCGTGACGCGCAGAGTCACGCTGTCTCTGCACAGTGCCTCGAGATGCGGTTGCATTTTGTCTGCTGCGGCATATTATTGGGATTATGATTTATCGTCCAGCTAAAGCCTCACCGAGCATCAAGACTCTTTTTCAGGGGGTACCTGCCAGGTTTTTACATTCTTAGGTTTTTTCGGTAAAGTCACGTAGGTAAAAAAATGTAATTAATAAAAGTAAAATAAAAATAAAATAAAAATCACGACGTTTCGGAGGCAACACAAGCTTCCGTCTTCAGGTGGAACCGTCACAGTACGATAGCTGTATCAAGGTTTTCACATATGGAGTGGGTGTGGAGTGGTGCGATGTTAACCCGACTCTGCTGGACGTCTGTGAGAAAGAGCTTTGCAGCCCGTCGGATTTCTCCAGGATAAATCAAGATTCTCATTCTGATGCCTTGTGTAATCCCAACTTGAGCAATTTTGAGGCGCGGTGTTTGTTTTGTGAGGGTATAATCACAATCCAACAGCAACGCACACAACGAGCCCCTGTGCTTTTCTGGGTTAAGGCGTAAAAAAATCTATTCCTACGTTTTTTTGGTCGCTTCTTATATATGTTTGATGTGCTAATTGTTGGGTAGCACTGCATGGCTGGACAGCTCCAATTGAATGCCCTTGTTACACAGAAAAAAAAAACAGAATTAAATTAAACATTACAATGTAAAAAATGTATTAAAATACCAGCAGAACTCGTATCCCCAAATGGGACAGCTACAATTACAGTATGTGGCTTTTCCCCATTTAATACATCAAATGTTGCCGCTTCACTGAATACATTGTACGTAGCATAAAACGTAAATTTCCTCTCATTAAATAATATATATTTCCTGCAATTCATTCGGTAGGTTTCACCGCAATTCTTCCGTATCAACTTGGTAACCATTCGTTTTTATGGCGGCGAAAATGATCTTCCAAGACATCTGGCCCGCGCGGAAGAGTAGGCCAAAATTCCTCCTTGGGACGTGGTTCTCAGAGTGTGGTCGTCGGTACCACACAGGCGGTCCGCGACGGTCCTCCAGTTGGACCGCGGGGATGTGATGCAAACGCAGGTTGATTCGTAAATAATGACAACGTTGTTTCAGATATATACATGTTTCAGACGTAAATATTTTTCTCAAAATATTTTTCTCAAAATATTTAATTGAAAAAAAAAAGTCAGGTAAACTATCCCGATTAAACTACCCGCAGATCTAAATTCCCCACTATATACATACTCCGGTAATGTGAATAATTTTGTATTACTGATGTTTGGAGAGAGAAGTGAATGCGTTTTGTCACCAGGGGGGGTATGGGGCTGGCTGTGGGGGCTGGGTGTGGGGGCTGGGTGTGGGGGCTGGGTGTGGGGGCTGGCTGTGGGGGCTGGGTGTGGGGGCTGGGTGTGTGGGCGGGCTGTGGGGGCTGGGTGTGGGGGCTGGGTGTGGGGGCTGGGTGTGGGGGCTGGGTTTGGGGGCTGGGTGTGGGGGCTGGGTGTGGGGGCTGGGTCTGGGGGCTGGCTGTGGGGGCTGGGTGTGGGGGCTGGGTGTGGGGGCTGGGTGTGGGGGCTGGGTGTGGGGGCTGGGTGTGAGGGCTGGGTGTGGGGGCTGGGTGTGGGGGCTGGCTGGGTGGTCCGCGGACCAAACAAAGTTTGAGAAGCACCGCTGATTGAGGGGGTCTCTCCAGCAATGGTGTGAGCACAGCGGGAAGTGCTGCTGCTCGTTTAGCCCCACCGCTAAAAGGAGACGTGATGGCGAAGACACAACAATCAAAAAGTTATAGGTTTGATTTCTGGTCAAATTGTTTAAATTCACCTTGGGCAAGTCGACTAATTCAACATTATCTACGTCCACTGAGAGAGGCAAATAGTTAGACTGCCACAGTAAACTCACTGGCTATTGTTTGCAACCACAAAAAAAAACATATTACAAGGGTCCTTGTAATGCCTGCGTCTATTTCATGTAAAATAAAAAATAGTGTAAGAAACCGGTACATTCCCCATGCTTCATATCCGAGCTGACGTGGGGGTGATGGGACAGATCCTATTTGCTGCGTTCATCCGTTCAGCCTGATCCCTAAATCTACACAGCAAAGCATCGGTTACACGATTCATTTTCCTCCACCTCCCCGGGTGACTCATCCGCGCAAAGGTTCGGGTAAAAGGAAGCCTCCGAAAATCTGAATTTTGGACAAATCCACATGATGGCAAAATATTCAAAGCATGGGTTGAAAAGAGTTTCACCCCGACGCCAAGATGGCACCACGTGTCTAAAGAGCTGCACATTTGAGCGGCGCGGTGCGCTCGTCTGCATTCGCGAGCGACAACCCCACGGACCGCACGTGACACGGCATTTAGAAAGACAACAAAAACAACCCCTCCATCCTGGTGCAGACAAAGATCCCCCGTATAGCCTAAACAGACCTGTTGGGGAAAGTGCTGTTAGCGAGTAGCACCTATGAAGGCCGGCACAGTACACGAGGGGGTGGGTGGTCAGCACCACGCCCGACCGCCTTTGCATCCCCAGTGGCGATGTTTACACACAGCACCAGGTACTCATTTGAGGTTGAGTCGACCTAGGGGAGGCTGGGGACCGATTCAGATAATCGTCAACGGTGTTGGCCGTGAGCGGGGATCGAACTCGGGTCGCCGGCTTCGTAGCGCAAGCGTAGCGCTAAACGCTACATCACCGCTTCATCGTAGTGCACACACACACGCACACACACACACGCACACACACGCACGCACACACACGCACACACACACACGCAACTGTGACAGCTGCCATGGCGACAGTTGACGTGACCGTGTGCACGCGGGCGCCGTGTAGAGCTGCCCACTCTCTCCAGAGAGCTGCCCCCTCTCTCCAGAGAGCTGCCCCCTCTCTCCAGAGAACTCGTGACAGCACCTCCCTCGACCTCGCATTCATCCTCCGCCAGTCCCGCCTCGTTGTCAATCTGCATCGCTGTCCACTCGCTCCCGTCGTCCGTCCATCGCCTCCCCGGGCCCACCCCGGAATCTCTGACCAGGAGTCAAATGTAACGGCGCGGTCCTGCAATTGTTCGCTGGCGCCGCTGTTGGCAGCAGCGTCTCGACTCGGGGGAGATCTCGAGGGCCACGCTGTTGAGAGCCCCTCTGGAGGGAACGTTGTCCACGTATAGTATGTGCATGTACGTTGAACTTCTGTCGCACCGTACGTAGCCAACCGTGCTAATCGGAGGTGCCACGCTCCCACGCTGGCCAGATGTCCCATGTGGGACTAATGCCGCTTTATGTGCCCCACCGCGCGCGCGACTTGCCGATCGACAGTGATGTCCCCGTGCGTGTGTGTACGTGTGTACGTGTGTGTGTGTGTGTGTGCGTATGCACTGCGGGGAGCGGTAGTGTAGCGGTTATCTGAACCGGTCCCGGGCCTCCCCTAGGTCGACTCAGCCTCAAATGAGTACCTGGTGCGGTGTGTAAACATTGCTACTAGGGAGACAAAGGCTTGGAGCTGGCCACCCAACCCCTCGTGTACCGTTCTGGCATTCATAGGTGCTGGCTATAGCAGCACTTGCTCCTACAGTCTGTTAAGGCTATACGTGGGATCTTTGTCTTTTTTCTCTGCTGGGTGGACCGAAGCGGTGGACTCAAGAAACGTGTCCGTTGTTTCGACGACCACACCGGTGACCTCTGACATTGCGAGTCCGGCGTGCGCGCTGCCCCGTGGCAGGCCAGCATCTCGACCCGGTGGTCATCCTCAGGACGACCTCCGGCTCTGCGGAAGACGTTTTCGTGTGCGGCGCGGAGTTCCCGTTTCACAGCCGAGCGTTGCCAACATCCAGTCATTTGTTCCGTGTTCTGTCCGTGGTGCCCGCAGTATTCATGTGTAACACCACATCTCAAACGCGCCTGCCTTTGTTCCTTTTCTTTTAAATTAAGATTCCAATCTTGCACATCACGGCTACGTGCGGTGCGAAAGAAGTTCAACCCGGACCAGTTATTCAACTCGTTAGTACCACCTGGCTCCTGTTTGCTGGTTCCAATTTCTTTACGTGGGCAAGAACGGTGAATTGTGCGAAAACCATTTGACGTTGCTGGGTTAGCAAGTAATTCACTCGTATTGGGCGGGAGAAATACATTGATAAACGGAAGTCTGGCCGCTCTACAGGTGGTACAAATTTCTGCTCCAACCCATGGCCTACATTGGACAGCCCAGTGCTGTCCGTAGACCCATTCTGACGGTGCAGTATCACGTCGCGTGTCCCATTCGGTGTGGGTGTCTGGGTGGGTGTGTGTGGGTGTGGGTGTGTGGGTTTGTTTGGGTGTGTGTGTGGGTGTGTGGGTGTGTGTGGGTGTGGGTGGGTGTGGGTGGGTGGGTGTGTGTGGGTTTGTGTGGGTGTGTGGGAGTGGGTGCGTGGGTGTGTGTGTGTGGGGGGGCGGTTGGGTAGCGGTGAGCACGCCGCGCTATGAACCCGGCGACCCGGGGTTCGGTTCCCGCTCACTGCCACAACCAGTGACGATTATTTGAACCGGTCCTTCGGCTTCCCACAGGTCGACTCAGCCTCAAATCAGTACATGGTGCAGTGTAAACGTTACCACTGGGGAGGCAAAGGCGGCCGGGCGTGGTCCTGGCCACTCATCCACCCACTCGTGTGCCATTCTGGCCTTCATGGGTGCTCGCGAACAGCACTTGCCCCAACAGTATGTGAAGGCTATACAGCACTTGCCCCAACAGTATGTGAAGGCTATACGGGGGATCTTTGTCTTTGTTAGTCTATCTTTTGTGCGACAGTCGGAAATGCGACGTTCCGATCCGCTGCAACTGGCGATGTTCCTTCTCTTGCAAATGTGTCCGCGGATGGGCTCCTCTGCGGGAAACTGACCAAGTGTGGCGAATAGATAGAGTCGGTGGTTGTCTTTTTGTTGTTGTTGTTGTTGTTGTTTGTTGTTGTCCAGCGTGGCACGGGGCGCACGTGGTTTAACCTCGCGTGCGGGGCGACCCGTCGCTTAATCACGCACGGCACAGACACCGCGTCCGCGGGTGGAGCGGTGTGCGCAATTTCCCATGCCGATACCCCCCCCGGCTCGCTTCAGAAAAAAAAAGTTCATTTAAATTGAGGGGTCGGTCCCCCACATAACGTGAAGCGTTTCCCTAATTGTGGTTGCTTTCCTCCGGGCGGCGGAGAGTTTATTTTTCATTAAACGCTCTGCGCGGATTTCGGTGAAAGTGCACAGGGGTCGTGTACATGTGATGAGTTCCTCCCGAGTTTTGGATGAATTTTACAAATCATTCAGCAGTGGATTGGGCATGGCTGGTGATGGCAATGTGATTCACATGGAAAGCCCTGGTGGTCATCCATCCAGGTGATAAACAGGCTCAACTCTGTTTCTGAGATTTTGTGAGATTTTACACATTTAGGGTGATTTGGTCGTCGATTGATGATGCTGTAGATGGGCTAGACATCTGATATTTTGAATAATTATTGTCAAGTCTATACTCATAAACAGCAAAATATGAAAAAAAAAATATTTGGGCCCTTAAAAATTACGAGTTGGGGTTTTAATATTGTCATTCTAAACACATATAAATATTCAATCCCCATCATCGTTGAACCAAATTAATTGCCTCCAGTGAACTCAAAGCCAAAAAGTGGACAAAACCGCTACTGGTTTAAAGCGTCTCAATACGTCTGGAGATTCTGTGGCGTTTAGAGCATCACTAACCAATACAACGAGATGCGTCAAAGAAACCTACACAGCCTATAAAGTACAAAGACAAATATCCCCCATTTAGCCTTATTGACTTCAGGGGCAAGTGGTGTTAGCGAACAGAAAGTGATGGTAGGGATTAGCATCATGTACACAAATCTGTCTCTGTCTCCCCAATGCCAACGCTGATCACAATCAAACAGGTACTCAATGTAGGGGATCGTCCCCGGCCACGATCTATCGACTGCTTGATGAAGGCCTCCCCAAGACGTCGCCATCTCTCACGGCCTTGAGATACAACGATCCATATCGCTCCTGTACGCACTTTGATTCGTCGCTCCGTCTCCCACTGTTGCCATCCTCTCGGACGAGTTCTCTCATTTGGCTGTCACTCTGCCGGGCATCTGTAACAAAGAGCTGTATAGTTTATCGGGTTTCTCCAGTATCAATACAAATTAAAATTTTGACTCCGTTGCTCATGCCCACCACCAGCCATCATCCCTGCTGCAACATGTCCTGCCCAAGCCCACGTGTGTGCATGTTGAACTTCTTTCGCACCGTACATAGCCAACCTTTTTTATACTGGGGGAATCCGATGAGCTATGAAGCCCTTTTTCACAGATATCCAGTCGGGGCAGATAAGAACGTGACAACAACAAGCAGCACTACAAAAGCACGATCGGAGTGCAATGTCGTCCAGCCATTCCAAATGAGTGTAGCCCAGATATTCCACGTAATCCTCTTCACAGGTTAATGACAACGTAAGGCGGACATGGATGTGGCATGCCAAAAATAATTCCCGGAACAAGGTTCCGGACTGCTCCAGGTCAATTGAATCGCCACAGCCGTCACTTTAATCGCCGCTGTGTTGGATATGAACACACCGGGCCGAACTGATCCACGTCAACTTGACAACAGCGAAAACGCAGTTTCCAATATCAAGGAAGCGTCCTCTAGCCGACGACGACTGTACCTTCACCAGGGCACTGACAGCCACCGTGACTGGTTGTCTGCTGCTCCGCACAGAAGGAAGTGGCAACCCTCCAAAGCGTCTCTGTCGAGTGAGGCTGAGTCACAGAGGCGAGGCAGATGGATATTTAAAAATGCAGCCTTTAAATTCAACCGTGAACACGTTCTTCTTCAATTACCGAATTTAACATTTCGGGACAGGGGCTGCACAACGCAGAGGTCTTTTGTTGTGTTTTTCGTAAGTACCGCCAAGCTGCTGCTGCTGCGGGAAAACGCGTGAGATGAAACGGCGACATTGAGGGCCACGGCACGCGTGAACAGCACGAGGAATGCATCACGTGACGCCCAGGACTTGTATAGCGAAGCGCCTCACACTCCTGTTGATGTCGCGGACGTGCACGCGCGCGCGCTCTCGCCCCCCCCCCTCTCGCTCTCGCCCCCCCCCCCTTCTCGCTCTCGCCCTCCCCGCTCGCTCTCGCCCCCCTCCCCTCGCTCTCGCCCCCCTCGCTCTCGCCCCTCCCCCTCTCGCCCCCTCCCATCGCTCTCGCCCCCCCCCCCTCGCTCTCGCACCCCCCTCGCCCTCGCCCCCCCCTCGCCCTCGCCCCCCCTTCGCTCTCGCCCCCCTCCCCTCGCTCTCGCCCCCCTCGCTCTCGCCCCTCCCCTCGCTCTCGCCCGCCCGCGCTCACTGCTGGGAACTGGCGTTGCTGGGAAGAGCGGAGAGAAGAACTTTTCTCCGTCAATAAATGTGTCACGAGGGGGGGGGCGTCTGAACACGCAACTATAGCGATGACTGCAGTTTCACAACAAAAAGCACCCACTCATAATTAAGTAGAAGGGCACAGGACGCTCACCTTATTTTAATTTGGCGCGGCGCTGTGCGTCACGGGCCGCCGGGGGTCCCTTTAATCCCGCTAACAATGGCTGGGAATTCAAAGTCGACTTCTGGTAAGCGTGATAGTTCACGCTTTTACTGCTACTACGACGGGGGCAGACGTGCCTTCTCAAGAGAAACAAAACAACAACTACAAGAAGGAAAACCCGCAGGAGATGTCATCAGGTGGCAAAGAACTACATCTAAATGCCTTGCCTTGAGCGGTGCATTATTATGCAACTCACAATGTCGCAGGGTAGCTACCCTAAAAGAATGCAACCAAGAGGACGATCCTGGGAAAACCAGGGATTGGTGGCGGTAGGAGGCGCGGGATGAACGGGGCGCCCTCCCGCAGGAGCGAGCAGCAGTCGGGGGCCATGAGCACACGGACACGCAGAGCGCGATGGAGGCCAATCTCAACTGCGGTGTTTGTTTGTGTTCACGTAACTTTTTTGTTTTGTATGTGTGTGTGTGTTGTTTTACCCTTTCCAATGTGTATTTCAACTGTGGTTACGGGCGTCATGCTGTGAGTCAGCAACGAGAAGTGCACAGCAAAGGCATCTCAGTTTAGAACTTTAGCAGAGCAGTGCAATGTCCACGTGTGACGAATTACGACCGGCAGAAAGCAATATCACAGAGTCACTCCCGAAACGCCCGCGTCACGATCTCACATGACCGAATGCAAATACATTTTCGTTGCATGGGAATTGAATCAATATTGAATCAATTCTCAGACTGGGGATTTAACCCATGTAATGACAACATCCAATACAATATGACGGGTATTTTGTGCAGTCATCGGCGATCAGGCTGAGACCAATAACTCCCTGTACTTAAGAGCGAAGTTTTTCCATATGCGGGTGAACTCTGGGTTCAAATTCTTAGGTTTGTTCGGTAAAGTCACGTAGGTAAAACATCAAAATTAATAAAAATAAAATAAAATAAAAATCACGACGTTTCGGAGGCAACACAAGTCTCCGTCATCAGGTGGGACCGTCACAGCCGGATTATCTGCATCAAGTGAGGCAATGATTCAAGATGTAATCGCTTAAAAGCAAGTTGAGGGGGGAGGAGAGGGGGGGGGGGCTCATCAGAATGTGGTAGCCAATGAATGGAACGTATCGGGAGTGAGGGGGGCGGGGCTCTGGGTTCAAACTCAGCCTTTGAGCAGTACTGGCTCAGTGTTCCAATCACTGAACCACCACAGTTATCTCTTGAATGTAGTAACCAGTTAGCAAGACCGAAGCTAATATTTTAATAATTTGCAGGGCTTTGTCAATCCACTGCTGGATGAAGGCATTTTCCGTGCCGTGTCAGTCATGGGGATTGTTTGACCATACTTCACCACACTGGCTACTGGAGGTTGGTGAAGGGGACTAACCAGAACTGGTTGACATGTCACTTGCCAATGATATGTATCAGGCGTGGGAATCAAACTCAGGTAGCCGTATTCATAGTGCAGTGTGCTAACCACAGCGCAATCGATCCACCCAAGGAAAGCCTCTCCCTCACTCAAACTCGCCCTCACATTGAGGTTCCGTGCCTCTCACGACCCAATAAGAGTGGAAAATATTTTAATCAGTCCAGAGCCTCCCTGTGTCAACTTAACCTTAAGACATTAGAGGCATTAGTGGAAGGCACCTTACAAATACATGTTTATTATTATTATTATTAAATGAGTAGCTGGTGCAGTGTGTAAAGCATCAGCACTGGGGAGACAAAGGTGGCCGGGCGTGGCGCTTCCACCCCTTGTATCCCGTGCCTGCGTTCATGGGTGCTCGTTCACCGCACTGACCCCAAAAGTTTGTTCACGATAAGGTCGTGGATCTTTTTCTTTTTTTCGACCTCTCGCTCTCATTGCTGTCGAATTCAAAGTCGACGGGTAAAGGCGCCGCCCTGCAATTTCTTGCTCACGCCGCTGATACCTGAAGGGCCTCCACTGGAGAGAGCTTCAGAGGGCCCCACGAGAGGCCACGCTGGCCAGACATTACCCACTCTTTACCCCACCACACGACCGACCAATCGACTAACTGCGGTGCATCCATTTATTCTCTTGGATGGACAGAGGTGGGAGGGGGGGGCTGACTTTGAGAAACCTGCACCATTGTTTCAAACTTCCACGCCGGGAGACTGCAAGCCCATCGCGCGCTGACCACGAACACCACCGCGACAGCCGTGCGAGTGGCTAATGATAATATCGTTCGTAATGGATGATACCTTGATGGACACACCCTTTAGAGCAGGACACGTGCGAAAGGACGGCACCCCACCTTTCACCTTTACCTCCCAGTCACCCCCTCCCAGCCGCGCCGCATCGAGCGCAAGGGGCCAAACGGCCCTAACGAGATGATTCATGAGGTTTGTGCGGAACGTGCACGAGGCTGGAGACCACCATTACTCCGCGTTAATTTGATGGGCGCAATCAATGCTCTTCCACCCGACAAAAAATGTGGGGGGGGGGGTGGGGGAGCTGCCCCCAGACATTGAGCACACCAGGCACGCGTGTACACCATTTATTTTTTTGTCAATTTGCCGCATAACAGCAAAAGAGCTTTTGTTGGCAAGTCCGCCGGGGGTGGTGGCTGAGAGGGGGAGAAAGGGGGGGGGGGGCTTGATTCATCCACTCGCTCGCAATCCGAGTCGGGCCTTTCGCGGCGCTCCGTTTGGGCCCCCGAACAGTCCGCGAACGCTGTTCTGAAAATTACATTTTGGCACGGCGCGTTCATCTCGGCCGTACAGGCCACGATAATGTCGGATTGATGCGCGTGCTCTTCAACTCCCACTAAGTGTTCGCCTTTTTATGACGACTTCAGCTTGGGATAGAAATCAGTGGTTAAACAGAGCGTCTTAGTTAATCGGTTTCTTCCAGATTCAAGCAAACGTCTATGTCGCCAGTGTAGTGGTACAATGACATTATTATTAATGTTGTTGTGGAACGGCGTGGCTTGTACGTGAGTGGTAGTGCCTTACGCCGGTAATCTCCCACTACAAACCGGCCTAACTGCGAGGAGGGTTCCTGACTACATCTCGAGTGAGGGTCGAAGCCCTGAGCATGAGCACCACTCCTTCGCCTCGTGGCACTCAGTCAGGCGACCACCTCCACCCGGTTATGAAGCGCTAAGGCGCAGCGCTCAGCGCGAGATGCTGGGCCCGCTCCGTAGCGACACGCCTCGCGCTGACGACGAACGGCTCACATCGTCGGCGAGCAAACTGAAGAAAATGCTCCGGGGCGCTAATTAAAAGTAAAACACTTGACGGCTGCACGTGAACGCAGCCCAGGCTAACGACCCCCCCAACCGCCACCAACCATCACTCTGCCACCACCTCTCTCGCACAGCCAAAGACGATGATCCCCCACACGCCCTCGAGTAGCCTCGAACAGGCTGCCCAGGAGAGTGCGAGCACTTATCTATTCATGCAGGGCACGGTGGTGGGGCTCAGCGCCACGCACGTCCGCCTTTGTCTCCCACGTGATGACGTTGCGGCGGGTACACACTTAAAGGCCGAGTCGACCTAGGGGAGGTCCAGAAACGGCTTTGGATATTTGCTCGTGATTGTTTTGCCGTGGCCGAAAATTGAACTCAGGCGGCCGTGTCTGTAGCTCAGCGCCGCTAATCCACTACGCTGCCCATCAACACCTTCACCTCTCCAAAGAAGCCCGTGTAGCCTCAACAAACTGTTGGGGCAAGTGCTGTTGGCGAGTAGCACCTATGAAGGCCTCCCCCAGTCGACCTAGGGGAGGCCCAGGACCGGTTCAGGTGATCTTCACCGGTGTTGGCCGTGAGTGGGAATCGAACTCGGGAAAGACGGGTTCGTAGCGCGGCGCGCAAACAGTTCCCCTACCGATCATAATTGTTTGGCCGTATCCGAAAATCGAACTTAGGTTGCCGGATTTGTAGCTCAGTGTGCTAATCCACTCCTCTGTAGTTCAACCCCTGCACCTCTGCACATACACACACATACACACGCGCGCACACCAATCTCTGGCTCCTGCGACACGTGACTGTTTAGAGCAGCGAGGTATTTATAGATCTTTTCCTTCACTTCCGACAGGGCTGCAATTCGATTAAAACTGTGCCTCGGGTGGCTGTGAGAGCAGGCGACAGATTCAGAGCCCAGGCGGCAATGGACCTCAGTCCCCACTGCGACAGCAACCCTGCTGCTGCTGCTGCCTGTGGGATTACACGCGCGCGTGCGGGCGCGCGTGCCCGTGCGCGTACCCGTGCGCGTGCCGGGATGCCGCAGAGACGATGCCTCTGGTCAATTGGGAGACCAAAGCAGATTATTTCCACCCCCCACCCACCCACCCGCTCCTTCACCCCTTCTTTCACACCCCCCCACCCCCCACTATTTGCGTTCAATTTCTACTCCCAGTGAGATGACAGAAAAGATATAGATGTCGTGGCGATGATATAAATGTCGACAACAATGGAGATGCAATGAGATATGAGTAGATGCGGGAACAATGGAGACGGCAGAGATTAATTGGCTGTTTTGTGTTATTAGCTCGTTTTGTTTATTAGCAGTTTAATTAGCGGTTGTCGTCTGTGCGGCCCTAAGAATGTTCACGAATTGTTGAGGGCCTAGCCTTGTGCTTGGCTTCCTTGTGCCTCTCGCTGCCGCTGTGCGCGTGTGTGTGTGCTAACTCATGGCCTACAGCAGTGGCAAACACCTGAACCGGTTATGTGTCTACCCTGAGATAAAAATCAAGTCTTAAACGAGTAGCTGGTGCGGTGTGCAAACATCAGCACGGGGGAGACAAAGGCGGCTCGGCATGCTGGTGCCCGCTAACTGCACTTGACCCAACAGCATGGTAAGGCTATACGGGGGATCTTTGGCTTTGTTCCGTGTGTGCACGTATATAACCTGCCTCTGCAATACATTGTTGATCGCACAGAAGTCGATTAAGGGAATTTAATCTTCTTAAAAAAAACTTTTCTCCACGTTGCTTCTCACGGGGAAGAAGAGGCAGCTTTCTTTAGGGGGGGAAACATTGCCAAACGCTGTAATTACATCTCAGATATAGACTACGAAGACCGAAGGAGTGACTGATGCTAATTCTAATGACGTTCTTTCGATAAGGGCGAGAATTCCGCATCTGGCACAGGGTTTAAGTCTGTACTCAAAATTGGAAAAATCAGAAAACATGTGTTTGTTCAACTATTATTTAGCCTCCAAAAGAGATTACGGCGCGGAGTTTGCTCGGTTTCACTCGTTTGGTTTCACTCGTTTGGCGGGGTGAGGATAAAGTCCCGCACGCGTACAAAAGACCTGCACGCGGTCCCGCACAGCAGTCGGCGAAGCAAACCGAAGTGCTTCTCGCGGAGTGTGACGCCAAAGCCGAGTGAGCAACACCGACTGTTGCGTCGCGCGTGGAATGCGACGCGACTTTAATTCGAACAACAACAAAAAAACAACTAAATGCGACCGAATCTCAGAATGTCTGCGCGAGCAGCCCCCGCGTTGGTACGAGGTTGTAGGGGATGACTTAGGGATTGCTATTGTTTAAGTGGAGGGAGAAATTGGCAATCGGAGGGTACGGGGAGAGGATTAATTATACCTTTAAGTGAGGAACAAATCGATGGAAATGATCGGTTACAGGCAGAGGGGAAGACCAAGGTGTGAAGTCTGGACGTGAGCGGAGGAATTGGACCGGCCGCGTGAGCGCTCAGGGCGAGGGAGCTCCAGACCGTGGGGACAGCAGTCAAGAAGGGAGCGACCTTCCACCGAGCACAGCTGGACCGGGGCCTTCGATAGATAGTCCCCGGTTACTGGAGCGGAGAGCGAGTCGAGAGAAGCAGAGTGGGATGAGAGGCGCGGAGGGAATGAGAGTGGGGAGGCAAGAGAGTGGGGAGGCAGGAGAGTGCGTGGAGGGAAGGAGGCTGGAGAGTGCGTGGAGGGAAGGAGAGTGGGTGGAGGAGGGTGGGGAGGCAGAAGAGTGCGTGGAGGAGAGTGGAGAGGCAGGAGAGTGCGTAGAGGGAAAGAGAGTGCGTGGATGAGAGTGGGGAGGCAGGAGAGTGCGTGGAGGGAAGGAGGATGGAGAGTGCGTGGAGGGAAAGAGAGTGGGGAGGCTGGAGAATGCGTGGGGGGAGTGGAGTGAGTGGAATGAGAGAAGAGAAGGCGACGGGAGTGGGTCCATGGAGAATCTTGAAGACGGTGATTGATAACAAGATTGATGACAATGACGATGACGACGACGAATGGCCGAAAGTATTGGAATTTTCTGTTCATAGCCTAATTGGCCACTTGAAGGGAATAAATAGAGGGCGCGAATCAATAGGACCGGCAATAGGGGGGCCAACGCACGAGAGAGGGTGCGTGCGATGACCAAGGAGGGCTCAGGCCCAATGGCCGTTAGAGTCCCCGAACGGGCCGCCATGATGACATCAATTACAGCTCCAGTTTCTGCAATTAAAATATTCCCTTTTGCCCTCTGCCTCTCTCTCTTTCTCTGTCAGATCGGCGGAGCTGTTGGACGTGAGCGCGGCCCAGGAGTGACGTTCGGCAGGGAGCAGCAGCAGCAGCAGTAGTAGCAGCAACAGTAGCAGCAGCAGTAGCAGCAGCAGTAGCAGCAGCAGCAGCGGCAGCAGCGGCAGCGGCAATCCCGCGGGATTCACCAGCGGGTCCGAGCGCGCCACCCCGCGTCGTTGAAATCTCCGCTCAATCTCCTCGTGCTCGGTGACCCCTCCGTCACCGCCCTCTGTTCTGTGGCTGTGACCTCTTCTGGTCTGCTGTGACGTGTTGCCCTACACGCGCGCTTGTGTGTGTGTGTGTAAAAGGCGGTCGGTGTGTACTGCTGGCTACCCACCCACCCCTCGTGTGCAGTGCCGCCCTTCATAGGTGCTCGCTAACAGCACATGCCACAACAGTATGTCAAGGCTGTATGGGATAACTTCGTGTTTGTGTGTGAATCCGCCTGTGCACGTGGGGGAGCGGTGGTGTAGCAGTTAGCGGTTCGTGCGCCGCGCTATGAACCCGGCGTCCCGAGTTCGATTCCCGCTCACGGCCAACATCGGTGGAGAATATCTCGTCTGGCTCCGGGCTTCCCTCGGTTGACTCAGCCTCAAATGAGTTCCTGGCGCGGTGTGTAACCATCGGCAATGTGGGCGTGGTGCTAGCCACCCATCCACTCGTGTGTCTTGCAGGCCTGTTAAGGCGATGCGGGAAATTGTTGTCTTTGAACGTGACTCTGCTGCGAGTGTGAAGGTGCAGCCCTGCAATTCCTGGCTCATGACAATGCTGGTGGAAGGGCCTCCACGAGGAGAGAACTCTCTAGAGAGAGTATTTGGCCTACTCTTCCACGCTGGCCAGATGGCTCCCAATGAGCAACTTAATCGAGACCCAAACATCGCACCCTCCTGGCTTGGACATTCCTAGAAGACACCCGTGTAACCGTACACCGCGTGAGAACATCAGCGGGCCGAATACGCTCATCCCCTTCTCACATGTAAAATGAAAGGCAGAGGTCACGTGAGTGCGACCGTGGCCATGCAGTCTGCGCTCCCTCAACGGAGGAGGAGAAATGGCGAAGCGACTCTCTCCTGAAGCCCTCTCGTCGTGGCTAACACACCGAGACATGGACATATAACTCCTGAAGCATATTGGCACACGGTTTAACGCGTGGGCTTTCGCCACCAATATTATTTATAATAGAGGGTTTTTTGGGGGGTCAGATTACGTAAGTATAAATGTGTCGTTAAACCGGCCAGCGCCCGAAACAGCCAATTAGTAATGTTTGTCACGTAAACAAAACATTGCAATTCGTTACTAGTGTGTTGTAGAGTAAACCTTTTACTCTTGCTAATTGGCTGTGTCGGGTGGTGGCGGGTTTAACGACACATTAATATTTACACGATATATCCCAAACCCCCCCACCCCACCCCACATCATGGATATTGACATATGCGAGAATATAACTGAACACACAGCTTTACAGACCAATATTCAATCTTATAAGATGTCGGGTCCCCCCCCCCCTTAATTTGCTAGCAATAATAATGAAGTGTTACGAGCGTACGAAAGTCAACCGTACGCTCGTTGTTTTTTCTTCTTCTTTAGGGAAAGTTAAAGAAATACATCGGGGTAAATGCAAAATATTACAACCAAGCAGGAGAGACGTTGCTGTCAGCCTAACGCGTCTCCCAGCGTTACGAAAAAATCAACGAAGTCGCAAGACAATAGCCAATGTTGTGCTACAGTTCGAGGGAGAGGTGAAGAGCACAGCGCAGGTGCAGACTTTAACCGTGGGGAATTTTCACTCGTACGCGAATATCGCTGACGATCAGAGCAACTGTCACTCATCGTATCCACTGACCTGGATAGTGAAATAGTGCGATCTTGTGCTGGTGTGGGTAAGATAGACACACACACACATGTACACACATGAAAATGCGTATCTTTTAAAAAATACAAATCTGCCCAGTTTGTTTTGGTTTTTACGTTAAATCGTAGGCGAGCGTTCCGGTAAATATGCGAGGACGCCACGATTCGCGAAGGGAGCGAGCGGTTTGCCGTTCGCTTGCACGCGGGTGCGAATAGCGTGGCCAAATTGGGCACACGTCCCCACGGAAACTGTGAAAATTTAATGTTAATGCGGCGTTCGACGCTTCTGTTTTTGGGTCAAGGCATGGAACAGTATTTCTAGGTTTTTTCCCCCCCCTACTCCTCCACAATTACCCGCGGTGACACGTTAGATGGTAAAATCCGCACAAAATTCAATAAAATATATTTGGGGGGGTGTGGGGGTTGAGGGAGGAGGGGTGGGGGGCCACAGACTGAGCGACGTTGCGAGCGGTGCCCCTCGTCTGGCAAAATAAATAAAATCCGCAGAAACTCTGCGAGCAGCGCTAAGTCCATAGCGTGACTCGTGTTAAAATTAAACACGATAAATAATTCAACTCTCTAACGCTTTAAGTGGCTTTTTTTATAGTTTTTGAATTCCACATGCTGGTGCCCGGCAGTGTCATCCTTATACATTTATTTAGGCACCTCGTGCGGGGGTAGTTACACACTGTGTGCGAGCTTATATCTCTTCCCCGTCTTTCATCTCTTGCTAAGCGCTCTCTCACACGGACGCGCGTCGCGTCCCGGCCCCCGCGTATTATTTTGGCTTTTGCAGCCCAATCTGATCAATTTTGGGAAATTTCCTTTCAGACAAGACAATTTCCAGCCGTATAAAGGGAGACAGATTGTAAGTTATACGATTCTCCCTTTCACTACCCCCCCCGCTTCTTGCAGCTCCATCAAAGCCTGCGATAAAGCAAAGAATAATGGACTCCAGCCGGCTGGTTTAACTAAAAAATACCATAAAATAAAAGCCGATATATTTTTTTGGGGGGGGGGCAGTGGTGGAATATAACTTTCCTCTCCGCATCGCACCTCCACGGTATCGTCCTTTTACAATCGCATCTTTATTCTTTTCATTTTCTTTGCTGATCCCCGCGGCCGGAGCTCCGACTTTGGCGTGAAGCGAGGAATCGGTGTGATCATGACAGATGTGGCAATAAAGGAGTCCCGTTTGTTATGTTGATTTTCGCTCTGTCAGGAGGCTCGCAAACTCAAACTTAGCGCACTTAGTTTATCTTCGGGAGAAAAACAGTGCGCGTCTGACACGGTGATTGGTGATGCGTCGTTATCAACAGTTGGAGGTTCACGGGAATACATCACGCCGCTATTAAACGGGTATAGATCTCTGCCACTCGCCCTGGACTCCACGCGGCGAGCGTGTAACAAGCCCAGGCCCGTGCGTTAATCAAAGGCCGCTCGACCTCCGGAAGAAACAAAAAAACAGCGGCCTTTTTATCTCGGGATTTTTTTTTTCTCCCATCTCTTTACACGAGTTATTTATTAGGTCGGCTATTTTTTTGCTGTATCTTTTTCATTTGCTGTTGTGCCGTTGTTATGATTATTGTTCACCGTGAATGTAACTCGACGAAGGGAAACTAGCGCGTCGCATTACAGGCGGCGTTTCGAGCAATGGCAGTTCGTGGCTGAGATGAAGAAGTGGCGTTGCCAAAAGTGTCACCCTATTATAGATGTGTTTCCTGTATAGGGCACTGTTATTGACAAATGCGTCGAGCTTCTGTCATTTGTACTCATGCACCAGTGGCAACGCAGCATCGTCAAAAAAAAAACACCGCCGCATGATTCTCCATAGGAAGCATTGCGGTTTTGCGTTTGAGATGTCAATTTTAAAGGTCCATTTTATATGAGGTGCAGGGCATTTATTTGGCAATCACACTTCATTTTTATGATTACCATACCAAAGTAAAATCATTACTCAATAATGCATGCGATTGGTTTTTTCCCCCCACTATGCAGAAACTATTATTTCATTTAATACGCGTGGCACAAATTCTATCAAGAGTCTATATGTCATATAGGCAGAATACTATTCATATATAATTTACAAAAATAAGCAATTTCACCGTGGTGTCGCATCCAAAATTCATACCGCTGTCCGCAATTACCATATCGTCCTTTCCGGATCGCTTAGCTCGGCTTATACACGCTACCTTGCCGAGCTCAGAGCGCTCCCGCTGGGCTAAACTGCTGCAGGGCAACACTTGACACATAAACGATAAAAATCCCACCGTCCAAATGGTGCATCAGGCGCTGCTGCTGCTGGTGGTGATGGATGATGACTCGGGCATGATGGAGAGGAGGAGGAGGAGTGGGGGGGGAAGAAAGAGGTGGCAATGGGGCATTGGTGGTGGTTGACCCCCCAGTGGGGAGGAGGGGGGTGCAGACATAATCTGTACCCCCTCCCCACCTTTTCCATTTACAAACTCCTCGTGAGGTGGCAGAAGAGGAATGGACAAGACACAGAGATGTAATGAGATGAGAGAAGAGAGATACAGATTAGACAGAGATGCTGGGAAATGAGATAGCTTCGGTGAAATGAGAGAGGTCGAGGGAGACAAGAGACAGATATTTCGTGAGATGAGAAGAGAGATGCACACAAGATGATGATGAGATAGATGAGTTGGCTTGTAAGTGTTAAGTAGCTCGTTAGGATTTGAATCAGAGCTGTTATTTGGTTCACACCAATTTTTTTTCGTGAAATTGCATTTCATTTTTCATGAACCTTGAGCTGCTTGGGGCTCTAAGCTGCTGCTTCACTTGCGCCTCGGCCGGACGAGAGCCACGGTGCGTGGCTGGGTAGGTGAGAAGCGTCGTGGGCCTCCCCCAGGTCGACTCAGCCTCAAATAAGTACCTGGTGCGGTGTGTAAAAATCGCTACTGCGGAGACGTACCGTTTCCTTCGTAGGTGCTCGCCAACAGCACTTGCCCCAACAGTTTGTCAAGGCTATACGGGAAATCTTTGTCTTTGGGTGGGTGAGCCCAAGCAGCGCATTCTAAACCGAGCGGAGAAACCCTAGCGCCGGGCGCTTTTGTCGTCCACGTCTGCGTGAAATGCCTCACCGCGGTGCCATTCCCGGCAGCCGATCGCTGTCCTACGAGGCAGAACGAGAGGCCGGGAGGAGGGGAGCGGTGTGTGGGTGGCGCGTGTAGTTCGGTATTCTTGGCACTAATCGCCCAGTCGGGTATTACGGGAAATGATAGCCACACGAGCGCGCGCTCACAACACGCACAACACACAGACAAAGATCCACCGTATAGTCTTTACAGACTGTTGGGGCAAGTGCTGTTCGCGAGCACCTATGAAGGCCAGTACGGCACACGAGGGGATGGGTGGCCAGCACCCCTGTGAGTACCGCTCCAAGTACTCGTTTGAAGCTGAGTCGACCTAGAGAAGGCCCAGGACCCGTTTAGTTAATCGTCACTGGTGATGGCCGTGAGCGGGAATCGAACTCGGGTCGCTGGACTTCGTAACGCAGCGCGCTGACCACTACACCACTGCTCTCCACACACTCGCACACTCGCACTCATAGTCCCATTGTTTAATTTGAAATGAGTCGATACTCGTGATGGTTCGAGCGATGCGCACGTGAACAGTGCAGTTACCGTTTATAAATGTTCAACTTCATCATGGGCTGCTTAAACAAAGCACTGCAGTTTGAGATGACGGAGACATCGGTTATGATTTGTGGTGGTGCGATGGAATTGAAAGGCAACACCCTTCCATTATCATCATCAGCAGCAGCATCAACAGCAGCAGCAGCAGCAGCAGAATCTTCATCATCAGCAGCAGCATCAGCAGCAGCAGCATAATTAAAAGCAGCATGATGATGATCATCATCCCCACCATCCTTATCTTCAAGTTTTATCACTAGTCAAAATGACTGCGACGAGACAACACAAATCTGTTTAGTTTCTACAAGAAAGTTTCGCTGGGAAAAACTAATTACGTAGCTGGAGGCCGTTTTACCTCTGGCAATGAATCACTCAGCATTAATAGCCGTGACGCGATGTTAGAGTTGGCCACAGTAGTCAACATCAAAGTTGCGTAAATACAATAATAGATTCGAGCCATTCTCAAGGCATCGATGAATAAACTGTGCCATGATGCCATGTTGGTCGTGGGGGATTTGTTGTTGTTGTTCTGCCATACTTCACCACGCTGGGCAGTGTGGGTTGGTGAAGGTGGAGGGGGGGGAGGGCAGAAGCGGTTTTGATATCGCTCGCCACTGATGATAACCGTGGCCTGGAATCGGACTCGAATGGCCGGGTTCATAGCGTAGAGTTGTTAACCACGGTACCACAGCTCTATGCAGTAAAACACCGACACTCATATCGCGCTCATATGCATCTACAGTACGCATGTACGTTTGCAAGTCTGTTAAAGTGTGTGTCACCATCATAATCCAATGCTGGACGAAGCCCCCCTCCAAGCCACTACCATCTCTCACCATCCTGCGATAAAATAAAAGTCTACGTCACGCTTGCACGGTGTATGGACAGCCGCCGCGTGTCCTTTGGTGGCGGTGAACAGTGAAGTGTGTCTGTGCTTTTCGGAGGTTGTGCGTCGGGTTTCATGTTTTACCAGGCGGGCAGCTACCACCGTGGATGGGCAAGGGAAGAGATACATTAAACTTGCGCTTTTTCTTCTAAAATTAACCACGATGATCTCATCGGTGAAAATACTGAAATCCCAGAAGTCGAAGGTGGTCGGGTGGATCAGGGGTCAGACTGAGCTGCGATCACTGAGATCTTGGGTCGAGATTTGGGTTTCAACCGCCAGTGACTATCTTGTGTTGTTTTATATATAGAGATTAAACCAGGTTCTCAGGGGTAGAGGGCTTGAGGGTCTCAGCCTGGTCTAAAGTGACTTACAAAAAGACCCATAAACTCCAAATTGCTGAGTTCTGATGAAAACGGATTCTCAAGTGGAGTCAAACGATGGTCTCAGCCCAGGCTGTCATTTATTTGTTTATCCTACAACATTTTAAATGCCATGCTTATATTGCCCCCACCCCGTTCCACTCTTTCATCATTGTGCAATGATTATTTATGTGTGTCGTAAAGTGCTCTGATATTCGTCTGCATTTAAGTGCATTAATACATTGAAATGGAGGTAGCCCAGTAACTCGGGGGTCAGAGTGCAAATCCGGCACCGCTAAGATCGTGGGTTCAAATTCAGGATTCAGCCGCCCGTGATTTAAACAGATCATCAAGTGTACGCCCAGTCTAAATAATTCCACAGAAAGAAAAAAACATCACGTTTAATGAGATTTTGTACTTAATTTGCCTAAATTCCAGCTGGGTAAAATAAAATAAAAAATATCGGTTTGACTTCCATGTGACAAACTGTTATTTGTAGCAGGGCAGCACTCCGAGTTTGGGTAAACACAAGAAGGGTCATTGAAGGCATCTCAGAAGAAGTTGTGAGCTCCATTGGAACCTCCTTTGCCAGTAGCAAAATATGATAATTGGTTTTTTTACCCTTTTTATCTGGCAACAAAACTGACACCTTTTATACAAGGAGTCCTGTTTGCATTGACCACAATACCTGCAGTCGGAATGCAAACAAAAAACATAACTCTGATAATGTATGCACTGTCCTTGAAATTGATTGGTCCAGTGCGCCTTTTGGCGTCATCTGGTCCAACACCATGTGAGACTAGGCTCTAAGGAAAGCTGTCTCGGGTGTGGACCAATCAATTTCAAGGACAGTGCATACATTATCAGAGTTATGTTTTTTGATTGCATTCCGACTGCAGGTATTGTGGTCAATGCAAACATGACTCCTTGTAAAAAAAAGTGTCAGTTTTGTTGCCAGATAAAAGGGTAAAAAAACAATAATCAAGTTGTGAGCTGTTCTCCAACACATGGGGCGATGCACTGCTCGGTCAGCGTTCATAACGGGGTCTCAATCTCTCTCGCGGCGTGACATGACAAGCAGAGTCGAAATCAAATTGGGAATACAACCAGGTAAAGTTTTAACTGCTTTGATGTTCCCTTCCTACCTGCCAATATTAGCCGACTCTCACATTTCCGGGACCTGGGCGAGCTCGATCCCTAGCCGAGCTTACATTTACAAGCAGATTTCTCTCTCCGACTCGCACTCTCCTGCTCGCTCCCTACATCAACATTAGCTGCCCCGACCATCTCTAAACCTTTATAAACAGCCTGAGTCAGCAAATTCACCCTCTTTTTTCACCTGAAGACGGTTGCTTGTGTTGCGATCGAAACGTCGTGATCTATGAATTTTTCCTACCTACGTGACTTTACCGAAAGAACAGAAGAGTATAAATTTCGATTTAAAGCTTTCGTGACTGCAGGGATTCATCTTCTTGGTTCTTTCGGTAAAGTCACGTAGAATGGAAATAATAAAATCATAAAAATAAAACATAATAAAATAATTCTCACGACGTTTCGGCCACAACGCAAGCAGACGTATATTACACTTTATGTTTCTTTTTAAAGGCGTTCCAGAAGTTGTTTGAGAAATTGTGACTTGTGCCCACAGTACAAAGGGGAATTCGCTGCACAGCTCTCGGCCCTCTATGAACAGAAACATGAACAGAAAGCGCTTCTTTATCAACGATTCAACAAACTGTCACTTTAATCAATTCGTCCTTCGGTCAATATCGCTTAATTAAACAGGTGATGGGCCATTGAGATTCCACGACTTCCTATAGCAAGAGAGATAGTATTAAACAGCGAAAGTTATACGGGGTTATTGTGTTGGCTTTTTGTTAGTTGTGCGAGATTTTCGTCTTCGAGTTGTCTCCGTGGGCTGTGTATGACAACAAGCACACACTGACGTACTTTGCAGATCATCGCAGCCATCAATCTCTAATGTCTGCGACGTCCACTTCATAACAGCATTGCCATTCATTTGCCCTGGGAAAGAGCCGCCGCGTCTCGCGGGCGGGAGCAATCTAAAAATAAAACCACAGACTTCGCGCGCACGACGGAGGCGCGCACCAACGTGCGTGCTTCACATTCATCGATTAAATTCACAGGAGAGTCACGGCCGACGCGCGTGCCGTCGTCGTTATGCACTCGTGGGATTCCATCGAAGCTCTGAAAGCAGCCTCGGACTTACTTAGCTTCCGAGATCCGACGCGATCGGGAGATCCGACGCGATCGGGTGATCTGGGCGAGTAGGCACTTAGCGGAGAGCGAACAACAACGACAGCAACAACGCGCTCGGGGGTAAATGCATTAAAATTCATTGAAGTAAATAAATACAATTAATACCGCGCGGCTGTGTGGTTCAGAATAAAACCGTCAATTTGTCTCCGCTGACCGCCGAGTAACCCAGCTCCAACTCGCACCGCTGCTGTCGCCACCACCGCGGTGGCAGGCGAACAAATAAACAAACAACCCCCCCCCCGCCGCCCCACCGCTTTCCAAGAGAAAGTGAAAACTGCACAATCACAACACCGGAGAAAGTTCAGCCGCATTGAAAAACCTTTTTAAATCCTTTATATTAAGTTCACTTGCTTGCTTGCTTGCGCGCTTACGACCGTGCAAATCTTTCGGTCGTTTTTTAACCCACTTCCCGTGATCCAATCGAGCTGACATTTTGCACACAGACTCGTTGTGCGTGACAATTTCTTTTCGTGAAAATTTTGTTTCCTAAATTTTACACTTTTTAGGTAAAATTTTGTATATTTAATTACCAATTGCTTAATGGTGGCAGGCAATCATCTGACCCATAGGTGACAGCCATCTCAAGCCAGAGGACGAGATGACTCTAGCCGCCCGTTTCCAAGACCAATGTGGGCTGGGTTGTGGCCCATTGAACACGCATATAAAAGATTTATAGTGAAAAACTTTGTTTTCACGGGTTAATTTTTTCGCGCTCACTAAGCCGCTGGGGAGGGCTCCGCTCGCGGGGCACTCAGCCGACTTTTGTTTTGGGCGATTTTTTTTTCCTTCTCACTCATTCATCGATCGCGGTTCATTTTGGAGCCGAGAGTTTTGGCGAACGACAGAGTCCCCCCGCCCCCCCCTCTCTCCCGCTTTGCCATCCCCCCACCCACCCGCCCCCGGGGGAATCGTTATCCCCCCGGGGCTAGTTGGGTGGTGGCGGTGCCTGGGGGGTGGTGACAGCGCGCGCGCGCGTGACAGGGCTGAGGGTCTGAGCTCCGCGCGTGACCCTTTGAAGGGCCCTCGTCCGCGTGACACCGCGCGCGCGCGCCGCTCAGCGTGACCCCCAGAGGCTCAGCGTGACCCCCAGAGGCTCAGCGTGACCCCCAGAGGCTCAGCGTGACCCCCAGGGGCTCGGCTCGCTGAGTTGCAGCCGCGCGGTCGGCGTCGTGTGACGAGCACGAGGAGGCTAAGGAGGAGGAGAAGACGTTTCCATGTTGGAATTCTCAAGTGAGCAGTTTCCCCTTCTTGTGTCGGAGAACGGCACCAGAAGAGGAGGTTCAATAATTATGTATTTAGAATCAGTTATGTATTTGTTACCTGGAGGAATCCGATGAGCTTATACACATCTACTTTTCACAGACGTCCAGGAGTTTTTCATCGATGTCCATTAGGAAAGTACGTCTGGAGTTACCTCAATAAGCCTCTTGCATCCTTGGTCGGGATGCAACTTACATGTAGATCCTGTAAGGGTTGTTCAATAAGGCCATACGAAGCCGAATTCAAGGAAAACTATGAAACATTAAGATGTGTTATTGGTAGGGGCAGTCGTTAGCGACACATTCCTTTCGAGAAGAACATTTACTCGCGGGTGACTGAAACCTGGATTCAAACCCAGGCCCCTCTGTGGTGGCGGCTCAGCAGTCTCAGACGACATTGGCCCCCTGGGCGTAAGCAGTCAAAACACTTGCGTAGGCCGCGTATCTAACTAACTGCTACGGGTGGTAGCATAACAATTGTGTGTCATGTAATTACATGCAACGGCTCTTGCTTCGGTGACAGCACTGGTGGTCATTAATGCAACGTACACGGTGAGTAATTGCCTGCGCAGCCCCACGATCCCTTGTGAGCCTCGTGATGTTTCGCATGCGGAGTACAGTATATATATGTACTGTAAACGCATGTATGTGTGTTCAACTTCCTTGGCACCGTACTTAGCCAACCGTGCTCATGGGAGGTGCGGGGGGAAGGACAACAAACTAAACACAAGAAGCAGTTCTAAAGAAATGAGTGTGTCAATCTAGATGATGATGATTTAAAGGTGCATAGCTCCGGTGGCTTTCAAATATCGGAAGGAAGAGCGTTCCAGACGGCCGCAGAAGCGAATCTGAAAGCGTGCGATGCAGTGACCATCTTTATTCGATGGTTATCCAAAAGCCGCTGCGAGGATGACCGCGGTTTGCGTGATGGTTTATACTCCTTAACGAGATCACACACACACATAAAATCGTTCTGACAGAGCCGATGTCAATAAATCAGTTGTCTTGAAGATTGGAAACACCGATGGCCTTGGTGTTCTAGTGTCCCCGAGACTCGTCGTGCAGAGATGCCAACACTTTTTGATTTGCACGGTCATCGATATCCAAAGTCTTCAGATTTGCCTTGAAATCTGAAAGAAATCGTGGACTTCTTTTAACGTGCGCACACACAGCGAGTTCCCGAGTCAGAAGGGCATCTCTCATGGAGTTGTTGATACGCGCAGGCAGTGAGTTCCAAAGACTCACAATGGGTGAATTCACGATCAACCCCACCGTAACGATGTCCATGCGACTGCTTTTTGTGTGTTAGATTGTTTTCCTTCCCCGGCACCTCCAATTAAACCTGCTTGGCTACGTACACGCAACTTCTGACATCGTTCAAGCGGATACATGTTGTTAGCTACCCTTGCAGCTTCAAGAGTTCGCAGTAGTCGCATGGAGGTGCCAGACCCTTCACCGTTCTACGCGCAAACCGATGGCATCGTTCGAATATATCGAACACCGCGCCATGAAACCGGGCTGTCATTTCATCCACACAAAACCGTGCGCGGCGTTCCCATCCCAGCGCGATCCGCCGACCTCTCCTCCGCTCAGCCCAATTACAGGTGTCAGCCAACTGGGGCGACGTGAGTGACGTCCGACTGGCAGCCGCTTGCCCATGCGGCTGATTGAAACGTCCCCGGAGCAACAAGCGGCGGCGCGCTCACGGACGTTAAGCAGCGTTTATTGCGCCGCGGAAATTTCTTAATTAAAGCGGCTAATTGAATTGCAAATAAATGGGCGGCGATGCAAGGGGACGTGTGAGAGGAGAGGGGGTGCGGGGGGTCTTTAACGGCGACTTCCACGTAACAATTCATCATGCCCTAGTTATTAACACACAGAGGATTACTAAGCTCCGTGCAACCCCAGCGGCACGATAGAGACTGTTCATGGGTCACGCTAACGAATGGATCAGGCAGTGGCACTTGGAGCAGGAGAGCAGCGTCGCGCATTCATCAACCCCGGCTCACGGATCAGAATTGTTCCACTGAATCACGGCCGGCACGGGTAGCAATCCTGACAGCAAAGAGGCATGGCGTGATATTTTGGAGTTATTGCGGTCGTGCACTTATAACAGGTGAAGGGGCAAAGGCGCAAGCCCTGCAATGTATTGCTCTCGCCGCTGCTGGCGAAGCACTAGAGGTGAGGTCTTCGAGGGCTCCTCTAGAAGTGTTCCACTTCATAACAATGTACCGTACAAAAAATGCCCTTTGTTGACACAGGGAAGGCTTTGGTGCGTCGCATGACTGTGTTCAGGAGCGTTACATTTGTCAGTACTAAGTCCGTTTTCGTGCACGAGTGTGTGGCCCCACGTTAAGAGGAGACTGGAGCACGTGGAGCAAGCCCGTGCCCATGAGAGATGACGCACAAGGCTCCACACGGATAGATTCAAGAACCCACAGCTGTCATCCCATCTCCTGGCCTCCTCGCATTAAGTATAGCAATGCATCTTCTCGATACATTGGACTTGGACTCTATGTAAGTAAATAAATACTACATTTTTATTAGAAATATACCCTATCTAAAAAGGACTACATGCATCTTATACTTAATTTAATCTAAGCACTAGCCATGTATCTATGGACTGCTAGATGAATGGCAGTCTTTTCATGTTTGCTCCACAGCACTACGTATGAATAATTCAGTTTGTTTGGGTCTATTGCCCAACAATTTTTGGGATTTTCTCTCAGAATGCATTTCCAAATGCATAAATTACTGTAATTGCATACGGACATTGACGAGGAAAAGCTGAGAGGCGTGGAGAGGTACATGCTTGGAATTGCAACCTGATACACAACTATGAACACGATGGATCAGGGAACCAACACAAATCAGAGACCTCGCATCGACCGATGATAAAAAAAATAAGTGGGGCTTGGCCCAGCACAAGTCGCTTGGAGAGACGATGACGGTGGTCGAGACTAACGAAGGAGTGACAGCCAAAGGACAGAACGCACCCGAGAGATGGAGCAATGAAATCCGCTTGTCACTGGCAGCAAGATGGACAGCTGCATCGCAAGACTTTAAAGGGATGGCAGATGACAGATCGTGGCTGATCGTGATTATTTATATTTTTGCAAACAACGTCAAATGATCCACGATCACATTTACTCTTAATTACTTGAGCTAGTATTCGACAAAAAGTTTAACACGTAGGCTTTCGCGACCAATGAGTTTATGAGTTAATGATGACGTCACCCTGCTGCTGCTCTATATAAGACCGGGAGCAAGAGCAGAGCCTCACCATTCTGGCAAATTGCCCGATGATGCGGGATGCAATTACCATCGAAACGTCGTACTCAAATTGTAAATGTTGTGGTTTCACGCTTCAACACACCGGTGGGCTAAAGCAGTGAACTATTTGTCTTTTGTCAACGTGACATTTTTTACTGATTGGCCGTGTCGGGTGGTGGAGGGTTACGACACATTTATAAATAACGCGATCTAAACCCAAAAACGTTGATTATGAATCCGACAAAAAAATGTCCCACAACACACGTGCAACGAAGAATATCGCTGCAGGCCTTATCCATGTCTTCATTTTAAACGTGTGTGTGTGTGATGAACTACATCATGGGACTTCCTTTGCCAGTACCAAAATATGAGAATAGGTTTTACCCTTTTGTCTGGTAACAAAACAGGTGTTAAGATGTTAAAACACCAAACTGAAACCTTTTATAAGGAATCATGTCTGCATTAACCACAATGCTTGTGGTCAGAATGAAAAAAAAACATTCTCTGATAATATATGCATTGTCTTTGAAACTGATTGGTCCACACCAGAGACATATTTCCTTAGAGCCTCGTCTCAGATGACGCCTTTTCGCGTCCTTTGGTCTAACACCATTTTGAGACGATGCTCAAAAGAAAGATGTCTGTGGTGTGGACCAATCAGTTTCAAAGACAATGCATATATTATCAGAGTATGTTTTTTGTTTGCATTCTGACCACAAGTATTGTGGTTAACGCAGACATGATTCCTTGTAAACGATTTCAGTTTGGTGCTTTAACATCTTAACACAGCTGCTTTGTTGCCAGAAAAAAGGGGAAAACCTATTCTCATGTGTGTGTGTGTGATTTATGGTCAGAGCATCATTTGAACCGCTCACGCTCTTGAGATGCGAGCCGTTAGAAGTGAGGGTGCAACACTTTAACCTGCGTGTCAAACGCGGACGTCGCAGGTGCAGGCGAGGTTTGGGGTAGGGGGCAGGTGAGGTTGGCGGGGAGCAGGTGAGGTTGGGGGGGGCAGGTGAGGGCTGCGACAGACCCCACGTCACCTGCCAGCCCCTCGCCGTGTGACCTCGCTGAATTATTGATCTATTTATCTCTTCCTTCAAATTGTTATCTTCTCACAGCCGGCTCTGACCCAACGGACAGCAGCTCAGCTGTTGGGCTGTGCGTGGTGTGTGTGTGGGGGGGAGCTGCAGTGTCGTGGTTAGCGCATTGTTGCGCTACGAATCACACGACTCGCTCACAGCCAGCATCGGTGACGAACATACGAACAAAAGTCCTGGGCATCCCCTGGGTCGACTTAGCCATAAATGAGCACCTGATACCGTGTGTAAACATCAGCACTGGGGAGACAAAGGTGGCCGAGAGTGGTGATGGCAATCCACCCTATGGTGTTGGCCTTCATAGGTGCTTGCTGACAGCACTTTGCCCCAACATTATGTTGAGGCTATCGGGGGCTTCTTTGTCTTTGTGGAGAGCAGTGGGGTTGTTAGTGGTTAGCATAGTGCGCGACGAACCCACTGACCTGCATTCCTCTGCGGAGGCCAACATCCTGAGCTATAAATTTCGATTCAAAGCTTTCGTGACTGCAGGGATTCATCTTCTTGGTTCTTTCGGTAAAGTCACGTAGAAGGGAAATAATAAAATAATGAAAATAAAACATTATAAAATTTCGATTGAAAGCTTTCGTGACTGCAGGGATTCATCTTCTTGGTTCTTTCGGTAAAGTCACGTAGAAGGGAAGTAATAAAATAATAAAAATAAAACATAATAAAATAATTGTCACGACGTTTCGGCCACAACGCAAGCAGCCGTCCTCAGGTGAAGACCTGGTCTGTCGGGGAGACGCTGTCTGTCTCCCCGACAGACCTGGTCTTATTTTACTATGTTTTATTTTTATTATTTTATTATTTCCCTTCTACGTGACTTTACCGAAAGAGCCAAGAAGATGAATCCTCAGCTTTACTTTGGATGACACAGCCTTACATGATCACCTTGCGTGGCGTATATCAGCACTGTGGAAACAAAGGTGGCCGGGCATGGGTCATGGCCACACCACCCGCTAGTTTGTCACTCCGGCCAAAATAGGTGCTCACTAACAGCACCCGCCAAACAACTTCAACGATAGGTCTCTGTATTTGTAGCGCTAATACTGTGCTATGATCCATCAATGATCGGCATTTGGTATCTGAACTTGGCCTTACATTGTGACAGTTGAAATGATGCAAAGCATCCTTTAAAATCGCATTTCTAACTCAATGTAAAACATATGTATTGCACGCGTGAACTGAGAAACGCACACACACACACATGCCAACACAAACTGAAACATGCCTAACACACGCCTGGTATCATGTGGGTGTTTCAAGTTTACCAAAGCCCTGTGGGTTTTGTTCATTGTGTTTATGGACAGGTTATATGTTTATTTACATTGCGACGCCATTTAGCTGCAAATTACCTGGGGAAATCCTCGCCTCCCCGTGACCCAGCGGATTCATTCATTTACATTCGGGCTACAGAATTGGGGCAAATCGCACGTCATTAGCGCTAATGGCGGGCCTGGTACACAAATGATGAATACGCAGCATGCATAAATGCGGACGCAGCACCACGCAAAAACTAAATGGATGTGTCAATAAGCGCTGCCTTCAAGAGGAAACCTACAATAGGCGACGTTCGGGGCAGTGGCCTCTCCAAGGAATAACATTGCCCTCAAGATGAAACATTATACAATAGGCGACGTTTCAGGCAATGGCCCTTCTTGACAGCAGAGCGGACATCCGTTGGTAGATTTGTCACTCACGGCTTATTTTTATTCTAAATACTCGAATTCCGTTTGCAACCTTTAGCCAGTAGTGGAAATTCCACATTCCTCGGGTGAGGGCGAGTCTATCCAGAGGACAACTACTCCCGTTGATTACCCACAAAGTGGTTGAGTTATCATTTGTGGCCAGGTCGCTTCTGAAAAAAGAGCTAAGCATCTCATTGGGCCTCACCTGGTAAAACACAAAAAATACAATGTTTAGTTCGATTCCTGGCCATGTCTGACATCAGTGGCGAGTGATACTTGAACCGCTCCTGGGCGAACCCACCTCACCCACTCGCATTGACCGGCGTGGTGAAGTATGGGCAAATAACCGCCCTGGACAGCGGTGGCTTAACAGAGGGCTGTAAACTGTTATGACGGTATATACATTTAAGCACGTATAAACTTTAAGAATAGCATTACATTTAATACTCCTGGTATCTATATATAGTATAATAGCCTATTTCCTTTACACACACACATATAAGCGAACCTGCATTTGCAACAAAAATCTTTCTTGAGCTGTCGCTGTGCATTTGCCAACATCCATAATGCACAAGACGTTACGGGAACTGCCAAGCACAGCCACGCTTCGCCTTCGCTAATGCGGCTAGCAGCTCCTGCCATTGTATTATTCATCCTCGCCAGCTGCCGTGGTCAATCCACTGCTGGATGAACGCTTCCCCCCCAAGCCGTCGCCACCATTCGTGATCGCGCCGTGTGAATGTACTGCAGATCAGGGGTTGATCTCCCCCGATTGTGAGATCAGCACCCCCACCGCTTCTAACGTAAGACGCAGTACAACGTGGCATATCCGCAGTTGACCGATGAACCGGCCACGCGCACCGCCCGTGACTTTTCGTACGGTGCAAAGATGTCATTGTCGAGAGAGATGCTATCCGATTTTGTGTGTCTCTCTCACTCTCTCACACAAATCCCACCTGCATATTGGCGATCCAGCGACGTTGTACCGTGAGCGGGGGTGGGGGGGGGCTCAGAATCGGTCCGGTTAATCGATGCGCGTCTCAGCCGTTTCGTCACACGCACGGGGGGAGAGGGGGGGTGGGCGGGAGGCAGAGTAGGGCGCATCGTAGACAAGAGCCAATCGTGTCATTACTCATTGGGTTTAGCATTTAACATTTGTTTAACATTGACGGTGTCGCGGCACGCACGCACGCATCCTCGCACCCGTCTTGAAGCAAGGTCCATGCCGCCGGCCTTGCAGCTCCGTCCCAATAAAAGCGAGGCCGCTTCAATCGCCACTCGAAAATAATTGCGCAGCCAAAATATAAAATTAAATAAAATGCACAACATCGCGAGGAGCGTAACGGATGAATGTTTGACACCACTCCGAGAACGATCTGTCAAAGGGGAAGCTCTCAGACGCACCCGCGGGCTCGTATTTAAAAGTTGAATTTGTCATTCTTGGATTAAATTGAACACCACCGTTAGGGATTGTCGATACGTTTCAAAAGGGCCCCGTGACCCAGCTGAACTCATTAGCAAAATGGTGCATTCCGTGAAATCCAGTGAGCAGCACTTAATCAATCATTTCATTAATCTCCGTGCCGCTATCACAGGAGTTGGAAATGTCTCGGGTTTATGTCCGCAGTTGCGCGCCGTTCGACGTTTGAAATAAATAATTAACTAGCCGTCCAAACAAACAAACTAATATATTAATAAATGATGCTGCAATCAAACGTAAACTTCAATAGCAGGACCGGCTTCTCATCTGTGTGCGAAGTATCTCCAGGTCATTAGCATAACGAGGCCGTTGCGGGTGGCATGCTGTTTGCGAGCGCCTATTAAGTAACACTCACACGGCCCCACGTGCGAGTGTGTCGGAACTAACACCAACAGCCGCGCCCTTCGCCACTCAGCACGGCGTCTGTGCTAGGCTAGGTGCACTTTGAGGCTGCCACGTGTAGTGTCGAAAGCTCGCTGCTGACAGGGGGAGGTCTCGGGACAGACCCAGCAGGTGCCATGGGTTGGCTGACTGAGATGCCCGGTAGACTAACAGGGTTCGGCACCAAAGATCCCCCGTATAGCCTTAACAAACTGTTGGGGCAAGTGCTGTTAGCGAGCACCTATGAAAGCCGGCACGGCACACGAGGGGATGGGTAACCAGCACCACGCCCGGCCTGCCTTTGTCCACCTAGTGGCGATGTTTACACACCGCACCAGGTACACATTTGAGGCTGAGTCGACCTAGGGGAGGCCCAGGACCGGTTCAGATAATCGTTCAACATACATACACATACATACGGGCACACGAGCCGATTACATCGCTCCATCTCCGCTGTGTACATCCTCTCGGCTAGTTCCCTTGTTTGGCCGTCACTTGGAAGTGATTCTTAAACAAGTGGCAATCATTCCTTCTCGGGAGAGATCCGGCCCAGTATATTATCACTCAGGACCGTTTCAGATAATCGTCACTGTGGTGTTGGCCGTGAGCGGGAATCGAACCCGGGTCGCCAGGTTCGTAGCGCAGCGCGCTAGCCGCTACACTACCGCTACACGACCACGCACACACACACGCTCACTTCTCTGCCATCGCTAATGTTGACACGCCAACCCCCACGTACTCGGTTTTATGCCGAGTCGATCTAAAGGTATCTATCCCAAGCCAGATTCAGGCACCTACTGCCACTGGTGATAACGGGGATCACAGTCACGAATGGAACCCACCACGTTTGCCAAGATTGCAGCACAATGTGTCGATAGTTATACCCCCCCCCGGCCCTCCTCCTAGGAGATATTCTATGATTACGCTTAACGAGCACCTATTAAAGGCAATGTAGTGCACAAGAGGGTGTTGTGACAAAGAACCACGCCCGGCCGCCTTTGTCTCCCCAGTGCCGATGTTTACACACTGCACTGGGTACTAATTTCAGGCTGAGTCAACCTAGTGGAGGCCCAGGACCAGTTCAGATTTCACTCACCGTCAACGTAATCCGTGGCTCGGAATAAAACTCGAGTCGCCCGATTCATAGCACAGCGAATTAACCAGCGCGTCGCCGCTTCCCCGTACAATTGGTTTTATTTATTTATTAGTCACAAGATCACTTACCAAATGACCAGGAGGCAAACACAACTGCACCCATGAACACAATTGAAGGCAACAAAGAAGTAGGAAAACTTTATAAAATGTCAGCGGAATGATCAATAATGTAGCCAATGATCAAAACAACATTCAGCCCCTGTAGTTTTAGCTGCAAACTTTTTATTGAAAGCACCAGATGCATTCAGAAGTGCTGCGTGGACGTTGGTCTGAATATATGGTGATGACCGAATCAGACGCTGCAGATTTCAAAAGCTGAAAAGGAATGTTATAGTTAGTACTGTGCTGTACTTTAATGGGTGATTGCTTTGGCATAACAGATGGTGTATCGCACCGTCAGGAGGTGATAGGATAGCAATATATTCTAGAATATCTATCTAGTTGAAGCTTTAATTACGTATGGGTTGCCTCCAGGTACTCCAACTTCCTCCTACCTGTGGAATTTGCCAAACCCAATGTCCCAATTATATTTCGATTTAAAGGATGGACCATTGCCTGAAATATTAGCAGTTGTGTTTTTTTCCCTTTGAAGCCCACAGTGTCGTTATTGATAATGTTGATGATGATTGTGTTGAGTTTGTTGTGAACTATTGCTTGTGCACCACTGCCAACACAGCAGCAGCGTCACCAAATAAATTAGTTCATATAAATTAGTTTAATTTTGAAAACCAATGCAGGACCCTCCTGAGTAAGGGTCCTGCGATTCACTTGAGGAGTTCGTGGGTGAAACACATTCCTGCGGAGGGAGCTGGTAGGAACGTTGGGTTGCTCGGTCAATGGCCAGGTTCAACGGCTGCGTGGTGTATTCCGCAAATATGGTAGGTTAAACGTTGAGTTTTATAAGGACACCACGGGGTGACCAGCCCCTCCCCACCCAGCCCCACCCCCCACCCAGCCCCTCCCCACCCAGCCCCTCCCCACCCAGCCCCTCCCCACCCTCCCCTCTCCACCCAGCCCCACCCCTCCCATTTTTGGGTGCACGACGGACGGACAGACACAATAATCCCCTGTGGGCTGGTGTAACCAGGAGGTTCCTAACAGTATAAGTAAAGGGCATTATTATAAATGTTATTATTATATAAACAATACTTTGAATATGGCAACAGGTTGTTACAAAAATTCCAATTTTAGTTTCACCATAAACCATGTGAAGTAGGAATGTTTATGCTGTTGTGAGTGATAGAGATTAGAGAGCAGATGCCTATAGATTCAGTTGACAAGTAGCACTCATCATAATAGTATTTGTAACATACGAGGACATCAATCAAATGATATGTTACATTGCTTCACAAATACATCTCTTATCAATTATGAATGTTTTAGAGGGTTTTTTTTACAGATGCTATTTTCAAAAGCATTGCTAAGTACAAATTTGACAGGGGGGGTTTGGGGGGTGGATGGGGATTTTGTTCAGAATAATTGAGTGTTAAGCCATTATGGCATTAGGTGACTCAATACTTTTGCTCAATATGTAATTATTTAGTCGATGCATTGGGCTTCATGATAAATTACATTTCATGAATATCAAAACAAATGTGTCACAGTAATAGGATGTACATCGATGTTGCCTCCCGGCAATACGTCCTTCTCAGGCCCGCTGACTTTTCTTCGGAGTTCCAACGATGTCGTTAACCTGCGCGCGTTCTTACGAATCCACGTGTCTCTCTTCGTGTCCCTCCGTGTAATGCCAAAGGCGCGATGGCCGGTGGTCAAGAACATCGACGGGGTGGCAGCCCAGGAACGGAACGCTCCCGACAGCACGTCCAACAGGGAGACGGAGCGATGGAATCAGCTCGTGTGGAGCTGCTCAGAGGATTACTACCATAGCAGGAGATGGTGGTAGTTTGGGGAGATGTTCATCTATATCTGATGACGATGATGATATTGATGTGGAGTTGACATACAGCTGTGATAGATGCCCCCATGTATAACCTGAGCACTCTTATGGTAATGATGCTGTCACTGAGCTCATACCGAGGCCAATAGAGCACACAGAGTGTGGTGAGGCCGGTACCATGAACTTCTGGCCATCTTTGCTACCTTGAACTCCCGGCCACCTTTGCTAATTCAAGCTCGATCATCCTGAGGCCAGATTCATAGCTGGACACACTGGTGTTGACACAAATATCATGGTTCATGTCTAGTAATGATAATTGGCAATGAATTACTGAGAAAAACCTCACTGAGTCTCAATACTCTTTCAAGAGGGTCCTGCTTTGGGACATTTGGCCAAATGTCATGGGTTCGGAGAAAACCCAACGACGCATCTCCTCGCCCCATCCACGTCCTAAGTGTGAGAAACCTGCTTGTATAGGGCGCTTGCTTAAATGCCTCAACAAACCAAAGCGCCTTAACATCGCATCTCATCTGAACAAGTCCAGTGCACTGCTGCAGTCTGACTGAGGGGACACCCAGTGGCAGCTGTCCCCGCGTGGCACAAGGTGAATGCAGCACCGGCCTGCAAGGTAAGTCACGTGTGCCGGCCGTGACGCCGGCACACGTGACCCAAGTCTTTTCCAAATAACGTCACGGGACCTTGAACGGCTAATGCACCCGCGGTATATATACAAAAAAACTACAAACAATTTATGTTTTACCAGGTAAGGCCCACTAAGCTATATAGTTATTTTTCAGAAGCGACCTGGTCACAAATGATAGTCCTACGAAGTGGCCTATCATCGTGTGGAAATGTATAGAAGCAAAATACTGTCATAGCATGAGTCTGAATGTGGAGGAAAAACCCGGAGGACCCGGAGAAAAATCCACGCGACCACAGGGATAACATACAAACTCCAAATATACAGCAGGCGTCAGGGTTGGGATCGAACCAACGACCTGTATACCAGGCAAAGTATTTAACATCTCAACACCGTATTAACCGGGGCGGGCAGTCACCTCGAACTGCAAACCTCTGCAAAAAGCATCAAACAATGACCAATTAGCCATGTCGCCACTCCATCATGCTTAGCTTCAAAGATCCGATGAGATGGGGGCGTATTTACGGTCATTGCGTTGTCGGAAATCCATCCAAGCACACAAGACTACAAAGACAAAGGTTCCCGGGATGGCCTCAACAGACCGTTGGGGCAAGTGCTGTCAGCGAGGACAGACGAATGCTGGGACGGCACGCCAGGGGGGTGGGTGGCCAGCACCACGCCCGGCCGCCTTTGTCTCCCTCGTGGCGATGTTTACACACCGCAGCAGGTGCTCATTCGAGGCTGAGTCGACCTAGTTGACCCAACACACACACACACACTCGCACACATTCACGTGCGGTATTTGTACGAGCGGCAACGCAGCCAATGATTTCTTACTGAGCGCCTACGCTGGCTGCTCAATTGTGAGAATTCCCATTGTAAACTACAACCCACTTTCTCCTGAAAGCCGTGCTCCATATAATGTTTAATTAAAACGGCTTCCACGCGCAAGCGTGCATTTTATTATTCATGGAGGAAAATAATTATGCAAATTGCGGGAAACAGTTTTGAAAACAAAAGAGCGGCATATGGACGACACCAACAAACGCCTGCACCCACAGAGACCCGTTGCCTTTGACCAATGTTTCAGAACATTTGAACGAAATAATACCACAATGGAAGTGAAATTATTGGCTTCACACAAACTTCATCAAACTGGACTTATTATTCATTCACTGCACGCGGGCCCGTCTACAGCTGCTGTGTGTGTGGGGGGGGTGGCATTATAGCAGTCATTCGTCGGTAAGGAGCGAGCACCTGCTGGGCTGAGGAGTGGTGGTGTAGCGGTCAGCGCTACGCTGCGCCTACCAACCCCGGCGGCCCGAGTTCGATTCCCACTCACGGCCAACACCGGCGAAGATTATCTTCAACCGGTCCTGGGCCTCCTCTAGGTCGACTCATCCTCAAATGAGTACCCGGTGCGGTGTGTCAACGCCGCCGCTGAGAAAACAAAGGCGGCCGGGGGGTGACGCAGGCCACCCACCCCCTCGCGCGCCGTTGCGCATCTGTATCGGTGCTGCTCGCTCAGGGCAATTGCCCTTAACAGTCTGCTAAGGCTGTTAGGAGGGGGGGAGGGGGGAATCTGTGTCGCGTTGTCTTTGTGTAACTGTAGCAGTGACTCACCGCTAAGGAGCGAGACCTTGGGTCGGGAGGTCCAAGGAACATTCTGCAGTGGCGGGGAACCCCGTGGTACCCTGACCAATGCCAGTCCCGGACTACAACCTCCATGGAAGTCAGACCACTGGTGGTGGCTACGCGTGGGCCACAGCAACAATGGGGCTTGCAACGTCGCTGAGCTTGGCCGTGGTTACGATGACGACTCATCGCACGGTAAAATCGCTCTATGTTTCGTGATGTTGTTGAAAGGTAAAGTTACGAATTGGAGTCTGTGTGGACTTGTGAACACTGTCTGCGGCGGTCTTAATGAATAAAACTGTTGCTGTCAACAGCGCTCACGGCCGCCTGTGTCTCCCCCCTCCCATGGCCGACGAATACACACCGCACCAGGTACTCTTTTGAGGCTGAATCGACCTAGGGGAGGCCCAGGACCCGTAATATTCACTGGTATTCGCCGTTAGAGGGAATTGAAATCGGGTTTCCGAATTCGCAGCGCAGCGTGCTAACCGTTGCACCACCGCTCCCCACACAAAAAAAACAAAGACCCCCCGTATAGCCTTAACAGATCATTGGGGAAAGTGCTGTGAGCGAGCACCTATGAAGGCCGGAATGGTATGAGGGGGTGGGTGGCCATCACCACGCCCGACCGCCTTTGTCTCCCTAGTGGCGATGTCTACACACCAAACCAGGTACTCATTTTAGGCTGAATCGACCTAGGGAAGGCCGAGGACCAGTTCAAATTAATTCCCGTTACTGGCGTCACAGACAGACACACACACACACACACCACGTACCTACTGAACAGGGTATACGGATGCACAGATAACAAAACAAAAAAACACCTTCATGAAATAATAATTTTAAAAACACCGCAATTCAAAAAAATGTATCCACGAGGGGAGGAGAAAACATTGGTGAGGGAATAAGTAAATAAATAAAAACACCCTGAAACAAACAAGACACCTTAATAAACAGGGAATGACTCATTTCCTGGAAGCCTCCAGCCCCCAGCGGGATATTCGCGTCGCTGTAAGACGGCGCGCATCTGCGCTCACGTCCGCTAATTGGCGAAACGGCACCCGCCCGGCCCAGCAGCTTGCCTCTTCCACTTCACTCCGCTCCGTCGACAAAACCACGGCCGCTCATCCCTCCCGCTCCCCCGCCTGCACCACCAGCACCACCCGCCACCACCACCAGCACCACCACCATCTCCCCCACCACCACCACCATCTCCCCCGCCACCACCAGCACCACCATCCCCTCCACCACCAGCACCACCACCTCCCCCACCACCACCACCATCTCCCCCGCCACCACCACCATCTCCCCCGCCACCACCACCATCTCCCCCGCCACCACCACCATCTCCCCCGCCACCACCAGCACCACCATCCCCCTCACCTCCACCACCAGCACCACCATCTCCCCCGCCACCACCACCACCATCTCCCCCGTCACCACCACCACCATCTCCCCCACCACCACCAGCACCATCTCCCCCACCACCACCACCATCTCCCCCACCACCATCTCCCCCGCCACCACCACCACCATCCCCCCCACCACCACCAGCACCACCATCCCCCCCGCCACCACCACCACCATCTCCCCCGCCACCACCACCACCATCTCCCCCACCACCACCAGCACCATCTCCCCCACCACCACCACCACCACCACCATTCTAGATTTTAAGCTTTCGTGACTGCAAGGATCCATATTCTTAGGGTTTTTTTTTACTTGATACAGCTGTCGTGGCTGTGACGGTTCCACCTGAAGACGGAAGCTTGTGTTGCCTCCGAAACGTCGTGATTTTTATTTTATTTTACTTTTATTAATTTTAATGTTTTACCTACGTGACTTTACCGAAAAAACCTAAGAACACCACCACCATCTCCCCCACCACCACCACCACCAGCACCACCATCTCCCCCACCACCACCACCACCATCTCCCCCACCACCACCACCAGCACCACCATCTCCCTCACCACCACCACCATCTCCCCCACCACCACCACCACCAGCACCACCATCCCCCCCGCCACCAGCACCACCAGCACCACCATCCCCCCCGCCACCAGCACCACCATCTCCCCCCCCACCACCACCAACTCCCCCGTCACCACCACCCCCGCCACCAGCACCACCATCTCTCCCACCACCACCACCAGCACCACCATCTCCCCCACCACCAGCACCACCATCCCCCCCGCCACCACCACCACCAACTCCCCCGTCACCACCACCCCCGCCACCACCATCATCTCCCCCCACGCGCGCGGTCAGACACCCCGAGCACTCACTGCCCTCCCCCCCACACACAACACGTGAATAATTCATACCTGCAGTCCATTTAAATATTAATCACTCCGTTATTATTTTTTTTACTGCTCTCTCTCTCTTCTCTGCCTCTCCGTCTGCCTGCACCGAACGAACTACCCCTTGTAGCCGTGGGGCTGGCCACTTAATATAATTGTATGAGCTTCGGCTAAAATGGGGTTAGGCACAATATGGGGAGGGGGGGGGTGATAGTGGTGGTGATGTCGATTGGCGTGGCTTTCAAGACATCTGCGCCCACTCGCGCTGCCACGAGCGGCGCGACCGGGAGCTTCGCGAGGCGAGGACATCGTGCGGTCTGTCTCGAGGCGGGAGGCTGCAATCTCGACGGTTCTTGGGTCATCGGCCCGAACGTGGCCAATCGGTACCAACGTGGGTGGCAAATGCGAGAACAACGATTTGCAAAGGGAGAATTGCATCGCTAGATCACGACCGCGTACGGATAAGCAAGGTCGCCGCAGTAGCCTAAAATTATAAAGGTGTCGTCAAACAGTTGGCATTGCATGTTTGATCGAGAATATATTTTGGAATACTAATACAGGAACCAAACGTGCTACGAAACGTCTACGGATTACGAGAATAAATATGACGCGTGTATGTAAAGCAGACGGTGAATACGTCTAGATGTCCTTGGTGCAAACTCCGCATGATTGGTGGACACTGCCCATGGTGGACACTGGCAATGGTGGACACTGCCCATGATGGACACTGACAAAGGTGGGCACTGCCCATGATGGACACTGGCAATGGTGGACACCGGCAATGGTGGACACTGGCAATGGTGGGCACTGGCAATGGTGGACACTCACAATGGTGGACACTGGCAATGGTGGACACTGGCAATGGTGGACACTGGCAATGGTGGACACAATGGTGGAAACTGCCCATGGTGGACACGACAACGGTGGACACTGCTCATGGTGGACACTGACAATGGTGGGCACTGCTCATGGTGGACACTGGCAATAGTGGCCTTTGCTCATGGTGGACACTGGTAGCATCAGTCACCCCAGGTGGTACCACCCAATCTCCTTGGCTCACGGGGCTATCCTGTGCTGCTCCTCCAGTGGCACCGAGACATCGTCTCCATGCGAGTCGGGGCAATGCGAGGCGAAGAGGGAGCCGCTCGCTTACCCTCCCCCCGCCACCCCCCCTTCCTCCCCAGTAAACGTTCAATCCCTTCTGGGGGGGGGGGGCCCTTTGAAAGGAAAGAGGCGACCGTCTCTGGCACGTCACGCGCCTGTCTTTTCCACGGGGCTGTCGCTGTCCGCTCGCATCACAGACGCACGATTTTCTTAGAAGCGGAATATAATCAGAATCTCATTTTAAATTTAAACAAAACAAAAAAACCAGAGCCAGATCATCCAGCAGCGTCGCGCACGGGAGTATTCAGAGGCCCGCTCGACTGCAAAGCAGTTTCATTTCTTTTTGTTATCCGTTCTGGATTCTAATTAGTGAAGGATCTTTGAGAGATATTTAGTCTCAAATCATTTTCCTGCTGGATGTTATACGTTATTCTGAGGTCCTTTGGGTTTTCATGGTCTCATTTTAGGTAATTGCATGTTATTTCAATTCAAACCCAGTTTGAAGGTTAAGTGGTTATAATAATACTCCAGTATAAGCTTCGCTATTGAGATGTCAAGAAACCAACACACGCTAAAGACACACCAACGCTATATTTTAGGAACCTGTGTCTTAGTCTTTTTTTAATTACAGGATCATCCCATTAGGCGCGCGTCTTCAATGTCACAACAGTGCTCTCTCTCTCTTCCCTTCATAAAGTGGTCAGAGACCGCAACTTCTATCTGACGGCGTGGCTCTTTGAACTTGTCACAAGAAAGCGAGGAGACCTCTGATCGCGGCGCCTCATAGCTCATTCCCTTTATTCGCCCCACGCCATCTCAGAGTTACACCACGCCAAGCAAAGGTCGGCAAGGTCAACCGTATTCGGCGCATCGATCTGACCCCTCGTGATCATTAATGCGGCAACTGCCACATCCGCGCGCTAATGCAGAGCTATTGAATGATTATAATCACGCACAGGGAAACAGGTCGTCCGTTCGTTTCGATCTCCCGGCGCGGCAGATAAAACGATGGGAGCAAGTTTTTTTTTCTTTTTGTTAAACACATTTCTCGACAACCGCTGCCCACCCAGCAGTGCGCTAAGTGGGTAACAAAAACCGCGACTGGTCGATGGGCAGGTCGTGCGTGGTGGGGGTAACGCCTGGGCGTCTCACACCTCTTCCAATGCGTCTGGTCAGCGTGGAAGGACGAGAGCGGCATTCCCTTCTGCCAGCCGTGGCGCGAGGTAGCTATTGCAGGGCCGCGCCTCTATCAATTGCTGCTCCGTAGCTCTCCCGCGCCAACGCCATTCGCGCAGAGAAGCCGCCACGTGCACGAGCAGGCGAGGGAGCAGCAACAGCGGCGGCGTGGGGGGCTATGGGGGCCTCAGCTCCTCGACACGTGGATCGTTGCGCGGTTCGCCGGGGCTCTCCGAGGATCCAGGGAGGATTCGTGCGAGTTTGATATTTTTTTTCACAAATTGAAATTGAAAGCCCACAGGGGGAGGCGGGGCGGGGCGGGCGGGGGGGGAGTTGTGTGAGTCATCTTGTCACGGGACCCCTTCAGGAGATGCACAGACGCACTCAGAGGATGACTTCATGTCCCGAGTGTCTGTGTCGCTTGACCCCTCCCCCACCACCACCAACCCCGCCACACCGCCCGATCCCAGAGTAGATCTCAGTGGTGGTGCTGTCCCATTGGGGCCTTAAGAAGACATTGTTACTGGGATGGGGGAGGGAGCTCCTCTTTCAATTGGTGACATATTCGTGAGATGACAGAAGCGATACAGTCACGACGTAGAGATGTAGCGAGGTGAGAAAAAGAAAGCTTTGGGGAGGGGGGGTTGACTACGTATGTATGTGTCGTTACCCCATCACCACCCGACACAGCCAATTAGTAAGGTTTGTCACGTAACAATTATACTCTTAGGTTTTTTCCGTAAAGTCACGTAGGTAAAAAATTAAAATTAATAAAAGTAATAATAGATTTGCTGCAAATCTGGCTGTGACGGTCCCACCTGATGACGGAGACTTGTGTTGCCTCCGAAACGTCGTGATTTTTTACGTGTTATTAGTTTATTATTTTATTTATATTATTACTTTAATTAATTTTAATTTTATTTTTACCTACGTGACTTTACCGAAAAAACCTAAGAGTATGAATCCTTGCAGTCACGAAAGCTTCAAATCTAGAACGTAAACAATTAGTTACTACTTCAGCACACCGGTGTGTTGGAGTGTAAACCCACACCATTTACAATTTGAGTACTGTGGCGTTTCGCTGGGTGATTACAACCAGGATAATATTGGTAGCGACAGACGACGTGTTAGACTGAGCTGAGAGAAATATGGAAATTTAGTGGGGTGACAACATCGAAAATACAGACGAGGGAGAAGGGAGAGAAAGAGAGCTCTTATTAACTTTTTTACGTAAATCCTCCTGTAATGTTTACTCGGATGTGAAATTGAACTGATCATTGATATACCCCTATCTCTGTTTGGCTTGCTTGCTTTGCTAAAACGCTTGTTCTCTGACCCATGCGGTAATGCAGAGAAATAGCATCATCGGACGAGATGGCATTTTACAATAATAGTGCAATCTGTAATCTTTATTTAAATGCCACGTGATTTACGGCTCTCCATGACACATGACAAATGCAAATAATTGACGTTGCGTACACGTGTATATTGGGTCAGATAAATACGGGCCACGAGACTTTCAAATAAATGGAGACGAAGCAAAACGATGGAGAGATATCGTCAATTCCTTCATTATTTTTTTGTTACAAATAAAAGTCTGCGGCCGCGTGCTGCTGCGTGGGGAGTGTCTCCCCACTTTCATTTTCTCGCTACGTTGCTTTAGTTTGGATTTCGGAGCCTTGTGGCATTTACACAGAATCATCCGCAACTCTAAACCTGCTCTGGTGGTGACTTGGGCAACTAGCAGTGACACGCAGCTCTTAAATACACATGTTGTGCAGGTATTTGTTTTATTTAGCTGATAATTATTAAGAGTTGATCATTGGTTCGGTTTATAAATGTAACTGAGCTGTTTTTTTTGGAGCCAGACAGGCAGGTCGGTTCCAATGCTCGAATGGACACAAATCACGCGCTGCGTGTGATTGAAATTCAGATCGGACAAAACCGATTTACAAATCGAAAAACGTAAACAATATTTACATTAAATAGCCACGAAACGATTCAAGTGTAGAGTGTTAAATTCATCTTTGTGCATCCAGGTGAAAATTCGAGAGACCGAGGATAGAATGACCCGGGTCACGAAAATGACAAAGGCGATGTGACGTGAAAACAAAGTGCAAGCCTCAGCTCACGTGCAGCAGCTCAATGGGCTGTGGTGTTGCGAGGTGGTGACCGCTCGAGGAGGCCTTCATCCAGCAGTGGAGAGATCACGGCTCACAAATAACGGCACGTGGCAAGAGTGCATCACGTCATTGAATAATGCCGATTTTTACATCTGCGAGGTTACACGCAACGAATGACGCCTATTAGAATTGATGTTTTTATTCAATTCGTGTGTGTCGCACGTAATGTGCTTCACCATCACCCCATTGGCTGGCGTGAGGCCGCGCTACATTGTGTGCAACATTAAACAAAATTAATCGATTCAACAAAAATCTCCGAGCCTGCATCGCGACAATTCATCGAATCGCGCGGGGTAGAGGGGAGGGAGGTGGGCGGGACGTCCTTCGAGCACACTTTGTGTGCAGTATTTGTAAGTAAACAGGACTCGTTGTTGGTGGTGGTGATGGTGGTGGTGGTGATGCTGCGGTGTTGCCAACGCTGCTCAAGCACAATGAACAAAACAACTCGACACATTTATAAACAACACCGTGACCTTCAAATCACAGACTGAATATAATCGGTGACGTTTTTGGGCATTGGCCCTTCTCATAGGACGCACAAGATTCAAACGGCTGATGTGATGTATGTGGAGATGCATGAGCTATGAAGAAGGGCCATTACCCGAAACGTCACCTAGTTATATATGTATTCTGTTAATGCAACACAGTGTTATTGACGAACGAGTTGAGTATTTTGTAAGTAGCTGCTTTAACAAAGTTTGTGGGAAACATCGGTTCCCTTCAATCCCGTTATGGGGGTTTATCGACCTAAAAATTGCCATTTCAGATTCTCTTTCATCGCGAGTGTCACTCGCATTGTTTGTTTGTGCCGTAAAAGACACAAACATATATCATAGATGGCTCTTTTTGATATTCAGAGCATGACTAATGGCTGCCAATGTTGTTGTTGTCGATGCGTCCAGGCACCGACATCGGGCCTCGATCACGTGACGTCTTCCCCGTCCTCGCCGCTCCTCAAACGAAACTTCCTCCGACAAAACCTGACGGCGATGAGGATGCATGCACCCCATAGATTATTTAGAACTTCTTTCGCGCAGTACGTAGCCGACCATGCTAATCGTAGGCGCGGTGCCTTGTCGTGATGATGATGTCTTTCCGACAGACCTGTTCTTCACCTGAGGACGGCTGCTTGCGTTGTGGCCGAAACGTCGTGATAATTTTATTTTATTATGTTTTCTTTTTATTATTCTATTATTTCCCTTCTACGTGACTTTACCGAAAGAACCAAGAAGATGAATCCCTGCAGTCACGAAAGCTTTAAATCGAAAGATAATGATGTCGTTGTTGTTGTTGTTGATGTGGGCGCCACGGTGGCGAGAGGTTAACTACCTCGCCTCGTGTACAGGAGGTCGTGGATTCGATCCTGACGCCCGCCGTGGACTTTTCTCTGAGTCCTCCAGTTTTTTGCTCCACATTTAGAATCAACATCACGCGTTTAGAGTGTATGGCTGCTATACATTTCCACGTGATAAGCCACTTCTCATTGGGCTATCATTTGTGGGCAGTTCGCTTCTAAAATATATAGCTCCAGTGGGCCTTGCCTGCTACAATAAAACATGGTTTGTGGTTGTATCGTGCACGGCCCTTCGTCATGCCACTGTCTGGTCGTAGAGAGGCCTCCCAAGCACCTGCGCGGCCCCGCGGGGGTTGTTTGACCATACTTCACCACGCCGGTGAAGACTTGGAGCATAGACGTACGGTAAAAAAAAACACAAAGAATGCGTTTGCGCAGGCTGTTAAAATAAATCAGATAAATCACGATTACGAGGACAACCAGCGGTAAGAAGTGGCAAGATACAGCACAATAATAAACGTTGACTCGTTTGACACCACAAACGGGCGGACGAGAACGGGCAATATGACAGCTGATTTACGACCAGCAAGAAAGACCAACTTTTGCGCCCGTCCATAATTAAAGTTGTTTTGTTGTTGCGAGAAAGTCGCCTCCACCTCACCCCACCCGTCCCACCTCGGGTCATTCAGAATCAACATGCGTTTGGATGGTTTTGATTATTTGGCTGCCATACGATAATCCACTTCGTTGAGCTCATCATTTGTGATAGCCAGATCGCTTCTGAAAAAGAAAGGTAAAATCTCAGTGGGCTTTACCTGGTCAAATAAAAATACATGTTTGTAGTGATTTGTTCTATATTTGAAGCTTTCGTGACTGCAAGGATTCATACTCTTAGTTCTTTCGGTAAAATCACGTAGGTAAAAAATGAGATTACAAATATTTTTATTTATTTGTAATTTTAATCTAAATTTTTACCTACGTAACTTTACCGAAAGAACTAAGAGTATGTAGTGATTTGCTTTTATAGCGATCTGCTTACCTCTCCCATACTTTGCACCCCCATCGTGTGTTGTATTGTTTGTTGTTGTGACTTCCTGACCAGGCCCGGACTGGAAAAAATATGTGAAAAAGAGCTTTATAGCTCATCGGATTCCTCCGGTATAAATAAAGACTCCGATGATTCTGACCTCAACACACGCACACAGACACACGGGGCTGGCTCCTTTAAGCGGCGCGCGCGACGCTGCCCGTTTGATGAGGCGAGGAGGGCCCGTCGTCCCGTGACGCCCGTCACACGCGTCATCTCTCCGAAGCGTCTCATGACCTCAGCGTTTCCTTGAGCACCGCGGTCAGCTGCTGTCACGGCGCTGTGCGTGAGGGAGGAGGGGGGAGGGCAAGGGGTGGGGGGGGGCAAGACGTGGTGGTGGGGGGGCAGTGTAAGCCTCGCGAACAACCGCGTGACGACTCGAAACGAGGGAGATTCGTCTCCACGTGGAGCAGCGGGCGACCTTTTGAGAACGCCGGCTCGCTGGGACGTCACTCCGCGGCATTCGTTGCGAGGCGGTGTCAGCTTCTGTGAGTCCACTGCTGGATGAGGCCCTTCCGACGAGGTGATGAGTGGCCACGTTGATGCCGAGCTGTGGTCGCCAACTCACGCGAGTACAACTCTGCTCAGCAGTAACGTTCTACGCGGACAGCCAGCCGCTTTTGCTAACCCACCGATGAATGAAGGCCCCCAGACATGCTTGTATATTATCATTTTGTCAATCCACTGCTGGATGAAGCCTCACCCCCCCCCCCTCCCCAAGTGACCACCATTCGCCACGGTGCTACGATGCACCCGCACACTAATTTTTGAAATCTTATTTCTCTAGAAACAGTTTTTTTTACGTTTCGTTTTCTTGTCCTTCCCACGGTTGGCTACGTACGGTGCGAAAAAAGTTCAACATACAATAGACACATATCCCCCTTATAGCCATAACATACTTTTGGGGCAAGTGCTGTTAGTGAGCACCTGTGAAGGCCGGAACGGCACACGAGGGGGTGGGTGGCCAGCACCACGCCCGGCCGCCTTTGTCCACCTAGTGGCGATGCTTACACATCGCACCAGGTACTCAGTTGAGGCTGAGTTGACCTAGGGGAGGCCCAGGACCGGTTCAGATAATCGTTCAACATACATACACATACATACGTGCACACGAGCCGATTACATCGCTCCATCTCCGCTGTGAACATCCTCTCGGCTAGTCCCCTTGTTTGGACGTGACTTGGAAGTGATTCTTGAGCAAGTGGCAATCATTCCTTCTCGGGAGAGATCCAGCCCAGTATATTATCACTCGACAATTATAGCTGTTCAATAATCAGCCGGTTAATCATTCCGTCGAATTGTGATGATGTTATATGCAAGGGGTGGTGTGTCGACTCAGCAGTTCGCGCACTACCATATGAACTCGGCAACCTCAGTTTGATTCCAGCCCATGACTCGCATCGGTGGCGAGTTACATCTGGACCCGTCCTGGGCCCATCCCATTCGCCAGCCTGCACTGAGCAGCACGGGTGAAGTATGGTTTAACGACCACTGTGGCTGACATGGTGGCATGGCGGGGCCTTCATCTCGCAGCGTAATTACTGAGGCTGCAAAAACTAAAACTAAAACCATCCCCGCATGCTTTGAGATGTCAAGATGACATTTTCATTCGCTTATGAAGTGCACGCGATCTTGTTATGTCTCTCTCTCTCTCTCTGCCTCTTCAACTTCGAGAGAGTATTTACATGTGTTACGTTTTGTGTGTGTGTACTGTATGTGCGTTGAACTTCTTTCGCACCGTACGTAGCCAACCGTGCTAATCGGAGGCGCGGCAATCGGCGAGTGTGTATAGATCAGTCAGTCGCTCCAGACGCGCGTGTTCTGTCTGGAATGAAGAGGCGCGGTAGTTATAGGTCAGGCGCATCTCTCATGCGACGCTCACGGTCACGAAATGTCAAATGAAAGTGCACACGCAGTGCGAGTCCACGTACGTGCATCTATAAACGCGGTCCTCAAAAATAAAAAAAATATATAATTTGAAAGCCAGGCTGTACGAATATCGGCGAGCAACGCCGTGTTGTTTCGCAGGCAAATCACGCAGACGAACGCCACCTCTGATTGAGAACCAAACCCATTACCTTACACGACACCGCCTAATGTTTTCGGAGAAACCCATTGCTCACGCACGCCGCAACGCTTTGCTCGTTGGGTTTTTTTTTCTCTTTCTCTGCCTCGGATCAAATCAATTGTTCGGGCTACTGTACGCAAACATTCGCCACATTTCCTTTGCGTGTACTTATCCCGCGTAACCCTCGGGCCTAGTAAAACAAAAAAAAATACCACCCCCACTCCAAAAGAAGCATCCGACGAACCATTAGAGCATCACTTATGAAAGCCCCGATGCATTTGTAAATTCCGCACGTCAGCTGCAGACGTAATTAGCGCTGGGCTGTCTGTCTCACCCCGCGCAGAGAGCCCTTCCCCGGACCGAGCCCGGCAATGAACTATGTCCCTACAAATGCAAAGTGAAATTCTGGCGGCGGGCCCAGAACCCCCTTTTTTTTCGTTCTTTTTTTTTCGCTTTGCGCGTGGAGATGCGCTCGCTCCCGTAGCCGCCTCGTCGCAGCGCGATGCATTTGCGCTCACGGCGCATAATTCGGTGCGCGTGGCCCCCCCCGCCCCCACCACGGCATACGCGCGGCTGCGGTGGCGGGGCTACCGGCGGAGAAACTTTGCGCCGTGCTCCGCGCCGGCTCCAAGCGCCTCCTTGCCGCGTTGGGAGGGGGTGGGTGGCGAACGGAGAGAGCCCATTGCCTAGAGGCACCGGGCAGGCGACAGTGGCCGTGGACTTTGCGATGCGTGTCACGGTCGAGCAGATTAGTGGAGGGCCGTGCCTTCAGTTTGTTTTTGGGCAGTTTGGGGGTGGGTTGATCAACGTTGTTCTAAGTTGGAGATAGAAATGAGTTGTGGGTGGACAGGGGGGGGGGGGGTGAATTGATGATCGGAATTGATGAGGTGGAGATACAGGCTAGTATCTCTTCTGGGTGAAGTGTCCTGCTCGAAGCCCGCTCAATGTTCTTAACCGGAAATATGATATCTCGAATGTACATTTGGTCGAGACTAACGCCAGAATGGCAGGCAAAGGGGTCGGGGGCTGGGGGGGGGGGTACGTGCTGCGAGAGTCCATGAACTGTGCAGATGGAGCACTCGAAGCTGCTCGGCGGATCGATGCCTCGCGAGACCGTGAGAGGTGGTTATGGCAGGGCCTTCATCCAGCAGTGAATGGATCATGGCTTATGATGATGACGACGACGACGACGACAATGGCGGTGCATCCTGGTTGCCCGAAGACTCACTTCACCACGAAGATCTTACCGAGCAAGACCTGCTGATAGAGTATAAGAGCCTATACTCTTAAGTTGTTTCGGTAAAGTGACGTAGGTAAAAATAAATAAATTATAAAAGATAAATAATAAAAATAATAGAAGGAATAATAGAAATACAATAAGAGCCATGCATCGTGATCTGATACCTCCAGGCAATACCGGCAGGTACCACGTATACATTAATCTCCCTTACCAAATCTGATCATCAATTCGTCCCCCAATACAGGGTAGCGTGTGTTATCTTGCGGCACGTCTGGGGTCACAGTGTAGTCAGATGTTGCTCGCCACCTCTCGATGTTGGATAAAGGTTAAAGGCGCAACCCTGCAATTGCTTGTAAACGCCACTGCTGGCGGAAGGGACTCCACTAGTGGGAGCTCCGGAGAGACCCACAATTCACCCCGCCACACGCGCAGACCTGGGCGCACGTGCCCCACTGTTTTAGAAAGTAGCTGCTGCGCCGAGACATGTAATTGAGCCGGCGGCGTGTGGATCGCAAGTCCTTCTTGCTGACACTGCGGTAATATCCCGAGCAATAACTGGCGGTGTTGAGGGTCATGAACCATTGTGTATCTTCTTCTTCTTGGTTCTTTCGGTAAAGTCACGTAGAAGGGAAGTAATAAAAAAATAAAAATAAAACATAATAAAATTATTCTCACGACGTTTCGGCCACAACGCAAGCAGCCGTCCTCAGGTGAAGAAACAGGTATGTCGGGGAGACAGCGTCTGAATGAAACACCACCAGGCTTGGAGCGTATGCAGGCCACCTCCCTCGTGTACCTAGCCGCCTTCCCAGGGTTGCGCGCTCACAGCACTTGCCCCGACAGCCTGGTGCAGGCTATACAGCGGGGACCTTTGTCTTTGTGGTTGTCAGATGTGTGAATTTGTGTATGTGAGTTGTGTGGCCTTAAAGTGCACCTAGTCTGGCACAAGACGTCGCCTCTTACGTACGGTATAAGGCCACAGTGTTATCGATTAATGTGTTGAGTTGGTTTCGTTGCTTAGGGGCCGTCCATAAATGACGTCACGCGATTTTTGACCCCCCCCCCCTCGACACACGGCGTCACAAAACGTCAGACCCCACCCCTGAAATATGACGTCACAAAGCTCTTCCCCGCAAAAAAAACATGCCTAAAATCGCTTGAAACTATTGTCATTGTAGTGAATATTTAATGTGCCGCTGCACTCTGATGTTGTAGGTGAAAACATTTATTAAACAGTCTATTAAATTAAGTAGAACGTGTTGTCTATATTTATTTAAAGTTGCGCATTATTATGTGACGTCACATTTATCAAACCCCCCCTCCCCCTCGTCACACATCGTCACAAATGTCTGACCCCCCCCCCCCCCCCCCAGGTGCGTGACGTCATTTATGGACGGCCTCTTATACCTGTGCACCAGTGCCATCGCTGCAGGCTGCAGCAGCGTCACCACATCATACACGTGCACAACAAGTTGCTATAGGCTGCTCCGGGGCTACGCGGTGGGCACCAAAGAGCAATGCAACATAACCCAATGTTGTACTGTACTTCTACACTACCGCATCTATGCACCCGGCTTCGCCAACACGCGTTAACCAGCGCGGCGAAGTATGGTCAACAACCCTGCAGCACGACCTCGTTTAAAATGGGGAGCATATCGTGGGGGGCGAGTGTATGTTGAACTTCTTTCGCACCGTACGTAGCCAACCGTGTTAATCCGAGGTGCGGGGACAATACACAGTCATGTCCATCTCGAATGCGGAACGACGAGACGATCTCTTCTGCCCTTGTCTGTCTCCACGTTCTGCCTGAGCTCTGAGCCCTTGCGCAGACGAAAACAAAGCTGCGACGCACACCGCTGTTTTGTGCGAATTCTACATTTTCATCTTCATGGTTCTTTCGGTAAAGTCACGTAGAAGGGAAGTAATTTGAATAATAAAAATAAAACATAATAAAATAATTCTCACGACGTTTCAGCCAAAACGCAAGCAGCCATCCTCAGGTGAAACCAGGTCTGTCGAGGCGACAGCGTCTGAATGTGCCGACATTTATTGACTTCACGACGGCAGGGTGAGCCTCCAGCATGGGGAGCTCAACCGCCTCCTCCCTGTGGTTGGCTACGCAGGGTGCGAAAAACGTTCAACAATCGTGTGATGTTGATGGCCGAATAACCCCCACGACTGCTGGATGAATGCCTCGTCCAGCAGTCGATTGACCTGTACTGCGTCGCGCAACGTTGCCAAGAGGGCATGAGTCTGGTGCATGCGCTTGTACTTATCCACGGGTCAAGGAGGCTGCTGTTCTGGTGGTGGTGGTGGTGATGGGGACAGTGAGGGGGTCACGGGAGTTTGGGGGGCTTAAGCCGGCAGAAATCGAGCACGGGCTGGAGCATCCCCCCGAGTGAGACTCGCGGTCCGCCAGGGAGGCAGGGCGAGAGTGAGAGAGGCCACGGAATCCGCCTGATCAGCCGTGATGTGACGAGACCCCCGGGGAGGGCAGGTGAGTTCAAGGTGTGAGTGGGGCAACGTGTGAGCGAGCCGAGGTGCGGGAGAGAGCACAGCACTGGTCTGGACTCTGTCGTCATACATTATCGGCCATCATCAATCCACTGCTGGATGGAGGCTTCCGCAAAACCGTCGCCAGCTGTCACGGGCTCTGGGTTGTAACAATCAACCTCGTACCTGCCCACGAGATCACTTCATTGATCTATCTCCCCGTCGGACGTGCACTCAGACGTGTGCCACTCCTTGACTGACCCACTGTCAATGTTTTAGACCTTCGGCCATCATCCTTTCGAGCCACGATCTTGCCCAACCCCGCATACTGTGCATTCCTTTAAAAGTATAATTACTCATTTAGCCTGCGTACGTTGACTGATCCATGGTCGGCACCAATGAGAAGTGAACCCCAAAATTGAATGATGAACAAAAAATGAACACAGACAAACTGCTGATGCATGGGTTTAGTGATGAAGACATCGAGTGTGCAGGCGGTGCAACTGCACAGGAGGCCATGGGTTGGAGGGGCTTAGACACCGGGCCGACGGAGAGGGGGTGAAATTAGATAGGGGGGGGCCCATTTCAATTTAATGCACCAGGGCCCCATCCTACGCCACTGGTTAGTGTCAGAAGTAAGGCGAGTACTGGTAGATATTTCAGTTATTTGGTTAATGTATTTGGGAAGGCTAGTACGAGTGGCTGGTTGGCTAATTGACGTGATGTTAGGTTCATGTTATGTTCAGTGGCACAGTACATGGAGTCGCCGTGCAGTGGTTTAGCGCACTGTACTCTGAAACCTGTGAGTCGAATTCAATTTCCAGCCACAGCTCCCATCTGTGGCGAGTGATGTAGGAAGCAGGCCTCGAGACTGTGCTCTTCACGAACCCGCACACACGATGCAGTATCGTGAAACAACCCCGATGATGACTGACATGTTATGGGGAGGCTTTCATCCAACAGAGGCTTGACATCGGGCTGTAAGCTACTATGCTGTAGTGTTTTTTAGGGCGCACGGAGGGATAGCACTCTCGGATGATCGGTCAGTTGGTTCACGTTGGGCTCAGAGGCGCATCTACAGCAGAAACTTCCCAAGGAGCGTTTGTCAAGAAATTTCAAGCTTTTTAAATACAGCCCTACGTTAATACTAAAACATTGAATGCATTACCTCTGGTAAACATCAGTAAACATCCCGTTGGCACACCACTGCTAGGGCTGGATTCTGCTTTGCTCGTGTAAGCTTTGAACTGTATGTATGTTGAATTTCTTTCGCACCGTACGTAGCCAACCGCGCTAATGCGGAGGTATCTTTACCCACGTACTGCTTACCCTTTCTCCCTCCCATTCTAATTCACATCTCCAGTGTTTAATTCAGTGCTTTTGTTGCACTGTGCCACCTCTCGCTATGACATTTCATTGCTCTGGACCGGAGACATTTCACCCGTGGCTATCGCTCGGGGGCGGGGGGGAGTAACGATGATAAACCTAGTCATTTGAAAAGGTTATCGCTTAGTTAGTTCGCTCACACTGGCCATGCTAAGGCTGTGCAGGCGCAAGTGGGACCCGAATTACCATGGCTCCCCGGGGTCACGATATTCATTCCGAAACCCTAGCAGATGACCAGAAGCAGAACATGCATCGTGGCAATATATTAAAATTAAAAAAAACGTACGCAGGTATTTCAAAATGTAAACCTTTGCACGGATAAACAAAACACTTGCCACCTCTCAAGGGCACCCTGACGAGTCCGTAGACCAAATCGCGTGCCTTGTTTACCCGTTTATTTACCTGCTTTTGTGCTGTATTTTCAACTGGCTTTGTTTGCAAAAGACAACTCATGGCCCCCGAAGGGCGTGCAGCTAGCGTGCCACTAAAAATTCAAGTTTTGTTATTTCCAAGGTCACGCCGCCTGGGTTGTATTCGATCGCCCGTTAAACCGGAGCATTGTGTTTAAAAACAATACCTCCATAAATTTCGATGTAAAGCTTTCGTGACTGCAGGGATTCATCTTCTTGGTTCTTTCGGTAAAGTCACGTAGACAGACCTGTTCTTCACCTGAGGACGGCTGCTCGCGTTGTGGCCGAAACGTCGTGAGAATTATTTTAATATGTTTTATTTTTATTATTTTACTATTTCCCTCCTACGTGACTTTACCGAAAGAACCAAGAAGATGAATACCTCCATATTTACCGGTTGCTCGGCGGAGTGGAATAATGCATCACAGTCAACACGGTAGAGAGGCACAGACACAGAGACGAGGAGGAGGAGGATCCAGAGACAGCTGAAAATATGAACCAATTAGAGCAGTGTTCTTCACTAGTTTTCAGAGTGGAGCCACTTTCGCCGATAAGACACACATTTGAAACCATTGGGGGTTTGACAGCAGCACGATGATGATGATGGGGGTGTTTTCACTCTTTGTTTATTGTCGTGGGCCGCACGAAAGGCCACCAGGGGCCATGCAATGAAGAAGACTGGATTAGATCATTACATTTGCAGGAGGTGACTTTTACATCAAAAGTAACAATCTTGATTTCAAGCTTTCGTGACTACAGGAATTAATACTTTTTGGTTCTTTCGGTAAAGTCACGTAGGTAGAATAATTGCTAACCATGTGAGAGCAGAGTGTGTTGAAAACCGAAACTTAAGTTTTGCAAATGAATGTCTAGTGGCACCCAAGCGCACTCGTAGAGCTGTTTTTTTTATTCCACTGCTGGATGAGGGCCTCCCTATGCCGTAGAAGTTGTTATCTGCCCATACTTCACCACACTGGTCACTGCGGGTTGATGAAGGCAGAGAACATAGAAAGAGGTGCGTGGAAGTACCGTACAACAACGGACATTGTTTCTCTGCCCTCTGCTGCCCACCACGCCCACCCAGTTTTAAATCGAGTCATTGATCATGTAACATTTTCTTTATCCCTAAATGCAGCTATGCACACAAGTTAACGCAGTCCATGGGCCACAGAAGAAATTGGCACTACCTAAGGTAGCAAAACGTCATTCGTACCAATTTAATTTATACGGCGAATACAAGTGATTCAGAATCTTTCATCATCGTGGAGAAATCCGATTGACTATGAAGCTCTTTTTCACAGAGGTCCAGTGAATTGCTTAACAAGCACCAACTTCAACCGGTGGCCACATCTTCTTGGTTCTTTCGGTTGCTTGTGTTGTGGCCGAAACGTCGTGAGAATTGTTTTATTATGTTTTATTTTTATTATTTTATTACTTCCCTTCTACGTGACTTTACCGAAAGAACCAAGAAGATGAATCCCTGCAGTCACGAAAGCTTTAAATCGAAAGGTGGCCACATCATTCACTATTCTTGGCCACATAAAGAAACCAGAACCACCGAAGTTACGCCACCTCAAATGGCACCGACAAGAGGAATTTCTGGCCACCCGCTATGATATCTGAATGAATGTTGTGGTCTGTGAGCCACAGCAATGAGCGGTGCCAACTTCTTTACATGGTCAGGACGAGTTACATGAGCGCGACCGCTTTGGCCTCATTGAATGCTAGCGGCAGTGGTGTTGTCGCAAGCTCGCCCTGATCCTGCTCACGACCGTGTGACCTCTGGCACACTGGCGGCTTTGGGAGAGAGGCTGCGCCGTGACTGCCACCTCGCGGGGGCCTTCTTCACTCGCTCCCTTCCGCCACGGCCCAGACCCAGCAGAGCACTCGACGAGGATTTCGCATGACGGCCCTCCTGGGTTGTCGTACAGAGACAAAGATCCCCGGTGTAGCCTTCAAAGGCTGTTGGGGCAAGTGCTGTTACCGTACACACACACGCGCGCACGCACTACAGCATTTGCGTTTGTAGGGAAGATCATCGTCAGCCATGATCAATCCACTGCTGGATGAAGGCCTCCCCAAGCCGTCGCTTATCAAGTTCAAGTTCATGGTAGGTTTTTACCCTTTTAACTGGTACAAAACTGACACCTTTATTCAAGGCATCATGTTTGCAATGACCACAACACAAGTAGTCAACAAAGCAAACAAAAAGAAGCAACTCTGATAAGAATAATAATATGCACTGTCCTTGAAGTTGATTGGCCCACACCCGAGACGGCTTTCTTTAGAGCCTAGTCCCCATTGGTGTAGGGCCAGATGACGCCAGAAGGCGTACAACTCAAAAACATTGCAATATCAGAGTATTGAGAGTTCGGGTAAACATTTACACCATGAGATCTCTTTTACCAGTGGCTAAATATAATGGTAGGTTTTTACCCTTTTAACTGGTACAAAACTGACACCTTTATTCAAGGCATCATGTTTGCAATGACCACAACACAAGTAGTCAACAAAGCAAACAAAAAGAAGCAACTCTGATAAGAATAATAATATGCACTGTCCTTGAAGTTGATTGGCCCACACCCGAGACGGCTTTCTTTAGAGCCTAGTCCCCATTGGTGTAGGGCCAGATGACGCCAGAAGGCGTACAACTCAAAAACATTGCAATATCAGAGTATTGAGAGTTCGGGTAAACATTTACACCATGAGATCTCTTTTACCAGTGGCAAAATATAATGGCAGGTTTTTACCCTTTTAACTGGTACAAAACTGACACCTTTATGTTTTTGAGTTGTACGCCTTCTGGGGTCATCTGGCCCTACACCAATGGGGACTAGGCTCTAAAGAAAGCCGTCTCGGGTGTGGGCCAATCAACTTCAAGGACAGTGCATATTATTATTCTTATCAGAGTTGCTTCTTTTTGTTTGCTTTGTTGACTACTTGTGTTGTGGTCATTGCAAACATGATGCCTTGAATAAAGGTGTCAGTTTTGTACCAGTTAAAAGGGTAAAAACCTACCATTATATTTTGCCACTGGTAAAAGAGATCTCATGGTGTAAAAGTTCAAGTTCATTTATCAAGTTTCATGTATTAGGTATAGCCCTGTGAGCCATTCGGCTCTTGAATCGGGTGCAACCGCAACAAACAAAAAAAACATGAACAAGAAAACATCTTAAAGTGACTATATACAAACAGAAAATCCGAGAAAAGACAGCAAAATATTGCAGAAAAAGCACACGTACACCAACACGGTCCTGCGATGTGATGACAACGGCTGCTTGCGTTGTGGCCGAAACGTCGTGAGAATTTTATGTTATGTTTTATCTTTATTATTTTATTATTTCCCTTCTACGTGACTTTACCGAAAGAACCAAGAATATGAATCCATGCAGTCACGAAAGCTTTAAATCGAGATTTGGTCCAATCATTTTCTCTCAACATGTGAATAATGAAAGCCCAAATGAGCTGAACTTTCAAACTATTGCTACAAATTCAAGTTGGTTTTCTTTCTCGGAGGGGAGGGGGGGAGGTTAAGTGGTGGCACAGCCGTTTGCGCACCGCTAAGCCAACGGGGGTTGATCCCCTGCCACGGCTATCATCAGTGGCGTGTGATATCTGAACCGGTCCCTGTGCAAGTCTCTTCTCTACCAAATCGCGCTGACCGGCGCGGTACAAGTACGGCCCCAATGACTGGGGATTGCCCAAGTTGCTTGTTTCACGAGTACATCATTAATCAGACGTTTATTTACTTCAATTTTCACAGTCAACGTGTCAGCTGTACGGCTGTGAGCCCACTGGCCGAACACGCGTGCGTGCGTGCGCGACTACAACCACCCCGGTCTGTGTTGTTGGCGATGATGCTCAAGATGCCCTCGCCCCCCAGCGTTCGTGCGATGTTTGTGAGCAGTCCGAGGAAGCCAAGGGGGGAGCAATCACCGCGAAGCGTTGGCAATTACAAGCTCGTTGCGCGAGGTGGCGCGCAAGCACGCGGCACACCAACACACGGCACAGCCCCCGCGGCTGCGTGGAGACCAAGGGAGGCACAGTCGGATTTTTTACAATCGGGTTTAATTGTCTTTTTATATTAAACCCGATCATCTGAGATTGGGAGAAATCCGGTTTAATTGGTTCTAATTGCAGAACCGCACTTCGCCAACTTCTCAACGATGGGCTTCATCCATTCCAAGCGAAGGAACTCACTGGCGCCACGATTGTGGAGGAGAAGCTCGTGTCCATCAAGACCAACCTGCCCGCCGCATTCTACGACTACCACGGCCCCGAGTACGATAGCAGCACCGACGAGAAAGCAGCCTAAGCCTATCCGATTCTAGATTTGAAGCTTTCGTGACTGCAATGATTCATATTCTCAGGTTTTTTCGGTAAAGTCACGTAGGTAAAACATTAAAAGTAATGAAAGTAAAATAAAACAAAACAAAAATAAAAATAAAAATTCACGACGTTTCGGAGGCAACACAAGTCTCCGTCATCAGGTGGGACCGTCCATAAAGAAGGCACCCCGCTACGACCCATCGTGTCGACGATAAACTCTCCGACGTACAAACTAGCCCGTTTTCTATCAGATACTCTGCTCCCCTTCACAGGCAAGACCTCTTCGGCAGTACTCAACTCAACCCAATTAGTCTCTATGGTTAAGGACATGGTACTATCTCCTGATGACATTCTCGTCAGCTTTGATGTAGTATCTTTGTTTACCAAAGTCCCAGTACCGGACACCCTAACAATAATTGAGGACTTAGTCCAACAGGGATTGAATTCTGATGTACCTGCGCTGGTTAGGCATTGCCTCACCAACACCTATTTTACCTGGAATGGCACCTTCTACAAACAGAATGAGGGTACCCCTATGGGCTCCCCCTTGTCACCAGTTATAGCCAACATTTTCATGGAAAAGTTTGAATCAGACGCCATCCAGACATCCACCCTGCGTCCTTCCCTGTGGAAGAGATATGTGGATGACACTTTCGTCATCTGGCCACATGGCCTCCCAGCATTGAACCACTTCTTGGACCACATCAATTCTAGACACCCATCTATCAGATTCACCATGGAAGTGGAGAAAGACGGTAAACTACCATTCTTGGATATTCTGTTTAAGAGGAGGCTTGACGGATCCTTGGGACATTCTGTCTACAGGAAAGCCACCCACACAGATTCCTACCTGAAACCGGATTCCCACCACCACCCATCTCAAAAGAATTCTCTCATCAAAACGCTATACCACAGAGCCCATGGCATTTCTGACCAACACCACCTGACTGATGAATTAAGACATGTACATCGGGCCCTCAGGATGAACGGATACTCTGACCGTACTATCCGCCAAGCTGTCTCTCCCACCACACAGAAACAACCACATGAAACTCCGACCAAAACTATCACGTTACCATACATAGCAGGCGTGACCAAAAAGATCTCCAAAATTCTAAACAAACATAAGATCCAAGTCCGATTCAGCACAGTGCATAAAATCCGTGATCTGATTCCATCTGTGAAGGATGTCGTTCCTGACTTACAGTATCCTGGAGTCTACAAATTGAGTTGCATTTGTGGTGATTGCTACATTGGAGAAACAAAACGTCATGTTGCTGATCGTGTCCGCGAGCACAAGTCAGATCTGAAACACGGCAGAACTGATTCTTCGGCCGTTGCCGATCATTGCTACAACTCGGCGGGCTCTCATGATATTGTCTTTTCCGAGACCAAGGTTCTCTGCAAGCCTCCTGGCTACCATCAAAGGTTTGTACACGAAGCCATACAAATATACAAACACAGACATAATTTCAACCGTGATGATGGGTACAAACTCAGTAATCACTGGAAAGATGTTATTAACCACGCAAAAAAGACTTAATTACACTTTTTGGACCATCTTATCTGACAGGCACTATTTTAATTTACTTCACCGAGTGTTAACATCCCCAGTTATTTTTAACAGTACTCTCTTCATTTTTCAGCCTGCATTGGTATAAACATGGGCATTTTCGTTCCTTTGTTCTATCATGTGTATCAGACCTCCCCTCCCCCCTTTCTGCCCATTGTGTTGGCGTGCGCAGCAGCCACGTCCAAGCCGTCGCCAAATGTTTTGTTGGCTCCCTCCCCCTCCCACCCCCCTCCCTCCCGATACGTTCCATTCATTGGCTACCACATTCTGATGAACTCCCCCCCCCTCTCCTCCCCCCCTTCAACTTGCTTATAAGGGATTACATTTTGAATCATTGCTTCACTTGATGCAGCTAATCTGGCTGTGACGGTCCCACCTGATGACGGAGACTTGTGTTGCCTCCGAAACGTCGTGAATTTTTATTTTTATTTTTGTTTTGTTTTATTTTACTTTCATTACTTTTAATGTTTTACCTACGTGACTTTACCGAAAAAACCTGAGAATATAAGCCTATCCGAGTTTCGTATTCATTAAACCAGGTTTTAATTCCCAAAAATCGGGTTTAATTGTATTAAAAAAAAAACCCCGATGCCTGCCGCTGGAAAAATCGGGTTTTTTTCCACCCATGTTGGAGACAGCCACTCGCGGTTAAATGACAACCTGCAGTGGCCAGTGTGGACTCAGGGTGAGGGCTGTCCACGCATGCGTGATGACTCCGGGGCAGGAGATTTAAGATGTGATGTCCTCCGCGGTATTTTGACTCTTTAAAAAAATAAAAGCCATGCGTCATTCGACGCTGTTGCCCCAGACACATATTTGCCGGGATGTACGACTTCTGAAATACCAGCGGTGCTTAACTTCAGCAGGAACAAACCAGAACCCTGTTCCGGGAACTATTTTGGAACGCCGCATCCACATCACCTAAATCACACTGAGAGCAGTGGTGAGTCCATGCATTTAGTTTTAATAAACATCTGCGTTTGATTATAGGAATACTGGGTGCAATAATATAGGATTATCGTGAATAGGCGTGCCTTGTACTCTATTGGAGATCTGTGAAAAATCACTTAATCGCTCAACGGATTCCTCCAGTATAAATAAATATTCTGCTTCTAGTGGTAGTGCCTTACGCCGATAATTCGGGCTCCGAGACAGCCTCGCAGCGTTCCGAAACACCTCGACTGAGAAATGAAGCGCCGAGTCACAACACCTTTTTGGGCGCGATCTCTGCCCGTACTTTGTTCAATTGAAAGCGAGCGGGCGTGGAGTGGCGGGCGACTTGAACACACGGGGCGCCGTTTGACAGCTGCTGCTGTTGCTCGAGCGGTGAGAGTCTTTGAGAGGCGCTGAGCGTTTGGGATCCAACTGTTGCCTCCCTTCACGTCGAAAGACATCGCCTTGATGGCGGAGTGGGCAAGCCCATCTGTCGCTCTACGGTCGCGACAACCGCGGTGGGGGGAGAGCTTTTGTCGAGTTTATTCCGAGATAATTAATGATTCGCCTGGTAATTGCGTTACCATTGCGTGTCCGTGACCGCGGCATGCGGACGTGAAATTTCTCACTTTCACATCCTGCGGAACAGTGCGTAAAGTGACCTAGAGTGAAAATAAAATATACGCAGTCTGTTCTCCTATAACGGCCGTGTTGTTTTCATGACGCGGATTGGATGAAACGCGACGAACGTATTATCGGGAACACGTTTTGTATCACGCGCACGCGAATTGGATAGAACGCGATCGAGTGAACGGAACGACGTCGCGCGAGTCGGAGCCAGCCGTTGCACGGCTGCCTCGACGTAGCGTCATCACACAAGGCAGTGGGATACTGCTGGATGCTTCTAGACGCTCCCCACGCGCCTCAGTCTTTGTTCAGCCTGCGTACGCATCTCACGCGTTATCGCGGACCGTGCTTTACCCTGTGTTGTATATTGTTTATTGTAACACGACTTTCACATAACGCGGTGTTCTTCGGGAAGGCAACTACTGCGTTATATTCTTGGTTCTTTCGGTAAAGTCACGTAGAAGGGAAATAATAAAATAATAAAATTATAATACAATAAAATTCTCACACCTGATGACGATTGCTTGTGTTGCAGTCGAAACGTCGTGAGAATTTTATTGTTTAATATTTTTATTATTTTATTATTTCCCTTCTACGTGACTTTACCGAAAGAACCACGAATATGAATCACTGCAGTCACGAAAGCTTTAAATCAGGATTGTACATTATCTACACACTTCTGTTTACTGCTGGGTGAGGGTACCCCCCATGCTTGCATCGGTCATGGAGGTTGTCTGACCATACTCCACCATATTCAAATGGCCAATGTGGTTTGGTGAATGGGGTGGGGGGGCAGGACAGGTTTAGCTGTCACTCACCACGGATGTTATCGCTGTGGCCAGGAATCAAACTCAGGTTTCAGAGCAGTGAGTGTTAACCACTGCACCACCGCCACTCACAGGAGAACAGACATGGGCGGAATGATCGACTACCACTCCCCCCCCCCCCCCCCCCCCTACGATTGCATTCAAGATGTCATTGAAGAATCAATTTTATTAATTTAAAACACGGGGGGCACCTCGCACGGGTTGTCGCCTTGTCGTGTGTAGAGAAGCTTGTGTGCCTCCATGACTCAGAGAGCAAAGCCGGCGGGAGCCTGAGGCTCCCAGCAGGTCCAACCATGCCGGACTGCTGGTCAAAGGGTAGAGGTCAGATTAAATGGACAACCCCTGGTCCTCCAGGTTGGGTGTTGGGCATCTGGCTAACAACCCCACACCGAAAAAAAAAACTGAATTGTTATGGAAACTGCAACAAGAACATATTTAGTACGGGACCACCAGGAGGCACCTAGCCACGAGACCGGCAGAATGAGCCTCTCCAATCAAAGCCCTCAGAGGGACATTGGAAAGGTGAAATGGCGTCTCCTGGATCCAAAGCACCACATCACGATTGGAGCCCGGGACGTACGTGCCATGTGCCAGACGTCCACGACGGCCCAAGTTGTCCATTAGATGAAACGACGTTCTACTCAAGACTAACTAACGACCTTGGGCCTGTCTTGGGGTGAAGCAGAGAAAGCTGCTCAAAGACCGCCCGGCATGGCGTGGCCTTGTTGCGGCCTTGTGCTCCACAGGGAGCGACGTGGAGTGCGATAATACACCACAGAGGGGTGACACGGGCCCATTGCAAACAACAAATAGTCCACGAAGCCGGGCGAGATATCTCCCTTGCCGGCACCACGTGAGGTGGCTCAACTTTAGTGGTCACGGCTTCTCGCAGTGACCAACAACAGTGAATTACTCCGTGATCACCGCTTGAAAACGGTGACGGGGGAGTTATCAAATGCTCCGCTCCAATTGGCCGTATCAATATTACGTTGGCACCTCGGCTGGTGCCAATGTCTGCCCTCGGCTCATGGACTGATACGGGGAATTGACGCAAGCATCGATGGTGACTCGACGCATCGTTCCACCCCCTCCGGCAGGTAATTATACATTCAAGTAAGCCTCGCCTGGTGACGCGTCTCTCTCGGCGCGCGTCCCCAGCTCCGCTTCCGTTCTCGCGCATCGCAAAACGTCACCCACGTTCATCACGAGACACCGTCTCGCGTGTGCGCACGTTGAACTTCTTTCGCGCCGTACGTAGCCAACCGCGCTCATCGGAGGTGGTGGGGGGAGTGGGGGAATTACAGCTCGTACAGTAATACTCCGGTTTACGTCGGGAGGGTGCGTTGCTGAAGGGTGCGGCGAGGCATATCGAAGCGACGTGAAATGAAAGCGGTTTACGGGGTAGGTGGTGGTGGTGGTGTTGGAGGCGAAGGCTGAGAGGTGACGGATAAGGAGTACAGACGCACGACGAAGATGCAGTCAGCGACGTGAGTCTGTGGGGTTGAGGCGACGCAAATCGGGTATCGTGTTCATAATAAAGTGACGACGTATTGGCGACACGACGTAAAATGTTAGAGACGCAAACAAGGTTTTTACCGTAACAGAAACAAATCTAAAGGGTTTGACGTTTCAGACAATGGTCCTACATCAGAGCACACAGAGATGGGGGGGGGGGAGTAGAGAAATTGACCGACTTGGAGCTGTAGCTTGCGCTGTGCGGCTGCCGTGAGGAAATCATTTGAGGAAGTGGACAAATTAGCTTTGACACGACATCGTTATTTTCAGTGAGTAAGCATCAGCTCTCAAACGAACCATGAGAAAGTCAAAACAACGTTAGTTTCTTTTTTTCACGCAGTTGCTGCGCTCAGGCACGAAAGGACCAACAACGGAAAAGCGACCAGCAACACACAGCACTGCCAACACTGTCAATAGATACGAGTGCGACGCTGTGTCTTGACATTAGCGAGGTTATCGCGAGAGTTCGAGAATGAAGAGGCGATGGGAGGCAATTCCGAAGTGGAGAAGCGAGAGGGACGAAGCAGAGGCCCAAGTTCTCGTGGACCTGAAATTGTAGGGGCAAGCTGATACACACAGGGGGGAAAACCGGGACATTAAAATCACCCGGAGCGAACGCAGAGACGGTGTACAGTCCATATAGCAGCGACCTCTTCTTTTGTCACCCATCACGTGACAGCCGTCGACGCAACAAAAATAAACAATATCTAGTAGGCTGACGTTTTGAGCAACGGCCCTTCTTCAGGGCAGAAAGAGAGGGCAGAGAGACTGACCCCTGGCTGGAGGGAGGTCACTCTCTGCGGACCCTGAACATGTTCTAGAAGTGTGTGACAAATGAACCAGCTTTGAGCTTGACATGGGAGCTGGGGTTTTTTTTTTATCCCATTTAGCGGGCAGCAACTCTCATCAAGCAAACGCTCTGAGAGTTCAAACAAAGCAGGCACAACACAAGCTTTAACATTGCAATCACCCGACGGGAATTTCAAACATTTAGCATTCGATAGCCGAGGCCAATCCTCAGGTGCTGCCGCCGCGGCCACCGCCTCCTCCTCCTCCTCCTCTCGCCAATCGCCACGGCAACGGTAGCCGTGGGGACGACGTGGGGATGGGGCACTCCACGCAGAGACTTTTATCTCAGATTGGATGGGCCGCCGGCGCCGAACGCGACGACCCTCCTGTTACACATGAAAGGGGCGCCACGAGTGCTCAGGGTGGGGCGGAGTGAAGTCCCCGGCCGCTGGCACGGAACGGCGCATTGCAGAAAAGCGACACCACCGCCACCACCACCACCACCGCCACCGCCACCACCACCGCCACCGCCACCACCACCACCGCCGCCACCACCGCCGCTACCACCGCCACCACCACCGCCACCACCACCACCACCCCCCTACCGCCACCGCCACCACCACCGCCGCCACCGCCACCACCACCACCGCCACCGCCACCACCGCCACCACCGCCACCGCCGCCACCACCGCCACCACCACCGCCACCGCCGCCACCGCCACCGCCACCGCCACCACCACCACCACCACCGCCACCACCGCCACCGCCACCACCACCGCCACCGCTACCACCACCACCGCCACCACCACCACCACCCCCCTACCGCCACCGCCACCACCGCCACCACCGCCGCCGCCACCCCCCTACCGCCCTCCTGGCCGAAGTGATGATTTTGGGGTTTTATCTTCTTCTGTTCGCGACGCTTCGGCGACGCGCGCGCAACTGCGCCGCGTGTTGCGCCGCATGGGGCACACAAACACACACACACAAACACACACACACGCAAACACACAAACACACACACAAATGCACACAAACACACACACAAACACACACACACGCAAATACACAAACACACAAACACACAAACACTCACACACAAACACACACAAACACACAAACACACACATACACACATACAAACACACACAAACACACACAAACACACACAAACACACACATACACACACGCGTGCGTGTGTGTATGTATGCTCGACTTCTTTCGCGCCGTACGTCGCCAAGCATGCTCGTCGGCGGGTCAGGGCGGCTTAGGGTGGCCCCAGGGAAGGTTGCTCGGGTTGGTGTGGCTCGTGGGAACACGGCACCCCACCGCCCCCCCCCCCCCGTGAAGGTTTTATTGATTTGATCTGTTGTTGTTTTCCCGTCCTTTACCGCCTCGTCCGCCACCGCTGTTGTTTCGTGAGCATTCCTCCTCCCTCGTCGAGAAAAGTGAACAAAACCATCTCCGTCTGAGTCGCAAGTTCCAACCGGTTGACTTACATCGCCAAACTAAAAAGCGGCCAACTTCGTGAATTTACGACCGCAATGATGACCCCCCCCCCCCAGCCCTACATCTTTAACTTTGTCCTGAACGCGTGTGGGCCAGCTGTCGTGCAGTTGGGCCACACGCGTGAGCCAGTGCAGTGCGCGTCAGGCAGGTCAACACGCCGAGTGCGCATTACAAGCGCCGCGCACGCGTGGAGATGCAATGGGATTCACACGACCGCTGGAAACTGACTCATAGGGAAGACAAGCTAGTCCACCCCCTATCCACCCCCCACCCACCCACCACCACCACCACCCAGCCACCCACCACCATCCACCCAGCCACCACCACCACCATGCACCACCACCACCCAGCCACTACCACCACCCACTACCACCCACCACCACCCACCACCACCACGACTACCACTACCCACCACCACCACCCACTACCACCATCCATCCACCCACCCAGCCACCACCACCACCCACCCAGCCACTGCTGTTCCCGCGAGACAGGACGGAGAGCGGAAATTGCATCAACCCCCTGTTGCATCATCCCCATGTTGTGACATCCGAGTCCACAGGAACTTGCGCACAGGCGGTCTGACGGGCGGCTAAGTCTCCCGATCAATGTGGACACCTCGCCACTCCAAAATCAGAATCTTAATATTTTTTTCCTGGAGAAATACGATGACCTATGAAGCGCTTTTGTTCTTACAGATGTCCATTAGAGACGCATTGGACTTCAGCGGTCTCGCTGAATGCACGTGTTTCTTCAATGAACCGTTAATAAATGCTTCTGCTGTGTCTTCTGATTTTTTTATGACTTTGGGTGAGAAAAGTTTCCAACCGATACACTATAAAGGCACACTTTATATTTTTTTGAAGTACTGGAATAAAAATTATCATCTCAATACACTTTTACGTGAAGGCTTTCCCGTGCCGCGTTAGTTATGGGATTGTTTGACCATACTTCACCATGCTGGTAAGTGTGGGTTGGTGAATGAGAACCACAATTGGTTCAGATAAACACTCGACACTGCTGTTAGCCGTGGACAGCAACCGATCTCACGTTGATCGTCCAATGCATTGCAACTGTGCCACCACCGCTCCACCCCTGGTTTTTCAACGAGTCCACGTCAGTGACGTAGTACCCCACTGTTCTAGACTCGCAGAACAATGAGAACCACCATGCACCGATATGAAAAAATCTAGGTTAAACTACTTTAAAAGTATACTCTTCGTTCTTTCGGTAAAGTCACGTAGGTAAAAAATGAAATTAAAATTTATAAAAATAAAACAATAAAATCACGACGTTTCCGAGGCAACACAAGTCTCTGCCTGATGACGGGGGCTTGTGTTGCCTCCGAAACGTCGTGATTTTATTGTTATTAATTTTAATTTCATTTTTTTACCTACGTGACTTTACCGAAAGAACTAAGAGTATGAATTCTTGCAGTCACGAAAGCTTCAAATCTAGAAATACTCTAAAAGTGCTGTAAAATATTGATTCAAGGGCCAAAATACTAAATGATGAACTTGCTGTGTGTGTATCGACTCTCGCTCGTGAGACGGCTGACGCTGCATCTGGTGTTTCTGCGAGACAAACTGCAGTGGTTGCTGTTCTGTGTTTGCAACAAAGTCCTGCGGACACTGGCAGCGGCCTGCATGCGGCCAGGCCACGTGTGGTCCATGGGCTACGTGGTTAGGACTCGTTAATGTTTCAACAAAATTAAAAAAAATTCTCATTGGTGGTCAACTGTCAATGATTTTCAAACTTACAAAATGTATGCTGGGTACATGGATCGTGTATTATGAGTCTTGAAATTCGAACGTTATTCTCTGTGTTATCTCTCTCTGCTTATGTGTCTGTCTATGTGTCTCCGTGTCTTTGTTATGTCTCTCTCTCAAATTTAGCAATCTTTGGAAGAACATAATCAACCAGGTAGGGTGTTGACTGTTATGTTAGCCGACTCTCTGTGTTGTATTGCATTATATGCCCAAGTTTACTAGGTTTGTTTTTTCTTTCATTTGTACCTGATGATGATTGCTTGTGTTGCAATTGAAACGTCGTATGCTATTATTAAATTTATTTTCTTTCGACGTGACTTCACCGAAAGAACCAAAGAGTTATTCTGTTTGTTGAACCATCGGTTTAACTAATTTTGGTATCGTTTTTTTTTGTCATCACAAATATGGTGTTTATGGAACGATGTTACGTCACTTAAAAATAACAAGGCGCTTGCAATACTTCCACCTGAAAAAAAACAGAAGTCCCCCCCCCCCCCATCTCTTATCGTCATAAAACCATTTTCCTTCTCTTCAACAAAACTGGCCCCACACTCGCCAGCACCATAAAGCCGAGCCTGCGGTTCCGACGGCACTACCACCACCACCATGGAATCTACACGCCGCCGATGAAGCGACCGTCGTTATTATCTCACGTGCCGATAACAAAGAAACAGAAAATCGAATCTCCGCCGCTCACGGAAATCTCAGTACCCACGACACACGGATGACGGATCGTACGACAGCCTCCATCGTACGAACCAACACCCAGAGTCTGCAGCGGACACTGCCCCACGAACTCAGAGGTAACGCGCGCGTCACAGCCGCGCATTTGCAAGAGATGCTGTGTTCTCGTACGTTTGGTGGATCACGCAAAATGTTTATATCCCCCCCCCCCCTTTAAATCTGCCCGGCTGGGATGTGGTCAGGAGATGGCCTCAACAACAACACGTGGGTTGGCGCGTGCAGAGAGTTGTGAGTGTAACCCCCGCGCGATGGGTCCCTTCCCCGGCATTTCTGTGGCGACGATTAACGATGAATCCGCGTGTGCGCGGCGTTGCATACAAGTAGACACAAGCTCATCTTAGTCCTGTGGTATTCACGCTGTAGACGTGAGTAGATGACGTGCTCACAAGGGGCTATCGATCGTGTGCTCTCCACGGCGATCAGAGTGTGAAGGATGTGTTTTAGCATTATTAGTACTCTGACTACGACGACTATCATTGCGCATTTTGCTACGAGCTCGGTGACCTACGTTCGATTCTCGCCCGCGGCTAACATCTTTGGCGATGCCATGAGATAATCGTGAAGATGTAAATCCTCATCAGGCCCCGTTGTGCAAAGTGCAGTCTCCAACTCGTATCCACGATCTCTCTCTCTCTCTCTGCCATCTCGATGTTTACGGGCCATGCAGAAGGACCATTGCCTGAAACGTCACCCATTACATAGGTTTTTTTTATTTTAAGGCAACAGTGTTATTAAAATATGCGTTGGGTTTTTGCTTTTATCAGTGGCGCGTGATATCTTATATATATATGCAAGCCCGCCATTATCTTTTCAAACTTAGCCTAGTACTGTATTCGTATTATTTTAAAAGTGATGTGGACTGAGCCAGTTTATGTTGCGAGACATTGTATTCCATGTGTTCAATTTCCGCTGTGACGCGGTTGCTCTGCTCTGACTTTGTTTAACCTTGCTAGCCGCATTTTTTTTTTTTCATTTTTGAAGTCCCTCTCTTTCAAGTTCGCTGACCCGGGTCTCTCTCACGAATGAGACAATCCTGATCTCTTTGCTTCTCACATGGGTTAAACAAAATAAAGGAACCCGGACCGGTCATGGGCTCCATCGTGACCAACTAGCATTGACCAGCGAACATTGTCAAACAATTGCCTTGACCAAAAACACGCACCTCCGATTCGCACGATTGGCTACGTACGGTGCGAAGGAAGTTCAACGTACATACAATGAAGGCGGGGGGGGTGTGCTGGCTTCATCCAGCAGTGGATTGACAAATGGCTGTAAAATATCGGTCGTTGTGTTGTTATTCGTTGTGTTGTTATTCTAGGACGAGCTCACGCGCGCGCCGTCCACCGCATGCTGCTGGAGCGACGCGATGGAGGATCCGAGCGAGATCAAGAGGGTGAGTGGCGGGGATTGCGTTCGCATCCGCCACCACTGCTCCACGCGCACCACCACGCCCCCCCCACCCTGTTCCAAGCCTCCACGGGACGAGACGAGGCGGCGTCGGGAGAGACGGTGTCTCGCCCGCGACTGGACCGAGCTCTCGTGGCGAGCGAGTCGGCGGTGTCGGCGCAGTCGCCAACGCCAACAACCGCCGCCGCCACTCGCCGCTATGTGGCGGTGATGTCACCACGACGCTTGTGTCGGGCTAGGTGCACTTTAAGGCCACGTGAAGTGTGGAACGCCCGAATTGTGGGCGCATTTACAACTTCCCCGGATGAGCCGTTGCCCAACTTCGGTGTCCCAACGCCCTTCTCCCACACGGGGCGATGCGCCGTCCTAGCGGCCGATTCCAGGACGTTCATGATGTGAACTCCCCTCTCCTTCTGTGCCTGCTGTGAATTTGGAGTTTGCGGACGGTTCGCTCTCTCTCCCTCGTGGTCGCGTGCATTTTTCTACGGGTCCACCGGTTCTTTCCCCTCCACGTTCAGAAACAACATCACGCGTTTAATAGTATTTGGCTGCTGTCATTTTTCACTTCAGGTCACTTCTGAAACAGAAGCCATATAGCTCAAGTTGGCCTTACCTGATGACATAAAAACATTTTTTTATTTTAAATACTCTTTGGTTCTTTCGGTAGGGTCACGTACTTAGAAAATTATTCATAGATAATTTTCTACCCACGTAACTTTACCGAAAGAGCCAAAAGAAGTATAAATCCCTGCAGTCACAAAAGCTTCAAATCAATTTAAAACAGTTTATAAATGTTGATGGACGGCGGGGTAAAGCCCTCTCACACGTGTACCCCCCTATCGCGTGTCCACGCACCCCCAACAGCGGATCGTGCGCGCGCTGTGCCACTCGGCGCGGGCGCTGCGCGAGGAGCAAGCGGCCTGGGCGGAGGGTCCCGTCGACGGCGAGGACGCGCGCGGCCTGGCGCTCTGCTCGGCCCTCGAGGCCGCCTTGGTGCACGGCCTGCGGCCCCACCTGCTCCGCGCCGAGCAGGCCTGGCTCCCACTGTGGAGGTGGTGGGCCCCGGGGCTCCCAGCCGCGCCGTTGCCCAACCCTCACTTCTGGCCGGTGTTGGGCGCTGTCACGCACAGGTAAGGTCCACGTGCGTGTGCGCGCTTGTGTGTGTGTGCACGCGCGCGTGCTTCGGCCCCAAATGGGTACCTGGAGCAATGAATGTGTAAACATCGCCGCGAGGGGAGACAAAGGCAAAGCGGGCGTGGTTGTTGATCGCTCATCCAAGCACCATCCAGGCTCGCGCCTGCTTAGCTTCTGAGAAAAGATGACATTGGAATGCACATTCCGGGTGATTTTAGTCACAGGCTCTTTACAATAATACACGCGTACATGCGTACAAGTCAGTGCCGGATTATCCTCGTAGCAAAGTAGCTACATAAGTAGTAGCTACGGGCCCCGCACTTTGAAGGACCCCACGCTAAATGCTTTCAAGCTATCAATTCCGGTTCAGTGATTCTGCACTTGCTCTATCACTATAGTACTATACTGCCTTCAACTTTTATGAACGACTGCGTTTTAAGGTTATCGATTTCTCGTATTATCTGGCTGTATGGCAAATGAAATTACTTTACGGCACAAGTTAAATTTTAGTTTTAATATTTACGTGTTTTTTTTATTCAGAGCCCCTTTATAACATCTACAGGCCCCGCACTAGCTTCATCCGGCACTGGCACACGTACGGTTATGTTTGTCAATCCACTGCTGGCTGAGAATCTTCCTACAACGTGCGGTTTGTGGGGATATTTGGCCATACTTCACCGCGCTGGTCAGTGCGGGTTGGCAAGAGAGGATCGGGGTAGGGTGCAGAACCGGTCCAGACATCACTCACCACTGATGGTATCCGCGGCGTGAAATCAAACTCAGGTTCAACGGGCTCATAGCACGGAGCGCTGCTAACCACTGCACCACCGCGGCACTCACAGGACAACGCACATCATGGGCTGTGTGATGATTGACAAGCCACCCTCGCCCAACGATCGCATTCAAGAGTTAAGTCAGGAATCAATTAGATTCACGTGTAGCTGCAGAGAAGACGACGAGGAGGAGGGGGGGAAGGTATCATTTGGGGGAAAAGTAGAGGAGGATTCCGTGCCTCTCCGGAAAAACGGATCAATCATCGTTAAAACACCCGGGGCTTTAGCGCAGTGCTGGCGGAGTGTTAACGATACATCCTGCTTTAATTCACCCCCCCCCCCGCCGCCCAAGACGCTTGAACGTGGGAGTTATTCCTCTCAATTTTCGCCAGTGAGGCATCGCCCCGGCGCCGGCAGCAGCAGCAGCAGTAAAAGACGGCCGGCTCGAGAGAGAGAGAGAGCACGCGCGAGGTCCCACGGGGGGATAAAGTAACTATCGTAATTACGGAATTTGCTGCAGTGGTTCCTTTCACCGGGACTCTCCGTTGCCTTTTTTTTAAATCTCCCAACGGCGCTCGAATATTCGTTAGCCGGCGGGTGGCTCCACGTGGGGTGGGGAGGTTTTGTTTTGGGGGGGTGGGGGTAGATGGGGGGTAGATGGGGTGGTGGTGGCGGTTGATGGGGCGGTGGTAGTGGGCGATACATGTGGGGGTGGGGGTAGATGGGTGGGGGGCTAGATGAGGGGGGGGGGGTAGGGGGTAGATGGGGGGGGGGGGTGGGGGAGATGGGGGGGTGAGGGGTAGATGGGGGGGTAGATGGGGGGGGTGGGGGTAGATGGGGGGGTGGGGGGTAGATGGGTGGGGGGCAGATGGGGTGGTGGTGTCGGATGATGGGGCGGTGGTGGTGGGCGATAGATGGGGGGGGTTAGATGGGGGTTGGATGGGGTGGTGGTGGCGGTTGATGGGAGGGGGGGTGGGGGGGTAGATGGGTGGGGGGTAGATGGGTGGGTGATGGTGGGGGGGGAGGGAGTGAAAAATTAGCGTCGGTGTGGCGGTATTCAAATTCGGCGCGAGGCCATCGCCTAAATCGCGATGAATAATTCAGCGGAGGCTGAGTTACAGTTTGGCATTCGCGCCGTTCGGTCTATTAGCGACGGGCAAAAACATTTGTTCATTAAACGGAGCGTGCCCTTCGTTTTAATGTGTGACCCACACTTTTGCGTATTATTCTAAATAAGGGAATATGCCGCTTTACCGCGGGGCCGCGTTGGTAACTTTGTAAGTTATAACCGAACTCCGCTTGGCTGTGCCATGCTCTGAATTATGCAGAACTCTCTAAGCAGTAAAAATAGTGGAATTAACACAAGTTCGGGAGTATGATTTAAGCCCAGGCCGGATTTTTTTTTTGTGACACAGAAGCAATTCGAGCCGAAAGTGTTGCCCAGTCAGACCAGCGATTCGCCCTGTCGCCCGATGCATCTTGGCGAACTCAGAGCAGAACTGTACGAAGACAGCGCGACGTCACGTCACTTCCTTGACACGACCTCCCGTGACATCCCAACAACATGGGCCAGGCCGTTGAAGATAACTTATCATCTTGGTTCTTTCGGTAAAGTCACGTAGAAGGGCAATAATGAAATAATAAAAATAAAACATAATAAAAGCATTCTCACAGGTGAAGAACAGGTCTGTCGAGAAGACAGAATCAGCAATTTCAGACTCTGTTTTCTCGACAGACGTGTTCTTCACCTGAGGACGGCTGCTTGCGTTGTGGCCGAAACGTCGTGAGAATTATTTTATTACGTTTTATTTTTATTATTTTATTATTTCAATTCTACGTGACTTTACCGAAAGAACAAAGAAGATGAATCCCTGCAGTCACGAAAGCTTTAAATCGAAAGAGAACTTATCATTCTCATCTCCGCTGCAGTGGCACAGCGATTTGGTGTGCAGGCGGTGCAGCTGCACCGAGACCCATGGATCGGAGAGGCCCAGGCGAAGGGCTATGAAGCTGGGGGGGGGGGGGGGAGGGGGAAATTGGACCGGGGTGCCCCATTTCATCCTTGCACCACCAGGGCCCATCCCAACCACGCTAGCTGTAGCGGCGATCGGCCCGTCGGAAAACGCCACTCCATTACCACGGCGCTGTTGCCCAAAACCGGCGGCACACGAAGACGATGCAGAGAGATCAACGACAGAAGGGGCAGGTTTTTTTGCCGACTGCTGAGCTACTCATCTTCTTGGTTCTTTCGATAAAGTCACGTAGAATGGAAATAATAAAATAATAAAAATAAAACATAATAAAATAATTCTCACGACGTTTCTGCTACAACGCAAGCAAGCCGTCCTCAGGTGGAGAACAGGTCTGTCCAGAAGACAGAGTCTGGCCGAAACGTCGTGAGAATAATTTTATAATGTTTATTTTTATTATTTTATTATTTTAATTATTTTATTATTTCCATTCTACGTGACTTTACCGAAAAAACCAAGAAGATGAATCCCTGCAGTCACGAAAGCTGAGCTATTGTCACTTCGCAAAGTAAATCTCTCTGCGTGGCAGGGCCCCAGCCACTGTGGGTGTCGTGGGTGTCCAGACGCGTTAAGATTTGGTAGAAGACACCCACAACAGGTTGCGCCCCTGGTCAAAACTATTCGTATGCGAGGTCGGGTTTTTGCCAGCACGATATATACTCATAATCAACGTTTTTGGGTAGATCGCGTTATTTATAAATGTGTCGTAACCCTCCACCACCCGACACGGCCAATCAGTAAAAAAGTGTCACGTTGACAAAAGACAAATAATTCACTGCTTTAGCCCACCGGTGTGTTGAAGCGTGATACCACAACATTTACAATTTGAGTACGACGTTTCGCTGGTAATTGCATCCAGCATTATCGGGCAATTCGCCAGAATGCGCGAACTAAACCCAAAAACGTTTATTACGAATAATATTAGTCGCGAAAGCCTACGTGTTAAACTGACGATATATACTGTAGTATGGCAACATGCTTTAGCAATTACCAGGTTCCTGTGCATCTGTAATGTCACCAACTAGCACCGCGAACTGTCCACGAGTAGGACAGCTGTGCAAAAGAGCTTCATAGCTCATCGGATTTCCTCCAAGATAAATAAAACAAATTCTGATTCCGGACTTCTTTTTCACGTCGCGATTCCGCCTCTCTCGTTCCGTCCCAGCAACGTGATGGAGCAGCTGACCTCGCTCAAGTTCGTGCGTACCGACGTGGGCCGCTGCCGCGCATGGCTGCGCGTGGCGCTCAACGACGGGCTGCTCGCGTGCTACGTCGACTCGCTGCTGTGTGACGCCGCCGCCCTCGCCGACTGGTACGAGCGCGGGGCCCTCCTCCTCGACGCCGAGCAATCGCCGGCGCTGCTCGCCGCGCTGCAGGCGAGTTCCGTCAGCGATGTCCTTCCCCGCGCCTCCGATTAGCGCGGTTGGCGGCTACTACGTGCGGTGCGAAAGATTTAAAGCTTTCGTGACTGCAGGGATTCATCTTCTTGGTTCTTTCGGTAAAGTCACGTAGAATGGAACTAATAAAATAATAAAAATAAAACATAATAAAATATGGGGGTGGGGGGTATTATATTATATTATTATGTTTTATTTTTATTATTTTATTATTTCCATTCTACGTGACTTTACCGAAAGAACCAAGAAGAAGTTCAACACAGCGTACATACCTACATGCGCAGTGCCATCAGCAGCACATGCACCACAATCTGGAGATAATTTTGGGAAGGGATATATTTTTGGTTTTAAATGGTTTCAATGGTCCTCGGGACTGGATATGAGCAACCCCTTCTGTGCGTCACGTGGCTCTGCGGTTTCTCTCCGGGCAGGGCCTCGACTCCGTCCGTTTCCAGCTCTCGTATCGCTCTGCGGCGCTCGACCAGTGGACGCCAGGCCCGCTGGCGCTGGCCGGGCTGTGCCCTGCCGAGGAGTCGCCGCGCGAGACGGCGCACGCCGAGCCGTCCGTCGCCCTCGGCTCGACGGACGGGAAAGATGGCGACGCAGGCGGTCGGCGGCCTCCGGTCGGCTCGCCCGAAGCCGAGCGGGTGACAGAAAGAGATCGGGGGGCTGATTCCACGTCCGCCGCGGATGGAGTCGAGGCGGAGCGTGGGAATCGCGCGTCCCATTCGCAGATCGACTTGCCGGTCGGCGGGGCCGTAGCCCGGCCGACGGCCCGAGAGGCCGCAGAGCCGAGCGGGGTTGCGATCGTGCCGTCGGCCTGCGATTCGGACTCGGCGGGGCCCGCGGCCGCGACCGGCCGAGCGGGAAGCGGGCGCGGAGAGAGCCCCTCGGCGGAGGAGGAGGAGGCGACTTTGGTGGCGCGCCAACAGGAGGCACCGCCCAAGGGAGCTGCGGAGAGCAACGGGGATTCAAACCCATTTGCGAAGATGCTCGCGTGGATCAAGGAGGCAGGGCTAGCAGGTAGCGACCAAGGGAGGGAGGCTTCTTCCGGAGAGCCCCCAGTCACCGCGGAGGAAAGACGGGCGCCTGACGCCGCGGTGGAATTGCCAAGCTCCGCGGCGCGCGAGGCTGACGGCAGGGAGCAGAAGGTGAGCGGGAAGGAAGCAAAGGCTTCCTCAAGCGAGCCTCCCGTCAGCGTCATCGAGCGGGCTCTGCCGGGCGGCGATCACCACAATGGAACGTTGGATGGCGCTCATAGCGGCGCTGAGCTGGAGATTCCTTCTCCTCCACCGACGGAGCCGCAGCAGGGGACTGCGAATCCACAGGCCACACGTGGCTGCGGTGAGACGATCGGGCCCTCGGATGTGACGGATCATCGCGAACGTGGACCCGAATTGTCTCCCGGTGTCGAGCGACGGGACGAGAGAAGGGCCCATCCGTCGCAGCCACTCTTTATGGAATTTTCGGATTTGAACGAAGAAATAGATGGCGGCGACATTCTGTTCTCTAGACATCTCCAGAGTCATCCCAAAAAGAAGGCTAAAAAGCCCAAGAAGACAGCTCTGGGTGTTCTATTTGAAGATCCAAAGGGTGCAAAGGAAATGCCCTGCAAATCTAAATCGGCACCAGACGCCAATACGGTTAATGCTGGGAAGCCAGGCCACGCAAAGGCAGGGCCAAATCAATCATCGTCGGACTGCTCGAGAGAAAACAAAAATGTGAGCTTCTGCAAAGAACCGTGCCCTGACTTGAAAGGAAACTTGGGCAGCGATCGCGAAAGTCGCATTTCTTTGCCGGAAATCCAAATCTCACACATCACGCAAGGCGACTTCACAAAAAGGTCAGGTCAAGATGAAAACACCACAGCAGACCCACCGTCCCAGTCTCCAAGAGGCACCAGCGTCGTGGTGGAAGGAGACAACAGCGACAACAACACGGTCGACTCGTCGCGCAGCCCGAACCTCATCTCCGCCGCCGTCAGCAACATCGCCAAGGCCTCGGGGTGCCTCCCCACCAGCGACTCGAGCGATGACGATTTCTACGGCCACTACCCGGACGGCTCCGGCGAGGCGGAGCCCCTCGGCGGGCCCAGCGGCGCGAGGATCTCGCGGACGAGCGCGACGCGGAAAAGCAGGAAGGTCACGAGGAGGAGGAAGGAGCTGGGTCCGACTAAGGCGGCCGCCAGGGCCGGGGGGATGGCGGTGCCGGCGGCGGTCGCGGCGCTACTCCAAGACGTCCCAAACCGGCACCAGGGCAGCCGCTCGTCGTGCTCCTCCATTGACGACGACGACATCATGGTGGTGGTTCACAGGAAGAGCCACGGTGAGTGCAGGCTGAGGCCCGTGAAGGCTAGTGTCCGCCAGGTGGAGGAGGCTGTAAATTCCGGTTTCAGGCGACGCCGGCGGGTGGATTCGTTGATGATTGGTATACAAAGGCAGCGTGTGATTGCTTGTTGTTGTTGATGATGATAGTGGTAGTGCAGCGGTTAACGCGCTGAGCTACGAACCTAACAACCCGAGTTCGATTCTCGTTCACGGCCAACACCAGTGACGATTATCTGAACCGGTCCTGGGCCTTCCCTAGGTCGACTCGGCCTCAAAATGAGTACCTGGTGCAGTGTGTAAACGTCGCCACTGGGGAGACAAAGGCGGCCGGGCGTGGTGCTGGCCACCCACCCCCTCGCGAGCCGTACCGGGACACGTCACTAGAAGGAAAGATGGCCGATGGTCAAAGTGGATCACGGGAGGGGCAGCCAAGGAGTGCAACGGCGTCCAAGTGGAGGTCCACTGAGGGAGATGCGGCGACGAAATCAGTTCGTGTGTGGGTGCTTGGCGGATCGTCGCATCGCAGGATCCCGAGAGCTGGTGGCGCCTTCTGGGGAAGCCTTAATCCGGCAGTGGATCGACCATGGCACGGTGATGATGATGATGACGATAATTTATTTAGCAAACCGCTATTTTCTATAGAAAACATTTTCTATTTCTGACATTGAGCATTCCCCAACTAATTAGAGCGCTTGATAATCCGATAGAAAGGGCCGGGTGGGTCCCTCTCCCTGCTCGTAATTAAAGCACGAGGGGACACGCACTCACCAAAGGGAGCACCAGAGATGAATTTTCGCTCAGTATTTCAAATAGCTGATTCTCTGAATGGAACGTCACTTATTATTATTATTATTATACCTGCTGGTTATTGAGAAACCACCGGGATAATGGTTTTAGAATTTTTTTTTCTATGACAATCAAGAGGCCGGGCATTGTGCGCCTTTAATTATGCGTCGGGTTTCGTTTGGGCGTTATAAAAAAAAAACGCGTTCATAAAAGCATAAAAGGATGGCCGTCGCTTGTTGTCGTGCTGGAACGGAAGAGTGGGAACGGAGTGAAACTGCCCGGATCAGGAATAATTAAAAAAATAATCATATTAATACTACGGGTGGAACGGTGGCTCAGTGGTTAGCACACTGCTCGTGCTTTAATCATTGTAGTTTTTTGCATTAGAGAATAGAGGTTTGCTAAATAAATCATTGCCATCGTCACCGTGCCATGGTCGATCCACTGCTGTATGAAGGATTGCCCTAACCCACCTGAGTTCGATCATTTAATCGGCCACAGCCAACATCAGTGACGAGCGAATATCTGAACAGGTCCCTGAGCCTCACCCGTCACCAATTTGCACATACCAGTATGGTGAGGTATGGTCAAACAACCCACACGGCTGACAGTGGCAGCAATGGATTGCTATGGACTATACACATATGATTATGATCGTGAATTATCACCTTACCCAAGTAAGCTTCACTGAGTGTCAAGAATTCTCCTGGGAGTATCCTGTATTTGGGTGTCTGGATACTTTCGTGAATCAGCGCTGCGTGGGGGCGTACACCGGAGTGCCCGGAGAAAACCCACACATTTGAGGAGGGTAACAATCAAAGCACTGCACATGCACACAAAGAAAATCATTCTCAGTCACTACTGGCAGCACTAACCAGGCTGAACCTTCTGCTTGGCTTCTGAGATGCGAAGAGATCGGGAAGATTCAGGGGAAAAAATGTGTCTTTCGATAAAACATATATATGCAACAACAAAATAGCGTGTTCGTAAAATAGACTCTTTAAACGTCACAAGCAATGCTCGCCTGAAACTCAGTTCCATTCTATTCTTGCTCATGGCAATAAGTTAATGAGATGAATGCTAATGCCAAGGCCTGCCAGCCAGGATGAGAGGGCTGCTTCGGGAGAGAGTTCGTGTAGTTTGGCTCTTTTTCCATCGATACATTCGAAGGCCATGTCTGATCAGTTTCTGACCCTTAGCAGGGCCTTTTGGAGGCATTTGGCTCCACTGATCACATCTGGATTTGAATTAGCGACGTCCATTTCGCCCAGATGACGGTATTAGTTGACCTGGACATCTACTGGACATCTGTGAAAAAGAGCTTTATGAGACCATCGGATTTCTCCGGTATAAATACGCTAACTCTGATTGTTGTGTTTAAGGTGACATGAAAACACACAACAGGTAGGCCACCGCGAGAAGGCTACCCCCCCTACCACCCTTTAAACTCAGTGGCGATTATGTGCACGAATAACAGCCGGGTAATATTGTTCACCTACGATAGAAAAAAAAATCACTCGGTATGCACCCAATCTAGTCAGACCTCAGTAGGTGGTGCCTCTACTCGTGGTAGTTACAGTCAGAACGAGAGTTATACTGGATGTGGCGTGCTGTGTACGGAAATATTTTCCGGGACGCTGAACCAGACAGACCCAGCTGAAATCCATCCCTGGCTTCAGAGATATGCAGACGGCAGCGCAGCAAAAATTCACTGTTGTACCAAACTTCTATGCTCCCGCATCTACGCTCCCCGCTTTCATCAACCCGCCCCTGACCGGCGTGGTGAATTATGGTCGGACGACCAGCACCACTAGCCACACGGCGCATAGAGAGTCCCTCATCCAGCAGTGGAGTGACGAGAAGGGGCTGTGAACTTAGAATACTACGCAACGCGGTTTGCATCTGTCGTCCGATCGTTACCATGTACGCCAAGCCCGTAAGCAGAGCACCACGTGGCCACTCAACACGTGTCTGAGCGATCTAATGAGAGGTTCGTTAATCTGTAGGGGGGGGAGGTGGAGACAGACTCCCGTTTGTGTCACCGCTGGCTTGAAGACCTCTTCAGGGGCACGGGAACTGGGGGAGCAATGGGACTTGCATTGTGTTGCTCTGCTTTTTCATGATCCTTTCTGCCCGTCGTGACGACAATAAATAGGCACATCAGTGTTTTGTTAAGCCGCCTTCAAATTCATTAGAATAAAAAAACATAATATGAATATGATTAATGGGAAATGGATCGCAGAGCCACGCTGTTTTTGCTTTCTCTTTGCTCAATTATAGCACGGTCCTACACCTAGAGATTTTGTTTTGATAAGCGTCCAATAATGGCTCGAAAGGAGCAATTTGCAGGAATTGTTTTGACGGCTTTTTGAATTGTAAAACGGTAAATTGATTAAATATTTTGCTGCTAATTAAAAAAGCATTGATTCATTGATTGTCATCCTTTATATAGCCAAGTGAAAGCCCAGTGTCATCCATTACTGCTGTTGGAAGACAGACCGGGCTCACAGAAGCCACAGAGATGTGTCATTTTTCAATATCAAGGTGCTGGCCATTTTCAAAATGTTCGGCTCGGGCTATAATCTGCTGTACAGAATAGCCTAATTTTGTGATAAATTATATGATAGGGTACGGTCTTTAATTTCCACTCTGCAGCTGGCACCACATTTTGGTAATTCACCATCATTGTCCTAATTCCCATAGCAACGTAAGTCCCATTGCCCAAAACGTCACCTATAATATATTTGTTTCCCTCTCCGCGCCATGGCATTATTGACAAATGCGTTGCATTTCTGCCACGGGTACAAAAATAGGCAATTCGGTGAAAGGTTATTTGATTCTCCGCGTAGCTTTCCACTGAATCCATTTATCGCGCAGTGTGCGCGTCCGCCGTTGGATAGGAGGCAGGTGAGCAGCTGTTGCTCAGGAGAGCACAAAGCCACCCATCTCTTTCGGTAATCACGCTGTCATCTTGCGGTGCATTGTGGGAATGACCGAATCACGGCCGTCGCTAGGGCTCCGTGATTCTGGCGACCTCCTTCCCCTGGGATTGTGGCAGCGTTGCCCAATCACAGAGGTGGGAGGAGGTCAGCGAAAAAATGGAGTGGCTGGAGTTTTACCAGGTGGCTCAGAGTTCAAAGAGCTGACCTGACATGGTATTAACCCTCTGAGCCACCCAGCCACGTCTATTGCGTCGTCTGTCTGACACAGACAACATGGGTCGTCGGAAGTAGATGGTTGCGTTACATCGCCGGGGTCCGCGTTAACCCGCGGAAGGTCAAAATGTCAGATTGATAAGGGTCCTCGGTGGCTGGGTGGGTGAGAAGTCGGACAGCGGAGCCGGCATCGTTGAGAACGTGGGTGAGAATCTGGGTTTCAGCCGCCTGCCACTCAGCCAGGGTTCTCACGTGTGGCTGCCTCGTGGTGTCAGCCATAGAATTCCTGATCAGAGAATTCAGTTAACTGGTTTGCACCCAATAATCTTAGAGGAAGGTGTGTGAAAAAGTATGACCCTTATTGCCTTTAAAAGGCCGCTACAATGATTTTCATGAGAAATCACGTGAGAAATGTGCTTTTTTGTAGACCAATCTCTGACACTAACGGTGCATTTCCCTCTGAGGTTTTCAAATGGATTCTTAATTTAATGGCAAAACGCCACGCGCATAATTGGAATCAATTTTGTGTCTTCGGGGTTTGGGAGGGAGAACAAGTAAATTGAAGGAACAGGATGTTCTACTGATGGATCACGAGAAGGAGAGATGAGAACAAGGACAAAGACTGGTGTGGTGTGCGATAAGACAGTCCCAGTTTAGTTAAAGTGAAAAGTGTTCAAGACGGTGGTGGAGCCGGTGCTGTTGTATGGGGCCGAGTGCTGGGGCACAATAAAGAGGGAAGACCAAGCGATGGCAGTGACAGAGATGAGGATGTTGCGGTGGATGTTGGGTTTTAACATGGAAGGACAGGCTGAGAAATGAAGAAGTGGTAGAAATCGCAGAGAATATGAGAGAGAGAATAAGGCTGCTGTGATTCGGTCATGTTGAGAGACGACAGGAAAATGATGTGGGTCAGAAGGTGCAATTAATGCAAGTGGAAGGAAAGAGATCAAGAGGAAGGCAGAAGGAGAGATGGGGGGGGGTGATGTAGTGCGATCAGACCGTGGTGGCCCGAGGAGCGGAAAGAGAGATGGCGCAGGACAGGGCAGCGTGGAGAAGGTTGGCAAGGGCAGCGGACACCCCCATGTGAGTGGGACCAACGCGTGGAAGAAGGATGTTCTGCTTCCCCTACGTAAAACAATTAACTCTCCTAACTTCTGCTTGAGAAACCTGGCACTCTTTGAGCTAGTATACAGAGATGTTACCCATCTTGTGGCGTGATTTAAAAATGTAACATAAATGTAAACTGTAGAAAAAAACTTGATGTTTGTTTGAAAGCATAGAAAATGTTCTTTATTAATGGCAGGAAACGTTATTGAGTCCCAGGACTCTCTCTTAAGAGCGTCCTGCATTGGGATGTTTGGCTGATTCTATCCATGAGTGTTTGGCGTGTTCGAGTACATCGTTGGACCTGCATTAAAGATGATAACGCTTTGAGCTCTGCACAGATCAATTCAATAATGCACGTTTCTGTAATGCCATTTCCTGGCCTCAGAGCTCACCGGGTTTGGGAGTTTCACAAATTGGCGTGGTCCACGAACCGCTTGCCACAGTGGCCAGCAATAAAAAGACGCAGCCATGTGACTGACGGGTCTATCAATTAGAGCCGAAGCTTTTAATCGAGAACATGGCTATCCACGTATAAATTCACCAGTAAAAAAACCCCGCACAGATGATGCGGGCTGATCAAACAAACGAGACAAATTCCGAGCTATTGGCTCACTGCCTCGGAGAGACGAGGCAATTTTTGGCAATGGATGCATTTTTTTTGCCGACATAAAAGATCGAGTGACACGCCAACAACAAACAACAATAACAAAACCGGGACAGAGTGGGGGGGGGGGGCCTTCGAGAGGTGGGGTGGGGGGGGGCGAGAGGCCCCCTTTGTGTCGCCGGGAACAGCCAGGAGCTCACAAATAGCCCCCTGGGCAACCACGGCCAATATGCCTCACGCTGCACGCCCCGTGGGCTAATTAGGAGTCTGAGAGGCTTTAAGTGAGGCCGCAAGCTGGGCTCTGAAAGCTCATAAGAGACGGGGGCCTCACAATCCGCCTCGATTTCGAGTGCTTAATTTTCTTTCTCGTCCACGTCTACCTACCTCTCTCCCCCGGGCTCTCACTCTCTCTCTCTCTCCCACTCTCTCTTTCTCTAATCTAACAAATGACAAAAAAATACATTAGTTTATTTCATCAGAAGGCAAAGCAAATGGAAGTAAATTGCGCCGTCTCGGTGAAAAGGCCGCTAATCAAACTTAAAGAACAGCTCTCCTCTCCACCGCGGAAGCGCCTAAAAGGACGGGGACGAGCATTCTGCCGGCGAGGCCGCTGTGGTTACCAAACACAGACGATGATAACAGCAACACAAATAATAATAATAAATACGAGACAACAAAGGAGGAAAAGAAATGACCTCCGTCTTCTTGGTTCTTTCGGTAAAGTCGCGTAGAATGGAAATAATAAAATAATAAAAATAAAACATAATAAAATAATTCTCACGACGTTTCGGCCACAACGCAAGCAGCCGTCCTCAGGTGAAGAACAGGTCTGTCGGGAAGACAGAGTCTGTCTTCCCGACAGACCTGTTCTTCACCTATTATGTTTTATTTTTATTATTTTGTTATTTCCATTCTACGTGACTTTACCGAAAGAACCAAGAAGATGAATCCCTGCAGTCACGCAAGCTTTAAATCGAAATCACCTCCGTTTGCTAAGAGCTTCACTCTGGCCGATGACGACACTGCCACGACACTCTTTCTCCCTTCTGTTTGGTTCTTTCGGTAAAGTCACATATACAATTTTTTTTTAAATAATAGTATGCTAGTATTTCATTTATTATTTCACGTATAAAGAGAAATTAATCAATTAAATACTAGCGTACTATTATACGTCACTTTACCGAAAGAACCAAAGAGTAATTCCTGCAGTCACGAAAGCTCCAAATTAAACTCGGGGCTCATGTTCGCCGAACATCTTTCAACGCGTTCCCGAGAAAGGGCCATAAGCGTCAGCGAGGAGGAACCGCTACGTAGTAGCGTGGCGGTGTTTGCTGCTCTCTCTCTCTCTCTCGAGTAGGTCTTGTCTGGTAAAAACAAAATAAAATGTAATTCTAATCGGTTTAGTTTACATTGCTGACAGCAATTCCTGACCAAAAATCTCACAGCCCATGGAGAGAAACGTCAGACATTGTGCCAAACAATACGATCCATAAGTTAGATTCCTTACGAGTTAGATTCCAAAATTAAGATGGGGATGCCATACTTCTAGGGTTGCCACCTCCTCTGGGTTTGACCCGAGTTTGACCTCGGCAGGCCAGGAACCGTCATGTATGTTCAGCGTGGCAGTGGTTGTTTTGTGCAGAGATTTGGTACCGGTGTCGCTGTGTTGAACTTTATTCCAGTTTACTGCACAGTTTTGAAAGACCTTGCCTAACTGAGACAAACATCCGCGTGTGGTCAACCGTGGAAAAAGGTGGTGATGACCGCAACACAACACGGCAACGAGCGCGAAAACCTACGCGGCGGCAGCCGCAGTCTTGCGTTTACCTCGTTGCGTTGAGCGCCGTGTCGTCCGCGTCGCTGTCGGCAGGAGGAGCGGAGGACCCGTTCGGGGGCGTGCGCAAGATGGGCCTGCTGCTCAAGCGACGACGCATGAAGACGTGGAAGGAGTACTTCTGCGAGCTGACCGCGTCCGAGCTACGCCTGTACCTCCCGGACGGCCGAGCCGCCGACAACCCCGCGCCGCCGCCTTCGCCGGTCGACCCGGCCGCCCCCGCGGGAGAGGCGGCGCGACCTTTCGACGGCGCTCCGGGCGAGAGGCCTGGCCACGGAGCGGTGGCGGTGTCGCTGAACGACGGCTACGTCCTGCACAAGGCGTACTCGCTGCGGCTGTGCCAGAGCGTCGCCCTGCTGGGCCTGGCCAAGCTGTCGGTGTACGCCGCGCCGGCCGACTGCCTCGAGCTGAGCTTCGCCGGACACAAGCTCTTCTTCCAGGCGGGCTCCGCCGACGATGCCGAGGACTGGGTGGAGAGGCTGCGGGAGGTCCTGCACGAGATGGGGCACCGCGCCGTGGATGAGTGACGGCGTCTCAGTCGGTCGACCACGCGGCAGCTCTGGGTCTGTGCCGTGAGACGCTGCAGGCGAGCCTTCGACGCTTCGGTCTGGCCTCATAGTGCACCTGGCCTGGCACACGCGCAATGGTGATGTCAATGCCGGTTCGTGGCAAATGGCGGTTGTTGTAGGTGGTGCTGGTGGTGATGTTGATGATGATGTTGATGATGATGTTGGCTGGTGGTGGTGGTGTAATGATGGTGGTGGTGGTGATGGTTGAGGTTATGGTCATTGCGCTGGTAGTGGTGATGGTTGAGGTTGTGGTCATTGCGGTGGTGGTGGTGTTTGTTGTTGTGATGGTGGTGGTGCTGATGGTTGAGGTTGTGGTCATTGCGGTGGTGCTGGTGGTGTTTGTGACAGTGGTACATGCAACAAAAGCAGAATCCTCTTGGGACAAAAATAGACTCAGTGACGTTTCACTGGGTGCACATGCACATGTACGGCAGCCTTCTGTCAATCCACTGCTGGCTGAGGGGACGAGGGCCTCCTCACGTCGCGGCTTGTCGAAGGCAATGAGCGTAGACTTGGCAGCACAGAAGTACAGTACTTGACAACAATGGATTTTGCTGCCCGGCCCATTGCTGCCCGCAACGGGGGCTACCTGTGGGATTGTATCCAACACACAGTTGCTGTTTGCGCCGGGTGTGCTCGTGGTGGTGCTGGTGGTGGTGGTGTGGTGGTGGTGGTCGTGGTGGGGTTGGTAACTCATGCAGGGATCGGCACGAGCACCGGACTTTGAACATGCAAGGATAGGAGGTGGCCAGGAGATGGCAGTGGAGCAAGTATGATGATCACCTTCTACCTGTAACATAGACAAAGATCCCCCGAGTAGCCTAAACAGACCTGTTGGGGCAAGTGCCGTTAGCCCCCACGAAAGCCGGCACGGCTCGCAAGGGGGTGGGTGGACAGCACCACGCCCGGCCGCCTTTGTCTCCCTAGTGGCGATGGTTGCACAACTCACCAGGTACTCATTTGAGGCTGAATCGACCTAGGGGAGACCCAGGACCAGGTCAGATAATCGTCACTGGTGTTGGCCTTGAGCTGGAATCGAACTCTGGTAGGCAGGTTTGTAGCGCAGCGTGCTAACCTCTATGACTACCGCTGCCCATCTGCTATCTACGGATACGCACACAGACACGTTGTTAAGAGTTATACTCAAGGTATACTAGAGGTTGGGGGAGAGGTTGTCAGGCGCTACAGATTCCTCCCACTCATGAAAATATAAATCAAGGAAGTGGTCGAATTTCCCAAGCGGGACACTCGTAAGAGGGCATCTTGAGACTCAGCGAAGCCTCACCTGGGTAACGCCTCACCTGGGTAAATCAACGACTAGGGGACTCAAAGACGACGGTGATGATGATGGGGTTGGCTTCGTGCATGATCTCTTTATTTAGCATCCCTCCCAGCAGTGACATCACACAGTTGTTGTACGGGTGCCACGTCATGATACAGGCAGCTCTCCGTTGAGAACTGTCACGACTCACTCTGCACCACCCTGCGTGGATGTCCGCGATCGATGATGTCACGCCAATGGCACACCTTTCGTACGGCCTGCACGACAATCAAATCCACATTTTCAAACGTCAGATTTGGAATATTGCTAATTCAATAAAGAAAAGCTGCATTTATATTCTTGGTTCTATCGGTAAAGTCACGTAGAAGGGAAACAATAAAATAAAAATATACATATAATAGTTTTTTTATTACTTTTTTTATTATTTTATTGTTTCCCTTCTACGTACCTTTACCGAAAGAACCAAGAATATGAATCCCTGCAGTCACGATAGCTTTAAATCAAAAAGCTACATTTGTTCCAGTGTTATACTTTTTTGGTGTGCAGTCATTCATTGATGGCCAAGGTGAGACCATCAACTCGATTAAACGTGGCCGAAACCTGGATTCAAACCCAGACTCTCAGCGGTGCTGGCACAGCGTTAACCCCGTGCGCCACCTTGCCACCCTAAATGGATAACCAATCTCACACATACACGCACACTCTAAGACACACGCGCGCGCATATGGCACGTGTGTAGGTAGATGTCCTTGTTCAAAGATGGGGTTTGTGCAAAAGCTTAGAAGAGTTCAAAGGTCAGATTGATAGTGATTTCCCAATTGTCTTAATTGCAAAAACCCACCTACCATGACTGTTTAATATCTCCCTCTCAACCTCGATTCTTCCTGAAGGTCAGATCTCCGTTTCAAATAAACACGTTGTTACTTTTAAACAGCCTGTTAATTTGTGTGTATGCTCACTGAAGCAATAAATGTGACAAGTCACGTCGATTCCAAGTCCTTCTGCGTGTGCTGGTTATGCTCTTCTACTGGTACAATACATAGCTATGTGTATTATCTAATCACTGCAGGACATCTCAGTGGGGCACCACGGTGGCTAGGAGATGTTAACTACATCGCCTGGTATACAGGAGGTCGTGGGTCCGATCCCGCCCTGACGCCTGTTGCTTATTTTGAGTGTGCGTGTTCTGTCCGTGGTCAGGTGGATTTGCCACGTGACCAGCCACTCCCTTTAGCTGTTATTCGTGGCCAGGTCGCTTCTGACAAAAGAGCTACATGGCTCAGTAGACCTCACCTGGTGAAATAGAAACTGTAGTAGGGTACACTGAGCTGCTTTGACAACCCTTGTCCCTTCCCCTCGCTACGACTTCCTTATCTTCCGTCTACAAATGCAGCCCACTAATGACGCTGCTCAACACGGGATTAGCGAGGACCCGACTCCACCATAATTGTGCCATTAATCCTGAGCAAAGAGGGCACTCGCCAAATGGCAGAGCCCTCAAATTAAACGATCGCTTGGCCAAACCCACGACCGCGAGCCCAGAGCCCCAACGCTCGCAGCCGTCACCATAGCTGGGTTGCAACCCTTGACGATGGGCGCCTTTAATTTTCAACTGTAGATGAAAAACCGGGACATGTTTTACAAATTAGCCGAGGTCTTGTTACCGAAACTGTCAAGGGTAATTATGAAGAAAAGTTCGGCTCAAATGCCCGCCAGAGCTCAGCAGCGGATCAATTCTTGCCGCCGAAACACAGATGCCAGACAATTCGCGGGGCTGTCCGGCTCAGACCACTACAGGTGGGCAACCCAAATAACGTCGTGGGATTGGTTCGGATTTTATCTATTTCTCGAATGTCCCCCGTGAGATGGAACGCCTCTCGTTTGCAAGGGGTTCTCCTGGGTGCCCAGTGACCCATCCATGGCAAGCACGTGACGACATGCGTACACACTTTTGAAATCTGCATGATAGTTGTCTACTCGACGGTCTCGTTTTAGTTACCATCGCTTCAAAATGACGGTGGTAAACATTCCACCCTCCCCCAGCACCCTCCTCCACCTTCACCCATAGTTCAATAACTTATCACGATAACTACGTCACGACTTTCGTCGAGAATTCCAACTCTTTGTTTTACTTTGCGGTGCATCGCGGCTGCACGGATCACACGAACTAATTACGCACAATATACACACACGTGTAGATACACGTCCATTAACCACACGCACGCGTCGATGCATGTGTCGTGAGCGTATGCATCGAGTCTACTTCTTGCATGGTAACGCCACTATCAGAAACAATCTTAAATTGTTGGTAAAAAACGTCTCGCTAGGCAATGCTAAGCACTCTTGTGCGTGGATGGTGATGGGGTTGGCGACCATGTAGGCTTCTGCGAGGATACGCTATCATCAGATGGTAGCACAGCAACACTCAATATCGTCCGTGCGCCCCTCCCTTCATCAACCCGCACGAACCAGCGCGGTGAAGTATGGTCAGAGGAACCTCGCGACCTGTACGAGCGTGGTGGGGAGAGGCTTTCAGATGGACTTCTGCGCACATTTAAATCATCTAGTTTGAGAACTCAATTCTTTAGAACTGATTTTTGTGCTTAGTTTGTTGTCCTTCCCCCGCACCTCCAATCAGCACGGTTGGCTACGTACGGTGCGAAAGAAGTTCAACTTATCTCCCTCCAACAGTGGCCTGACAAAGGGGCGGTGTACGTGTGCGCACGCATACATATTTCACACAGGTTGGTTACGATGTTGGCAGACGGTGAATATGATGTTGATGGGGCCCACCGACATAAACGTCGACGCCAGAGGAAAGGCCAATGGTGATGTTTACAGCGACGCAACCGGTACTCGTTTAAGGCTGAGCTGACCCAGAGGAGGCTCAGTTAAAGTATCACACGCCACTGGTGTTAGCCGAGGCTGAGAATCGACCTGCTGGGGTTCATAGCGCTTGGGTGCCAACTCGCTCGGCTCGTGCAGACAGACGCACAATCCCACACATGTCATAGCATGTTTGTAAAACATTCTCCCAGCGCCGTGTGCGAGGCATGTGTCTCTCGCGTGCGCGTATCCGTGGCAGGTCACCCTGCCCTGCCTCTCAGCTGATGAGGGGTCTCAACCCACAATTTGTATCCATTCCTTAAGGTCGTTAATCACGTAATTATTTTGGCATATGTAATCTGTATTGGGGGTTTTCCTGCAGTAAACAGACTCTAATTAGAGTCGTGTTTTTTTTTGCTGATGGCCTGGTTTGTGTGAGCGTGCATGTGTGAGAGCACGTGCTCGCTAACAGTACTTGCACCAACAGTCGATTCAGGCTACAAAGGTGATATTATTTTGTGCAAGTGGGCAGTGGTGGTGTCGCGATTAGCGCACTGCGCTACGAACCCGGCGACCTGGGTTAGATTCCCGCTCACGGCCACCAGCACCGATGACGATTTTCTCGAACCGGTTTTGGGCCTCCCCCAGGGCGGCTCAGCCTCAAATGAGTACGTAGTGCGGATACGGAAGCACCGTCACTGGGGAGACAAAGGCGGCCGGACGTGGTGCTGTGTAGGTGAATGTGCGTGAGGGTGAATGTGTGTGGGGGAGCGAGAGTGTAGCGGTTAACGCACCCCACTTCAAAATCAGCTGCCCGAGTTCGATTCCCGCTCACAGCCAACATCACGAATACCTAAACCGGTCCTGGGCCTCCCCTAGGTCGGCTCAGCCTCAAATGAGTACCTGGTGCAGTGCTTAAACATCAGCACTGGGGAAACAAGGGTGGCCCTGTGCGATGCTGGTCACCCACACCTCTGTGCACCGTGCCAACGTTAATAGGTGCTCGGTAACAGCACTTGCCCCAAGTCTGTTAAGGCTATTCGGGGGATCTTTGTCTTTGTACATGTGTGAGCATGCTTGTGTGTGTGTGTGAGCATGTGCATATATGCACGTGTCAGTGTGTGTGCGTGCATGTGCTTGTTTTGGCTTTTACAACGATGCCTTAGTAACCACACAGAGGTGCACACACTGCCCAGAGCACCGCTGATAGTGGAATTGCATTCTAGACAAAGCACAGAGAGAGAGAGTCCATTGCCTGAGAAAAGCTTCAGCAAGAGCCAGGATTGCCAATCCATGTAAAGTACACACGGGAACAATTTTTTTATTGAGATTACAAAGCCGATCGTGAGTGGTGTCAGTAGTTGCCATTTGCTTTGCACACCACTTTGTAGATTGTCCCGGCTTTTGCATGGAGTGTAAGATTTGCTTAGAGCCCTTTCTCAACCCATGGGGGCTGTTTGACCATACTTCAGCGCGCAGGTCAATGCGGGTTGGTAAATAGCGGGCACAGGACCTGTACATATATGTTTGTATGTTGAACTTCTTTCGCACCGTACGTAGCCAACCGTGCAGCAAATCGGAGGTGCGGCGCAAGGACAACAAACCAAGCAAAAAAAAAGACGTAACTCGACACTGACGTTAGCCGCGGCCGGGGATTAAACTCGAGGGTCTGGGTTAAAAGGGCAATGCGTTAACCATTGCGCCACCGCTCGAACCCCTTGGTATTTTAATCTTTGATTTGAAAGACTTTTGTTTGAGTCGCGTTGGTCGTGGTAGTTGTCTGAGCCTACCATGTACACAGCCCTGTTCAATATTGACTTCCGTTGCTGTGTAGTCGAGGTGCTGTGGTTTTTGACCCCCCCCCAGAGATTCCATTGACTGTCCCAACTCGAGGCTGGGAACAACAAGAGTTTGGTTTAACACGTAGGCGGCTTTCGCGACCAATATCATCTGTAATGCAGCTTTTTGTTGGGTTAGATCGCGTAACTATATAAATGTGTCGTTAAACCCGCCACCACCCGACACAGCCAACTAGTGAGGGTTGTCACGTGAACAGAACGTGCCAATGCGTTACTAGTACATCACTAACCGGTGTGTTGGAGAGCAAAGCCACAACATTCACAATCTGAGTACATTCACAACTTCTTGGTTATTTCGGTAAAGTCACGTAGAAGGGAAATAATAAAATAATAAAAATAAAACATAATAAAATAAAATTATCACGACGTTTCGGCCACAACACAAGCAGCCGTTGTGTTGTGGCCGAAACGTCTGGAGAATTTTATTTTATTATGTTTCATTTTTATTATTTCCCTTCTACGTGACTTTGCCCGAAATAACCAAGAAGATGAATCCCTGCAGTCACGAAAGCTTTAAATCGAAATTTACAAAGTCTTGAGTTTGCCGTCTTGTTTGCGTTGTCTATATATTCTGCGATCACCATCATACAGTCCTGTCACACGGTTTTGAAACTGAGGTGCCCAGAGAAAAGCCACGTCGTGCAGGGAGATAGCTATGTTTAAAGGTCCACACGGACTGATTCACAGACACATCTGCTGTGCTGCCGTCTGCTGTCCTACCATCTCCTGGCTGCCTCTCACAGCCCAGCAGGTTTGGGATGTTCAAGAATCTTCCTGTGATCCACCAACCTCGCACGAGCCCGCGGATGTGCCTGTTTTAATAGCACGTGGGTATCATCAAATACCAGCATCCGGTGAAGTCGTCATGCATGCTGCTGCGTTCCCTCTGCTGTACCCTCCCTGAGCCATGAGGGCTATTTGACCATACTTCAGGTCAGTGCCGGTTGATGAAGCTTCCACGTCCATGACTGCAGAAGCACGGGAGCACGGTACTCTTCTTCTTGGTTCTTTCGGTAAAGTCACGTAGAAGGGAAATAATAAAATAATGTTTAAAAATTACATAATAAAATACAATTCTCACAACGTTTCGGCCACAACGCAAGCAGCCGTCCTCAGGTGAAGAACAGGTCTGTTGGAGAGACAGCGTCTGAATGAGCACCACCAATCTTGGCAGCGTATATTTAAGCTGGGTTGGAGGGGAAAGGGCGCCTTGACAAAGGAATTTGCATATCAAGAGAAATTTAGCATATTTATGGGAAATGCAGATATGGGATTAGAAGATGAATCCCTGCAGTCACGAAAGCTTTAAATCGAAATTTAACCGCCTGTTTTAATAGCACGTGGGTATCATCAAATACCAGCATTCGATGAAGTCGTCATGCATGCTGTTGCGTTCCCTCTGCTGTACCCTCCCTAAGCCATGGGGGCTATTTGACCATACTTCACCGCGCTGGTAAGTGCCGGTTGATGAAGCTTCCACGTCCATGACTGCAGAAGCATGGAAGCACGGTACTCTGTAGGACAGGGCTCCGAAACCCGTGGGTCCGGAGCCGCATGCGGCTCTTGAAGGACTGCTGCTTCGTGACGTGTTTATTAAGGGACCGCCACCGTCTCGTATTCACCATCACCACCACCACCACAGGTGCATTGTGGCTCTTGAAATATTGAGGGGTTTTTGTTACCGAATTCGAAAAAAATGTCTCGTTGTTGTTGTTGTTGTTGCGTGTCTGTGGGTCTCTATGCGTGTCTGTGGGTCTCTATGCGTGTCTGTGGGTCTCTATGCGTGTCTGTGGGTCTCTATGCGTGTCTGTGGGTCTCTATGCGTGTATGTGGGTCTCTATGCGTGTCTGTGGGTCTCTATGCGTGTCTGTGGGTCTCTATGCGTGTATGTGGGTCTCTATGCGTGTATGTGGGTCTCTATGCGTGTATGTGGGTCTCTATGCGTGTCTGTGGGTCTCTATGCGTGTCTGTGGGTCTCTATGCGTGTCTGTGGGTCTCTATGCGTGTCTGTGGGTCTCTATGCGTGTATGTGGGTCTCTATGCGTGTATGTGGGTCTCTATGCGAGTCGTCAAGTAAATTGTGTTCTAGATAAGGGGGCGTAGAGGGTGGGGGGGGTGTAGACGTATCTACATCACGGGGTAAAAGCCACGGCCGTGTCGGTGGAGATTGTGCGAGGGCAGACGTCGCAACTCCAAAGTCCTCAGAAGCAGGTGCGGCCATTAGCGATAATTTGCGCGGATTGCAGTGGAGAGTAATTTGGCCATTAGCGACGACGATCGCACCTGCGCGGGCTGCCTAGGCTGCACCGATGCCTCATTTACCGCTACCGCTGCTGCTGCTGCTGCATCGTTCTCTCTTTCTTCTTCAGCCCCACCACCCATCCCTTCCATCTCCCCCCCCCCCAGCCGGTCGGCGGCGAAAGTGGCTGAACTCAACAAACAAACAAAATAATAAATGCGAATGGGTCACAACAAATGAATGTTGTGAGATGCATGCATCTCCTAAGTCTCGATTTAAAGCTGTCGTGACTGCAGGGATTCATCTTCTTGGTTCTTTCGGTAATAATAAAATAATAAAATAACACAAATATTTTAGTATGTTTTATTTTTATTATTTTATTATTTCCCTTCTACGTGACTTTACCGAAAGAACCAAGAAGATGAATCTCCTAACTCGTCACGTGGGGCATAAATCCCAAATTGGTCGGTGTCCTCATCCAAAAAACAAACAAACAACCTCAACCAGCCAGAGTCAGAATCCCACAACAGCCACAGTCACGACTCGTTCGACAACACAGTTGTGATTTTTAGCATTTAGCTGCTGCTGCTGCTGTTGTTGCTAAACGTCGCATCGTCGTCACAACCACGACTCGTGCACACTCACTCATCCCTGCCTGCTGCCACGCACGAGGAGTCCCCTTTGAAGCGGAACGTTTTGTTGACGTCGCTCCAAATATCGTGGGGTGACCCTTCTGGCCAATTCTGACCTCACCCCCACCCCCCCCCAACCAGGGTTGGCGTCACAAGCGACAAGCAGAGTGCAGACTGAAGGGCACTGGGACATCGTTGCCATCAGAAGAAGAATAAGCATATCATATTCTTTGGTTCTTTGGTAAAGTCATGTAGATAGAAAATACTAAATATAATTTCAATGAAATACAATAAAAATAAAAAATGAAAGCAAAAAACCCACGACGTTTCGATCGCAACACAAGCGGTCTTCATCAGTCTTTCATTTTTTTATTTAATTTATTTTTATTTTCTATCTACGTGACTATGAATTGCAAGAATATGAATTCCTGCCGTCACGAAAGTGTGAAGGCAAAATTTCATAAGCACATCACTTGCGGATCAGAAACATGGACATTGACGAAGAAAATGCAACAAAAGAGTCAAAGTGTGCCAAGAGGTGCATGCTCTCATACAGCGAGCGGTTCTTCCTAACCGGGGGTGCGAGATGCCCTTTCTGAGGCTGCAGTAAAGGTGAAGAACCACTGCTCTAATACCATACAAGCAGCCACTGTGTGACCTATTTACGTGTTTTCTGGCAACCCCTCCGAGACCACTCCAATGAATTAGGAGACATTTGAAAGCCCATGATAGGTCGTGTTCACGACGTTGTAATTAACACAACTTTTACCTTTGACCCAATATCATCTGCTGCATACAACTTTCTGCTCCGGTATTGCTTATCCACTATACTATTTGCAATAACCCGGTGCATGGCATGTTTCTAAATCCTACAACAGATAGGCATAACCTGTCACGTTGAACCTTGGGGAGGCTTCCGGCGAAAATGTCATTGAATCCAGGGTTTCATTTCGGCCAGTTCTGTCGTGTTCAGTGACTAGGAAGACATTTCGACACCCAGTTCACCGCATCCAGTATCGTCACGTGCAACCCACCGTGAGATATTCGTCCCCCGAAAATGGTAGCAGTGCGGTAGTGACGTTGTGGGGGACTCCCACCTCTTCCGAGACATGTGGCCATAGTGGAAAAAGCGTAGGCCAAAGTCCCCCGGATGAGGGGCTCTCTGGAGCTCCCTCTGTTCTCACGCCAACAACAGCGACGCGAGGAAGTGAGCGCAGGGTCTGCAGCCCCCTTTGCCCTCCAGCGCGAAAGGGTGGCGAGACGTTCGGCAACGCCGAGTGGCTCTCGATCGAGCGAGCGCAGTGGGGCAAAGCTCTTTCTGGAAACAACGCGCCCGCCACGGACTTCAGCCTCGCTGTAACCCCCCCCCCCACCCACCACTCACCCACCCCCTTGCCCACCTCTGTGTGTGACCTATTTCGAGGACGCGTCCATGCAGCAGCAGCAGCATGTTCCACCCTCGTCCGCTCGCTCGCTCGCCCACGCACGCGCGTGCCGACATCCACGCCATCACGGTGCTACTCCTTTAGATAACAAAGACAAAGATCCCCCGTATAGCCTTAACATACTGGAGGGGCAAGTGCTGTTAGCGAGCACCTATGAAGGCCGGAACGGTATATGAGGGGGTGGGTTGCCAGCACCACGCCCGACCGCCGAGTTGCGATGTTTACACACCGCACGGGTACTCATTTGAGGCTGAGCCGACCTAGGAGAGGCCAGATAATCGTCACTGGGTGTTGACCGTGAGCGGCAATCGAACTCGGGTCGCCGGGTCCATAGCGCAGCGCGCTAACCGCTACACCACCGCTCCCCACTTCAGACAACACACACTTAGACACGCGCAAAACAATCAAACAAACAAACACAAAGGTCTCCCCACTTTAGCACGACACGTGTTGTTGGCGAGCTCCTGCTAATGCCGGCAGGGCGGGTGAGGCCAATGTCGCGCACATGGCGGGGTAGATATAAGGTGCGCAGGCTGTGCAACTGCACCGTGGGCCTTAGACACCGGCGGGCTACGAAGAGGAAGGCGGTTGAACGGAGAGGTCACCAGTTGATTCCGTGCGTCAGGGAGCATGCAAGGGTGTCCACCTCTTCCGCTCTGTACCAAAACCGGAATTGTTTCCCAGTCAGCCTGCCACCATCACCACTGTGTCGTAAACTTTAGTAAAGTCCAATACCACCAGAGCTCGGGGCAACGCGCTTCTTATCACCCGAACACAGATGGCAAATTCTCACACGGAGACCCAATAGACTCACACAGAGATCCACAGATTTACAAATAGACCCATGGGCCGGTGGTATCGCTATGGAGTGTGCAGGCAGCGCATCGGCACTAGGGCGCGTGATCTTGCCCTGCACCACTGCACCGGAGACTCGCTTTAGGTTAAGTTAACATAGTTGCCCCCCCCACCACCACCCCCCACCACCCCCCACCACCCCCACCCCCCACCACCCCCCACCCCCCACCACCCCCCACCACCCCCCACCACCCCCACCCTCCACCACCACCCACCCACCACCAGCCACCACCCACCACCACCACCACCCCCCACCACCCCCCACCAGGTGTTTTTCAGACAAAGATGGCCCGTATAGCCTGATTAGAAGTTTGGGCAAATGCTGTTAGCGAGCACCTACGAAGGCCGACACGGCACAGGAATGGGTTGGCTGGCCAGCACCACGCCCGGCCGCCTTTGTCTCCCCAGTGGTGATGTTTACACACCACACCAGGTACTCATTTGAGGCTGAGTCGACCTAGGGGAGAGCCCAGGACCGGTTTAGATAATCGTCACTGGTGTTGGCCTTGAGCTGGAATCGAACTCTGGTAGGCAGGTTTGTAGCGCAGCGTGCTAACCTCTATGACTACCGCTGCCCATCTGCTATCTACGGATACGCACACAGACACGTTGTTAAGAGTTATACTCAAGAAATACTGGAGGTTGGGGGAAAGGTTGTAATGCGCTACAGATTCCTCCCACTCATAAAAATATAAATCATGGAAGTGGCCGAATTTCCCAAGCGGGACACTCGTAAGAGGGCATCTTGAGACTCAGCGAAGCCTCACCTGGGTAGAGCCTCACCTGGGTAAATCAACGACTCGGGGACTCAAAAACGACGGTGATCATGATGGGGTTTGGCTTCGTGGATGATCTCGAATTCGGGTTTCCGAGATCCCAGCGCGGTGGAGCGCTGTCCCGTACGCTACCGCTTTCCCAACGGCGCATTGGGACAGGCACACAATCAACAGTGATAACGCTGCAAGCATTGATAGTGGGGGGGGGGGGTTTAAATGTGCAGCTATGGAAAAATAAATAATTTACAGTATTAACATTCGCCTGATTGATGAGCTATGTGCAAGCAAAGCTGCAAGGGTGTGTGTGTGTGTGCGTCTGCGTTCATGGGGAACGGTGGCACAGTGGGTAACGCACTGCACGGCGAGCTCGGCTAACCGAGTTGGATTCCCGCTCACAGCCAACATCGGCGAGGCATATCTGAACCCGTCCTGTGCCACCCATACATTTACTCAGCCTTAAATGGGTATCTGTCGCAGTGTGTAAAACATCAGCGCTGGGGAGACAAAGGCGGCCGGGCGTGGTTCTGGCCATTCTCACAAACAGCACTTGCTCCGACAGAATTGTAGATGCGCAGAGCAACAACTGCAACTTCAAGCCAGATAATCGGTGTTGGCCGTGAGCGGGAATCGAACCCGGGTCGCCAGGTTCGGAGCGCAATCGCGCCAATCGCTCCCCCGCTACTCGCAGCAACCACCAACAACTACCAACAACAACAACAACCACCACCACCAACTACCAACAACAACAACAACAACCACCAACAACTACCAACAACAACAACAACAACCACCACCAACTACCAACAACAACAGCAACCACCACCAACTACCAACAACAGCAACCACCACCAACTACCAACAACAACAACCACCAACAACTACCAATAACAACAACAACAACCACCAACAACTACCAACAACAACAACCACCACCAACTACCAACAACAACAACCACCACCAACTACCAACAACAACAGCAACCACCACCAACTACCAATAACAACAACAACAACAACGGTGGCCAAGTTGTCAATGTGCATTTCAAAAACACGACGGTGCACCCACGAGCACGTGCGAGTCACAGTGTGAAGCCACGCACACACCCGGACAGACGCGCAGAAAATAAATAAACTACCGCGAGACTGAGAAGAACGCGCACTGCAAGGAGCTCAGGGCCAGTGGTTTGTTTGCACAAGAGATACCGTCCCGGCCTCTATTTGCCCACTGTGGGGGTGGATGTTGAACGTTGAACACGGGTTAGGGAGTGGAGGTGGGGGGGCTGGGGCTGGTTTGGAGAGAGGGGTGGGGGGACGCGGCGAGTGTTGAACATTGAACTCGTGAGCGGTTGGGGTGGCACATAGCAGTGCAGCGTGGACTAAGCTCTAGGCTCACGTGAGCAGAGCCCCGGCTTGCTGCGTCTCTGGCAAGGTCACGGGATCACCAGCCACCACCACCAGCTGCTGCTGCTATTGCTGGGGTGGAGGCTGTACCCTGACAATTCACGTGACGGTCCCCAAAACGTCAAAAGTCTCCGTGAGTGGGACACAACAAGTCTCTCTGTCGGACGTCCCAATACTGAGACATTTGGCAGTGACGGCATACCACGTCGTCCACTGTGACCTCTCGATTTGGCTGCGGCTGCCGGTCGCCACGGTGGCCATGAGATGTTAACTACCTCGCCTGGTGTACAGGAGGGCGTGGGTTCGATCCCGAACCTGACGCCTGCAGTGTATTTGGAATTTGCGTGTCTCTCTCCCCGTGGTCGCGTCGATTTTTCTCCGGGTCTTCAGGTTTTCCCTCCACATGTAGAGACACGCGTCTAGAGCCTTTGGCCGCTAGACATTTCCACGTGATAAGCCACTTCGTTGAGCTATCATTTGTGGCCAGGTCGCTTCTGAAAAAGAGCTACGTAGCTCAGTGGGCCTCACCTGGCAAAATAAAAATAGTTGGTTTCTTTGTCTAACATCAACCCAGTAAATTTTCAGTGGGAAATTAAGCCCCTACGTATTTACCCGTACCCACATGTATGTATCCATGATTAGGAAACGTGGCTGGATTTTTTAATAGGTAGTAGTAATATTCTCTTCCCGTCACATTCACCCCGAATCAGATGTGCAAAGATTTTGAAAACAAAAAATATAATTGTGCCACGTGGCATAACATTGTGCCACGTGGCATGGAAAACTCACACGCCACTCTCCTAGCACTCAGACGGTAAACACGCTTTCTTCCACTCACCGCCGAGCTCAGTGTATCGCTATCTCACTCGTCCACTCACTCTCTTACTCACTTTCTCACACTTTCTCTCGCTGCTCACTCGCACTCACTTTCTCAATTCTCCTACTGCCTCTGTTGCTCACTCACGAAACACTCAAACTCACCCACTCTCAGCTCACTCTTTCTCACTCGTTCACTCTCCCGCTCATTCTCCCGCCCACCGGCTCATTCAACTCCCATCAGAGTACAAAGTTCACGAGTTCTTGAGCCAATAGCGAACATGAACAGCGGGGGGTGGAACCCAGGATAACAAACAAACAGCCGTACTCGATAGCAGGTCAAGAGTTGATTCTTTTTTCAATGTCGATGCCTCGACCCGCTCGCTCAAATTTAAGCTCGAGAACTGTGGATCGATTGATTGGAGCAGCGCCCAACGACTGGGATTGAAAAACAATACAAGTTTGGACATGGGCCCTGATATTGAATTGAATGTGTCCTTACTTCTGTGAATTCTCCTCCGTTATGTCAAAGAATACATCATCGCAATCGTAAACGTCGTCTTTATCATCGCGATCATTGTTGTTGTTTTCAGCATCATCATCACCATCGTTGTCATTATGACCAACATCTGCTTCATCGTAGTCGCATTCAGAATCAAAATATGTATTTAGAGTGAAGGAATCCGATGAGCCCTGAAGCTCTTTTTCACCGAGGTCCAGTAGGGGCAGATCGGCGAGGTACAACAACAAACAATGCAAAACAAACACAATAGGAGTGCAAAATATAGAAAAGGTAAGCAAGTCACGAAAAACAAATATCATTTTAAAAAACTTCGTTAAAGTACAAATTGCAACGGGAGATAAATTCCTGCCGACTTTTAGACACCAACTGCAAGCTTGGGCAAGGCAGCAAAACAACAACAACAACAGTCCCAGACCGCACCAAGACAATATAATAACACATCACAATCGAACAATCGATACGCGGGCAAAACTATCGATACATTCACCAAAGCAAAAACAACGCTGCACCATCATACGTCTCGAATCAACGCATTAATCACACCTCCCTCCCCTCCAACCACCCACCCACCGCCTCCAAAAGAAATACAAAAAATCCTCAAGTAGCGAACAACGTTGCTAACGAGACGGCTAATGGCCTGGGCTGCCGCTCCTCTCAACGGAAATCGATCAGCGACAACAAAAGGATGAAGAGAAGCGGGCGATGGATTCCGTGGCCGCATCGCCGAGAACCGACGGCACACACACACAACATAATAATACTAATAATAAATCAGGGGACGCTTCAGCCCGAGATGATTGAATTGGCTGCAGCCTGGCCCACGCCACTAACAACAGGGAGCCACGGCCCGCTGTTGATATCGGTGAGTTTAACGCGTAGTAGGAGGCTTTCGCGGCCAATATCATCCATAATACACGGTCTTTTTGTGGGGGGTTAGATCGCGTAATTATACAAATGTGTCGTTAAACCCGCCACCACCCGACGCAGCCAATTCGTAAGAGTAAATGTTGTGGCTTTCTCTCCAACACACAACCGGTTAGTGCTGTACTAGTGACGAATTGGCACGTTCTGTTTACGTGACAACCCTTACTCGTTGGCTGTGTCGGGTGGTGGTGGGTTGAACGACACGTTTCTATATTTACGCAAGCCAACAGAGGTCGTCCCCACCCCCGACGCAGGAATGAGAAATTTCCACCACTGGCTGATGGGCTTTAAAGAGGAGGAGGTTGTCCTGTGGAGATACTCATCCTGGCCATAGGAATGTCGAATTTCCACCACTTGCGCGAGGTCGTCGACAGGAGACGATTACAGCCTCATGGCTCGTTTGAGCAGGAAACCAGTTCGGCTAGATGCGGTAAACATCCAACATGACCCATGATTCGTCGAAATTAGTGGAGCTGTCGAGGAGGAGTTCTCCACATGAACATACAGGTTAGCCGTCTAGTATGCAGATTGTTATTGTTGTTGACTAGTGGCGCGATGTTCACTACCTCGCCAGGTATGCAGGAAGTCGTGGGGAACGAACCCGACCCTGGCGCCTGCTGCTGCATATTTGGAGGTTGCGTGTCTCCCTCTCATCATCATCACGGTGGCTAGGAGATGTTAACTACCTCGCCTGGTCTACAGGAGGTCGTAGGTTCGATCCCGACCCTGGCACCTGCTGCTGTATATTTGGAGGTTGCGTGTCTCTCGCTCGGTGGTCGCATAGATTCTTCTCCGGTTCCTTCGCTGTATCCTTCGACATTTAGAGAAATGCGTTTAGACTATTTGGCTGCTATACATCTCCACACGACGACGAGCCACTTCGTTGAGCTGTCATTTGTGGCCAGGTCGCTTCTAAAAAGAAGAGAGACCTAAGTAGCTCAGTGGGCCTTACCTGGTAAAAATAAAAAAATATAATGATTTAGTTTAGTTATAAATTTCGATTTAAAGCTTTCGTGATTGCAGGGATTCATCTTCTTGGTTCTTTCGGTAAAGTCACGTAGAAGGAAAGTGATAAAATAATAAAAATTCAACATAATAAAATAATTCTCACGACGTTTCGGCCACAACGCAAGCAGCCAACCTGAGGACGGCTGCTTGCGTGACGTGACTTTACCGAAAGAACCAAGAAGATACTTATACATTGTTATTCTCCGGACTGACTTTCAAATGTTTGGCTCGAGACGATTGCCTCACTCGCAGCAGCAGCAACACCGGAGCGTTCATGACGACGCCGCAGTGCGACGTTCCGTGGCCAAACGATAACAATCACAACAATAAATGACGACGACAGCAACAACAACAACAACAGCGCCCACCGAAGACGCAACGTCGCGGGCTTCGTGTCGGCCGCAGGTTTCCCGCACCCCACTGGGACCGCGGGCTCCGTGCGTGCGAGCTCCGTGCGAGCTCCGTGCGAGTCGCCGTGACGCGACACGGGACGAACAAAGCGACCCCGGAACGCGGCGATGGGGAGCGATTAAAGTTCGCAGAGTCACGCAACGACTCCGCTCTCAAACGTGGAAAGCGCGGCGTTGAAAGTCGCGTTTTTCTTATCTATCCAGTCTGCTGTGCAGTAGCTAAACGTGAATAGTTCCTATGACCACTGTTTCATTGCTTTTATGGCTTTATTTTGGGGATTTTGGATAAGTTTTTTGGTTTGGCCATGTTTGTTTGTTGTAGTACAGAGTTAGACTGATGGCCTTAATCTAAGTTGTCTTGTGGTTGTTGTTGTTGTTTGACTTGCATCCCACTGGGATTTTTGCACATTATTGTGTACGGTGCTTTTTCTGCAATATTTTACTATCTTTTCTTGGATTTTCTGTTTGCACTTAGTCACATATTCACTTTAAGATGTTTTTTGTTCATGTTTTAGTTTTTTGGCTCACAGGGCTATACCTAATAAATGAACTTGAACTTGAATATACATTGTCGGTATCCTGCCCAAGTCTACTTACTTAAGATGTCTCTGACTTGCGTTTGTTCTCTGATCCATGTGTTCATCTGGCTGTCTCTCAAGAGTCATTCCAAGCGTGCGTCTGCTCCGTGCTTCTGCGCACACTTTTCAGCTCGTATCTCAGTTGCGGTGCGCAGCCCTTTGTCAATCTGCTACAGGATAAAGGTCTTGGACACGCTGTTACGGCGGTGGGGGATTGTTGGACCGTACTTCACAGCGCTGCTCGGTGCAGCTTTGGCGAAGAGCGTTTCAGAAATCGTTTCAAAAATCGCTCGCCACTGATGTTTTGTCGTGGCCAGGAATCCAACATATAGTCACCGACTCCAACGTGCAGTGCGCTAACCACTGTGCCACCGCTCCAACCTACTGATTCAACATCTCAAATTATCTTTTTTTCGTTTTCTTATAGTAAGGTTGAAGCAAATATTGTTGATCAGCAGTGGTTTTTTTTTTTCAATATTGTTTCAGAGCTTGCCTGTGGTATCACAATGCCATTTTATTTATGAGGACAGTTTTACAGGAAGGCCTCACTGAGTCCAAACAATATTTTTCGGGAGGCCGTGCTACATCGTGCTGATCATTTTGCTGCTATCAATGTCCGCGTGAAGCCACTTTCTTTGCCCTATCATTTGCGGCCAGGTCGCTTCTGAAAAGGATGCTAATAGCTCAGTGGGCTTTACCGGGGAAAATGAAACATAGTTTAGTTGTATTGGTATATGTTTAGTGATTTTATTACCTTTATTATATTTTGCACTACTATTGTGTTTTTGTACTGATTGTTGTCGTAATGTACTGACCCGCCCCTACTGGACAGCTTTATCGTTCATCGGATTCCTCCAGTATAAATACAGATTCTAATTCTGACATCGTCATGTTGGGCCAATTCCATAATCGTTTGGCATGAGGGAGAACGCCAGAGCACCCGGGGAAACCCAATGGGTGTGATGGGAGCAAAGCACTTAAAACTCTGTACTCATAGATTCAATAATCCTTAGCTGTACTGCCACATATAACACCTGGTATTTCCAGGTAGTCTACCATCCAAGCACGAACCAGACTCAAATCCGGCTTAGCTTCCGAGATCCGATGATGGAAAAAAAAATTGGCACATTCAGGGAGGTTTGTACGAAGATATAAAATGTGTACAAAATATATACTGTTTTAGTTTTCTTTCAAAATGATTGGGGGGAAAAACATTGTTAATATGTACGCTTGTAGACACGCCTGGGTGTAGACATGATTCATGCAGTGGAAATGCATTATGGTATTTACATGCCTCGTTGGCAGACGTCTGTAACGCGGTGTGAGATTGTGGTCATGTGTCTGCACAGGTGACAAATGCGTGCCCACCCAACTAGAGGAATAACGATCACAATCTAACGAGAAACTGAAACAGACCCGATCGGATAGAATACTGCAACACGATGGTGTGCGCTCGTAACATCAGATTGTGTCTTTCCAAGACCGCAAGTGGACCATAACAAGGAGGCCAGACTAAATGTTATTCCTGTGATAACAACATATTGAAATGCCAGTTTATTTGGGGAATATTTCAAGCCAGCTTATCCGTGGTACCGGCCAGAGCGACTGTGCAATGCAATACCTGGGCGTGAGAGACGAGCTGTTTTAAAAACACAAGCCAATAGGAGCGGAAACAAGTAATGTGTTTGCGTCATTTTGACGCACCGTATGGAACATGGTCAAACAACCCCTATGATCGGCACGACATGGGGAGGCCTTCATCCAGCAGTGGATTGACAAATTTTAAAAAACGCTGTATTGAATGAAAACATGACGAGAGAGTCGAAAAAGATTACTCTTTATTAATATCACCACGGTAAATTGTTGCTCATTCGATTGTTAATTGTTTTTGTATACGAATTGATTATGATTCAAGGGTCATCCGATGGGTTTTCGGGGTCGTACCGCGTGTTGATCGGCACGATTGTCCGACGTTTCCCTCCGCGTTCCTAAATCAGCTGGCAGCACGTGACAAATGGTCTCACATGCATAATGAGTAGGGTCATTAGGAAGCGATGCTTCCAAAAGAACAAACAAAAGCACCGATCTTGATTGGGTCAATTTCACCAGGACCCATTGAGACAACGCGTCTCCCTTTGCGAGAGTCACCAAGGTCAAGTAACACCACACACACAGCAGCAATTCAGAGCTAAATTACACACACACACACACAGCCATCAGATATACAAGAGATACTCAGTCGCTAATCAGCCAGAGTGAGATCCATAACCACACCGCAATCATTCGCTTCGCAGTGGAAGCATGTGAGCCGCAAAAAAGACAGAACGCACGCGCGCGCACACACGCGCATTGTCGATGTCCGCAAGGAGACACGGGGCTGTGAAGACGCCGTGGAACGGAGGCGCGCGTCGTGAAAGCGATTGCCGCTGACAAGGACACGGTACGATCAACTGGATCCGGTGCGGTACAAATATATTTCAGTTTTTTTTTAGTTTGACACGTGGACTTTCGCGACCAATGTCGTTCATAATAACGTTGTAATTTTTTTTGTTAGATCGCACGAGTATAAGCGTGTCGTTAATCCCGCCACCACCCGACACAGCCAATTAGTAAAGTTTGTCCCGTAAACAGAAAGTGGCAATTCGTTTAACTACCTCAGCCCATCCGTGTGTTGCAGAGTAAAAAGTAATATTTAAAAAATAATTAAACACGCTTTTATGAAATGTACTAGTAATGGACGAACTCCACGACTCCAGGAAGTGGCCCCGAAGCTTGTCATAACGTAAGGGGCCATGACCAATTACAGGCAACGTCAGTTGACCGTGGACAATTAGACCCAAACAGAAACATAACAAATAAAAAAGAATATTTAAAAATAAAAATAAATTCATGATAGAATATAGCAGAGGTGTGGACTCGAGTCATGTGACTTGGACTCGAGTCAGACTCGAGTCATGAATTTGATGACTTGCGACTCGACTTGGACTTGCATAACAATGACTTTGTCCCACCTCTGGAATATAGTATTGTCATCAGTATGACATAAGTATACCAAGTTTGCAGTCGATACCACATTGGGAAGTGGGTTAAAATTGAGTTACAAGATTTGAGAATACAACAACAGACAGTGTGAGTTAAATGAAAGCGTGTACAAATCCAGAATTCTGACATCATCTCCCGATGATGCTGCATGCAATTACCAGCGAAACGTCGTGCCACTCACATTGTAAATGTGTTGTGGATGTACTCTCCAACACACTAATTGGCACCTTTTGTTTACGTAACAAACCTTACTAATTGGTCGGGTGGTGGGGGGTTCACGACACATTTATATTTACGCGATCTAACCCAACAAAAAACCTTTTATCATGCATATTTTTGTTTAAACATGCACCGTGCGACAACACCAACACATCGCTATCACGATTACCATCCCCACTCATAAGTGTCTCGTGATGACAGCGCTCTCGTCCCCATCGCTCGTGTGTCTCCCTTTCACCTCGCAGATTCCTCTCTCCTTACGTCCCGGCAGGCCCCGTCTCTGTCAAGCTCAGCGGGGCCACTCCTCCGTGCCGTCGCAAGGTCACATCTGGCCCGAGCTGTCACCCAGCTCAAGTTCAAGTTCATTTATTAGGCATAGCCCTGTGAGCCATTCGGCTCTTGAAGCGGGTGCAACCGCAACAAACAAAAAACAAACACTTGAACAAAAAACATCTTAAAGTGAATATGTGACTAAGTGCAAACAGAAAATCCAAGAAAAGACAGCAAAATATTGCAGAAGAAACACCGGACACCGCTACACGCCAGAGGAGCGGGTGGCATCAGTTCGGGGTGGGCACGTAGCGCCCTCGTCAGAGGTGGTCGCATTCAGAGAGGACACGGAGGCACGAGAGGATAATGTTGTGTGTGTGTGGGGGTAGTCATGGGGTCTGTGAAAGAGAGGTGCTTAAGAAGAGTATTGCATTAGCAGAGCAGGGTATTGATGGACTGCGTAAACCACTTTGCAAGGGGACAGAAGCCACCTTTAGTGGTGAGACACGTGGTGTATTTGGGGCAGGAGTAGTGTATTTGTTGTTATTTTATGGGACGGAGAGTGGAGGCGAAGCGACTAGAAAATAAACAATCTGCAAAGATAGCGATATTGGGAATGTCCATGGAAGGACAGGGTGAGCGACGTGAACGTGTGTAATGGGACATGGCGAGAAAGTGACGTAGATGTGATCAGGAGGAGGTTTGTGATGGGTGGAGGAGGGCAGGTGACTGAGACAGGCACTGCAGTGGCACCCACGTGTCATTCACCCGCACCTCCGATTAGCACGGTTGGCTACGTATGGTGCTAAAGAAGTTCAACACAGATATATAGAGGGGTCGGCGATCAAGGGGAAGACGTAGAGCCAGGCGGATGGAGACCGTAAGAGCAGTCATTGAGGGTTAGGAGCCAATTTTTAAAAGAAGGGATCGAGCGTAAAGAATAAAGCGCAAGTGGGGCATGTTGGAATCACCAGCCCCGGTCATGATGACCTCCTGACCTTGACGTGTAGTTACTCTTACTATCACCATCAATCCTCCTGACAGGTTCTCGTGTGTATATATACACACACACATACATAAAGTGCATGCTGCCCTGTAGCCAAATGCGTTTACGAACTGTGCAATACAAAATCTGGCAAATGTTAAAATAGCCCCCTTGCTAATGGACTCGCTAAATGTGGCGCGTTTCAAGGCCACAACCAAAACCATTTTGTTGTTCGTCCATCGATCTGTCAATCTGTTTGTCCATTCCTCTGTCTGTTCATCCATCGGTCCGTCTGTCTGTCTGTTCGGTCGTCCGTCTGGGGTGCCACAGTGGTGAGATGTTAACAACCTCACCTGGTATACAGGAGGGCGTGGGTTCGATACCGACCATGACACCTGTATATTTGGAGTTTGCGTGTTCTTTTCTCTTCGGGCCTTCCGTTTGTCGACTTCACGTTTAGAAACAATATTCGTTTAGAGCATTTTGGCTGCTGTAAATGTCCACATGATAAGCCACTTTGTTGAGCAATCATTTGTGGCCAGGTCGCTTCTGAAAACGAGCATTTTTGCTCAGTGGGCCTTACCTGATAAAATGAAAACAGTTCAATAGTTTAGTTAGATAACTGATAAAAGTGGAATTGTTCTCGATGATACACGGTGGGACTTGCACATTTAATCGTGCGAAAGCCTGTCGCTAAACCTGCGTAGGTCTTCGCAGCTGAGCTTCACAGCTGCGCTCTCTGGCTGTGCCGCCACGCGTTGCGACGCACTACGTCCGACGTTTCGCTCCACGCGCAGGCACCGTCCTCGTGGAACCTTTCGTTCCCGGCACGGCGGCGCGAAACGTCGGACTACGTGCCACACAACAGCACGGTGGCAGGCACAATGAGCAAGCGCATCGGCGATAGCGACCGCCGTGTCCCTTGCACCGCTCCACGCTGGGGCTCGCTCGCTCGCCCTCTCGATCACCAACCCACAGCGACAGCAACAACAACAACAACACCGACGCTCGCGGCGCGTCTCTCATCCCCGTCTCCCCCCGCCGCCCCCACCGTCTCTCCCCACTCCTGTGCCTGCGCTTCCTTCGCTTCTTTATGCCGCACTTCAGATCCATTTGTAACCACGGCAATGAGCCAGCGGCGAGAGAGCGAGAGAGCGAGAGAGCGAGAGAGCGAGAGAGCGAGCGAGAGAAAGAAAAAAATAATGCAAGTTATAACTTTTTTTTTTCCTGCCATGGTTGTTTTTCAGATCTTTTATGCCCGAATTGTTATAATTGGGGCAGTTGCTTTCATGCTGCTATTGTTCGCCTGCAGTATCCACCGTGGATACGTTTAAAAACACACGACAACATCGCGAGACTTACGCGAATTATTTCAGCGGAGCAGTGCCAACTTATTTGACTTGATGATGATCTGCTGTACGAGCCTGACAAAGATCCCCCGTATAGCCTTGAACAGGCTGTTGGGGAAAGTGCTGTTGGCGAGCACCTATGAAAGCCGTCACTGCGCACGAGGGGGTGGGTGTCCAGCACCATGCCCGGCCGCCTTTGTCTCCCTAAGTGCTGATATTTACACAGCGCACCAATGTAGGATATTCATTTCAGGTTTAATCGACATGGGCATTACGCACCCACCCACACAAGCACGCTATTAAACGCAACGCGGCGGTCGTGCGAACCAAATCGTGGCATGCGTCATCCGAGTCAAAATGTGCTTTAATTCTCGCTCGACCCGCCAAGGTTCACGTTGATCCGTTGAGCGCGATGACACAACAACGCCATGGGTCGTGAGCAGTTCAACGCGGTCACATCCGCTGCGGTTCCAGCAAACTGGTCTCTGCTGGGCGAGCAAACCCAGAGGGCTATGCGGGCGATTGAATATTCAAGAGGTGGGTGACTTGAGCGTTCGCAGGCGCGCTACGGGTCTCGCAAGAACGAGAGTGACGATCCATACCCACAGTCTCGTGGCGTGTAATCGTGCGAGACGGTCGGTAGTGTTCCCGAGTAATCCTCGCCGATGATTTTGTTTTTGCTTGACACGTCGGCGTAGTTATAGAGTGCGCAGTCGGTGCAACTGCACAGGGGCCCCACACCCGCGGTGACCCATCCAAGTATTAAGCGGGCTCCAACCGGCTTAGTGTTTTAGATGTAAACATGTAGACCAGCCACATGCAGGTTAATTTGGTCATACACACAATCTGTCGAGATAGACATTTGTTTTGCAGAGGGGGCATCCCAAGTGCCGTATTTTCTTAAAACGTTTGTTTTTGGTTCGCAGATAAATCAATGAATGTTAGAAACCATTCGAGAGGGCAGTGGATCCCCATAACCACGACACCCCACGCATCTCTCTCCACCACCAAAAACGTGTGACGAGTGAAATTGCCGATTCATTTGGACGTGCACATAACAGGGAAGCGTTGTGGTGCTTGCACGAGGCGATGGGTTTCTCTGGGCACTCCTCGCCACGCACATCAGTTACAGTGACAATTATCTGAACTCATTTGTGGGCTTTACCGATAGGCCGTGAGTCGTTACTGCATTTGGAGAATGTTCCTTTCACTAACGATGCTTCACCAGCCTGGGAAAATATCGTTCTCTATTTTATTGTATTAGACAAGAGCCCGATAAAAGGCACGAACATTATTAAGGGAGGGGGGAGGGAGTGCAGAAACTCCACGGACGATCGGTGCTCCTGCATTCTTGGAAGGGGAGAAGATCGAGGCTCACTGCCCCACTCACGCGGTAGGCACCGCTAGCGGCGGGGACGCAGGGATTCGTGCGGGGAAGGGAAGAGGAACACAATTCAAGGGAAAGGTGTGTGGGGGTGGAGGGGATCGTTGTCTATTTTGGATTTCCGACGGCCAGGGAGCTGAGCGGTAGAGCGAGCGGCTCGCGGTCGAGACGGTTGCGAGGTTCAGATTCTGCTTGGGGGTTGACTCGGCTCATCATTTCGATGTAAAGCTTCTTTCGTGACGGCAGGGATTCATATTCTTCGTTCTTTCGGTAAAGTCACGTAGAAGGGAAATAATAAAATAATAATAAGAAACATTATAATAAAAAATGATGTCTTCTTTTTATTATTTTATTATTTCCCTTCTACGTGACGTTACCGAAAGAACCAAGAATATCAGCTCATCATCTCTCGGGGGGGGGGGGGGGGAGGTCGATTAAAAATACCTATCGCTATGTGCGGTTATCCTTTGGATATACTCGCCCCTGACATAGGAATGTGGAATGTCCGCCACTGGCCCAGGGCTGTAAAGCGGAGGATGACCACTGCATCGTTGCTCGTACGACCAGGGGGGCGGGGGGTGCACGTCGCTTGGGCCAGCCGCTCACCCAAACCCGTCCGACCGGCGCGTTCACCTTTGACCTGGAGCCCCGTCGATGGGAAACGCGCGCGCGGGGTGTGCACCCGTAACGAAGCACCTTGAGCCTTTTAATGGGCACAATGCACATCGCGATCTTTAATCATCGCGAGCCGATGCCGTGCCACGATACTCCGTCTAATGGAATGCGCACGCATTGTGCGCACGATGTTGACTCGCTTGCTGCTCCCTCCCATCTCTTTTCTCTCGCTCCCTCTCGCTCGCACCCTTTGACGAGTGATTTGTTTAGAACTTTAGAAGCAAAACGTTCGGGAGGGGGGTGGGTGGGTGGGTGGGGGGGAGATTACGGGACCGGCGTGGCGGTCGGCGGCGTCGACGGTGTCACGCCATCGCGTGAACGCGGCAGCCGCTGATCGTAGAGATGTCCCCGGTACGTGAAGTGTCAAATCTCGCGACGCGCGCTTTGCCTGCCTCGCCCGCATTGCGGAGATATTAGACATTCGATACAAATTGGGTTTTGTTGTTGTTAAACATCGGAACAAATATATACACGAGGTTTTTTTACTTGTGATGCTGCGATGCCAGTGGTGAAGACGCACAAATAAACTAAACTGTAAAACATATTTTTCTATTTTACTAGGTAAGGCGCACTGAGCGAAAGGGCTCTTTTTCAGAACCTGGCCACAAATGACAGCTCAACGAAGTGGCTCATCACGTAGTCATTGATAGCAGTAGCCAAACACTCTAAATAACAAACTCAACACATTCGCCGATCACACTTCTCTACAATGAAGTAGGGCTATTGCCCGAAACGTTGACCATGACATGCGATTATTTTAATTATTTTATTTTATTATTATTATCTGTATTCTTTGCACAAAAAATATCAAGTCCTAGGACAATGTCGTAAAAAACTTCGATAAACGTGATAATCCACCTTTAATATCCACATTCTGCAGCTAGATATTAGCTTTCTCCAATCTATTGTTTGGAAAACACCTTCCAACGTCGCCGTGGATATTAAAACACATTAATCGCTCAGCGAAGTCGTTACCACGTCCAGTGACCAATGGTCTCTAGGAATACAGTAAAAGCTTGGATTGCGAGTAACTTGGTCTGCGAGTGTTTTGCAAGACGAGCAAAAAAATTCAATAAACATTAATTTGATAAACGAGCGAGGTCTTGCAACACGAGTAGTATGTAACACGCTTTGTCTGCCGAGTGTCACGTGATCACTACTGATATACGAGTGCTTTGATATACGAGTGCTTTGATATACGAGTGCTTTGGATTACAAACACGTTTCCGGAACGAATTATGCTCGCAATCCAAGGTTTTACTGTATCTGGAAGAACCTAAAATGCAAGAAGGCTGCGGAACTCATGACGACAATGTTCAACTCTGACTTTGCCCCATTGATACAAGTTGCAATTCCACTTTTTTGAAATGTATTTTAATTGCATCATGTGCCCACAAATGGCCACACGATGGACGTAACGCATTCGCTCGTTGCGTTGCGAGGATCGCAACTCCTCTCGACGGGGCCTCTGCGAGTCGCCACGCTTTGTTTTCTTGTCTCGGGAAACTGTTCGTCTTGAAAAAAAGTTGACGATAATAGCTTTGGCTCTGTTGCTAGTTTACCTAGCCTGCCACTGTAATATATGTACATGTCGGTGTTAATATTGTTGAACAGCTATAATATATTTAACTGTTTGGATATTTGTTCATCGTAATTTTACAGTTCTTTTCTAAATCCACTGATGGAGTAAAACTCACAGTTGCGCCGTCGAGAGTGTAACTGCTCGGCCAAATAATCCATGGCGAACCGTGGCCCATTCAATTGAATAAAACTTCATTTTATGTTTCTATAGACATGAAGAGGAGACGAAGAAAGGGTGAAACCACTATTCGAACCAAAATTGCGTAAACAATTGCTGCGAATTACAGTCGAGCTTTCCCCTCCTCTATCATCACGACTGCTGCCTGAATTCCGTGCGAGTCTAATGTCACTGGGCACAGTCAAGGTTTCTCCCCGTCTCTCTCCGTCTCTCCCTGTCTCTCTGTCTCTCCACATATCTGCATGCCCCCCCCCCCCCATGTCTCCCTGTCTCTCTCTGTCTTTCTCTCCCCCCATTTTTCTCCAAACCCTCCCCCACAGCCTCCTCCCCCCATGTATCCCTGTCTCTCCCCACCCACCCCCCCGTATCTCCCCCCCCCATTCCCGTCTCTCTGTGTCTCCCGTACCCCCATCTCTCCCCGTCTCTCCCTTGTTTTGTTCCCATCTCCGCTCCGTGAGCAGCCGCGAGACGGAGTCGAGGAGGCAATCAATCCGAGTTAGCACGGCACCGCGTAATGACCGCAATACACAATCCGCCGTGGCACGAACCATTACATCTTAATAACAGCCGGGGACCATTACAGACCGGGTCGCGCCGGCCGCGGTGAATTAACCGCTTTCATCTCAACCCACCCTTCCACTTTTGTTGGGATCGGTGCGGCCAGTTTTTGGAGGGACCCCCCTTTGCACGCGAAAAAATTGCCGGCGAATTTCGGCTCACGGCGGAGCGAGGGCCGCGTGGACGAAATTGCCCGCGCCTCATCATCGCGGAGAGGAAGGCGGCACTCGGGAGCTCACAGAACGGGCGCAGGGCGGAAGCCTCGGTGGACGAGGGGGGGGGGGCGAATGGTTAAAAGGGGGGGGGGGCTTGTCGCGTGCAAAAAACCCCAACATCAATCCAATTTAAGTTGATCGACTAATGCAGACACATGGCAAGTGGCTCCTACAGGTATTATTTAGCGCTGCCCTCGTGCGAGCAAGACGAACCGCCGGTGTCTCCACGAGCCGAGATATGCCCCCCCCCACACACACACACCTCCGTATAATCCGGCGCAATTATCGCATCACGTTTATTGGGGGACCGTGACAGTGACCATCATTCAGCACCGTGCCGCGGCGCTCTCGACGGCGGCGGCGGCGTTTCGGCGGTGGGGGGCCCGGCGTGAGTGGGAGCGGAATTTTAAATCGCAACGATGTGGAGGAGGAACTCGCGACTCCGGCAAGCGGGAGATCTCGCCCCTGCTAACCTAATAATCCTGCAGCGGCAGCGGCGGCGAGCCTATTCATAAAGGCGGTTTACTCTAAACGTCAGGGCGGGAGAAAATAAAACACTTCATTTGCCGGCAAACGCCGTAACATGGTTACTTTTCTGAGGTTGGAGGGGGGGGTATAAAAATATCACATTTGCAGCACTTGTGCTTAGCCGAGAGATAAAATAAAATAAAAACAACGCGCTCGTGTGTTTGTAGACCCCTGAACGTGTGTTAACTTTACAGATTTGCGCCGTGTATTATTTGCTGAGTGGGAGTGTTGGAGCAAGGGGTTAATGCACTTCTGAGGCCGGTAGCCGAACGTTCGAATCCCATCCACGGCCAAAGCGAGTGGCAGAGTGACAGCTGTGGCAGGCGAGCGACTCATCCCCGTCACCCACGGGCTTACTGAGCAACGTGGTCACGTGCGCTCCGTGTTCCGTCTGGAGGTCATCCTCCTGAGACGATTTGTGCTCAGCCGCATCACCTCTACGTAACAGAAAGGCTCAGTCCCTTTTACACGCACCTTTACATCATCCGCACCTAGTTTACACAACAAAGGCCCATTCCTAACAGCGTGCTTCAGCCGCACCGAACCTCACAAAAATAATATTCAGCGACTACCTTGGCTCCTCCCACCCTCAACCAGTATATACACAAGGACTGTTTTCTTGGAATTTCTCTGATACAGCTATCGTGCTGTGACTGTTCCACCTGAAGACGGAGGCTTGTGTTGCCTCCGAAACGTCGTGATTTTTATTTTATTTTTTATTTTACTTTTATTTATTTTAATTTTTTACCTACGTGACTTTACCGAAAAAACCTAACAATACGCTTTGTGCTCGCTGACGAATTGTGGGGGTTTCTTTTTTGCAATACACTATTTTCAATTCTTACTGCGATGCAGCTGTTGTTTTTGCCCTCGTCCCGATTTGCATTTGTTTGTGATGTCGTCATTTTTTGTGGGACCCAGGTCACTCTCGCACATGGGACTCATCCCGATCTCTGGCTGGAGGTCTCACCTGGTTAAACAAAGTAACCCTGAGCTTGACCTGAACGCCCAGCAATCACCCCCCCCGCCCCCCCATGACCAACGCAGCATGGAGAGTGCCTTCATCCATCAGCGAACTGACATAAGGGCCTACATTACGACCATCCTTAACACTGACGCGGACATGTTTGAACTTTAAATAAGTATACAATGAAAGCAAAGCAAAGCAATAGCCATCAGAAGCAGCGCGAGGAGCATTAAAGCGAAACCCCAAATGCACACAGCGGCGTTACTTGCGCTGTGATCGGCGCGCAGGCAGAGACCGTGAAACCCGCTACGCTCGAGAACGCAACCTGATCCCCCGCAGTCTAAACGCACCCCGCAGTACGAACGTGCCTCGCTCGTCCAGCCGAGTGGTGGCGGAGTGGTTGCGTCCAGCCGAGTGGTGGCAGAGTGGTTCGCGCAGCAGAGGTCAGCGCGCTGCGTGACGAACCAGGCAGGCTGATGAACTAATTCGAAGTGTCTTCTTGGTTCCTTCGGTTATTGTCACGTAGAAAGGAAATAATAAAATAATAAAAATAAAACATAATAAAATAATAATTATCACGACGTTTCGGCCACAACGCAAGCAGCCATCCTCAGATGACAGACCTGTTCTTCACCTGAGGACGGCTGCTTGCATTGTGGCCGAAACGTCGTGAGAATTATTTTGTCATATTTTATTTTTATTATTTTATTATTTCCCTTCTACGTGACTTTACCGAAAGAACCAAGAAGATGAATCCCTGCAGTCACGAAAGCTTTAAATCGAAAGTTAATTCGAAGTGGTTGGACGTGGGAAGGAGACGTCGTTGTAAAAGTTGATGGCCGATGGTCGAGAACAATAGCGGAGTGGCAGCCAAAGGTTGCGAACGCGGAGGAGAGGACGTCCAGCGGCGAGATGGAGCGATGAGCTCCGCTCGCGTGCAACATGTGCCGGGTGGACAATCACACACCGCAGGCTCGACGGAGGTGGTGGTGCCTTGCGGAGGCCTTCATCCAGCAGTCGATTGACCACGGCTGATGACGAGTTATAAGAAGCGGTAGTGTTTGGTGGAGGGGGCGCTGGGGGGGGGGGACGCGGGCGGCGTCAGGAGCGGGTTTGCGGTGCAGAACCTGTTCCGGGATCATCAAACCCCTGTCCCGGATCAACCTCTTCATGCCGTGACTAATCCTGCCGTCGGCTCTCTCAGTCGCATTGCTTCTGTCAACAACACATGGGCGTTTGGCGCTTTGTGCCATTTGTTTGAACTTTATCGGGGAGCAAAGGTAGATACTGTATGTATATAAAGGAGGTTGCGTGTGCACATGCGGCCGATTCGCGGTACGAATTCCTGAATCGATGCATCCACACGGCCCGCTTGCAACGTGTGGCGAGCATTTAAAGTTAAACTAAACTTTGCATTTGTTATTTGACCAGGTGAGGCCCACAGAGCTATGCAGCTCGTTGTCAGAAGTGACCTGGCCACAAATGATAGCTCAACGAAGTGGCTGGTCACGTGGACATTTTACCAGCTGAAATACTCTAAACGCAATGTTGATTCTAAATGTGGATGGGAAAACCGGAGGACACCAGAGAAAAATCCACGCGACCACGAGGAGAGAGAGACACGCAAACTCCAAATATACAGCAGGGGTCAGGGTCGGGATCGAACCCACGACCCTCCTGCATACCAGGCGAGGTAGTCAACATCTCACAATGGACACAGTGACCTTCAGCCACTGGCTCTGTGTGGACGCGGGCCCTTACGTGCACACGTTTGGGGTTTCTTTTCTTTTTTTAGCCGTGTTTGCTCGTCGATTTTTTTTACTGTCTCCTGGTCAACGGGTGACCCCAGGTGATGTGGCAGATTTTAAATAAAAGCCACGGCTCCCCGACCGAGGCTGCTGGTTACAGCTTGGTAGCAGCGGCCGTGTGTAAGCAAACAATCGCTTTACAAGGCGAGGTATACAGCTCACGGAGTCAACAACGAGTTGAGGCAAACTTTGCACAGCCCACGGGTACAAGGCAAAGATCCACCGCGTAGCCTCGACAGACTTTCGGGGCAAGTGCTTTGAGCGCAGTCGCGCCTATGAAAGGTCGGCACGGTCACACGAGTGGGTGGGTGGGTGGACAGCAACCACACCCGGCCGCCTTTGTCTTCGTCGTGATTATGTTTAATACACGCCGCACCAGGTACACACGCCAGGTACACACACACACACAGAGACGCACGCTTTCAGCGAAAGCTCCTTTTCACCTCAATCAAGCGTCGTACGATTGAATCCGGGACGAGGCGCTCACGAATAACGCCGTGCCGTCATGCTGACCTCAGAACAAGGTTGCGTTTCTCACCTCCTGCCGAATGAAAACGTTTGCTTACGACCGCTTTGCCGACAGCGCCGTGGTGTCACGATCAGCATGCTGATGGTGATCAGCACGCTGATCGTGATCAGCACGCTGATCGTGACACCACGAGGTCGCCGATATGGATCCTGTCTCCAGCAAGCTTCTGAATCGCACCCCTCCTCCTCCCAGCCCCCCCGCCTCTGTCCGCCCAGCAGCGTACAGGCACGTCTCGCTTAACACGCGTTCTCTTTACGATAGTTCGCTATCACGAGGTGTGTGAATGTGTGGATGTGTGTATATGTGTGTCTGTGTGTATGAGTGGGGAGCGGTAGTGTATCGGTTAGCGCGCTGCGCTAGGAACCCGGCGGACCCGAGTTCGATTCCCGCTCACGACAAAACACCGGTGACGATTATCGGAACCGGTCATGGGCCTCCCTTAGGTCGACTCAGCCTCAAATGAGTACCTGGTGCGATGTGTAAACATCCCCACTGGGGAGACAAAGGCGGTTGGGCGTGGTGTTGGCCACCCACCCCCTCGTGTGCCGTGCCGGACTTTATAGGTGCTCGCTAACAGCACTTGCCCCAACAGTCTGTTAAGGCTATACGGGGGATCTTTGTCTTTGGAAAGGCGGTGAGCGCGAGAGAGGGCTGTGTGACTGAGTGGCGGGCGAAGAGGTGATATCCTCATGGGCCATACGGGGAACCTTGCACTGTGGTTCTTTGAGTGTGCAAAGTGTTCCATTTGATGTTTCATTACTCTATTTAAAAGTTATGCAGTCATTTGTATTTCTCACATTTAAAAAAGTTCTTCAAGAGTGGAACATTTTGGGGCTGAAACGACGCTCGTTTAACGTGGAGTGTTCGCTCACGGAGCAATTTTCGCCTGCACGTATCTCGCTCGTTAAGCGAGACGTGCCTGGAAATGGGTTTCACCACGGTCAGTCAGTATAGATCGGTCGGCAGGTCGCGTGTGGTGGTGAAGTAAAACATCGGGGTGCTCCCACCTCTTCCAAGACGCCTGGCCAGCGTGGAAGAGTAGGCCAAATACCCTCTCTCTAAACCCCTCTCTTGTGGAGGCCCTTCTGTCTGCAGTGGCGTGAGCCGGGAAATTTCAGGGCTGCGCCTTGACATTATTAATTTACTACTTGACTATTGCTGCTAACGTGTAATACCCCAGCCTGCTCGTCATCACGTCTTCATTCCTTGGTGCTGTACTGCACAGGCTGCCGTGCGGGGGACTTTGGCATATTCACAGGTGTTTAGTGTTCTACCAATATCATCGTGACGTTCACTCAGATGCTACAGAGAGCTACCTCGCACGCTAACTTCCTTGCTTCGTTAACAACGTCAACGCATTTGCATCTGCGTAATGAGCGGTGACTCTGTGCGCGTGTTTGTCCAGAGAACTCCACCTAGACAGCTTCGCCGCACATTTCAAGTGAGATTTGAAAGCTCGTGATATGCAGCTTATATGTATATAAAGGTGGTCAATATTTTTTGACAATAACAATTTGGCGAATTTGGTGAATTGGCCCGACTATGCTTACCTCCTCTTCCGTTTAATATCGCAGCAAAAACTCAGCACATTGCACAATAACCTACCTTCAAGAATATACACTGCAGTGGGTGACGTTGGGAAACGGCCATTCTTCATTGCACTTCCGAAAAATATTTTATCTGCATTTGATGCTCTGTGTAAAAGGGACGTTGACTGAAAAGGTCACTCACAATATTTGTGTTTTCTATGAAGGCCACAGTGCTGTCGGTGTTATTGTTGTTGTTTGTTGTGCACTACTGCCGACGCAGCAGCAGCGGCGTCACCAAATAATTATTCATCATTTATAAGAGACTGGTGCATGAACAAAAAACAGACTGCCGTGTTATTCAATACCAAACTGTCGCGTCTCAATGGGCTTCCCAACCAGTGTTTTAGACGCACTTAAAACCACAACAATGTGTTGTACTCCTAAGAATTGTCATCATGTTCACGGGAATGTCAGGTGGTTGTCTTCCTTACACCTCTGACCCCATGATAGTAATGCACCCGTTATGTGTGAAATTTTTTTAAAATGTAAACAGATTCTCCACATTCCACAGATTTTCAAAAATTCCCTAATTGATGACCTCACGCGTCGCAAAAGGCATACCTCCTTCAAAGTGATGCATTCTGGGAATTTACCACAGACTCAAAGGCTAAATAAAGAATGAATGGCCGTGGCTGGAGATCGTTTCTCATCCGTTTGGGCAGCAGAGTGGCCGGGCAGCCCCGACGGTTGTCCTGCTCCTTAAGCGGCGACAAAACGCTTTCGATTCAAAAACCACCTCCCTTGTGCGGCAGTGACACAGGGCATTCTCAAGACGCGCCGTCTGTGGCTGTGAACGGGGTGCTCAGCGTCAGCTACCGCGGGCTGGCGTCGCAAGCCAAAATGTGTCTCAGCTTTGAAGCTGTGCAGGTGGCCGGGTGGCTCACAGGGGCCGGAGCGCCGAGTCGACATCGCCGAGATGTTGGGTTCGAATCCAGCGTTCAGCCGCCGCCTGTCACTAAACTGCGGTTCTCAGGTGTCGCGAGGTAACTGGTGGTCTCAGCTCGGTCGTGAATCGACTGCTCGTAAAAGCGTCGTAAAATGTGGCTTTTCAACTAATTTGGCAGAATCTCCGGATGTGAGAATTACAATGATGGGTTTGACCGTTCAGGCTATCCGGGGAATCTTGTAGAGATTGGGTGAGCTATGAACCCAGCGACCCGAGTTCAATTCCCGCTCACGGCCAACACCAGTGACAATTATGTGAACAGATCCTGGGCCTCGCCTAGGTCGACTCAGCCTCTAATGAGTACTTGGTGCGGTGTGTAAATATCGCCACTCGGGAAACAAAGACGGCCGGGCATGGTGCTGACCAAATCACCCCCTCATGTGCCTTGCCGGACTTTATAGGTGCTCGCTAACAGCACTTGCGATCTTGTGGACCTTACCAGGTAAAATAAAAATATATGTTTAGTTTACCTTTGAAGAGAATAAAGAGTCCTGTGATAAATCTATTCAGCAGCGATTCTCTCTTACATACCGGGGCTGGGACACGCTGCTTTGTCAGATTTCCCAATGGATTCTTCACCTCGTGGCATGCATGATGCCGATAGCATATGTGGAATAAACTGTGGAGTAAAAATACTACCCAGTAAAACATTCGTTTAAAAACACACACAGACACAACACCGATAATTATCGCTCTTGTCCCCGTGAATTTGCGAGGTTCGTGGTCGGGTCAGAGGAGGATGGTTGACCCGAGCACCTTGCCGGGTCAACCATCGCCTGCATTCACGTCATCGGCATCGGCATCGGCCGGTGTGTCGACAGCATTCGCCTCGATGAACTCATCAACCACCTCGCGCCATCAACAGCGATCGTCGACCACGAGCTCGACGGCCGCACATCGCCCACAGGATGCGTGCAACGGTAGTCACGGCACGCGCACGCGACAGCACGAGGCTTGGTTCGCAGGTCACGGTGGCTTTCAAGTCGCCAGTGGCAAGATCGGGGATTTGAGAACGTGTGCGCCCCAAATGTAGGTTCGTTACTCGCGCACGCTGCATGTATGTGTATTTAAGTACGGACCACACAAGCATCGGGTATATGGCACATCCATAAACTAAACAGTGCACAACACAGTGTGTGAAGTTACTGCTTCATTGAACTTATAGCGTGCATCGGATGTTAATATGTAATATATATAGCCGTAATGATACCGTTGTGGCAAGTGCTGTTCGCGAGTTCTCATAAAGGGCAGCATGGCAACACGAGGGGGTGGATGGCCAGCACCACGCGCGACCGCCTTTGTCTCTCCAGTGTCGATGTTTATATATCGCACCAAGTACTCATTTGGGGCTGAGTCGACCTAGGGGAAGCCCATGACCGGTTCCGATAGTCGTCACCGGTGTTGGCCGTGAGCGGAGATCGAACTTGGGTCGCCGGGTTCGCAGCGCACCACTTCCCTTCCCCTCGCCCACGTGCTCCAGTGCAGTTGCACACCACCTGCACACCACCTGCACACCACCTGCACACCACCTGCACACCACCTGCACACCACCTGCACACGTCATAGCTACGCCACCGACGGATGATGATGCTGCTGATGATGATCGTTTTCTCCACCTTAGCATATTGTACATGTCATTCAAGGCCGTAATTATAATATATATTGGGGGGGGACACATCCCCCCCCAATATTCAAATATGCTCATAATTCCCCCACCCCCAATATATTGCTATTAAAAAATAATTTCTATGCTATGTAAATAAAAACAATTTGCTAAACCTTGGCCACAATGTCTAGACTTGTCTTCATGTCAATCAATGCATAGATGTATGTTTATATGATTGTGGTTATGGTTGTAATTTATTAATCCATAATCTCTGCCATTACATACAATGAAACAAGAAATGGTAAAAAAATAAAAACCGAGCAATGTAATACAATACACTATTCGACATTATTGTAAAAATAAATAAAAAGTCCATCCCATGTGTTAGTGAATTTTTAAATATTTTAGACAGGAAATTAGTTTTCAAATTTAGATATTTTTCTGGGTTGGGACCCCCAGACTCCCTGAAAAATTTGGTCCCCCCCAATGTTGACTCCATGGCTACGGCTTTGATGTCATTCCACTCTGCTGCAACATCGGTTTTAGTTCTTTCGGTGATGATTGCATCGGTTTTAGTGTTCTTATTCTGCTTTGTCTGTCCAGGAAAGCCTCGCCGAGTCTCAAGACTCAATTTCAAGAGGTTTCTGCCAAATTCTCGCAGTAGGGGAGTGCCGTTGCTGCGTGTCAAACCCAAATGAAGTAAATTGTAGGTATTCTTTTCAGAATAAGGATATTTGCCCAGTACCAGTCATGGTTTTTTTTGCTATGGTATGGAAATGGAGATCCCGCGGACGAACACCATGCAGACAAGAGGGAGAATACAAGAACAGGTTTTACCCTATCTGGCAATACAACAGTTGTGTTAAAACGTCTTAACAAAACGGTTTTATTTCCAGAAAAGGTCAAACCTCTTCTTGTATTTTGATCCTGGCAAGGGAGGTCTCATGGAGGGAATGAATATACAGCAGCCGTTCACCCGCAGTGGTTCAAGAATTCCCGACTGCCGATTGGTCACTGAATGTCGAGACCGTTCCAGAGTTTGCTTCTGTTGAATTATTGCTGCTGAAATGACACACTCCCAGAATGCTGTGTGGCTGATGGGATGTCTAACAACAAAAAAGGAATTTCGTTTTGCGTTGCAGGGACAGATATGCGAAGGGGCCATATAATTGCCTGGTTATTTATCTTGTTTACATTCTCCACAATAATGCTCATGATTATTCTGCGTTACCTAATACTGTAGAGACATAAAAGAGGAACACGCATAATTAGAGGACATACCCAGGTTGGAGAGACCAATCACGCTGACTGTGAAGTAATCGACGAGGTTACGTAACTACAGGTTAGCAAGAACCCACCCCACCACGTTTATCTCTTCCGCGACAAATTATCAGAGGATTGCGACTCGAAAGCTCACTCGTTGCTTTGGCTTTCTCGGTTTGCTGAGCGGAAAAAAAATAGACACACACACACTCATCGCCGTTCACCGCACAACACAACACAAAGTTTCAACAGTCCGCACGCGATGAGCTCAGTATTGATTACCTTCCCAATTGTGAATGTATCTTTGCAGTCGGAATCGTGAGTGCCTTTTCTGTTTTGAAGCAGAACTTAAATGGCTCAACGATGTTTGTGTCAAACCGGTTAGCAGCGAGTAATCATTGACTCTCCTTAAATGTTACCTTTGGGGTAATAATTAACGGAGTTGGCCATATAGGGGAATGTGATATATTGCCTTGGCAAAGAGTTCTATATGTGATGTGCGTGTGTTAAATAGCGTCCACACACACACAGTCGTCGCTACGTTAAAAAAAGAAAGTTGCTACTTTATAAATACGTTCCCCTAATGTTTCGCATTAAGTAATTGCCACACACTGCTCACTGGGCACATTAATTAATGATTAGACAGGTGATTACCGCAAGAGCGGTTGAAATTATCCCAATTCCGCGTAGCTCAAATGACATTTTACTGCTTCGATGAGCTTCGCAATAAAAAATTAACCAACATAATTGTGCATTACATTACACCTTGTCATGTAGAAACATCTCACTTCGCAACTATAATTGCCACGTAAAAGAGATATACATTCTTTACGACACGTGCTTTTTAAAATCAAATAGGTGCGCGTAAGAGTTGCATAAGAAGTGCAGTTCGTGTGTGTGTGTGGAGTGTGTGTGTGGAGTTAGTGTGTGTGTGTTAGTGTGTGTGTGTGGTGTGTGTGTGGTGTGTGGTGTGTGTGTGTGTGTGGCGTTAGTGTGTGTGGAGTTAGTGCGTGTGTGTTAGTGTGTGTGGTGTGTGTGTGTGGGGAGTTAGTGTGTGTGTGGAGTTAGTGTGTGTGGAGTTAGTGTGTGTGGAGTTAGTGTGTGCGGAGTTAGTGTGTGTGTGGGGAGTTAGTGTGTGTGTGGTGTGTGGAGTTAGTGTGTGTGGAGTTAGTGTGTGTGTGGAGTTAGTGTGTGTGTGGAGTTAGTGTGTGTGGAGTTAGTGTGTGTGGAGTTAGTGTGTGTGGTGTGTGTGTGTGGAGTTTGTGTGTGTGTGGAGTTTGTGTGTGTGTGGAGTTTGTGTGTGTGTGGAGTTTGTGTGTGTGTGGAGTTTGTGTGTGTGTGGAGTTTGTGTGTGTGTGGAGTTTGTGTGTGTGTGGAGTTAGTGTGTGTGGAGTTAGTGTGTGTTAGTGTGTGTGTGTGGAGTTCGTGTGTGTGGTGTGTGTGTGTGTGGTGTGTGTGTGGAGTTTGTGTGTGTGGAGTTTGTGTGTGTGGAGTTTGTGTGTGTGTGGAGTTAGTGTGTGTGTGAAGTTAGTGTGTGTGGTGTGTGTGTGTGGTGTGTGTGTGTGGAGTTTGTGTGTGTGTGTGGAGTTAGTGTGTGTGGAGTTAGTGTGTGTGTTAGTGTGTGTGTGTGGAGTTCGTGTGTGTGTGTGTTTGTGTGTGTGTTAGTGTGTGTGTGGAGTGAGTGTGTGTGGAGTTAGTGTGTGTGTTAGTGTGTGTGTGTGGAGTTCGTGTGTGTGTGTTTGTGTGTGTGTTAGTGTGTGTGTGGAGTTGGTGTGTGTGTGTGTGGCCTTCATAGGTGCCCGCGAGAAGCACTTGCTCCTACAGTCTGTGAAGACAATTTAGGGGGTCTCTCCGTGTGGGGGGAGGAGAAGAGTGGTGGCGCAGTGGTTGGACGCACTTCGCTGCCAACCATGGCGGCAGTGGCAAGTGGTATCTGAATGTGTGACGAACATTTCAACCGGTCCTGTGCCCCTCTTAGATTGACTCAACCTTAAATGAGCGGTGGGGAGACGAAGGGTGTGTGTGTGTTGTCCTGGCCAGGTCCACCCCTACATGTAAACTATTTAATACTAAAACTATTATAAATTGTACCAAGTAAGGCCCACTGAGCTATGTAGCTCTTTTTCAGAAGATACCTGGCTACCACAAATGATAGCCCAACAAAATAGCGCATCATGTGGACATTTATAGCAGCCAAATACTCTAAACGCATGTTTCGAAATACCGAAGGAAAAACCGAAGGACCTGGAGCAAAGTCCACGCGACCACGGGGAGAACACGCAAGCTCCACATATACAGCAGCAGGCGTCAGGGTCGGTAATCGGTCGCCTACGGCCTCCTGTATACTGAGCGAGGTAATTCACATCTCGTCAACAAATAGAGAAGGGATAGCTCTCAAAAGGTACCCCCAGAATAAGCAAATAATGCATACCCGTGCCGTTATCTCCTGGCCATTCAAGCTTTCATTGCTGTACTAGTGTCTTCTGGCCCCTCAACCCAAGGCCACAACACACACATGAAGAGAAAACGGCCAAAGTTCTACCCGGGTTTCAATTCGCTCGGTGTGCTACTGCGGCGGTGTGATGGGTGGCACACTGGATTTGCAATCCAGAGGTCGCCCCGTTAATTTGACCTCCTGGCGTGGCAGTCAAAACAATGAGCAAGTTGATTAAATCCTCCACTAACTTTGTAACCCCAGCAGTGTAGATATGCGCCCCAGTTAGATCAATCGGCAGGCAGCGAGCAGGTGGTTGAGTGTGGCTACTCTCACGTCTTCCAAGAAGTCAGGTCAATGTGGTGAGAGCAGGTCAAAATCGTCTCGAGAGGGCCCCTCTAGAGCTTCCTTTCAGTGGAAGTCCTTCTGCTCGCAAGCGAAAAAGAAAACGAGGCTGTGCACCATTACCATTGCTGTCAAGTTCAATTTCATTTATTAGGTATAGCCCTGTGAGCCATTCGGCTCTTGAATCGGGCGCAACCGCAACAAACAAAAAACAAAAACATGAACAAAAAACATCTTAAAGTGAATATGTGACTAAGTGCAAACAGAAAATCTAAGAAAAGACAGCAAAATATTGCAGAAAAAAATCACCGTACACCATCGCCGTGTGCAAACATCCCAGTGGGATGCAGCCCAGAGGATTTGGGAGTTTTTCGTAAATCTCTACTTGATCCGTCAACCCCTCGCCTGCAAATGCTGGATCAAGTTACAGGCGTGCGTCACTAATGAATGAACCTTTGCCCCAAAGACTCGAATCATTCGACGATGAATTGTCACGTGTACGGCACGAACCCGCATCGCGGCTTGGAGGACGAGGCGAGGACCTTCAATTGAATCTTATTTTCAAAACAGAAAACCAAGCCATGGCCCTCTCTGCTTTGCCTAGCTGCTGATTTAATCTTTTTCCCCATTGTACCAGGAAACGGAGAGACACACATTAGGTGCTCAAATGCCCCAGCATCTCAAAAGCGCCTTAGATCACATCTTATCTCAATCATTCCAATGCCCAGGTGTAGTTTTCTTTACTAGCCTAAGGGACCCCCCCTGATGACAGCTGTCCCCGTGTCACTGTTTTACGTCATTCTCTCTCCACTTTCTTTATTCATTCTTCTGTCCCCCCCCCCCCCTCTGCTTTTGATGTCACTTCCAGATCACAACGACGGAATACTCCTTCACGTACCAGCTCATTATATTCCGGTTGTGTCAATCCGGCGTATATCCTGACCTTTTTTCTGTTTGCGTTCTCGTTAAATATAAATAACATGTCAAAGCCCCCCCCCCCACACACACACACACAGTATCTGCGTTCTGCAAACTCCTTGGAACTCGGTGGTGCCGATCACGCGCCAATTGCTCACTTCACGGCACCGAGGTTTTCCCGCATTCGCTTTCGACGGAGCACGCAGCGGTGCGGCTTTGTCCCCGCGTGGAAACCAGAATCAATCGTCGTGACAACTGGAAGTAAACCACTGGAAGTAAACACCATTTGTGTGCACTGCACCGTTGCCTGCTTTTATGTTGTTGTTGTTGTTGACAAAATAAATGAAAATGAATTTAAATTCCCCCCCCCCCCCACGACGCCCTCGCTGAAATATCGCGCGCCTATTGCTCCACATTTGGCGGTTGTTGTTGTGTGTGTGAGTGCACGTGTTTGTGTGTGCGTGTTCATGTCTGTGTGCGTGCGTGTGTGTGCAGAGGTGGCCTCAGACACGCGATCTCTGAGCGGGCCTGAGCGTCTCTCCTCGCCAACGTCTTGCCGACGACGCCGAGAACCTCGCTCGCATGAATCCACCGCTCACCGTGAAATATCTTTCAAACGGCACCCGGCCTTAGAGCGACATTGATACATTGGTTCATCTTTATCCACGCCAGGGGACACACGTTTGATATGCATTTGCCAAGCGTGTGCAGCGTACATAAATCAACTTGAAACGTTCAATTCTTATGAGTGGCCAAAAAAAGGCAATCAACTCAGTTGCCACTTAAGAACCTGGTTTAGCGGAGGGCGGCTAAGATCTGAATTTTTACCCAGAATTCTAGCATCGCTGGCTCAGTGTCTCTGGCAATTCCATCATGAACCCACTGTGCCACCGAGTTGTGCCAACTGTGCCATAGAGAAAGCTCAGGTGGCAAGATTATCCATTCTAGACCCACCTACTGGCAACAGTGACATCTTTATCAGGGATGACCACAGACAACAATGATGGTGTTGGTGATGACTGTGGTAATGTTGATTGTGTTGGTAAAAATGGTGGTGATGACAATGATGCTAATGGTGGCAATGATGATAAGGATGGTTGGTATTAAGTGACGATAATGGTGGTGGTGGCGGTGGTGATGATAGTGGTGGTGGTGGTGATAGTGGTGGTAGTGGTGGTGATGATAGTGGTGGTGGTGATGATGATGGTAGTGGTGGTGGTAGTGATGATGGTCGTGTTGGTGATGGTTATGATCCCAACCTACCTGACTTTGTTTGCATGGCCGGAGTTGTCATGTGCCCATCATCCAGTTGAGGCTCTAGAGTTTGGGCTCAGCCAAATTAAGTGGAAATCCAAATTATATCGAGGTTAAAGACGAATGTGTCCTTTTCGTAACAAGGTAGACACATTGGCTGACGAATTAGATAAAATAAAAGTATGCCCTTTATTGACCCACTACACTCAGTCTCAAAATAACATTTTCTCCAGGCCCCTGCTTTGGAATGTTTAGCCAATTTCTTGAATGAGTGTTTGGCACGTGGCAGGAAATTGGAGAAACCCACCGTGCACACGGACAAAGGAGAAACCCAGCGTCCACACGAGGGGGTTGACACTCAGTACTCCACACAGACAGATTCAAGAAATCATCCTTCCCTATGCTGTCATCTCCTGGCCACCTCACAGCCTGATTCTCCAACACGTGGTGTTCCCGAGCAGGACTCCCATTCAAATATTAACTTGTGGGGTTCATCGAGATCCGATGAGATGCAGCAGATTCAAAGTGATTTCATGACCTACAATTAAACGAACCGCTTCACCTGCTGTGTGAGCGTTTACCGTAGTACGTCAGTCAATTTTTATTGGCGAATGCTAACGAAACTTTGCGTGGTTTTGAGCAGCCTGCAAGTCCCTTAATGGATCGTGGAGCCAGAACTGCTCTGAAACTCTCGTTCGAAAATATTTTTCTACATTTGAAATACGGACCTGCTTACTCCAAGTGTAAATTACAAAATGCACTGGACACTCACATTATGACCGTTTTGTCGCGGCGGTTGCGAGATGTTTTCCACCCAGCAAGGTTTACAGGAGGTAGTGGGTTCCATCCCAACCCTGAAGCCTATATATTTGGAGTCTGCATGAATCTATCTCTACCCGTAATCACGTGGATTTTTCTCCGGGTCCTCTGGCTTTTCCCTCCACGTTTAGAATTAACATGCATATAGAGTATTTGGCTGCTATAAATGTCCACGTGATAAGCCACTTCGTTGGCCATATCGCTTCTGGAAAATAGCTATATAACTCGTTGGGCATTACCTAGTAAAAACAATCATTTCGTTAAGTGTGTCTGTGTCGATTTCTTTGTGTGCCTATCTTTGTCTCTGTGTCAGTGTCTCTGTATATGCCAGTATGCGAGTGCGTGTGTCTGCAAATACATCTCTCCATGATAAGCCACTTCATTGAGCTATCATTTGTGGCCAGGTCGCTTCTGGTAAAATAAAAAAAAATAGTTCAATCGTTCAAACTTTAACAAACATAGCCATTATATATATTAAAAAAAAACTTTAGACTCGCCAACCTGTCTCCGGGCACTGCAGAATGACAATGTAATCCCACATGACACTTAAGCATTTAGGTGCATTACACATCTGCCAAGGCAGGCGTAGTCACTGAAAGATAGACACGACAGATACGGACATCGAGACACGGAGGGAGCGAGATGCAGACAGATTATGGCCACGCAGTGAGAGACAGATTCAAACAAATCTCGCACGGTCACTGAAAGATGTGCTCTGAAGGGTAGAGATGCGTACGGGCAGATAGGCCGGAAGGTGACAGATAAATACTGACAGACCGATAGTTGCATATAGAGATCAATAACGTAGATTAACCCCCTAAGCCGACCTCAATTCTCCCTGGCCGCAGCTAACAACCACGAGTGCCAGACGAGCGAGGGTAACGCTGAAGCCACCACCATCACCGAAGCTGCTTCATTCCGAGCTCTAATTTGGTCCTTTTTGGCTCTCGCTGCTGTTGCGCCACGCGTACATGACGAAAAGGAGCCACGGGCCAAGCTGCCCGGACCGGTTGGTGCCGTTTTTTTTACAGTAAACCCGCCGACTGCCACACAGCCGCATGAGCGCGCCGTGCATGGCGCCCGGTCTGGGACAGTAGCTGGTGGGGGGCCCTGGGTCCCCCCCCCACACACTTAAAAAAAGACCTCCGCGATTCAGGTCCTCAATACTCCCACCGTAGTCGTGTGGCTGCCACCGTCGCACGCAAGATCAAATGCGACCTTTTTGTTTAATCGCCTCTTTAGCCGGCGAACAGATTTTTTGGGGGGTCCTGCGAGTGGCCTGCGAGAGGAAGGAAACCCCTGGGATCTTTTGTTTTTTAAAACAAAAAACTTAATCGGGATTCTTGTTGGTTCTCGCTGAAACCGCCGGGGGTGTGGCTCGGTTGTGGGCAGGTTCTGCTGTTTATTTATCGCTTAATATGAATGAAGTGACACTGCAGGGATTCATCTTCTTGGTTCTTTCGGTAAAGTCACGTAGAATGGAAATAAATTCAGACTCTGTCTTCTCGACAGACCTGTTCTTCACCTGAGGACAGCTGCTTGCGTTGTGGCCGAAACGTCGTGAGAATTATTTTTATTATGTTTTGTTTTTATTATTTTATTTTTTCCATTCAACGTGACTTTACCAAAACAATCAAGAAGATTAAGTGACACTGCTTGATAATTACGTTTTTTTTGTCAGCGATGTACAGCAGAGCAAACAAGCTGACGCGTACTTCACACGTGGGGAGGGAAACGTGGCGAGGACACGCTGTGGCTAGAAAATGTTAACTACCTCGCCTGGTACACAGGAGGTCGTGGGTGAATTCGATCCCGACCCTGACGCCTGCTGTATATTTGGAGTTTGCACGCTCTTCCCTTGGTCGCGTATATTTTTCTCCCGGTCCTCTGAGTTACCCCCCCCCCCCCCCACATTTAGAAACATGCGTTTCGAGTATTTGGCTGCTATACATTTCCACATGATAAAGCCACTTGGTTGAGTTATAATTTGTGGCCAGGTCACTTCTGAAAAAGAGCTATATAGCTTAGTGGGTCTTACTTGGTTAAATAAAAAGTTTAGTTCAGTTCAATAGTTTTGTTTAGAGTGGGAGACATTGATCGAGGCAGCGACTTCATTTGCGTTTGTGGGCCTCTCTACCCAGACTCCACAAACATCTAACGCATGGGAGGTTTCACCCGTGGGACGCTGTGCCTATTGGCTCAAAGACAAACATGGACTGAGGTATGGGCACGGAGAGAGAGAGAGATAGTACACAAGCACACAAAGACAACGATACCCCATTTATCCATGTAGAGCGGAAGGGGCAAAGGGTGTTTGTGAACATCTATGAAGGCTGGCATGAGAAGATTTTGTGGACAACAGCAAACCAAGCCACCTTTGTCTCCCTAGACCTGAACCGGGTCAGGGGAGGTCCAGGATGTGTTAAGGGTGCTGTTTGCCTATGATGTTAAATGCAGATGGAAATTGAATCCCTGTGGCTGGGATTGTAACATCCTGCCAAACCTCTGCACCAGCACTTCAAATCTATGTATGTTGAACTTCTTTTGCACGGTACATAGCCAACTATACAAACTAAACAGAAACAATACTTCTAAAGAAATTCGTTTTCAATCTAGATTTAAAAGTGCATAGTTCCAGTTGCTTCTTAATATCGAAAGAGCGTTCCAGACGGCCGCAGACGCGCATGAGAAAGTGCGCGATGCAGTGACCGTCTTTAATACAGACACTCATCATACATACATACAAATACACACAAACGCACGCACACATGCATGCCCCCATAAACAAACACGCACGGCTTAATTATCAGAAAACATTCACCTGGCACACCACACCCAGTATACATGCCTGTCCCATTCAGTAATAAATTAATCCCCGAACCAACAGCCGCGCAAACACACGGGGAATGACTGACAAGAGACGGTCAACGCAGAGCGCTCCAGATAGAATAACGTTTATAAAGTGAAACAGAAGGAAAAGAAGACAAACAAAAATATGAAAGAGAGTGCACACATGGGGCCGGGGGAAAGCAACGGTGATAATAGGGCCCCCTGAGAGAACTGACCGGTGGATGAACAGTGGCATCAGTGGCAGCATCAGCAGCAGCAGTAGCAGCGGAGAGAGCACGGCCAAACGAGCGGCGAACAGAAGAGAAGGCCGCCACAACAAAGTGCCCAGTGGCGTGGCGCAGAGGTCGCGAGCACACGGGACGGGACACGTGGCATCTCAACGAGCCCTTTTAGCCTGCCACATTACACATTCTCCACCGCTGCCTTGTGGATGCATGCGGGTGTGTACGAGTGTGCGTGTGTGTGTCTACGTGTGTGTGTACGTGTGTGTGAATACGTGTGCGTGGTGCTGGCCACCCACCCCCTCGTGTGCCGTGCCGACCTTCATAGGTGCTCGCTAACAGCACTTGCCCCTAAGTCTGGCAAGGCTATATGGGGGATCTTTGTCTTTATCTTTGTGTGTGCACGTGAGCGGTAGCGCGCTGCGAAACGAACCCGACAACCCAGTTCGATTCCCGCTCGCGGCCAACACCGGTGACGATTTTCTGAATCGGTCCTTGGCCTCCCCCCCTAGGTCGACTCAGCCTCAAATGAGTAACTGAGTGACTGGTGCCGGTGTGTATAACACATCGCCACTCGGGAGACAAAGGCGGCCGGGCGTGGTGCTGGCCACCCACCTCCTCGTGTACCGTGCCGGCCTTCATAGGTGCTACTCGCTAACAGCACTTGCCCCTAGAGTCTGTTTAGGCTATACGGGGGATCTTCGTCTGTGTGTATACGTGAGTGGTGAATGTAGAATGTGGGAACAGTGGCGACGTGGTTCGTGAACTGTACCTGGAACTCGGCGACCGAGGTTCGATTTCGAGCCACAGCTACCGTCAGGAGCGAGTGATATCCACCCCGATCCTGATATGTCCACAACCGGCACACCACATCCAGGATACCCGTGGCTGCTGCTATTCACGTGCCAACTACTTCAGCCTACCAGCGACGAAGGAATACAATATAGCGACAGAAGTTTGGCCTGGATGACTAGCGAATGAAATTGAGTGGCCTAAAGTGTAAAACATGGCAATAAAGTAAACAGGCAACGCTGTACAAATGAGAGAATGCATCCTCGAATTGAAACACAATCCGACATCGTGACAATTCATCGAATCGTCACGTGGCTGGTCGCTCGTTCTCGCTGCCGTGGAGACTTTACCACGGCAGAACAATCACTCTCAGCAGTGCAACATGTATAGTTGTAAAAAAGCAGAATTAGCGCTCTGAGAATATAGCTGTTGGTGACATTTACACATTTAAGCTCCCCAGAGTCTTCAGGAACTTTGTCCAGGAGAGACCGGCTCTGGGCCTGTTTGACCATTTCCCCTCGAGTTTGGCTCCACGTGCGAGGAATAACAGTGCCACGAGATGAGCGCAAATGCGTAAAGCTCCTCACAGACGGATTCAAGAATCCTTCGCTGTGCTGTCGTCCCCTAGTCACCTCGTAATCCGAAGCCGACATCACTTTGCTATTTCTAGGCAGCCCCCACGTGTGTGTATGTTGAATTTCTTTCGCACCGTACGTAGGCAGCCGTGCTAATCGGAGGTGCTTGGCTCTATCGAGCGCCAACACATCCAGGGCGATTTGGCCACCCAAGAACGTGCACCTGAACTAACCCAGGCGCAAACCCCGCTCAGCGCCCTCGCATCTGACCACACCAGGCACGGTCCGAGTGATTTGGTAAAATCGTAGCAATGTAACTTGTTCATAATACGCAGCATACTCTTTGGTTCTTTCGGTAAAGTCACGTAGGTATAAAATAAAATACGACGTTTCGGGCGCAACACAAGCGTCCGTCATCAGGTGTAACGTTACAAAACATTTATATATAATACACACGCGTAGGCCATGTCCATTACGCGTAATATAACTATTTGCAATTTTCGTGCGTTTTGAAAATGTTTACGCGTTTTCCATCGAGGTGGGAGGCTTGCGAGGCTTCAATCTCCATGGCAACCGGTGGCAGGCCTCAGGTACCTATGGGTGCCATGGCAACGTCGAGTACCTGGCCTGGGTATTATGAAGAGGGGGGGGGGCGGATAGGGCAATCTTGCCCCTCCTGGCTCGGTTCAAATTATTAAAAGGATATGTTAATGTCCTCAATCAATGCGGTGCGAATTAATTTACGTCGATGGCGAGCGCTCCGCAGGTGTTTAAAGTTCACGCTTTGCATAAAACAAAAGGCGCCGGAATGGATTATGCGTGAGGGTTGCGTCATTTGTTGTTGGGCGCCTGGTGCCTACGCAACCGGTCAATAGGAGGCAAATATTGATACGCACTCACGTGAAAATTACTGCGGCTCTATTTACGGATGGCGAGCCGCTCTTCCGCGAGCTGCGATGCCGTTGGGGGGGCACTGATCCCACAGCACCGACAACTCCTCTTCCTTCTCGTCTGGCAGCTCGCGTTATCCTCGTTCTGGTTTTTTTTGTCGTGCGGCGTTGTTTTTTTTTGGGGGGGGGGCTCTGCTCACAGCACAGGCCACAGAGAGCTGCTGCTCCCAATGAGCACAGATGTGGTGCTCGCCTCCTCTTGAAAGCCCCGAGACCAGTGGCGGATTTCTATAGGACGACCTCTGATTACCCCTCCCTACAAAGTGGTACCTATTTTATCAACCCCATAGAGATGATGGACTGAATAAACCCTCCCCCCCACCCCACCTTCCGATTGCGAGCCACTCACTCTGCCCGCTGAGCCACTTGGCTGGTTAAAACCAGTACAGGGTGATCCATTTCATTGATCATCATCATCAGCAGCAGCAGCGTGAGCCATGTTCAGTCCACTGTTAGATGAAGGCCTCCCCGAGTCGCTGGTACCTCTCATGCAATAACTCACCCGATGGCTGGCACGCCATCTGACTTCATGCTGACGCATACACGTCTGGTGGCACGCCGCAACACCAGCAACAACAACAACCACCATTCGCCACTAAGTGGCGGTGACGTCACCACGACGCTTGTGCCAGGCCATGTGCACCTTGAGGCCACGTGCACCTTGAGGCCACGTGAAGTGTCGAACGCCCGCTGGCAGGAGGAGGTCACGGGGCAGACCCAGCAGGTGCCACGGGTCGACTGACTGAGATGACCGAGATGACCGAGATGACTGGCTGATGCACCCGGCGCTTCGCTCGTTGTTGTGAGTGTCGCAACACCACACACACACGCACACGTGTGCTTCGACGAGGACGACGAGGACGAGTGGGAAGCGGTTTCGTTGAGATGCGCGAACGCCCCTTTCCGAATCTGCGCTGAGTCGTAATCCGGACAGAGAGATTCGTGGTCAAGAGGTGCAGCCCTGGCATGCCGTTCGTTCTGTATCGTGGCATCGGGGGCCTCATCGCATCCACCACAGCCTGGGAGGGGTGGCGCTAATCTCACGCCACCTCGAAACAAACTGCGCCCTTTCAACGCAAATAATAAATTACCCCGCATCGCTTCAGGCGAACCGAATGACGGACACGCGCAAGCACCCTCCCTGCTGCCAACGTCCAAATCGACAGAATTCCACCCCACCGTTGCGGATCTCAGAAAGCAAGCGGGGTTGAGCCTGGTCCGTGCCCTGGATATAGGAGCCCACCAGGGACCTTGCCAGGTGCTGGAGACGTGGAACTGCGGGGTCGATGCGAGATGGCGGTCCACGTGATTGCAAGTTTGTCTGTGTGTCCGTGTCTGGAGTTGATATGTGAGTAAAATCACTTTGCGTATGACTAAATGACCCTGAATGTGCCCAATGTGGTCGTATGTCTAAAGCTAAGCAGGGTGGAGACCAGTTGGATGGGAGACTGCCTGGGAATAAAAAATATTATAGACATGAGTTGCACGGTGGCCAAGAGAGGGCGCTACACCAGTGGATTCTTGAATGTGTCTGTGCGGAACTTTCAGTGCAACCCCTTGTTCGTTTGTGTGGCTTTCCCTGCAGGGTTATCGGGTTTCCTCCCACAAAGAGCCAAACACTCATTGATGGATGCTCTTTGGTTCTTTCAGTAAAGTCACGTAGGTGAAAAATATAATAAAAAATATAAATAAATAAAAGTAAATTGAATCATGACGTTTCGATTGCAACACAAGCAATCGTCATGCAATCGAAACGCCGTGATTTAATTTATTTGTATTTATTTATCATTTTTTATTTTATTTTCCACCAACGTGACTTTAACGAAAGAACCAAAGAGCATGGATCCTTGCAGTCACGAAAACTTCAAATCTAGAACTTATTTATGGAAGTGAAAAACATCCAGACTTCAGGGAGGACGCTCGTGGCAAATAATCCTGAGACTCGCTGAGGCTTACCTCGCATATTCTTGGCAAGTGGTATGAATCATATCATCCCCATCACTTTATGGTATTATGCGTAATAACACATGAACATTCCTAATAAAAGCACAGGGGTAAGGTGAGGGGTGTTATTAGATTTATAGCATTGTGAGGAATGCTTTGTCCTATGGTTTTATTTTCTTCATATTTGAACAAGGTAGGCGTGTTAGTATGAAGGCAGACAGAGGCAGTGGCAGAGTGACAGTCACCCAGACATTATCGCTGTCAGCCAGACATATTTACAACAGCAGAGACAGGAGCTGAAGTGCTCACAGTGAAGAGAGCAGACAGAATGAAACTTACAGCCAGAGACAGCACCCGGTTCAAATGATCAAAACATCCCCATTGGTGGTCCTGATCCAGTGTTGGAAATTCCACATTTCTTTGACGGTGACCATTCTGATAAAGGCTGCCGACCACTGCAGCCTCAATCACCAAAGGCTGCAGACCAGATGGGATGAGCTGGAACCTGGCCAGGAGTTGAACTCATCCTCGCATAACTGGGAGCTCTGCTGCTCTGTCAAAACAGTCACAAGACGAAATGAGTTCCTTAATTTAAGCAAGCCTCAATGAGTCTCGGGACTCTTTTTATAACAGCACCCTGCAGTGGGATGTATGGCCAATTCTACTATTGATGAGTTTGGCTTGGCGTGCGAGGAAACCAGAGTACCCGAGGAAAAGCCACCACACACAAGAGGGAGTCACACTGAAAGCGCCGCACAAGCAGATTTAAGAAGCCATCGCGGTATTGCCATACGACTTGCCACCTCTCAGCCCAAGCGTACCATGTGGCATTCTCAGTAATAACCAGGCTCAAACCTACCTAGCGTCCGAGATCCGCAGACATCAATCGCATTCGGGGCGTTTTGGACCTAGGTCAAATACACTTCACCAGATCCCAACTCTAGGCAGCAACAACAATAACAACAGTGATGTCAAGGCAGTGCTTGTGCCAGGCTAGGTGTACCTCGAGGCCACTAAATTGTCAATGGCTGACTGTCAGGGGGTCCTGGGACAGGTTCGGGTGTTATACGCAGGGTTTCAAAAACTCCAGGACTTGTGACCAACCACCGCCACGCAACGTATTTCCGGCGTTTACCAATTTACTCCCCATTCAAATACAAATTAGCGCGATTCACGCTGCACGCGCCCGATTATTGTTAAACCTCGTCATCAACGCTGTCCGCGTCACTTGGAGCACGTGTACACGCGTCACTTGGAGCACGTGTACACGCGTCACTTGGAACACGTGTACACGCGTCACTTGGAACACGTGTACACGCGTCACTTGGAACACGTGTACACGCGTCACTTGGAACACGTGTACACGCGTCACTTGGAGCACGTGTACACGCGTCACTTGGAACACGTGTACACGCGTCACTTGGAGCACGTGTACACGCGTCACTTGGAACACGTGTACACGCGTCACTTGGAACACGTGTACACGCGTCACTTGGAGCACGTGTACACGCGTCACTTGGAACACGTGTACACGCGTCACTTGGAGCACGTGTACACGCGTCACTTGGAACACGTGTACACGCGTCACTTGGAACACGTGTACACGCGTCACTTGGAGCACGTGTACACGCGTCACTTGGAACACGTGTACACGCGTCACTTGGAGCACGTGTACACGCGTCACTTGGAACACGTGTACACGCGCGCACGTCGATCACGTGTACACGCGCACAAGCGCACACCGATTTCAATATGACTTTGAATCGGCTCACTCAATGCAAAGGTTTACGTGCAACGTGTTTAACAACCATCCGGCGCGTGCAGCGTTGCACGATATGATTTGCATTTGAATGGGAGGAGTAAATTGGTAAACGCGTGCTGGTGGTGGTGGAGGGGTGTCAATGACTGTCGAGTCATCTGGTTAACTGACTCTATTTCGATTTAAAGCTTTCGTGACTGCAGAGATTCAGCTTCTTGATTCTTTCGGTAAAGTCACGTAGAAGGGAAATAATAAAATAATAATAATAAAACATTATAAAATAATTCTCACGACGTTTCGGCCACAACGCAAGCAGCCGTTGTGGCCGAAACGTCGTGAGAATTATTTTATTATATTTTATTTTTATTATTTTATTATTTCCCTTCTACGTCACTTTACCGAAAGAACCAAGAAGATAACTGACTCTACTCAAGACACAAACACGACAACGTTGTGTTCAAACGTGCAGGCTCAAGGCAGCGAGTGGCGGGGAAAGGCGTCGAATGACAGCCCCCGTGAGAGGCGCTCACACGCGGCGAGGTCGGTAGGCATTCACAGGCAGGTGGGCAGGGCAAGTCTCCGCCACCATTCAGTGTCAGCGGGGCGTCATAAACCGATCATTCATAGAGCAGAACGGCGTCCTGTGCGCTCGTAAAACGTGAGCAAACACCGCGAACAATCGGCGAAGAATGATGCTCACTGCGGGGTGCGACTGTGCTCATGCGCCACTCCCCGCGGCTTTTCTTGCCCTGTTTGCCACTCTTAGGCTCTCCTCAAATACCGTCTCAAGTAGCCGATGAGATACCGCGCAGCGTCTGTTTGGCCGTGAAATTCTACATTTTAGGCATGGGAAAGGGGGGGGGGGGAAATATTTTTTTTGGAGAAAAAAAAATATTTTTTTTGGAGAAGAAAAAAATAGGTATTTTTTTGGAGAAAAATATATATTTTATGTAGATTAAAATATCACTCGGATAACAAATTCATGCAGCAGTGGACTGAACAGGGCTGGTGATGATATACTAAGGGCCTGTACTCGCGGCAAAAGAGTCGATTCAAGCGGCCAAATAATCGATGATTTACCTATTATGCAAAGCGTATGCAAATGTGAACTAAATTAATACATGTTAATTTAGACAATACTGTACAAATGAGACAACTACAAACAAAATACGTAATGTGTTCTTGACTCGAAGAGCCACCCTGAAACGTGACAATTATTTTTTTCTGCTTGTTGAGTCAACATGGACAGTTGTGCCCTGTGTAACACATGTGCTGTGAATCACACCCTGCAGGTGATGTAACCACAACATTGCTAAGTGGACATTAAAAGCGCGTTTATTTATACTTAACTATTCAATTAAGTCACCCACAACGCCAGTACAATTAACTTATAAAACACGAGATTATAGAAACTGTATTAGACCAGCATGAAAGTGTTATTGGTTTTTCTTTTGTAATAAATGTCTTTATTGGGTTTTTTCTGTGAGTTTCGATTATATTTCTCCCATTGATAGTCCTTGATTTGCCGGTACAGTCTTTCAAACTCTCCACGGCTGAACCTCGGTCTCCCTAGAAACATATATTTCTCAATCAGCTCTTGGCATGGTTTATAAATAAGGGCCTTTCCTGCGTATGTCAGTGTCAGGACACGTCGTAGAAATTGATACATTACAGACAGCCCTTTGTGAATTATTCACCGCTGGATGATGGCCTGATCATGCTGTCAGTCATTTTGGCGTTGTTTGACCATACTTCACCACCCTGGTCAGTGCGGGCTGGTGAAGCTGGCGGAACCCAGGAGCGGTTTAGATGTCACTCGCGACTGACGTTATCCGTGGCCTGCATTCAACCCCAGGTCAATCGCTGGGTTCACAGCGTGGCGCAGGGACCACCTAAAATATAGAAAGTATGATTTTTAATAATCCTGACATTGGACCGATGACCTTTTCAGTATCTCGATCTGAACCCATTTGACCAATTCTGGGCGTGCAATGCAGATGTTGATTTAAGCAAAAACCCCGTCGCCGACAGACGAAGCGAGACACACACACACACCTATAAAGCACGAGGAGAGTAGGGGACGTGGGCTCGCTCTGCAAACAGTAACATCTGTGTGTGCTCGCGATAGACAGGAGACTAGAGAGGCTGCACGCTATGGCACCGGCGCAGCCGTGAAGGCGTCAATCTATCATCATTAGCAACTATGAACCATCCACTGCTGGATGAAAGCCTTCCCAAGCCACCCCCCCACCCCCCCATCGCTCATTGGTCTCATGATGAAAAATATTTCATTTGGCCTCCTGCACCCAGCCGTAATGTGTTAAAGTGGCAACCTGCAAGTCCTTTAGACGTTGTCCGCCCGCTCGTTCCTACCTCCAGCCAGCCGGCAAAACTTTTTTTTCAATAACATACAATGATAAGCACTGTAACGGAGACAGAAAACATCTCCAGATGTTGTATCTCACTGGGCTTTCTTCACGAAAGACTACCCTTCCATGTGCAGCAGAATACAGACGTAATTAAAGCTTTTCGATTTAAAGCTTTCGAAGAATAGTAATTAAAGCTGTTATGAAAAGTGGGGCTTGGTCAGGACACCAATCACGAGGGATCGGAGGGAATCGGCATCCAGGGGATCGGACTAATCCGAGAGGCCATGCACCGAGGAGATGGAGCGATGAAATCAGTTCGTGTGCAGGAGCTAGGCGGAGTATTGCTTTGCAAGTTCATGTGAGAATGCGGACGTCTAATCCAGCAGTGGATCGACCATGGTTGATGATGATGATGAGTAAGATTTAATTATACAAAAATTCTGCACTTCCTCGTAACCACTAGCATGCTTTGCCCACGACATAGCAGCCTTAGCGTCACACTCCACGGGAGGCAAATTAGTCGATTCAATTACGACGGCCTATGGATGTGCGTGAGTGTTGAGCGGAGTGCAGTGGGGAGCGGCGGTGCGGTGATTAGCGCGCTGTGCTACGAACCCGGCGACTCGAGTAGACATCGTCACTCGGAAGACAAAAGCGGTCGGGCGTGGTGCTGTCCATGCACCCACACGTGTGCCGTTCCGGCCTTCTTTAGGTGCTCGCTAACAGCACTTGTCCCCAACAGCCTCGGGGCGGAATCTTTGACTTTGTTTGCCACGAAACTTCAAGCAGATATGTGTGGCAGTCCAGGCTGACCCTGCTCTATTGAGTGAAACAAATCAACCTTCGGGCGATATCTTCTTTTTTGTGTTACAGAAACCCAATGACAACATGTTGTTTTTCAGATATTTCTAGTTGGGGCGAAGACTTCACTGTGGTGTGCCAATTACCAGCTCTTCACCACAGGCCTGTGCAGAAATCGCTCATTCGGAGATGCAGCTTTAGAATGAAAACAGCTTATCCAGAAATACACACAGACTCACTCACATCGTCGTCGTCGTCATCATCATACAGGTTTGCGTTGCCGTAGAGAATTTCAGAGTTCGTGAGCAAACACATAGTTGCACAACCTAGAGAGAGAGAGGCAAAGCACGCAATCGGAATGCCTGTAAAAGGTCAAGGCGCAGCCCTGCAATTACTCTCTCACGCCCCTGCTGGTAGCGAGGGCCCCTCCACTGGAGGAGGCTCTAGAGTGACTCTCCCATCTACGGCCCTTCCACGCTGGCAAGACGTCGTGGAAGAGGTGGAAGTACCCACTCTTTACCCCACCACACGCGACCTGCCCGTTGGTTCACTGCTGTCTCTCCATTGCACCGCTGCGTGGACAGATGCGGTGGTGGGTCGGGGGGGGCGAGGGTATTTCAGATACGTGCCTCCCCCCCCCCCCCCACACACATTGTGTCAACTGCCGCGCCAGGAGATCGAACACATCGAACCGGCGGATTGCGAGTTCAGTGTCGCTTCACGGACACCGTCATTCGTCATTGCGTGCGTGTGCACACCTTCCACACACATCGCTCGCACGTCAAGCAGACACAAGCACCACCACCACCTTGAGGTGTGCGGTTCAGTCATGGTTGTCACCATATCTCACAGAGGAGAGAGACGGACGACTTCGCAAGTGCGACGAGGAAGCGAGGGCGCGTGATGCGACGAGGCTGGCCAGTTGAAAGAAACAGCAATTATCAAACAAGACGATGAGGCATTCGTCCAGCAGTGGATTGATCATGGCTGATGGCTGATCCATAACCTCACCTCCTCCTTTGACGTCCACTCATCCCCAACTGGGGTGGTTGGGAAATCTCAGTCTGGTGATGGCTGCAATCTTCTGGCTGCAGTCGATACAAGTCTGAAAACACGCCCAAGCTGCTTGTCGTGAGTAAAGTAGTACCAATTTTATCGACTCTAGAGATATGATGCTGATGATGATCTGAGTTGACCTCCGACCGGGTTTTGAACTCGCAACCTTCCAATTGCTAGGAGAGTTGCTCTAACAGCACTGTCCAACACGACACACACACACAGACACATACAGACACACACACAAACACACACACAGACAAAGACACACACAGACACACACAGACACACACAAACACACACACACACAGACAAACACAGACACACACACAGATACACACAAACACACACAGACACACACAGACACACACAAACACAAACAGACACACACACACAGACACATACAGACACACACACAAACACAAAAACACAAACACACACAGACACACACAAACACACACACAGACACAGACACACACAGACACACACAAACACACACACACAGACACACACAAACACACACACACAGATACACACAAACACACACAGACACACACAAACACACACAGACACACACAGACACACAAACAAATAAACATGGCACATACGTACACAGGCGGGGTTTGCTTCTTGGACGCGTTTTATAGGACCCCATAAGAAATCCCAAAGATAATCCCATGGGAGTCCTAAAGGAATCCTTTAGGATAGAGGGGAAGAGTTACCTGAATTTAAAATTCTACACGAAAAACATATTTGCAATTCTATCAGGCTGTATATCTCTGTATATATTCTATAGGATAAAGAATCCGAGATGTTGGTTCGTGTATTCGACATTTCTCGATTAGATTACCACCACGCTTTGTTTGCTGGCCTCCCCGACTTTAAATTAGGACGGCTCCATTTGGTACAACGTGTTGCAGCCAGAGTGAGCACTCACTCACTCGCTAACTCACTCACTCTCTAACTCACTCTCTCGTCAACTCACTCACTCGCTAACTCAATCACTCTCTCTCTCTCTAACTCACTCTCTCGCTAACCCACTCACTCTCTAACTCACTCACTCGCTAACTCACTCACCCTCTCTCTAACTCACTCACTCACTCGCCAACTCACTCACTCGCTAACTCAATCACTCTCTCTAACTCTCTCTCTCGCTAACTCACTCTCTCGCTAACTCACTCACCCTCTCTCTAACTCACTCACTCGCTAACTCACTCTCTCGCTAACTCACTCTCTCGTCAACTCACTCACTCGCTAACTCACTCTCTCGTCAACTCACTCACTAACTAAATCACTCTCTCTCTAACTCACTCTCTCGCTAACCCACTCACTCGCTAACTCACTCACTCTCTAACTCACTCACTCGCTAACTCACTCACTCGCTAACTCACTCACTCGCTAACTCACTCTCTCGTCAACTCACTCACTCGCTAACTCACTCTCTCGTCAACTCACTCACTCGCTAACTCAATCACTCTCTTTCTAACTCACTCTCTCGCTAACCCACTCACTCGCTAACTCACTCACTCTCTAACTCACTCACTCGCTAACTCACTCACTCTCTAACTCACTCACTCGCTAACTCACTCACTCTCTAACTCACTCACTCGCTAACTCACTCACTCGCTAACTCACTCTCGATAACTCACTCACTCGCTAACTCACTCACTCTCTAACTCACTCACTAACTCACTCTCTCGCTAACTCACTCACTCGCTAACTCACTCACTCTCTAACTCACTCACTCACTAACTCACTCGCTAACTCACTCTCTCGCTAACTCACTCACTCGCTAACTCACTCACTCTCTAACTCACTCACTCGCTAACTCACTCACTCTCTAACTCACTCACTCGCTAACTCACTCACTCGCTAACTCACTCTCGATAACTCACTCACTCGCTAACTCACTCACTCTCTAACTCACTCACTAACTCACTCTCTCGCTAACTCACTCACTCGCTAACTCACTCACTCTCTAACTCACTCACTCACTAACTCACTCGCTAACTCACTCACTCTCTAACTCACTCACTCACTAACTCACTCGCTAACTCACTCACTCGCTAACTCACTCACTCTCTAACTCCCTCACTCGCTAACTCACTCGCTAACTCACTCTCTCTCTAACTCACTCACTCGCTAACTCACTCACTCTCTAACTCACTCACTCACTAACTCACTCGCTAACTCACTCTCTCGCTAACTCACTCACTCGCTAACTCACTCACTCTCTAACTCACTCACTAACTCACTCTCTCGCTAACTCACTCACTCGCTAACTCACTCACTCTCTAACTCACTCACTCGCTAACTCACTCGCTAACTCACTCTCTTTCTAACTCACTCACTCTCTAACTCACTCGCTAACTCACTCTCTCGCTAACTCACTCACTCGCTAACTCACTCACTCTCTAACTCACTCACTCGCTAACTCACTCGCTAACTCACTCTCTTTCTAACTCACTCACTCGCTAACTCACTCGCTAACTCACTCTCTCTCTAACTCACTCACTCGCTAACTCACTCACTCTCTAACTCACTCACTCTCTAACTCACTCACTCGCTAACTCACTCTCTCGCTAACTCACTCACTCGCTAACTCACTCACTCTCTAACTCACTCACTCTCTAACTCACTCACTCGCTAACTCACTCACTCTCTAACTCACTCTCTCGCTAACTCACTCACTCGCTAACTCAATCACTCTCTCTCTCTAACTCACTCACTCACTAACTCACTCACTCGCTAACTCACTCTCTAACTAACTCACTATCTCGTCAACTCACTCTCTCGCTCACTCACTCACTCACTCGCTAACTCAATCACTCTCTCTCTCTAACTCACTCACTCTCTAACTCACTCTCTCTCTAACTCACTCTCTAGCTAACTCACTCTCTCACTAACTCACTCTCTCACTAACTCACTCTGTCGTCAACTCACTCTCTCGTCAACTCACTCTCTTGCTAACTCACTCTCTCACTAACTCACTCTCTCACTAACTCACTCTCTCGCTAACTCACTCTCTCGCCAGCTCACTCTCTTGCTAACTCACTCTCTCGCTAACTCACTCTCTTTCTAACTCACTCACTCGCTAACTCACTCTCTCTCTAACTCACTGTCTCGCTAACTCACTCTCTCGCTAACTCACTCTCTCGCTAGCTCACTCTCTCGCTAACTCACTCTCTCGCTAACTCACTCTCTCGCTAGCTCACTCTCCCGCTAACTCACTCTCTCGCTAACTCACTCTCTCTAACTCACTCACTCTCTAACTCACTCTCTCGCTAACTCGCCGGTGCTGTGCCGGCCCGACCAGGTTCCTAGTGGTCGTGGAAACGAGGCAGCAGAGCTCACATCCTGGGAACTGGCAATGTCGTAAAAATGTTTCCTTAAAAAAAAAACATTTGTGCTGCAGTGACCCCTTCATTGTAGTCATGCGAATTTTAATTCCTCGTCCCCCCCCCCCCCCGCGTGTCCTGTATGCGCATTTTTCCAGTCGAGAATGCGACCTGCTGGGCTCTGACCCGAGTCACACATCCCCTGAGATACACGCAGTTTCCCCACTTTATTTGTACTGCCATCTCTATCTCCCTAGCACACACACACACGCGCGCGCGCACTCTCACTTACATAAACGCTCTCTCATTCTCACTTACCGTCGATGCTTTGTTTCACACACAAAGACAAATATTTTACCCTACAGTCTTAACAGACTTTTGGAGCAAGCGCTGTTAGCGAGCACCTATGAAGGCGGGAACGGCACTCGAGGGAGTGGGTGGACAGCACCACGCGCGGCCGCCTTTGTCTCCCTAGTGGCGATGTTGACTACACACCGCACAAGGTACTCATTTGAGGCTGAGTCAACCTAGGGGAGGCCCAGAACCGGTTCAGATAATCGCCATTGGTGTTGACCGTGAGCGGGAATCGAACCCGGGTCGCCATTCTCTAAAGTAGACATAATTTCATCATCGTCATCATATAACTCTATCACAAACGCACACACTCACACACTCTCTCACTCTCTAATACATCAACAAAGGCTTTCACAAAGTCTCGCACAGTCCATCACACGCTCGCTTTCACTCTCACACGTGCACCCCAGCACACACACTGATGATTTTCACACGCACACTTCCTTAGACACAACGCCAGTCACGATTCACCATTATGTGACGGTGACATCGCCGCAGCTCTCGTGTCAGGCCATGCGCACTTCAAGCCACGTGAAGTGTCAGAGGGCTTGCTGGGAAGGTCACAGGACAAACACAAAGATCCCCGATTTAAAGCTTTCGTGACTGCAGGGATTCATCTTCTTGGTTCTTTCGGTAAAGTCACATAGAATGGAAATAATAAAATAATAAAACATTATTTTTAAAAATAAAACATAATAATACAATATAATAATATATTATGTTTCATTTTTATTATTTCCATTCGACGTGACTTTACCGAAAGAACCAAGAAGACAAAGATCCCCCATATAGCCTACAGAGGCTGTTGGGGCAAGTGCTTTGAGCGAGTACCTATGAAGGCCAGTAGCGACGCATGGGTGATTGGTGTGGCCCCCCCCTCCAACACACTCGGCCACATATTTCGCCACATCACGGATGTGTACGCAAGGTATCAGATTACTCGTTTAGGGCTTAGTCGACCTAGGGACTCGTTCAGATATCCGTCACCGATGCCGGCTGTGACCGTCAAGCAAACCGAGGTCGCCGAGTTCATAACGCTCAAAGTGCGCTCGATGCTGCACTACCGCACCCCGAACAGGACACACGCACTCACAAGCCTTCCCTTCTCCCCGCCTTTCTACGCCCTCTCTACTGCACCAAAAACAACATGAAGCAAAGTCCAAGTCAAACACGATGGGCTCCGGGGTAGAGCAGCAGGCATGGCCAGGTGGCTTCTGCAAATATGCCACCAGCCCCGTGCCCGCTCACCCACCCGTCAGCCGGCCGCACGCCAAAGAGCCCCTGGAACTTTTTCACGTTCTTTTATATGTTTTTTTCCACTACATTCGTGAAACTTTAAGATCATTTGGTTTTAATGGCCGTATTTCTATCTTTAATATTTGACATCGTGCTTATTCATACATTCGTAACTGTCTGCTGCCCGAGTCGCCCTTGAAAGGGAGTTGCGTAGCCCAATGGGAAATTTACTCGGATAATAAACTTGTCATTCTGATTCAGGCATATTTAAACACCTCTGAAAGTATATTCTTGGTTCTTTCGGTAAAGTCACGTAGAAGGGAAATAATAAAATAATAAAAATATAAAACAAGAAAAATTCCCACGACGTTTCGACTGCAACACAAGCAATCATCATCAGGTGTGAAATCCACAGCAAGAAAATGTGATGTCTGTATAACGTAATTTTTTTCAAATTGTCTTGCTGTGGATTTCACACCTGATGATGATTGCTTGTGTTGCAGTCGAAGCGTCGTGAGAATTTTTATTGTTTTATATTTTTATTATTTTATTATTTCCCTTCTACGTGACTTTACCGATAGAACCAAGAATATGAATCCCTGCAGTCACGAAAGCTTTAAATCACCTCTGAAAGTCTCAAACTTTTACCACACAAACGTGCGCAGTGGATGCTGCCGTGGTGTTAAAGTTTTATACGTAAATAAAATGTTTAGTTGTATAGTTTAGTAACGTTCAGCAGCACCCTGGACTTGACTTCCTCACAAAGCAGCATTTGCTGAATTGATCCCAGAGGGCATGATGGGCCGAGTAAACGCCCGAACCAGGATTTGAACTCGTAACCTTCCTAATCGAGTCGCTCGCTCCCCCGCTGTTCTACGCGGCCGGTAGGACCTTTCACCTCGTTAAACGCAGCCAGAGAGAGAGAGAACAACATTTACATCCACGTGGCAACTGGAAAGCGCACAAATTCGTAAGCTAACGTCGGACGCACAGGATGCATCGCGCACACATCAGCTCTGGGGGACGTGCGCATTCATCCGTCTTCTGAAATACAACCCTCAGCTGCTGCTGCTGCTGCAGCGCTGTTGATTTATGAGCGCGTTTATTTGGACGTGGGGTTGACATAAAGGTGTCTCTTGCTCGCGTAAAGCCGTGCGCGTGTCCGCGTGGCACACGTGACTAAAGTATCATGCGGGCAGGGGCACCGGGAGGCAATTCACCGCCTATGAGGGACATTCACGTGGATATTCCGAGTCTGCGCACGAGTTCAACCTCGTATGGAACACGTCTTAACTCGGCAGAAACGAAAGTCGTTAAGACGAATGCAATTGATCATAACATGGGTAACAGGGGAGAAAAAACAAATATAATTGCTATTATTGTTATTACGTATTTAAACTCGACTATGTGAATGGACTGACCCTTGTCACAGGAATGTGGAATTAGCACCACTGGCTCAGGACTTGCAATGAGGGAGATGGATACTTCTGTAAACTAACCGCTCGTTTGGTTGGAGAGCAGGACTGACGGTCATAAGGTTACGAGGCCAAATCCTATCCAGGGTCAAACAATCTTTATTATGCCCCATAAACAAGGGTCAATAAACAGAACTCGGCAAATCGATGAGGAAATGAATGAGAAACTAAACGGAGATAACAACAACACGCGTAGAGATGCAACGATGAAGTCAGCTCATGTGCAGGTGCTCGGGTGGATAGTTTTTTCGCAGGACCATGAGAAATCGCACAGACCAGATTGATCATGGCCGTTAACGAACGATAGAGTGGAATGACCCTTAAGATTAAGTTAAGTTTCACGTAGATTTCGTCTCATTCACAAGAGGGAGCTGGGTGCCCATCATGGCAGAGAAACCAATGGAAGCGATTAAGTAAAAACGACTAAGGAGATATGAGAGCCAAGACAGAAGCGACTGTAAACAGTGCACAAACGCTGCATTACGTCAAATATATTCCCAGTTCCAACGCATTACTTAACAAAAAAAACATTCGGAGTCAAGTTCAATTACAGAAACATCTAATTCCATTCAGGATGATTCGTGCAAAAGCGTGTAAACAGACCATGACATATATATATGTGTGTGTCACTCGACCTTGCCACCAGACCTGTGGACAATTATAATTTACAGCTTGCTAGAGTAACACGGAACCTACACGGAAGCACGTGGAATGTTTTATGGTGAATGTATTTTAGTCGAGAAGGGGGTGCGGTACTGGAGGGCGCCGTGGTGGCTAGGAGATGTTAACTACCTCGCCTGGTGTACAGGAGGTCGTGGGTTCGATCCCGACCCTGACGCCTGCTGCTGCTGCTGTATATTTGAAGTGTGCGTGTCTCTCTCGTCATCATCATCACGGTGGCGAGAAGATGTTAACTACCTCGCCTGGTGTACAGGAGGTCGTGGGTTCGATCCCGACCCTGACGCCTGCTGCTGCTGCTGTATATTTGAAGTGTGCGTGTCTCTCTCTCCCCGTGGTCGCGTGAATCTTTTTTTCTCCGCGTTCTCAGGATTCTCTCCCCCCCTCCACGTTTGGAATCAACGTCACGCGTTTATGGTATTTGGCCGCCGTACATTTCCGCGTTCGAAGCCGCTTTTCTTTGAGCTATCGCGCGTGGCCAGGTCGCTTCTGGGAGGAAGAAAAAAAACAGAGCGAAGATTGCTCAGTGGACCTTACCCGGTCAAATTAAAACAACGAGTTCACAGTTTAGTCGGCAAGTCGGACGCCGCCGCTGTAGTAGCGCGCTCCTGTCTTAGGCAGCTCGTGCCTGCGCCGAGAGCACTCACGAAAGGTTAATCCATAACATCCCCCCGCACAATCCACGTCGCACGCCTCGCAAATCTTTATTTTCATAGCCCGATGCCGCACCGAGATTACAGCAGCAAGAAGCAGAAGCAACAACAGCAGCAGCAGCGGCGGCGGGTCTCTACCGTGAACTCTTTTGGGTGAAAGCACGTGTTCCTTTTGTGGTGCCGGGTGTTCGTTGCCCCCCACACCCCAAACACAACCACTGGTCACCGTGTGCCCCCACCCCCCACTGCCCCCCTCCCTCCCTCCCTCCCTCCTGTACCCCATGGTGACTCCGGCCGCGATACAGAGCGATCACATGCCCACGCCCCCCGTCAAGGCGTGCGTCTCGCGTTGTGCATTCGTGTGCTTTGTGGCCACGGCGCTGACTTTTCCCGCACGCGTTCTACAAAACTCTCCTTCCTGCACGGTGTCCATGCCGCCGCCCTCCAGACCTCGCACCCCCACGATGGTCGGCCCAGCCCAGAATATTTCTTTCGACCCGAGGAGGAATCCGATGAGCTATGAAGCTCTTTTTCACAGATAGTATTACTTTTACACTCGTTTGCGTTCATTCATTTGACGGAAAACTACTCGTCGTGGGTTTAAACTCAATATTTGTGTTCATTGTAAATGGAATTTACTCGTTAATGACATACTGCAGAGCGGTGGCGCAGTGGCTAGCGTGCTGCTCTGTGAACCCGGAAACCTGAGTTCGATTCCTGGCCACTCCTCACGCTTCACCAACCCGCAGTGACCAGCGTGGTGAAGTATAGTCAAACACCGCCATGACCGACACGACTTGGGGTCGTTTTCATCCAGCAGTGGATTGAGAAAGGGCCAGGCGTGGGTTTTATTGTAATGCTGTATTCCCCGGATGGGATTTCTAAGGGCAATAGTTGTCGCTGCACATTATAATCTGGTGGCTGTGTGTGTGTGTGAGACCAGATTTATACAACTTCATTGACACCAGCAAAGGTTTTGGGTGCAACTTACATTCCGCAGCATCTTAAAGGCCAGAGAACACAGTGAGATGAATGTAATCTCATAAGAAAACCATCGGTAAAGTCACGTATGTAGACATAAAATAAAATAAATTTCATAAAATAAAATCAATTGTATTTCTACATACGTGACTTTACCGAAATAACCCATGAGTATAGTAATTCCTGCAGTCACGAAAGCTTCAATTCTAGATTTAAACCATTGGTGTAACAATTTTTTTATTTTATTTAAGCCACCGACTGCTCATCGCCAACCAAAAATACAGGTCTCGACGATTCGGCTTTTGTTGGCACTACCTGGGCACTTAGCGCAAAAATGTTGCGTAGGTGGGACGCGGTGACGACAAAACGAGAAGAAGTTGGCACTTGCCAGTAGCCACGAAGCCACACGCAAAAGTTTGTGCTTTCAAAATCCGGCCACTTGAGCGAATCCCCTGCACAAACAGGAGCATTCTCGCAGCACCCAAACGAGTTTGTTCAACCCCCCTCCGCTTTTGACCGACGACGAGGAACAAACGCTTCGCGTGAGTTACCAAGCGCACGCCAAGCAGCAGCGAGCGCGGCCACTGCCAACGTCATCGCCCACGACCAAACAGCATCGCCCACGACCAAACAGCATCGCCACCAGCAATTGCAACCGTCGTCAGTACCACGACTACCCCCACCACCACCACCACAACTACCATCACCACGACTACCACCAGCACTGACACCACCACCACAACTACCACCAGCACCCCCACGACTACCACCACCACCACGAATAGCACCAGCACTGACACCACCACCACGACTACCATCACCACCACCACCGCCACGACTGCCACCACCACGACTACCACCAGCACTGACACCACCACCACGACTACCACCACCACCACGACTGCCACCACCACCACGACTACCACCAGCACTGACAGGACCACCGTCAGTACCACAACCACCACCACGACTACCACCAGCACCACCACTACGACTACCATCACCACCACCACGACGACCATCACCACCACCACCACGACTACCACCAACACTGACACCACCACCACAACTACCACCAACACTACCACCACCGTCACCACAAGCCTCGTGTCCACCACCACAATTACTAAGCGCCATCATCGTGACGACCATCGCCGTCATCACCACCATCATCATCATCAAGACGACAACCATCAGCACCACTACCACTAAAATGATTAGCACCACCACCACCACCATCATCATCATCAGCAGCATCAAAGACAAAGATCCCCCGTGTAGCCTGTAACAGACTACAGGAGCAAGTGCTGTTAGCGAGCGCCTATGAAGGCCAGAACAGCACACGAGGGGGTGGGTGGCCAGCAACACGCCCGGCTGCCTTTGTCTCCCTCGTGGCGAGGTTTACGCACCGCACCAGGTACACACGCCATCATCGGCATCACCACCACTATACCACCATCACTTCCGCCACCACCACGACCGCCACCACGACTATATGAGGCGCCTACCGGGACTCCCCATCTATAAACATCAGCGGAAACGCCAACGGCTCTTTGAGCCCAAACTACGACACCCGAAAGAAATAGCAAAAATGCACCGCGCTACGAGATGACAACGAAAAGAGACGAGAATACCCCGACACCCCACACACACATATATAAACATATATAAACATATATAAACATATATAAACATATATAAACATATATAAACATATATAAATAGAGGGCACACACAGTGAACACCCGTGCACGTGTGCGTGAGGAGCGGTGGGAGAGTGGTTAGGGCACCGTACTACAAACACGGCGGCCCAAGTTCAATTCCTGCTCACCGCCAACGCCAGTGACGATTATCCGAAGCGGTCCTGGGCCTCCCCTAGTGTGACTCAGCCTCAACTGAGTACCTGGTGCGGTGTGTACTGAACATCGCCACGGGGGGGGAGACAAAGGCGGCCGGGTGGTGCTGGCCGCACACCCCCTGGTGTGCCGTGCCGACCTTCATAGGTGCTCGCAAACAGCAGTTGCATCAACAGTCTGTTAAGGCTATACGGGGGGGTCTTTGTTTTGTATTTCTGTGTGTATATAGTGAGAGGTAATGTAGTGGTTAGGGAACTGTGCTACGAACCGGGCGACCGCAGTTCGATTCCCGTTCACGACCAATGGCTGGCGAATATTTGAACCGATACTGGGCCTCCTCTAGGTCAAATCAGCATTAAATGAGTACCTGGTGTAGTGCCTAAAACATCGACGTTGGAGAGACAAAGGTGGCCGGACATGGTGCTGGCCACCCACCACCTAATGTGCTGCGCTGACCTTAATAGGTGCTCACTAACAGAACGTTGCTATGTATGTTTGTGCCACTTGGTGTGACAGTGCGGCGGGGCAGTTAGGCACTGCACTACAAACCCAGCGACCTGAATTTGATTTCCAGTGGCTTGTGATATCTCAAGCAGTTATGGGCCTCCCCGAGGTCAACTCAGCCTTGAATGAGTGCTTGATGCTGTGGGTAAACTACAGCACTGGGGAGACAAAGGCGGTCGTGCTGGGCATAGTTTTAGCCACACAACCCCCTTACACATGACCCATTACAACCTAAGGCGCTCACTAAACGCCTTTGGCCCTGACACTTTCAGAATATACCACAGTGACAATTACTTACCCGGGAAAGCCACAGCGAGTGCCAACACTAATTTCACGCAGGGTCCTGCATTGGGCTGTTTCACCGACTTCACCGATGAGCGACTGGCTTCACGTGGGATGAATCTGGAAGCCCACCACATGAACCCACCAAGAGATGTTTGCCACCCAGCCCTGCCACCTCCTGGCCGGACTCCCGCTGCCCCCCACTCCTAAAACACCTGGCAAAATCCTGGCTTAGGTCACCCATCCAAGCACCCCACCGGGCTCAACTTCCACTTCGCTTGTGAGATTTGTGTGATTCGTCCCTTGGCCACACGCGGGCGGGGGGGAGCATCATCGGAAGCCTGTGTTGCCTCCGAAACGTCGTGATTTTTTATTTTATTTTTATTTTACTTTTATTTTTTATTTACCTACGTGACTTTACCGAAAGAAAAAAAACCCCTAAGAATATGAATATGAGCATCATCGCGTTCGCGTTGTGACGCTTCTTAGCTCGCGGGCTAAATCTGAGGTGGGGCGGCTTCCCGCACATTTCGAGGCACGACAGACAGCTGCTTACAGGCCCGCTCCACGCGACACGGCAGATGATGACGGAGTGGGATTTTCTCGCTTGGGGTAGACTACGGGGTCAGGGGTTTTGGCCCACGGGTCGCGTCCGCACTGCTCCTCGCGTGGAGTGGCTCAAGGTTCGATTCCCCACCCGGGCACTCCCCGGTCAGCGGCGCGCGTCAGACGGGTAATGTCCACTGCTGGATGAAGGCCTCGCTTGGGGGCAGCGACATTATTTTGGCACCATGTTGGGAACAAAAATCTGCTTTGTAGCTCTGCCGTTATCGTTGAATCGCAGAAGGGAAAAGCTGTAATAACGTGACCGTATCTTCTTGGTTCTTTCGGTAAAGTCACGTAGAATGGAAATAATAAAATAATAAAAATAAAACATGATAAAATAATTCTCACGACGTTTCGGCCACAACGCAAACAACGCAAACAGCCGTCCTCAGGTGGAGAGCAACATAATAATTATTTTATTATGTTTTATTTTTATTATTGTATTATTTCCATTCTACGTGACTTTACCGAAAGAACCAAGAAGATGAATCCCTGCAGTCACGAAAGCTTTAAATTGAAATTTAACGTGACCGTAACTCACCAAATACCCCGCTTAATATTTCACATCAAACGGCTCAGATGCTCCGCAACTGCCCGTGGCCAATCCACCACTGGATGAAGGCCGTGCACTCGGTGTCAGGGGTTGTGGGGGTGGTTTGCCCATGTGTCGCCACATGGGTCAGTGTGGACTGGGGGGTAGTGTTGTGGGGGGGGGGAATCCAGAACCAGTTTAGATATCGATCACCAGCGATCTTAGTTGTGGTCGGGAACTGGACTCGGGTCACAGGGTTCACAGCGCAGTGCGCTAACCACTGCGCCACCGCTCTGCTCCCCCCTGACAAAGTAACACGGATGTACGTTATCAACCTGGCTACATCTGAAAAATGCACAAAAGAGCTCGGGGCAGGGACTAAATGCAAAGTGGGGGACTTTATCCCGCATGAGCTCGCGATAAAGTGTCACCTTTTCGTGCCACATTACGCAGAGGTCACGAAAGGAGAAGTTGTGTAGACACAAAACAGACAAAGAGCCCCCCCCCACCCCGTACAGCCTTCACAGACGTATGGAGAAAGTGCTGTTAGCGAGCACCTTTAAAGGCCGGCATGACACACGAGGGTTAGCCGGTGGCCAGCACCATGCCCGGCCTACTGGAGATGTTCTCACACCGCACCGCGTGACTCATTTGAGGCCGAGTCGAGCTCGGGAGAGGCCCAGGCCAGCTCGTGACACCGCTTGCCGAGACGAGAAACACAAAAGGAGACAGACGGTCGAGAGGAGACGTCGCGGCACGCACCGTGACGACGGCGAGCAGTGCGGACGAGGGCAGACGAAGAGACGAGATGGAGACCGGCAGTACAAGCGGGAGAGACGGAGCACATTGAAGACAGGACAAGAGGAGACACAAAGATGGGCGGGCGGGGGAGGAATTCCTGCATCGAACCGTCACTCGGAATCATGACAATTTATCGAATCTGGTTCAGGTAGTGGTGGTGGGGAGGGGAGAGAGAGGGGGGGGCAATGCCTGGTTGTTGTCACAGCAAAGCTGCCGGTCAGACGACCAACGCGGCGTTGAGGGACGCCGCGTTGGTCGCGGCTGACTCCGTGAGACTCTTCACGACGCGGACGCAGCGGGAAAGTTCGCGCATTCGCCTACGAGAAGTCACTGCGTTTCGTTGGAGGATATTCCTCATGGTGAGGGCGGGGGGGGTATAAGGGTGGTTCAGATGTCTCCTGACCCCCCCCTCCCCCAATTCTCTAAAATATAATATTCATCTAAGTAAAGGTTTAATTTCGATTTAAAGCTTTCGTGACTGCAGGGATTCATCTTCTTGGTTCTTTCGGTAAAGTCACGTAGAATGGAAATAATAAAATAATAAAAATAAAACATAATAAAATCTAATGTTTTATTTGTATTATTTTAATATAAAACATAATAAAATATTATGTTTTATTTTTATTATTGTATTATTTCCATTCTACGTGACTTTACCGAAAGAATCAAGAAGATAAGCAAGGTTTATTTAAAACAGAAATTAATATTCAAAGCGAGGGAGGGTGGGGGTGATGCTTGGGGTCAATTAATTGTGGGGGGTGGGGGGTGGGGGCAGTCACAAGACATCTGGACCACTCTGTAGACGGCGTTACGAGACAACGCGCGTGGGAAACGGTCGACGCACAGCGCCGCTGCGGACGTCTCGAGAACGCCGATCGAGGCGTTCGTGCACACCAGCCCGAGGTTACTGGAGGCGCGACGCACACACGCTCACTCGCAGCAGCAGCACGCAGGGACAGGAATAACATTCTCTTTGTGCGAGTGTTTTCTTTGGCCTCGTTCCTCTTGTTTTTCCGCGAAGGAATCTCGGAGCAGTCGTTTAAAAGGATCTTTATAATAAATAATTAATGTTGCGTTCAGCCCTTTTGTCGGTCCACTGCTGGACGAAGACCTGCTCTCTCTCTCTCTGTCGCCTTGTTTGTTATTATATGGGTTGTTTGACCATACTTCACCACGCTGGTCAGCGCGGGTTGGCGAAGAGGACCCGCGTGCCTGGTCATCGTCCCCCCTTCCTGCCCCCCCACCCAGTACCCATGTTTCCACACCGCACCAGATACTCATTTAAGGTTGAGTCGACCTATGGGAAGACCACTCGCCACTGATGTGCGCTATGGCTGGGAATTGAACTCAGGTGGCCGGGTTCATGGTGCACAACGTGAACCGCCATGCCACTGCTTTGGAGAAAATCCATATTTACAAGGAGATCACACCGACAATTTTTACTGATTCTACAGATTATTATGTTTTATTACCATTATTATTATTTTTTTACACAGAATGCCCCACAATGTGTCTCATGGCTGTTGTTCATGAGGGTCCTGCCACGTTTTCAGACTCGTGGTGATGACTGTTTGTGAAGATGACAGTCGAGTAGCTTCAAGGTCACGGTTGAGATCTTGGTGGCTATTGACGCGCTCAGAAAAAATGAAAATGATTGAAATGACGAATGAGTCTTAAAATGATCCATGACAAATTTGCACAATGTCGATAATGACGATTGTTAGGGTTGATGATGATGATTTTTATTGAAATAAGTCATGATTATGGAGATGATTAAAACAATTATGAATGTAATGACTCATGGTTATAAACTGAGAAGGATTGACAATAACTCATTACGATTAGTGACACAACTGGTGATTATTTAATGGCAGATAACTAAACTTAAACTAAACAATTTTACATTTTACCCGGTAAGGCCCACCGAGCTATAAATGATCGCTCAGCGAAGTGGCTTATCACGTCAAAATGTATAGCAGCCAAATACTCTAAAGTCGCGATGTTGATTCTAATTATGGAGGAAAACCCGGAAGACCCCGAGAAAAATCCACGCGACCACGTGAAGAGAGACACGCAAACTCCAAACATACAGCAGGCGTCAGAATCGAGATCGAACCCACGACCTCCTGTATACCACGCGAGGTAGTTAACATCTCATAGCCACCGTGGCAGATTATTACATGATTCTCGAGATGGCTTGTAACTTAAATTAGTCATCGTTGTGATAACGACGACGAACAACGATGACAATTAAATTACAAACCAGTTGTGATAACGATTATCACCGTGATAACGACGATGATGATTCAGGACTCGCACAGCTCATCAATGATTAACACAAGCGAGGTGCAAGTCCACGGGAGAGAGTCGTAGCCGGGGGGTGCGTATGTCTGTGTGTGTATGTCTGTGTGTTGGACTTCTTTCGCACCGTACGAAGCCAACCGTGCTAGTCGGATGTGCCGGGATGAGCCGTGCTCGTCAGGCGCGGTAATAAGTCCCGTCCCAATAATTAATCCGCTAACACCGCGAGCCCGGCCGTAAAGTGGGCCCCGCTCATTGTGCAAATCCATAAATTATGCACGCGCGTGTGTGCGTGTGTATCACAATACACAAAAACAGACAAAGACAAAGATCCCCCCCACCCCAGTATAGCCTTAACAGACTGTGGGGGCAAGTGCTGCTACCCAGCACCTACGAAAGCCAAGACGGCACACGAGGGGGTGAGTGGCCAATACCAAACCCGGACGCCTTTGACTCCAAAGTGGCGATGTTTACGCAACACACCAGGTACTATTTTGAGGCTGAGTCGACCTAGGGGAGGCCCAAGACCGGTTCATATAATCGTCACTGTTTATTCGTCGTGAGCCGGAATTGAACTCGAGTCACCGGGTAGTGCACTAAGCACTAGGCCGTCACAATACACCACACACACACGCACGCGCGCACGTATGAATGATTCCTTAAAGTGATCACGCGTGCCCAGAGAGGAGACCCAACATCTGCTGTGACCCAGCACTTTTGATGGGATGGTTGGTGGATCGCGACAACGCACGATACATCTTCTATACGCCCGCCCCCTCCGATCCGGACCCCTTCGACTGGACTGCACAGTGACCGCGATGACACCGAGTGAATTTAATCCATCCGTGCGGAGACGGAGCGCGCTTATCCCTGCCACGTGTATGTGCGCGATGCGGTTTCTCCAGCTGCTGCGGGGCTGTGTCGTGAACTGAATTGGACCAAACGTCCGAATCCACAACCCGCCTGAGAAAGAGTCGTGAGAATCAGCGAAGGTTTCTTGGCACAATCCTCACATTATTTCGTCGTCAAGAAATTGACATAAACATACATCCTAACTTTCGATTCAAAGCTTTCGTGACTGCAGGGATTCATCTTCTTGGTTCTTTCGGTAAAGGCACGTAGAAGGGAAGTAATAAAATAATACAAATAAAACATAATTAAATAATTAGACAGAGTCTACTTGACGAACCTGTTCTCCACCTGAGGACGGCTGCTTGCGTTGTGGCCGAAACGTCGTGAGAATTATTTTATTGTTTTATTTTTATTATTTTATTACTTCCTTTCTACGTGACTTTACCGAAAGAACCAAGAAGATACATCCTAACCTCTATAAAATGTGAAATATTCATCAATCCCAGTCAGACTACACAATGTATATGGAACAGCAAAACACGTGTCAGTAGATACGTGCGTGCTGATTAGGTGTGTAATTAGAGATGTATCAATTATTGCTCGATGCATGCTTATAATCATGAATACTAGAATCAGTTATTTACAATGTGTGTACGTTATTATATTGCAGGATCGTGAGAGATGGTGGCAGCTTGCGGAGGCCTTAATCCAGCAGTGGATTGATCATGGCTGATGATGATGTCACTTATATGGCCAATTGTATCCTCCTCAGGATAGAGGAGTGAATAAAATCGTAAAGTCAGATTTTATTTGTTTAAACCATACACAAGTAGAACAACACAATAGTCAAATCTTGAATGTATTCGTGAGCCTAATGGCAAATCACGGAATTGTTCGTCGGCGAATAGTCCCATTGCCTTGTGAAGAATATAAAATAATAAAAGCAACACACGTGTGGAGCAATGTTGCAATGTTCCACACACTGTTACCATGCTGAACACCCAAGTGCAATGCCTTGTCCGTGATGCATCGCATTGCACCAGTGTGCAAATTTCATATCGGAGCCTGGCCTGTGCCTCCTGTAGGTTTACTCAGCAAAAACAAATGAGCACCGGGTGAGGTCATCTTCTTGGTTCTTTCGGTAAAGTCACGTAGAAGGGAAGTAATAAAATAATAAAAATAAAACATAATAAAATAAAATAATTCTCACGACGTTTCGGCTACAACGCAAGCAGCCGTCTTCAGGTGAAGAATGAGACACTAGCAAGCTAGGAGCTTATGAGGCCTTGTCAATATTGTTGCGAGGAAGTCAAAGGCGTCCTGGTTCTACTTGCGTGCCGCTGCTCCGTCACCACGCACTCTGACGCGTGTGCCTCAACAGATGCTCGCTAAACAGGGTGAGCACCATCAGTCTTCGCCGCTGAGCGTGCGGTCACATCTAAAAGCAGGCCACGCATAGCGCACGGAAATAATCATCATCTACGTCTGCAGATTTTAATAGAACCAAAACGTTTCATTGCATGGGATATAATACTCTAAATGTACAGCCACGGCTTTACGCTGCGCTTACCGTGGATGTGAACAAGATCGAGATGCGATGAATGCCTGGAGCTGCTGATACCAGTAGATCTAAACAGAATATTTAGGACGTAGAAACTGCTGCACACATGTTGACCTTAGCTATATTTCAATGCATTAACGAGGCGTACAGGGCATGGCTAATTTAATTTGACAAGCCAAACATAGGGTGCCGCCAGATTTAGCTTGTGGGCAAGTTGGAGCGCCTGACAGACAGAGAGAGAGACTGGCACAGTGGCACGAAGATCGATTCACAGCCACACCGAGAAACGACGCGGACGCACGGGCAGACACAGACGCACGGGCAGACACAGACGCACGCTGACACGCAGTGACACACACGCACATTGACACGTGGACACGCACACACAGAGGCGGACAGTCGCACAGACATGTAGGTACATATACGTAGATACAATGTCACATGGATAGGCACACATTGACCAACCTACAAATAGACACACAAACACTGACTAAAAACACACACACTGGCCAGAAGCACTGACACTCACAGACGGACACAGACTCGCAGACACTCACAGGCACAATGATACACTGACAATCATATTGACACACACACACATTAACCCATACATACTAACACATTGACACACATAAACACATAAACAGCCTCACAGACACATTGACACACGCACACAGACAGACACACACTCGCAACACACAAACACACACAGTAGCACACGAACATCATGACACACACTGGCCCAGGTACACATATACACAATGACAAACAAGACAAAGATCCCCCGTATAGCCCGAACAGACTGCTGGGGCAAGTGCTGTTAGCGAGCACCTATTAAGGCCGGCACGGCACACGAGGGGTTGGGGGGCCAACACCACGCGCGGCCGCCTTTGTCTCCCCAGTGACGATGTTTACTACGCACCGCACCAGGTACTCATTTGAGGCCGAGTTGATCTAGGCGAGTCCCAGGACCGGTTAATATAATTGGTATTGTCCGTGATCGGGAATCAAACTCGGGTGGCCGAGATCGCAGCGCGCTAACCGCTGCTCCACCGCTCCCCCACACACGCATACTAAAAAAAACACGCGAACATATGAACACACGATCGCACTTGCCGACTAACACACCCACCACCGTACAGCCTACACAGACTGTTGGGGCCAGTGCTGTTCACTCAGACAGACATTCAGACACAATGACAAACACACTGACACACATACACACATACATACACACACATACACACACACGCACTCCAGGGACGCCTATGCTGAAATGCTGAATGGCCGGCTCACGTTCAGAGCCTCAGGGGCTACAACTCTCCTGCCGCCTGCCTCGCTTTACACGTAACGCTAAACAAGAGACAAATAAATAAATAAGCAACGCCACAATAATTATTATTTTATTCATATCATCATCGTCGCCACCACTGTAAGAGAGATACACAGGCACCGGGCAGCACCCGCGCGTTCACGCTGACACACGCGATAAGGCAAAGACCCCCCGTGTAGCCTCAACAGACTCTTGGGGCAAGTGCTGTTGACGAGTAGCACCTACGAAGGCCGGCACCACGCCCCGCCACCTTTGTCTCCCCCCCATGCTGATGTTTACCCACCGCAAATACGGCAACACAGGCAGTAACGCTGATGCACAGCTAAAACACACACACACACAACACGCCAAAATACACAAGGATACTCATATATACACACACACGGTTATACTCAAACACACAAATATACACCGTATAACACACACATGCACACACGCTCGCAAAGACACACACTCGCGAACACAGACACACACATACGTAGATACACAGACTCACAGACACAGAGACACACACACACACAGATCCCACATAGAGCCTTGTCACACTTTTAGGGCAAGTGATTTTAGCGAGCACCTATGACGGCCGGCACAAAAACACACAAACACACACACACACAAAGATCCCCCGTATAGCCTGAACACACTTGTGGGGAAAGTGCTTTTAGCGGGCACCTATGAAAGCCGGCACGGCACACGAGGGGGGTGGGCGGCCAACACCACGCCCGGCCGCCTTTGTCTCCCCAGTGGCGATGTTTACACACCGCTCCAGGTACTCATTTGAGGCTGAGTCGACCTAGGAGAGAACCGAGGACCGGTTCAGATGAGTGTCACTGATGTTGGCCGTGAGCGGGAATCGAACTCGGACCGCCGTAGTTTGTATCGCCGCTGCGCTAACCGCTGCGCCACCGCTCCCCACACAGACACGCACACAACTGACACACACACACGCACGGAGACACGCAAAGCGGGCGTTACCGCACACACCCACACACACACCCACAAACACACCCACACACCCACAAACACACCCACACACCCACACACACGCGCGCCCGTCCCTCTCGCATCGCAAGCCCACCCCCCTCCCGCCCCCACCATCGCACCGGGGGCTCTCTCTCTCTCTCTGTCCAAAGGTGCTCGGAGAGGGACGGACCCTGGATTGCGTTGTCAGTGACAGCCTCTCTCTCTCTTGCTCTCTCTCCTCGTTCTGTGTGGAGTCGCCGCAGAGCCCGGCTCGCACCGCCCGGCGACGAGAAGTCGGAGGCACGGCGAGACGTCGCCTCGCGCAACGATTCGCCGACTCGCTTGCAAGACGCACGCGGCACGGCGTATTTGCCGGCGCAACTTGTTCCTTAGAGTTGAAGCTGCTGCGGCTGCTGCTGCTGCTGTTGTAGTAGTAGTACGCATTTGACCGAACAACGATGAGTGTCGTCTAACGCGAAGATGATGCTGGACACACCTGCGCTGGGATATCAACGACGCGTGAACTGGAGCAGCTGAGGCGGCATGGCCACCGACTGCCGGGAAGTGACTTATCGCGTGTGACTCCTTCGACACACTTGGGCGACACAGGTGTGGTGGTCGTGTCACTCCTGCGGTAGAAGCAGCAGCGGCAGCAGCCAGGTACAGGTGAGGCACGCGGGGATACACGTACCGCGCACCTGATGGCAAGGTGAGCGCATCAGGAGCGGTCTCCAGCCCGTACGCGGACCATCGACGTAGCGAGGGGACAGGAAGACACGCGCAGGCACGACTCAAGTCTGCTACTGGCTCACCGCCGCCGTCACTGTCATCGACGACAGAAGCAGCAGCACGAACGCCCAGGGCTTTAACAACAACAACAGCAGCAGCAGCAGCGACAACAAACTTGGTGGAGTCGCTGACCGATTGTCGGCTGGCATCGCGCACACGCGAGAGCGCATCCCGTGTCACCACCATCATCATCACCATCATCATCACCATCATCCTCACCACCATCATCATCGCCACCGCCACCATCCCGGGCTCTTAGTCACTCACACCATCACCACCACCGCCACCACCGTCATCATCCTAAACTCACACCCGCTAACACTTGTGCCTACATCACCACTGCCGCCACCACCACCACCATCATTACCGTCACAATAGGCTCCTAGTCACCCGCGCCTGTGCCATCGTCCTCGTCATCCTCGTCATCTCGACCAACCCAACTCAAATCAAGATTCAACTCTGCGAGGCCGCCGCCACGATGGCGCATGGCTCGCTTCGCGGCTCGCCGCGGTGGCTCTGCGTGGCCGTGGCCGCCTGCTGCCTGGCCAGGTGGCCCCTCCGAGCCTCGTGCAAGGAGCTGGTGTGCCAGGAGATCTCCGTGCCCATGTGCAAGGGCATCGGCTACAACCAGACGTACATGCCCAACGCGTTCAACCACGACTCGCAGGACGAGGCCGGTCTCGAGGTGCACCAGTTCTGGCCACTCGTGGAAATCCACTGCTCGCCGGACCTGCTCTTCTTCCTGTGCAGCATGTACACTCCGATCTGCCTGCACGACTACAGGAAGCCGCTGCCGCCTTGTCGCGCGGTGTGCGACAGGGCCAAGGCCGGCTGCGCGCCGCTCATGCGCCAGTACGGATTCGCGTGGCCCGACCGCATGAACTGCGACCGCCTGCCCGCGCAAGGCGACTCCTCCAACCTGTGCATGGACGACAACCGCACCGAGCAAGGCGCCGGCGGCTCGACCACCACCACCACCACCAGGAGGCCCCTGGCGGTGAAGCCGACGCCGCAGCCCAGAGGCGCCAAGACGAACCGCGGGGAGCAACGCTGCGACCGCGGCTGCTCCTGCAAGGCGCCGATGGTGCCCATCACGAGTGAGCGACACCCGCTGCACAACAAGGCTCGCGTCGGCATGGTGGTGCCCAACTGCGCCATGCCGTGCCACAGCCCCTACTTCAGCGCCGAGGAGATGACCTTCGCATCGCTGTGGATCGGCCTCTGGTCGGTGGCGTGCTTCTTCGCGAGTCTCACTACGGTGCTCACCTTTATGATCGACGTGAGGCGCTTCCAGTACCCGGAGCGGCCCATCGTGCTCATCTCGTCGTGCTACCTCTTCGTGTCGCTGGGCTACATCGTGCGTCTCGTGGCGGGACACGACGGCGTGGCGTGCAGCCGCGAGCCCGAGCGACGCCACGTGCTCTACGAGACCACGGGGCCCGCGCTCTGCACCACGGTCTTCCTGCTCACGTACTTCTTCAGCATGGCCAGCTCCATCTGGTGGGTCATCCTCTCCTTCACGTGGTTCCTCGCTGCCGGCCTCAAGTGGGGCAGCGAGGCCATCGCCTCCTACTCGCAGTACTTCCACATGGCTGCCTGGCTTCTGCCCAGCGTCAAGTCCATCGCCATCCTCGCCATGAGCTCCGTGGACGGAGACCCCGTGGCCGGCATCTGCTCGGTGGGCAACCAGAGCTTGGACACGCTTCGTGGCTTCGTGCTCGCCCCGATGGTGGTCTACCTCCTCATCGGCGTCATGTTCATCATGGCCGGATTCGTGTCGCTGTTCCGCATCAGGAGCGTCATCAAGCAGGGTGGCAAGAAGACGGACAAGCTGGACAAGCTGATGCTGCGCATCGGCGTGGTCACGGTGCTCTACACGCTGCCGGCCGCCGTGCTGGTGGGCTGCTACTTCTACGAGCAGCACCACCGCGAGGCGTGGGAGAGGGCCCACAACTGCGACTGCGTGCCCGAGGCGCAGCGAGAGCGGCCCGCCTTCGCCGTCTTCATGCTCAAGTACTTCATGTGCCTGGTGGCAGGCATCACGTCGGGCGTGTGGATCTGGTCGGCCAAGACGCTCGACTCGTGGAAGCGGCTCTGCTCTCGCTGCTGCTCGCGAGGCAGGAGCAAGCGAGGTGGCGGCGGTGGTACCGCTGGGGCTGTCGGCGGTGGTGGTGGTGGTGGTGCCGCTGCCGCAGCAGCAGCAGCCACCACCACCACCAACACCTCCACGGTCACCGCCGCCTCGTCCGGTGGTGGCCCCGCGGCGTTGCGCGGCGTCACCACCACGCACGTGCCGCAAAGCCAACCGCTCATGCATCACCACCATCACCACCATCACCAGCAGCAGCAGCAACAGCAGCAGCAGCAGCAACAACAACAACAACAACAACAGCAGCAACAGCATCTCCACTACCCACTGCAGATGCAGGGAAGTGGACAGCAGACCCGGATGTCTAGCGCGCACCTGCACCATCAACATCACCACCAGCAGCAGCAGCATCAGCAACATCAGCAGCAGCAGCATCAGCAGCAGCATCAGCAGCAGCAGCAGCATTCGTCAGCAACAAGCTCTGCCGCCAGTTCGGTGCGGCACGCGTTGTTCCCGGAGCGGGGAGTGAGTGGAAGGACTGCGATGGGGCACGTGGGGATGCCCCATCCCCTACAGGTGCGCCTGGCACACGTGTGACCCGTCTACCTGGGACCGTCTGGGTTCAAACCGGGATACGAGTCTACCTGGAATTCCAGTCCACCTGGGTCTGTCCGAGATGCGAGTCTACCTGGAATTCCAGTCCACCTGGGTCTGTCCGAGATGCGAGTCTACCTGGAATTCCAGTCCACCTGGGTCTGTCCGAGATGCGAGTCTACCTGGAATTCCAGTCCACCTGGGTCTGTCCGAGATGCGAGTCTACCTGGAATTCCAGTCCACCTGGGTCTGTCCGAGATGCGAGTCTACCTGGGTTAATCTGTACAATACGTTTACTTGAGACTGTGGTCGACCTTGGGCATACCCGTAGCACAAGTCTACACGCAACTGCATTCTACCTGGAACCAGTGTATTTGCATTTCTCCGAGATACGAGTCTGCGTGGAATTCAGTGGACCTGGGGAATACGGTCTACCTGGACGGCGATTCTACGTGTGTCTACCTGGGGACTCAAATAGACCTGGAAGACGAGTCTTCCTGGAGACAACCTGGGCGATATCTGTCCACCGCAGTAAGTGGTCGTGAGGACACGCGTCCAAGACGTTGGATGATGCACGCAAAAGCAGTGCGAGCCGAGGGGAGCGGGTAGGCAGAGAGTGGAGTGGTGGTGGTGGTGGCTAACTGAATGTAGTGCTACACCATGAACGGACCATGACAATGACTAACCCCACAGCGGGGCCACTGCGTGACAGCGAGAGAAGCCCCCCACCCCCCCCCCCTAACTCTATGGATACTTTGTCCGGGCTTATACAGGAGGCTAAGCACGTGTGTGTACATATAATTATTATACAGAACCGTGGCCCCTACGAGCGCCCTTGTATAAGCTATATATATTATATATATAAAGATGTAAAGTCTATCGCGCGTGAGATGACGTTCGCTAATTAATATATTGGTAATGTAAATACGAGGCTGCGTGTTGATGACGCGAGGTGCACTACTAAAGACTGCGGCGTTCATCTGCCCCTGTCATCGAGACTAAAGCAGAAGAGGGGTTTTGAAATGAGGATGATCTTCTCAGCAGCTGGGCATACACAATTACAAACTGTGTCCGTTTTGTTTTTACAATTGTTAAAAGATCATTAAGATATCGTTGACGCATTTATGGCAGTCGGACACACAATGCTTACGCAGCCCGTGCACTCTTTGACTTTAGAGGTCTTGTGAAATGAGCCATGTTCCTGTGTTGTGTCGCCTGATATTAAACTATCGTCGTCGTCATCATCATAAATGAACACGCGAGTTACGTTGCATACAATGTTGATGACGACGATTGATATACAATGTGTTAATTTCATGACCATCATCATCGTCGCCACCACGACTGTGACGATCATTTATGTTGTAATGCATCATCGTTAAGTCGTTGCTGCTTGATTGGAAACGTCTCATCGCCAGCATCCTCTCTGACACGCGACATTCGTTGCACGCAAATTCGACGGTGACGGGGCGAGATGATCATGGTCGCGTTCGGCGTCACGATAATACGACGAACTTAATGACGATAAGTTGTCATTCATAATGGCCACGATTATCTTTAATTCGACAAATGATCACCTGCATTACGGCGTTGTGATGATGATAAAGCCAGTAATGCGTAAAATAAATCCTCATTGCCATCAATTCGACACGCGCTTTATGCCGCATACAAGTTAAATTATGATGATGATGATGATGCTGATAACGATAAAGAATTTAACACGAATTAATAAATAATAATGTTAGTGACTGCATCAAGTGCCACTGTGGAACTAATTATACAGGTAGTCTATGAACTGGATTCGTTCCTTCTTTACATAAAGCACTTTGAGTCGTTGACTTATGACACCGTGAGTTTCTCATCCGTTTACGCACGCACACAACGCACTTGGGCTCGCGCCGTCAGCGAACACCTATTAAGGGCGGGTCACGGCGCACGGGGGGGGGGGTGAGGGAGGGGGTAAGGCAGTCGCGCTACTCACGGCCGCCTTCATCTCTCCCCGGTGCCGATGTGCTGATTGTTGTACACACGGCGCGATGAGCACTCCCCGACTAAAACCGTGTCGAGCTTCGTTCACGATCATCGCCGCCACTGCACGAGCTCCGGCCCCCACTGCACGAGCTTCGGTCCCCGCGGCCGCCGGCAATCGAACTCAGGTGCGTCCGGGCTCGTAGCGGCCAGTGCGCCAACCGCCGTGCCACCGCTCGCCGCGCGTAAACAAAGCGCGCAGTTTGGGTTAATTGCAGGCCGGGTTACTTGACGCAGGGCCGAAACGACCCGTTACAGTCGGAGTTTTACAAGCGCTCGGTGGTGAGCGGGGACCGCCGCGTACATTTTTACAACTTCAGCCGTAAATTGTCTCGCTACTGGGGACGCGGTAGCGTGGCTGCGACACCTCTAGAGGCGTGCCCGTGTGTGTGATGTCTCTCTCTCTCTCTGTATACGGGCCCCCTTTTAAAACGTACGGCTTTGGTATATGGCTCTATGGCGTATTATTGCTTGCCTGGGTAATACCGACAGCTGTGAGTGAGCATGGCCCGCTGATGAGTCCCGGTGAAAGGAAACTGCGCCACTGTCTCGCTCCCGTGCGATGGACTCAACATCGGAGTTTCGGGTTTGTTTTTCGGAATCTTTCGGCCGACAGAGTCCGCTCCACAGACACAATTTGAAAATAACTCGGAGTGCATTTTTATTAGTTTAGCAGTCTCCAGTCTCACGGCTCTCCGGAGCGTGAACCGGAAAGTGTCGTAACGCGCGTCAATCCCTTAAACCGGTTTCAATGTCTGTGAGTCTCAACAATCGGTGGGGGAGGGGGGGGTATGACGAGATAACCGCTTCCCAATGGATTTCCCGGTGTTACTGATAAAAGCCACCCACTGACAACATGGCTCGTATTCATATCCGTACATTAAACATATGCACAGTAAGTTGATTAAATACTCGTTTTGTTCGGCGATAGCGCGTTATGTGGAGTAAGGCATCGAAACAGGGATGAGTGGAATACGGGGTCAGGATATTTGCAGTCGCTCAGGGGCAACTGAAATGCGTGCCGTGAGAATGTGAGTGTACAGCCCTTTAGCAATCCACTGCTGGACGAAGACCTCCCCGTGTTGTGTCGGCTGAGCGGGTTGCTTTACCAAACTTCACCACGCTGGTCAGCTCGGGTTGGTGACGAGCAGGAGGAGGAGGGGGGTGGGTGGTTCAGATGTAACTCGCAACCGTTCAAAGCCGTGGCGAGGAATCTAACTCGGGTGGCCTGAATCACAGTACAGCGCGCTAACGGCTGCGCCATCACTCCATCATCGAAAAGAGTAATCCTGCTGTCATAAGTGACAACATTAATCGTAAGAATGGTCGTTCGTGAGCCAGGGAAGCTTCACTGAATCTCAAGACTCGTTTTCAAGAAGGTCCTGCAATTTGACTAAATCCGTGTTGAGTGAGAATGCTCGTGGGAGGACCGCTCAGGATCCCGAGGAAACCCGCACGCGCGAGGGGACACCACCCAATGTCCACAGGTCCTTTGATCCATAATATAGGGTTTTTTTGGGTGAGATCGTATAAATATAAATGTGTCGCTAAACCCGCCGCCACCCGACACAGCCGATTAGTAATTTAACACGTAGGCTTTCGCGACCAATATTATTCATAATATAGTTTTTTGGGTCAGATCGCGTTATTTATAAATGTGTCGTAACCCTCCACCACCCGACACGGCCAAACAGTAAAAAATGTGTCACGTTTTTCAAAGGTCAAAATAATTCACTTCTTTAGCCCACCGGTGTGTAGAAGAGAGAATCAACAGCATTTTAAAATTTGAGTACGACGTTTCGCTGGTAATTACAATCAGCTTCATCGGGCAAGAATGGTGAAGCTCTCCTGTTGCTTCCGGTCTTAAATAGAGCAGCAGCAGGGTAAGGTTGTCACGTAAACAGAACGTGCCAATTCGTCACTAGTACAGCACACCGGTGTGTTGGAGAGCAAATCCACAACATTTACGATCTGAGTACGCAATATAGTGGCCTTGCTCTCCAACACACGGGTGTGCAGTATTAGAAACGAATTGCCATGTTCTGTTTACGTAACAAACCTTACTAATTGGCTGTGGCGGGTTGAACGACGCATTTGTATTTACGCGAACCCAAAAAAAACTATATTATGGATGATATTGGTCACGGAAACCTACGTGTTAAACCGAGGTCCTTTGATGTCGATTTGATGCACTCGGCATTAATGATAAGTTGTCAGTCATTGTCGATCTACTGCTGGATGGAGCGACCATCCACTCGCTCATTCATTGGAATTGGCCTCGCTTCCCAATTGCAGCCACAACCTCCTCTAAGAAGTGAGATTATTTCCTCTAAAAAGGCCATTACTATGCATAATAATATTATCATTTCTACAGCCTCGTTGCTTTGCTCATTAAGATAATATTTTCTTCTTAGCGACTCTAAAATAACCACTTGTTTTTATTTTTACGTAACTTGTTATTACCATTGTTGCGCAAACACTTCAGCATAGGCTGCTTTAAATTAATTTGACACCATGGTTGTTATTTATAAGCTGTGTGCAAGCGCAATAGCCTCCAGATTATTGATAATTGCAGTTGTCAAAAATACTCTATGACAATAACGACTTACAGCCCTTTGTAACTCCACTGCTGGAAGAGGAACTCCTTATGCTTTGCAGGCCACGGGCTAAATTTATTACCAGACTTCACCACGCTGCTCACAGCGGATTGGATGAAGGTGGGGGGGGGCAGTGGTTTTCTTATACTGCCCTCAACGCCTGCTGACCGTCTGTCTAAACACGGTCCAGGCTCACGCCTGCTGAGCTTTGCGATATTCCGACGCGGTGAGGTGCTTCACGTGCAGATGCTGGCGCTGCGGTGCCCGGCCACAGACACACCTGGAATGCGGGGAGATGTTTTTTTTTTAAAGGCACAAATTTACAGACAACTTCATCCGGTTGGAATGTCTATAGCGTTGCGTGTGTATTTGTGTGTTTGTGTGTGTGTGTTTGTGTGTGTGTGTAGTTCTATTGCCGCTTACGGCCAACACCAGTGACGATTATCTAAACCGGTCCTGGGCCTTCCCTAGGTCGACTCAGCCTCAAATGAGTACCTGGTGTGTAAACATCGCCACTGGGGAGACAAAGGCGGCCGGGCGTGATGTTGGCCACCCGCCCCCTCGTGTGCCGTGCCGGCCTTCATGGGTGCTACTCACGAACAGCACTTGCCCCAACAGTCTGTGAAGGCTAGACGGGGGAGCTTTGACTTTGAGTAGGTCTGTATGTGCGAGCCTGTGTGTGTGTGTCTGTGTGCGTGAGAGTGTCTGTCCTGGTTGTTTAATACCCGGGCCAGGTTTTGACACCTAAACTGTCACGTATGTAGTAATTACTCAGGAGGCTTGACGACGGGATCGGAGGCACACTTATTTATTAACACAACTTGTATACAGTTAGCGAGTATACACAGGACCTAAGGGGTAACGTCCCCTTACTCGGCTAACAGGGAGACACAACATCTAAGCCCCGCTAACCTAAGCCCAAGTCCTCCACTAGGGAGCTAGGGGAGGCTACCTGTCCCAGCCCTGGTCAAGCTGGGATCCGACCCCCTGAGTTCCCAGACCTGCTCGTCAGTCTGGGCTCTCGGGGCCACGCCACCGGCTTGCCCTGGTCGGCCCTTATAAGGACAGCGAGCCAGGGGAGCTCCGGGGCCTATTCTAGCTGGTCTTCCGTCTTCGCTGGTTAAAGCTGATACCTCGACCTCGAGCCCTCCGGCTCACCCCCTCTTATAGTCAGCGGCCCCCCCGGGAGGGGCCCGTGGGGGATGCAGGTGCGGACGTCGGTGTGGCCACCTCCTATGTGTACGGCCCTAACCACGCCCCTTGTGTTTGTTTGCCATCCGCTCCCATACACAATTACACCTCTACATCACCCCCCCCTGTACAGCTCGCAGCCGTCCCCGGCTGCAACAAAACCAGAATAAAGGTGCATGCCTCCCCAAAACCGTGTGTGCCTCGCGTAAATTTAACAAGAACGATAACAGTCATAACAACAACAACAACAACAGGAACAGGTAGAAGAAGAAAGAGAAAAAAATAACCCGGCGCACCCTCCCGAATAAATACCCCATTCCGCAAACCCAACATATATACACGCGCTCCGGATGTCCCTCCCCCACTGTCCGCAAGGGCCCCCCAACGGCCGACCTCACAATAGTCTGCGCGTTTTGGCGCGCGTTCTCGCGGCGGGCCCGTCACAAGGGCTCGACCTGGCACGCTCAGTGGTGGTTGGTGACGGTCCGGGTGCAAGAGAGTCTGGCGTCGCTGCCGAGTGACCCCCGACCCCTCCGGGAGGGGTTGGCGGGCGTGGACCCGTCACTCCTGTTGCACCTGGAGATGGAACAGTTGACGTCATGTTAGGCGAGAGCAGCGACGTCGGGGAGTCGGCGGACCCCTCACACGTTTGGCCATGCGTGTGTGTGTGTGTGAACCACGGGCCGGCGCAATGAACGGTTTCAACCTTGAGGGGTGCACGTACCACCGACGCCTCCCCCATTTGACGCGAACACATTGCGGCCGTAAGACCTGTACGACCTCCACTGGCCCCCGCCACGGCCGTACCAACTTTGACGAGGTTGCCAGTGGCACCTGGGGACAGTGCAACCATGCCCTGTCCCCTGGTTTCCATTTGAACACATGTACCCGCCCCAGCCGAAGCCTCTCGTTCGCCTTCTGGCGGAGTTCAGAATTTTGCACGGCCGCTTCCCGCGCCTCAGACAATTTGCTGATGTTAAATTTAACGTGTTCGGACAAGGTAGACTTCGCCTGAGGCGCCGAGAGCTTCAGCTGGGTCGTCACAGGGGGGTTAGCCTCGCGGCCATACATTAAAAAGAAAGGGGAAAATCCGGTGGCCGCATGGGGAGCCATCCTGTAGGCCTGCAACACACCGGCTATGCGAAGGTCCCAATCTGTCTGGGATTCGGACACCTGTTGGGACAGCATAGACGTGATGGTCCGATGTAGCCGTTCCACCATCCCGTCAGTTTGAGGGTGATACGGGGAGGTCCGAATTTTTTCCGTACCCAAGAGGTCGCACACCTCGCGGAGGAGTTTTCCCGAAAAATTCTTACCCTGGTCAGTAAGCAGCCGTTCCGGAGCACCTTTGTCGAGGACATAGCCCTGGACAAAGGCCTCCGCGATGGCTGCTGCCGACTGGTTGGCCAGGGGCCAGGCCATAGGCCATCTCGTGAAGTATTCGACCCCTGTCAATAAATACCTATTCCCCCTGGGTGTAGCGGGAAATGGGCCGAGTATGTCTAGCGCAACGAGCTCGTTAACCCGGGAAACCTTTATGGACTGCAGCGGAGGGTTGGACCCCCTAGCTGGTGGCTTTCGCTGCGCGCATTGCGTGCATGACCCCAGGAGATCCCCCACGTCCTTTGCCATGCCCGGCCAGAAGAAATCGAGCTGGAGCGTGGCAAAGGTCTTGTGAACCCCCAAGTGCAGAAGCCGCTCATGAACAGCCCATACCACCTTACCCCTCAATGCTGCAGGCACCACGAGCTGCTGGCGGCGGGTTTTTCCGTCCCAGTGCATTAAAAGACCCTGGAACAACCCCCACGAGCCAATGTTCGCCACCCCCTGCCCAACCCCCCCTGCGCGACGGCGCAGAGCGAGGAGGGAGGTGTCCTCCATTTGGAGGCGTCCCCATTCCGCGACCGACAACCCCAGCAACGAATCCCTCCCTTCTTGCTCGATAGGACCCGAAGCCAAAGGCGCATCGGCGGCGGCCACGAGGACCGAATCGGTGGTGACGTTCGGGGGCCTACAACGCCCCGAACCCAGGAGGCAAGCGCACTCCGAAGTGGGTGGCAACCGTGACAGGGCGTCAGCGTTCGTGTGGCGGACGCCCTTACGATATGTGGTGACAAAGTCGTAGTCCTGGAGAATCTCCAACCATCGAGACAACTGGCCCGATGGTTGTTGAACCCGCAGAGCGTACTGTAGGGCCGCATGATCTGTACGGACGGTGAAACGCCGACCGTACAGATATGGGCGGTACTGCTGAATGAAATAAACAATTGCCAATAATTCCCGACGGGTAACGCAGTACCGTTGTTCCGCTGGAGACAGTACCCGACTACCGTAAGCCACCACATGCTCTACGCCCCCAATGAGTTGGGACAGCACGCCCCCGATGCCCGTGTTACTTGCATCTGTATCGAGCAAGAAGGGTTGTGAGAAGTCGGGGTAATTCAACGGCGGAGCCCCCACCAGGGCATTCCGGAGGGCGTGAAAAGCAGCCTCCTCCTCCAGCCCCCAATGAAACCTGACTCCCTTGGACGTCAAGGCATGCAATGGTTTCGCGATCGTAGCGAAGTCAGCCACAAACCGTCGATAGTACGACGCGAACCCAATGAAACTCCTGACCTCTCCCACCGAGGTGGGAGTCGGCCAGGAGCTGACGCATTCTGTTTTGGCGGGATCAGTGGATATCCCCGAGCGCCCAACAATGTGACCCAAATACCGCACCGATTCGCGGAGCAAATGGCACTTCTGCGGTTTAAATTTTAAATTGGCAGCCCGCATTTTGAGAAAAACAGCACGCAGCCTCTGGAGGTGTTCCTCGAAGGATTTGCTAAAGACGATGACATCGTCCAAGTAAATTAAACACGAATCCCATTGCAAGCCTGCCAAGACCAGTTCCATTAACCGCTGAAAAGTTGCCGGCGCAGAATGTAAGCCCATCGGCAAGCGGTTAAATTGGAAGAGACCTTGCGGTGTCCGAAAAGCAGTTTTAGGTTTTGATTCGTCATCCAGAGGAAGCTGCCAGAATCCAGATAGTAAATCGAGGGTGGAAAAGAATCGCGCCCCCGCCAAGGCATCGAGCGACTCATCCATTCGAGGAAGCGGGTACGCATCTGCCACAGAAATTTTGTTCAATCGCCGAAAGTCGACACAAAACCGCAGTGAGCCGTCGTGTTTTTTCACCAAAACGATCGGTGCGCCCCACGGGCTGTTGGAAGGGGAAATGATATCGGCGGCTAGCATGTCATCAACAGCCGATTTGACATGATCCTTTTCGGCGGGACTGAGCCGAAAGGGATTCTGGCGGATTGGCGCGCTGTCACCCGTGTCAATATGGTGTCGCAGCAATTTAGTACAACCAATATCAAATTTGTGTTTACTAAAAACGTCGGCAAATTCTTTCAGGAGAACTCGCAGCTGCGCACGCTGCGTGTCGGACAGATCCACAGATCCCGCGCAAAGTGCATCCAGCCATCCGTCATCACAGTCCGAATGCGGTCGCGACGGAGGATCGGTGGTTACCTGACCCACGAGTGGTTCCTCATAGGGCGCCGGCGTTGCGTGTGCAAGCACGGTCCCTTGAGGAACCACGGCCGTTCGCGATCCTACATTAAGGACTGCAATGAAGGGGTCCCCATCCCCTTTCACCATGGTCTGAGCCGCTAGCAAATCGGGTCCATTGACCCCGGCCCGAGATGGTCCCAACAAGACCCCCCGATCCGCAACCCCTTTAGCAAACGGCCGACGCAACCTAAGAGGGACGAGCATCTGAGCCCCCGGGGGTACGCGCACAGTTTTTGTCACGAGCGCCTGCACGGTGGCAAACGCCCGACGCTCCGTGGTGGGGGAAGACAAAAATGTAACACGTCGGCCCGATGGGAGCTCGATGCACCCCTGGTCAATCAAGATACGGATGGGCATTTTGGCCAAGAAATCCGTCCCCAACAGGCACGGAACCGCGAGTGAGGAGGAAACCAAAACAGGCCCGGATAATTTAATGTCTCCAATGCAAATTTTGGCGCGGATTTGCCCAATAATGCCCAGCGAGCCCCCGTTAGCAGCATAGCATGGCACGTCAACAGGGAGCAAGGGACGACTTTGAACGGGAAGGATGTTATAAATCAAATCAGATATAATGGTCGCCGATGCCCCTGTGTCAATTAAAATCCGCACCTCTACCCCATCAATATGACCGACCACAACCGATGATCCCGCCGACGCAGCAACGACACGATGGGCGAGCTCCGACCACTGACCCGGTTGGAGCGCTCGCCGCATTTCAGAACAATCGCGCGCGATGGGCGGCGATTTTCGAACCCTGTTCAGTTGAGCGCGTGAGTGTGTGTCGGATGTGTGCATGGGCCAAACGTGTGAGGTGCCACGACTCGCCGTATTTCTCTGCTGGAGCTTGGGTGGAGACGGCGTGGCGTCCTGACGAGGTGTCGCTCCGCGCTGACGGGGAGCCCGGCATCCTGACGCAACGTGGCCTTGCAGGCCACAGTTGTAGCAACGTGTGAGCGCCCCAGATGGCCTGGGCTGCTCCTGGCGGCTCGGTCCATTCCGAGCCTGCGGTGCCGCCGATCTCCATTCCCCCCGCCGCTCCACCCCGCAGACCTCCTCTGATGGGAGGGCGGTGGCCGCCATGGCATGGCCGGCCACCCCCTTGGCAGCCTTGCGACGCAGGGACCGCAAGCCCCCGTGGATGTGGCGCGCGACCAGCAGGGACGACATCTCTCCGTCGTCTTGAGCCAAGACGGCGATGTCCAGCTCATCGGCGAGTAGCAGCAGCTTTTCAGCCACCATGGCGTCCACTCCCTCCTCGTCCATCCGCGGGAAAGCTGCCTTTGCCAGGGCCAGGAGAGCCGTTCGGAAGGCCAGGGGCGATTCGTTGGCGCCCCGATGCCGATCGTGGAACAGCTGCCTGCAGTCCGAAGGCGGCCCATAGACGGCTGACAGCAGCTGCAGCGCCAGGTGCAGCGTGGCGCGCTTTTCCTTAGGCGCCGAGGTGAGGGTAGCCAGGGCGTCGTCGTCCAGCATCGCCGGCAGCGCGCATAGTGCCTCGGCGTCCGTCCAGTTCGCCATCTCTTGATGAGCGATGAACCGCCTTTTGAAGCCACCCCAATCTCCAGCCGCTCCCACGAACTCCTTGAGAGGCGGCAGTCGCTGTTGTAAGGCGACGTCCGTGGCTGCGGATCTCGCTCCCTCGTTCCCAGCCGACGTTACAGTGTGGGCGGGCTGTGAGCATGGCATCGCCGGTCGCTCCGTTGTTGACGCGCTGGCCGGTGTTGATGATGTCACGGCTCGTGCTTGGCCCTCAGCAGTCACCTGACGCGGGCCGGCCCCGCCCTCTGCTCGCACTGTAGTGACGGCGGGAAATTTAACCGCGAGCCGCGTCGGGGTGGCGGGAAATGCCGGCGTGCGTCGGCTGCTGCCGTCTTCCCGCGCAGCCCCTCCAGCTCCCAGCCGCGTGATCTCCTCCAACACGGCGGCCGCGGCGTAGAGCAGCTCCGCCAGGCGGGAGTGAGCCAGCCGAAGTCCCTCGGCCGACGCATCCCCCCCCTCCTGTCGTAGCAGCGCGGGTGTACTCGGCCCCGGCTGCTCCGATCCGACCTCGGCCATCTCTGGTGGTGATTCGGCCGCGGTGTCCTCCCTCTCCGACTCCCTGGTACGTGTCGTCCCTCGTGTGTCCATCTTTGGACGTTTTACTTCTGACACCAGATGTAGTAATTACTCAGGAGGCTTGACGACGGGATCGGAGGCACACTTATTTATTAACACAACTTGTATACAGTTAGCGAGTATACACAGGACCTAAGGGGTAACGTCCCCTTACTCGGCTAACAGGGAGACACAACATCTAAGCCCCGCTAACCTAAGCCCAAGTCCTCCACTAGGGAGCTAGGGGAGGCTACCTGTCCCAGCCCTGGTCAAGCTGGGATCCGACCCCCTGAGTTCCCAGACCTGCTCGTCAGTCTGGGCTCTCGGGGCCACGCCACCGGCTTGCCCTGGTCGGCCCTTATAAGGACAGCGAGCCAGGGGAGCTCCGGGGCCTATTCTAGCTGGTCTTCCGTCTTCGCTGGTTAAAGCTGATACCTCGACCTCGAGCCCTCCGGCTCACCCCCTCTTATAGTCAGCGGCCCCCCCGGGAGGGGCCCGTGGGGGATGCAGGTGCGGACGTCGGTGTGGCCACCTCCTATGTGTACGGCCCTAACCACGCCCCTTGTGTTTGTTTGCCATCCGCTCCCATACACAATTACACCTCTACACGTATAATAAAGACAATAATTGCAGCTGTATTGAAGGCCTCCTCCCTATTTTGTGTCGGTTATGGGAGTTGTTTGGCCATACTTCACCACGCTGCTAAGTGCGGGTTGCTGATGGGGCCGGGGTGGCAAGGAAGATCACTCGCCACTAATGTTAGCCGTGGCCGGGATACGAACTGGACATTGCTGGATGATAGTGATCATCATCACCACCATAACCGATAAAGACATCATGACGATAAGAATTATCATTTCTGAATCATCAGTCATCATGATAAATTATTGAGGATCACGATGATAACCATCAGTACTGCTGTATCATCAATATTTGTGAAGGGTCGTGATGATAATGACCATTGCTGAATCATCACAATGATCGTCGGAGGATCATCGTCATTTCTGAATAGGCATACTCTTCTTATCATTGCGGAAGAATCGTGATGAATATAATGATCGTCATTGATAGATAATCATGATCATAATCGTACTCATCAGCGTGACATTTGTCCGTACGTTCTGGACACTGAACAATTTCTTCACCTGATGACACCGTCCCACGCATCACCCTGTGAGTGTTGCTGTGTGTGTCACTCTGTGTGTGTGTCACTGTGTGTGTGTCACTGTGTGTGTCACTGTGTGTGTGTCACTGTGAACCCCTTGTCTCACTGTATGTATCACTGTGTGTGTCTCACTGTGTGTGTCTCACTGTGTGTGTCTCACTATGTGTGTCTCACTGTGTGTCTCACTGTCTCACTGTGTGTGTCACTGTGTGTGTCTCACTATGTGTGTCTCACTATGTGTGTCTCACTGTGTGTGTCACTGTGTGTGTCTGTGTATGTGCGTCACTGTGTGTGTATCACTGTGTGTGTCTGTGTATGTGTGTCACTGTATGTGTGTCACTGTGTGTGTGTGTCACTGTGTGTGTCACTGTGTGTGTCACTGTGTGTGTGTCTGTGTGTGTGTGTCTCGTCGGGCGGGGGACTCGAGACAGATCGCCGGAAACACATTGTTCATTGTGTGACCCCGCGTCGCGTAATTCCAGCGAAGCCGATCCCAAACAATGCTCTTGGCGCTTCAAAACAGGAAGGGAGTGGAGTCGAGGCTGTCCAGAGGTGTAGGTGCGTGTGTCTGTGCGTGTGTCACTCTGTGTGTCACTGTGTGAGTGTATGTGCGTGTGTCTGTGCGTGTGTCTGTGCGTGTGTCACTGTGTGAGTATCTGTGCGTGTGTCTGTGGGTGTGTCACTGTGCGTGTGTCACTGTGCGTGTGTCACTGTGCGTGTGTCACTGTGTGAGTGTCCGAGCGTGTATGTCGGTGTGTGTGTCACTGTGCGTGTGTCACTGTGCGTGTGTCACTGTGTGAGTGTCCGAACGTGTGTCTGTGCGTGTGTCACTGTGTGAGTGTCACTGTGTGTCACTGTGTGTGTCACTGTGTGAGTGTCTGTGCGTGTGTCACTGTGCGTGTGTCACTGTGTGTGTGTCACTGTGTGAGTGTCTGTGCGTGTGTCACTGTGCGTGTGTCACTGTGTGAGTGTCCGAGCGTGTATGTCGGTGTGAGTGTGTGTCTCTGTGCGTGTGTGTGAGAGGGCATGATTGTGTGATTTTGTTATCTGTGGTGTCGCAGTGGTTTGCACAATGCGCTCTCAACCTGTGCTACCCGAGTTCGATTCCGGCTCACAACCAATGCACAGTGGCTAATATCTGAATTGGTCCTGGGCCTCCCCAAGGTCGACTCAGCCTTAAATTATTACCTGGTGCGGTGTGTGAACATCGCCACAAGGAAGACACAAGCAGTCAGGCGTGATGCTGCCCACCCACCCCCTCGTTTACCATGCCGGCCCTTCATAGGTGCTCGCTAACAGCGGGAGAACTTTGTAGAATGTATGAGTGCGTGTGTGAATCTCATCATGTGTGTATCAGTGTGCATCATTGTGTGTCAGTCACGTGTCGATGTGTCAGCGTCTGTGTGTCTGTCATTCTATCCCTGTATGTGCCATTGTGTGTCAATGCGTCACTCTTGACAATGAGGCAATCCTAGTCTCGTGAGCTCTCACCTGCTTACATAAATAAACTTGAACTTGTGTCAACGTGTGGCGCAGAATCTGTGCGTGTTTGTCAGTGTCACGGTGGAGAGATGTTAACTCCCTCGACTGGTATACAGGAGGTCGTGGGTTTGCATCTTGTCCTCTCTCCGTGGGTATTTCTCCGTTGTCCTCCGGTTTTTTCCTTCCACATTTAGAGACAACACGTGTTTTAAGTATTTGGCTGCTATAAATGCCCACGTGATAAGCCACTTCGTTGGCGATATCGCTTCTGGAAAATATCTATATAACTCAGTGGGCATTACCTAGTAAAAACAATCGTTTCGTTAAGTGTGTCTATGTCTTTGTGTGCCTGTCTCTGTGTCAGTGTCTCTGTAAGTGCCAGTATGCGGGTGTGTGTGTGTGTGTGTCTGCAAGCACCTGCCTGGGTATTTTGTACCATCGGGCACTCCGCCCCCACAACTCCCAATCGGTGATGGGGCAGTTGTGGAGAGAGTAGAGAGTTTCCCATACCTGGGCAGTGTGCTCATGACCGGCTCCAGTTTATCAGCAGAGGTCTCACTCCGAATCAGTCGAGCGGCAATATCTTTTCATCGGTTGCGTAACGCTGTGTGGAAGCTAACTGGTGTGTCGCTCCGCACGAAGCTTCAGGTCTTCTCGGCCACGGTCATTCCCTCCCTTCTCTACGCTTGCGAAACGTGGACCCCCCTAGTGGAGCATCTTCGCCGGTTGGAAACATTTAGGCTGGCCTGCCTACGATCCATCCTGGGTTTAACCAGGCTGGATTGTGTGAGGAGCTCACAAGTCCTTGAAAGATCTGGGCAAAGTCCCATCAGTGAGCTCCTCCGGCAGGCAAGGCTGCGTTGGCTGGGTCATGTAGCCCGCATGCCCAGCCACCGCATGCCTAAACAGCTTTTGTTCGGCCGGATCGAGGGGGCTAAACGGGCGCGGCACGGGCTAGAGAAGAGATGGAGTGATGTGGTACAGGAGGACGTGGAGCTGAGTGGACTTGCCGATGACTGGTACCAGCGGTGTCAAGATCGGCCTCTGTGGAGGAGGCTCGTGAAGGACGCTACTGGGCAGTTGGAGGCAGTCGCCCTCCAACAACAACGGAGGGCGGAGGAGCGACGCTCACAACAACGAGCGGAGCGCCGGGTGGCTAAAGCACAGCAAGTTGGCACAGTAGGGGGCACAGGTGGTGCATCAGCCAGTCATCTCGGTCATCTCGGTCAGTCGACCCGTGGCACCTGGGTCTGCCCCGTGACCTGCCAGCGGGCGTTCGACACTTCACGTGGCCTTAAGGTGCACATTGCCTGGCACAAGCGTCGTGGTGACGTCACCGCCACTTAGTGGCGAATGGCGGTTGTTGTTGTTGTCTGCAAGTGTGGTCGTGTGAGTGCGTTTGTTTCAGTGTCTCCGTGTGTGTCTCCGCGTGACTCTGCGCCTGACTCCGTACACGGGGATATTTGTCTTGTATGAGTGTTGTGTGCGTGTATGCATGTGCCCACGTCGGTGTGTGTGTGTTTGTGTACGCACACGCGTGTGTGTGTGTGTTCGTACTGTGTGGTTGCGTGTATGCGCGTCTGTGTTGTGTGCTTGTGGGGAGCGGTTGCGTAGCAGGTAGCGCTACGAACCCGGCCACCCGAGTTCGATTCCCGCTCACGGTCACCACCGGCGATAATTATCTGAACCGGTCCTACACCCTTCCTTAGGTCGACTCAGCCTCAAATGAGTACCTGGTGCGGTGTATAAACATCGCCACTGGGGAGACAAAGGCGGTCGGGCGTGGTGCTGTCCACCCACCCCCTCGTGTGCGTGCCGGCCTTCATAGGTGCTCGCTAACAGCACTTGCCCAAGGCTATCCGGGGGATCTTTGTCATTGTATTTTTTTGTACTTGTGGGGAGCGGTGGCGTAGTGATTCGCGCACTGATGCAGTTGCTGGTGTCGTCTGCGATAGCCCTTAACGCGGAGGGCTTTAACCGAGTCTCAAGACACTTGCTTCAGGCGGCTCCTGCTTCGTCGATGTGGCCAACCCTCTGTTACGGTCACATTTGCCAAGCTCCTCTTAGGGGCCATCCATTGAGTCCGTGCTCATGGAGGGGGGAGGGGGTAGGGGGGGGTAACCCAAATGCGTTCGCTTGCGTATGGGGGGTCTACTGACAATGTTCGTACGCATAGGAAACGGGGGGGGGGGTGAAGCCTCGATAATAATTTGTCTACATTGTCCTTCAAATGAGTTAGTCCGGCGGTGGACTATCTGTTTGCTTAACCGCGTTAATATTATTAATCCTTGATCGTTTCTGCGTGGATTAATAATCGGTAGTTATATAAGATTCGGTGGGGGGGGGGGTAAAACGTCCGCGTGCGTACCGGAGGGGGGGGCTCAAGTTTTGACAGATTGCTGCGTTCCAACTCGATGGATGGCCCCTTAGGGGGGGCTCATGCGTGTCCGCGAGCTTGTGAGCAACGATGGGGGGCGTAGCGAGCGAGCGAACGGCCCGGCCACCTTTGTATCCCCGGTGTTGATGTGCAGGACCACAGCGCCGCAAGAGGTTAACACATTAACACGAAAAACATGGGTTAACCTCGGGGAGAATCGAGCCAGCTTCAGACACGATATCTTTCCCGGCGACGTCTGGCATCGAGGACAAACATATACAACACTCACGGACACACACACACAACGCACACTTGTGTGCTGTATACACACAAACATTAAATACACTAACACGCACACACACTAACACGCACACACACTAACACGTACAAACATGAACACGTACACACACGTGAACAGGTACACACACGCCAGCACATCATGTTCTCACCGGACATGATGTTGTCTCGTCTGTAAAGGGAGATGTTTTTCTTGTTTCTGATATTGCCCGGCCTGTAATGAGATATTACTACATTGTCACGGATTTCAAACGTACACATTTAGATGTAATATCAATTTAAAGATGTGGCCAAGGCCGTATCGTGTCGTCGGGACTAGTTCATTGGGTTAAAGATTTCAAAATAATCTGTCGGTTTGTTTAAACATTGTGCGAATGTTTGTTGAATTTTTTTTCCTCTAAAAAAATGCGCGTTTGTTTTGGAAACCACACGTGGTTTCCAAAACTATAGCAAATTACTTTGAATGCACACGCACTGTATCACCACACTTATACACGGGGCATTAATTGTTCCTAAATTCCGCAATAACAATTAAAACTCAACACATTATTCAATAACACTGCGGCTTTAAAGCGATAATCATCATCTATTTATTTAATAGGTCACGTATCAGGCATTAACACGTCGTTCCGGGCAATGGCCCTTTTTCAGGTGCCACAAATAAGGACCATTGCCTGAAACGTCGCCTCCTATTATTGTGCGTCTTTTGAGACCACACAGCGTTGTTATTGCGAATGTGTTGAGGTTGCGTGAGCTATTAGTGGTCGTACACCACTGTCCACGCAGCAACAGCATCACCAAATTATTTGTTACATTACGAATGGCGTTCAGAACCACCAGTTCTCGCTTAAATGGAAGTTCTATTCCGACTACAACGTGACGCAGTATCAATACTGATACAGAGAAAAACACAGGGAGATACATATATATATAGTTTGGACACACGGTAAATAACGAAAAAAAAAAATTTTTAATCTGAAAACTGCGCAAAGGAGCTTGGGGGAGAGACGCACGCTTGGAATTACATTGAGAGCTAGAAAGTGGAACACGTGGATTGGAGAGCACACGCGGGGTAATGACAAAGTTCACCTGTTTAAAAAAAAAGGTAAGTCGGGATCGAGAAGGACACGTGGCTGACGGTCACGAGCAATCACGGAGTGGCAGCCACGGAATGGAAAGGCATCCGAGAAGACGTGTGGTGGGGGGATGGAGCCACTAAATATGTTGTTGTGCAGGTACCAGGTGGATCATTCACATCGCAGGGTTGTGAGAGATGGCGGCGGATTTGAGAGGCATTCATTCAGCAGTGAATTGAGCATCGCTTATGATATAGTACGTAAAATGTAAATATAGACAAGTCTTACAAACACATGAAACTCGCTTAAACACGATATTGTACACCAGGGAACTGGTAGGAACGTTGGGTTGCTCGGTCAATGGCCAGGGTCAACGGCGGCGTGGTGTATTCCGCAAATATGCCCGACTGTGAGGGCGGGCACAAGCCGGCGTGAGTAGGTTAAACGTTGAGTTTTATAAGGGCACCACAGGGTGACCAGCCCCACCCCACCCAGCCCCACCCCTCCCACCCCCCACCCAGCCCCACCCTCCCCACCCAGCCCCTCCCCACCATCACCACCCAGCCCCTCCCCACCTTCCCCTCCCCACCCAGCCCCACCCTCCCGATCCAGCCCCTCCCCACCCAGCCCCTCCATGCACGACGGACGGACGGACACAATAATCCCCTGTGGGCTGGTGTAACCAGGAGGTTCCTACCAGTAACATAGCCACATAGCTATGCAGAGATGGAGCAGTGGTGAAGTGGTCATCGCACTGCGCTATGAACCCGGCGATCAATTCCCGGCCACGGCTAACGCCAGCGGGCAAGTGATATCTGCACTGACTTTGCACCCCCCGACTTCCTTCACCAACCCACGTTGACCAGCGTGGTGAAGTATGACCAGGCGACGTGGGGAGGTAGGCATTCATCCAACAATTTGCTTTACACGTGACTGTAAATGGACGTAATATATTGCCGTGTGAATAACCTCACTCATTTTCAAATGGTCATCGCATAATTTTAACACGTAGGCTTTCGCGACCAATATTATTCATAATAAACGTTTTTGGGTTAGATCACGTTATTTATAAATGTGTCGTAACCCTCCACCACCCGACACGGCCAATCAGTTAAAAAAGTGTCACGTTGACAAAAGACAAATAGTTCACTACTTTAGCCCACCGGTGTGTTGAAGAGTGAATCCACAGCATTTACAATTTTTGAGTACGACGTTTCGCTGGTAAATACATCCAGCATTATCGGGCAATTCGCCAGAATGCTGAAGCCCTCACTTGCTCCCGGTCTTAACTAGACCAGCAGGCTGACGTATTTCACTGTTGTGGGCCACGTACAAAAATGGGAACCTCCACAGTGATTCATATTCTCAGGTTTTTTCGGTAAAGTCACGTAGGTAAAACATTAAAAGTAATGAAAGTAAAATAAAACAAACATAAAAATAAAATTCACGACGTTTCGGAGGCAACACAAGTCTCCGTCATCAGGTGGGACCGTCACAGCCAGATTAGCTGCATCAAGTGAAGCAATGATTCAAGATGTAATCCCTTATAAGCAAGTTGAAGGGGGGGTGGAGAGGGCTTTCACACTCCACAGTGATGCCACCACAGATGGTACCGACAAAGTGAGAGGTCTACTCTGGGAGCACGGACTCATAATGGACGAGACTGGCAAGAAGGCAAACGAGAGGTCGTCGACCCGCCCGATGCGTACCAACCCACATACCTTCACATCTACCTACTTACCTACCAACCCACATACCTTCACATCTACCTACTTACCTACCAACCCACATACCTTCACATCTACCTACTTACCTACCAACCCACATACCTTCACATCAACCTACTTACCTACCAACCCACATACCTTCATATCTACCTACTCACCTACCAACCCACATACCTTCATATCTACCTACTTACCTACCAACCCACATACCTTCATATCTACCTACTTACCTACCAACCCACATACCTTCACATCTACCTACTTACCTACCAACCCACATACCTTCACATCTACCTACTTACCTACCAACCCACATACCTTCACATCTACCTACTTACCTACCAACCCACATACCTTCACATCTACCTACTGACCTACCAACCCACATACCTTCATATCTACCTACTTACCTACCAACCCACATACCTTCATATCTACCTACTTACCTACCAACCCACATACCTTCATATCTACCTACTTACCTACCAACCCACATACCTTCAAATCTACCTACTTATCTACAAACCCACATACCTTCATATCTACCTACTCACCTACCAACCCACATACCTTCACATCTACCTACTTACCTACCAACCCACATACCTTCATATCTACCTACTTACCTACCAACCCACATACCTTCATATCTACCTACTTACCTACCAACCCACATACCTTCATATCTACCTACTTACCTACCAACCCACATACCTTCATATCTACCTACTTACCTACCAACCCACATACCTTCAAATCTACCCACTCACCTACCAACCCACATACCTTCATATCTACCTACTCACCTACCAAACCACATACCTTCACATCTACCTACTTACCTACCAACCCACATACCTTCACATCTACCTACTTACCTACCAACCCACATACCTTCATATCTACCTACTTACCTACCAACCCACATACCTTCATATCTACCTACTTACCTACCAACCCACATACCTTCATATCTACCTACTCACCTACCAACCCACATACCTTCATATCTACCTACTTACCTACCAACCCACCTACCCGCCAATGTATCTACCTACCTACAAACCGACCTGACGTCATATATACCTGCTAATTTATATACCAACCCATCTATATATTGACATAGATATGGAACCACCCATGTATCCACCAAATTACCTACTTACTCACCCACGTTTCGACTTAGATATCAACTAATTTATATCATTTCTACCCACTTCTCCACCCACCTATCTAACCGACTATATATCTACCCACCTTTCTACCACTTGCTTACCTACTACACTCATCAATCAACCTATTGACTGGCCTACTCAGGATTTGCCAAGCTGCCTAACATTTTAATTACCCACAATATCCACAATCCTACTGACCTACCCACCCATCCGGCTAGCTACCTACTTACCCACCAACCCACATATTTACATTCCCACCTACTTACCGACCTACCTATCCACCCACCTAATTATGTTCTTACTCACCAACACACCTATTTCCCTATCTACCCACCCACTTACGTAGATACCCACCCACATAATTACCATCATATCTACCCACCTAACTACTGTCCCACCCACATAGCTATTTCGCAACCCATCAACTTACGTTAGTACGCATACCTATACGCTGCCGTGATGTGGGCTATGGCATAACCATTCAGGACGAATTTGCGCACTCTCTCGCATTCACTATGAGTTAAAGAACCAGAGAGGATCAGGCTCATGCGAATGCACCCACGTCCCTTCCATTGTCTCTGCAAGACACACGCGACATTGGACATTGTCCTGGGACAATTTAACGATACTCTTCTCACACCAAAAAAGCACCACAATCGCCTCCAAGTCACCGGAATGATGCACAAGTACGTCGTAGGCACGCACGCACCCGGAACACACACACACACGTGTGTGTGTTTGTTTTGGCAAGAGAGACAGAACAGATCAAGCAGCTGGCGTTACTAATCACGAGGGAATGAAGAGTCAATCGGACCTTTACACGTGTATGTACGTACGCACGTGCGACCCCCATTGAGTCACGTTCTAGAGGCCGCCACGTGTTTCTCGCGAGCACGCAATGAGTCACAAGCAGGAGACCTAATCTCAGCCGGGTTTAAGATGCTTTTCCGCACCCGGAACACCACCGCATCTCGCTATGGCTGTGGCTACTCGGCACGTGAAACTTACCCAAGTTATACCAATGAGCGAGAGAATATTCGGTGAGAAATTGAGCCATGGTCTCGCGTGTGTGGGTGGGTGCTTGTGAGCCTGGGTTTCCAAAAATCACAGCTCCTCCAGATGTCATTAGAGTTGACGACTTTCCACGTTTACCAATATGCTCCAATCAAATATTAATTGAGTCCGTTACATGCTGCGTGCTTGAAATTACATTGAGAGGCAGCAAGAGGAACATATGGATTAGAGAACATACGCATGTCATTGAAATACCCATGTCGATGACATCGTTGAAATTGATAAGAAACGTGGTCATGGGCAGACCACGTCGCGTAAAGAAGCGATGGTTGATGACCGATGGTCAGGAATAATAACGGAGTCTTAGCCAAGGAATGCAACGTATCCGGGAGCACATCCATCGGGGAGATGGAGCGATGAAATCAGTCAATGCGCAGATGCTGGGTGGATTATTACATCACAGGATCGTGATGGGTAGTGGCGCCGATTTGGAGAGGCCTTCATCCAGCAGTAGATTGGCTGTAGCTGGTGGTGTTGTTGATCACGCGTTGCGCGCCTGATGATTGCTTAACACGTCCCGGCGAGGACGTAGAGAGCGATTCTTAATTTGAATGAGGCTACGTCACGCTACGCACAGCACCTGCGTCTGCACGGGGAAGGCTTTAACAGAACAATCGTCCAGGGTCGTGACTTCCTATGTTAAATCCAAATCACACGAGGACACCACGCACATCATTATTGTGAGGCATACTTAGCATTATCCCTGCCAATGCCAGCGTATTGTTTTCGCGCAGACGCAGCAATAACAATCCGGAATGTGTTGTTGCTTTATATATAAATAGAGCACATGCACTTGCGTTTATTAAATACACAAAGAGTGCGCGTGCCTTTTTCACTTGGTGGACAGGTGGATGAATGTCCTCTTTGACCGATAAACTATGAGGCTCACAGTCTCCACGGATCATCTCTCATTTATTAAAGGTCACCGTCCTCTGTTAAGAAAAGTGGGCTCAGGCAGGGCACGTCATGGCTAGGAGAGATGATTGCCCATGGTCGGGACCAACGCCGGAGTGGCAGCCAAAGGAGGAAACGGGCCAGAGAGGGAATGACCCGTGGAGACGGAGTGATGAAATCAGCCAAGTGGATTATTACATCGCAATAGCGTGTGGTGGTGACGGCTTGGGGAAACCGTCATCCAGCAGTGGATAAACCATGGCTGATGTTTAATATTCTGACCATAACTAGGCATGAGTTGCAATATTTGTACACTCATTTTATTGGTGAGAATCCATAAATACTGATTTAATAAATGTGTCTTAACAGACATCTTCATTTCAACTAGGTGGGGATCCAGTGGGATTCGTTGCAACATTTTAATCATCATAAGCTCATCTCCAATTCCAAAGGCACCGGCCTCCTTCTGCTAGATCTGGTAGTTGTACGATCTGGCTTTAGGTCTTCCCCTTGGTTTCCAACTTCTGAGGTGTCTCTGTAATCAGCCCAATGCATGTCTCACCATCATCCTGCACAAGCGTCCCACTCATTAACGCCTCTTCTTACTACTGATATCTAAAACACCTTTCTTGCCACGTTACATTCTGAACTCTTAAATGTACGTACGCTTCCCCTCCACAAAACTGTTTGCAAAGTCTTAACACTACAGGTGAGCAGGTGAAAAGCCTCCTCATTGGTGGGTTTTGACCACAATTGTTGGGTTGAAACTAAACAAAAAAAACTAAGCTACAGTATTTACATTTTACCAGGTGAGGCCCACTGCATATATAGCTTTTTTCAGAAGCGACCTGGCCTAAAATGATAGCCCAACTTAGTGACTTATCACGTGGAAATCTATATCAGTCAAATACCCTAAAACACACGTTTCTCAATGTGGAGGAGAAACCCGGATGACCCAGAGAAATATTCACTGGGAGAAACACGCAAACTCCAAATATACAGCAGCAGGCGTCAGGGTCGGGATCGAACCCACGACTTCCTGTATACCAGGCAAGGTAGTTAACATCTCACAGCCACTGTGATGATGATGATGAGAGAGAGAGACACTCAAACTCCAAATATACAGCAGGGATCAGGGTCCGGATCGAACCCACGACCTCCTGTAAGATTTAGCTGTTTTTTCCTGGATTTTTCTGTTTGCGCATAGTCACTTTAAGATGTTTTCTTGTTCGTGTTTTTGTTTTTTGTTTGTTTGCGGTTGCACCCGATTCAAGAGCCGAATGGCTCACAGGACTATACCAAATAAATGAAACTGAAAACTGTATACCAGGCGAGGTACATGCGGATACCCAGGACCGGGTCAAACACCACCCGCCACTGACGTGTGCCGTGGCAGGTAATCGAACTGATGCCCCCGTGAAAGGAGAGAGAAGCGGGCAGCTCTATAAAGACAGCCCTCACTCACATCATGACCCACCAGCTCCATTCAACACCGACAGCCACGTGTCATTATAACGACGTCCAACATCACCTCATTATCATAATTTATTCACGCAGATCGTCCAATCAACGACCGCCGAGGGACATGCAAAGCGGCGGGGGGGGGAGACAGGGCGGGGCTTGTCACGACGAGCCAATGAGATGGCGGCTCACGAACTGGCGGTTGCATTTCCCACCGCGTTTAGGCGAGGCGAGCGCAGTCATTGGCTCGCGCCGCGTATCCGTATTGGGGTTTTTATTTTGGCATAAAAGCGTGCGCGTCCGCTTTTGCACGGTGGGTGAAGTCTGTTCAGCGTTTTTATGGAACGGGGCGACGCGACGTTGTGATAGGGGAACACAGAAGTTTCATTGCGAGAAGAAACACACAGCTATCTCCACCCCCCCCCCCACCGTCGTTTTAATTCAACCGGAGCTTCCGGGCTGACTGTACGGCCTTACTGTAGTACAGTACGCCGTGGTTACTGTACCTTACTGTACGTACAGTGCGTACGGCACAGAAGCCCCAGTCCTCTTGACCAGTGGAGGGAATTCCACATTCGCATGGCGGGTGCTGGTTTAGTTCGCGCGTGTGGCGAGCACGAGATTTCACAAAGTGGTACTCGTTTTATCAACCCTGTGTTGTGGTTCCGTGGCTGATGCCGGGTGGACCGCTCGACCAGCAGGGGCACAACATTTGACGGCTGGGGCTTGTATCGACTTAGCAATGTTACTTACGCGTCTCGTTTTGTGTGAGTGGGAATATTTAGATTCGATAGATTGTACAGTAGACAATTGGTTGAAATAACCGAAGCAGCCACGAGTTCGATAAATTAATCGAAATGGTAAAAAAAAAAAATCCTGAATCAAACCGCCGTTTATAATCGTGACTTCGTAAGATTTGCAAGGGGAAGCGAATGAATAAATAATGATTCCCTACCCTAGCAAGTATTAACCCGTACCCTAGGTATGTAACAATTCACCCATTCATACTATTAGGTGTTTCCTAAGGTGGGACCGTCAAGAGAGACAGTCAATTTAGCTGTGACGCTCCCACCTGATGACGGAGACTTGTGTTGCCTCCGAAACGTCGTGATTTATTATTTTATTTCTATAATTATTTTTATTATTTTAAAAAAATTACCTACGTGACTTTACCGAAAAACCTAAGAGTATTAATCCTTGCAGTCACGAAAACTTCAAATCTAGAATTAATTCACCCACTCCACGATAGGCCATTTGATCCTTATGGCAGGACCCCGGGCTACCAAATAATACTAAATCTGGCGAGGAAATTAAAGATTTTATTTCTGGGACACTTTTTTTTTCGGGGAGTGGAGGGTGGCGGGGTAGAGTTGAATCGTGACACCCCCGAGGGTAGCGATTTTGTTCGGGTGTACTGTGGGATGCCGTGTTGCAAGTGCATCGCTAAATGCCCTTTAAAAGATGAGCGAGGCACACTGCCTATTTACCATAAACTGTGTGAAACGGATAAAAGATTAACCCGTAAAAACTAAGTTTTTCACTATAAATCCTTTATATGCGTGGCGGCTAGAGTCCTCTCGTCCTCTGGCTTGAGATGGCTGCCACCTATGGGTCAGATGATTGCCTGCCACCATTAAGCAATTGGTCATTATAAAAAAAAAATTCCTAAAAAGTGTAACATTTTTGAAAAAAATGTTCACGAAAATTAATTGTCACGCACAACGAGTCTGTGTGCAAAATGTCAGCTCGATTGGATCACGGGAAGTGGGTTAAAAAACGACCAAAAGATTTGCACGGTCGTAAGCGCACAAGCAAGCAAGCAAGTGAACTTAATATAAAGGATTTTAAAAAGGAGTTTTTGCTCTGTCCAATGCATTTCAAAGTTGTAGCGCCATATGATGAGACGAAGAAGACATTTGGAAGTCTATATTTTATGCAAGATGTCTCAAACTCGTGGTCCAACTCTCCGTTGCACCCTGCGATGAGTTTTCCCCATGAAAGTCAAACGAGATGTTTAAGCTTTCAATACTGGAATATAGCCAAATTAAGTGAAAATCAAATTAATGTGTTTTGTGTATTGGTGTGTGTGCAGCCATGACAGATCTGCTATTCAGCCAAATGAAATAGAACATTTTACCTGCAATATGTAATACATATATAGTCATTGGTGACTGGGCTTAGACCATCAAATGCACTTGAGAACCCAGTTAAATTACAAGTGGCTGTAACCTACATTAAAACCCCATATCCCACTAGTTATGCCTTAGATCCCTGGCCGATGAAGCACCCATCATTTCACAGTTGTACAGGAGATTTTCAACTTTGAATAGTGCATCGTGTACAGCTCGTCGAGATGAGTCGATTGCCGACCATCAACAGACTAAAGATGACCCCGAGATACCGCCATAAGGTTCATCTGTTCAGATCAAGCGCACGCTTTTCATTCGATTTGTATTCAATAGAATCCTCTTGACATTGTGAGGCATGTGGTATCGGATATCCTGTGGTAGCTACACCGTTGCCTTGAAACTAACGCCGCGTATTGTATACGAGTCGAAGAGCTCAACGCATGCCTTGTGACCAATAATCGATTTTATTTTATAAACCCATTATTCGATAGATGTCCACAACATCCACAAGTCAATGGTGGAAATTGCAAAAAAAATGTTGCAGGGCTGAGTACATCCAAAGAACAAATACTGTTGAATTCTCATGAAGTGGTACTGATTTTATCAACCTCAGGCTGATGGGCAGAGCTGAACCTTTTCTGGTATTTGAATTTGCAGACCTTGAGGTTAAGCCTGAAACGCTATGACCACAATTACTCTCAGGCTGATCATTAACAGTGAAATGTGTGCATTGGTCAACGACTGCATTGCAAGCTCTCAAACGAATACAATGTTACGTAATAAAGTGGAAATACCTTTATTTAATGAGGGCAACATCCATCGGTTATCACGACCATTGGCAATAGTGCCACCACATAAACCCTCTCACCATGGCGTATTTCTGTTCGAGCCCCCATTTGTCCACTTTCTCCGTCTCGGTTGGGTGTTGTTACTAATAAAACAACAAAACGCCTTTTGGCTTAAACAATAAAAAAACACCCAGTTCCAGATATACATCTTCACAAAATTATCCAGACATGGCGCCTTGGCCACTCGCCCCACCACTATTATAATTTAGATATCCGCATGTTTTGACAACGATGACATTGGTCAAACCCCTCGTCCTAATTGGACTCTGCAAGATTGTTTTAAAGGGGAGGAAAAAAGAGTAATCATCCCCTTGAATAGGACGGCTCAGCTAAGCAATGCATTGACATGTTTTACATCTATAAGTATACCCCCACGAAAAACTCTGGACGAAAAAACATGTTCTGGCTAGAATTTATATGGCAAAACCTGTTTTTGTTTATACACGTAGAATCTGGCATTGTCGGTGTACTTATGCAAAGCTGGGTCTCCAATTAAAAAGATTAATGGTGTCAATGGGCTTTTACCTGGTTATAAAGGTTTACTACCTCGTTACTTGGGTGTACTACATTCAGTGAGTACAACATCTGAATGGGAAATCCCATAAATAATAGCAACTGTTGCGATGTTTAAATCAAAGAAGGGTGGATTCACCTGAATTCAAAACCATAACTCGGCTTCACTTTTAAAAAAAACCTATCAACGTTAGTCATCAGAATATGTATTTATACTGGAGGAATCCGATGAGATAAAATGCAGTTTTTCTCCCACAGACGTCCAGTAGTGAGCCCACTCTGGGCATCAAGAGTCTGCCCGTCGCACGCAATCGTTGCCGTTACTGAGCAGTCGTCGCCACCACCGCTGCCAAACTCACCGCCTGATGATGCCGGTTGTAACGTCGTACTCGGACTGTAAATGTTGTGGATTTGCTCTCGAACACACCGGCGTGTGCTGCACTCGTAACGAATTGGCAAGTTCTGTTTATGTGACAAACCTTACTGAGTTGGCTGTGTCGGTTGGTTGGCCGGTTTAACGACAATATTCATATTTATGCGATCTAAACAAACAAAAAACAACATTATGGATAATGTCGTTGTTTGGCAAACTGCGCGCGCCCTCGGTTTTGCAAGCCGCCGCTTGTCTGGGAGGGGCACGGAAACCGGTTTAGCGCAGAGAGGCGCGCAGCCGACCTCGAGGCGCATTCGCACTCGGGCTGCGATGACCGTGGATTTTTTGTAACGAGACCGGTGATGGTAGGTGGTGGTGGGGGGTGGGGGGTGGTGGATGGGTGGGTGGGTGGTGGATGGGTGGGTGGATGTGGTGGTGGATGTGGTGGTGGATGTGGTGGTGGATGTGGTGGGTGGTGGATGTGGTGGGTGGGTGGTGGTGGTGGTGGTGGATGGGTGGGTGGTGGTGGTGGATGGGTGGGTGGTGGATGGGTGGGTGGGTGGTGGATGGGTGGGTGGGTGGTGGATGGGTGGGTGGGTGGTGGGTGGGTGGGTGGGTGGTGGATGGGTGGGTGGTGGATGGGTGGGTGGGTGGTGGTGGTGGGTGGTGGTGGTGGTGGATGGGTGGGTGGGTGGTGGTGGTGGTGGATGGTGGTGGTGGATGGGTGGGTGGGTGGTGGTGGATGGATGGGTGGGTGGTGGTGGTGGATGGGTGGGTGGGTGGTGGTGGATGGGTGGGTGGGTGGTGGTGGATGGGTGGGTGGGTGGTGGTGGTGGATGGGTGGGTGGGTGGTGGTGGTGGTGGATGGGTGGGTGGGTGGTGGTGGTGGATGGGTGGGTGGGTGGTGGTGGTGGATGGGTGGGTGGGTGGGTGGGTGGTGGTGGTGGATGGGTGGGTGGTGGTGGTGGTGGTGGGTGGGTGGGTGGTGGTGGATGGGTGGGTGGGTGGTGGTGGATGGTTGGGTGGTGGTGGATGGGTGGGTGGGTGGTGGTGGATGGGTGGGTGGGTGGTGGTGGGTGGGTGGTGGTGGATGGGTGGGTGGGTGGTGGTCGATGGGTGGGTGGTGGTGGTAGATGGTGGGTGGTGGTAGGTGGTGGATGTGGTGGGTGGGTGGCGGGTGGTGGATGTGGTGGGTGGTGGATGTGGTGGGTGGGTGGTGGTCGGTGGGTGGGTGTGGATGGGTGGGTGGTGGTGGATGGGTGGGTGGGTGGTGGTGGATGGGTGGGTGGTGGTGGATGGGTGGGTGGTGGTGGATAGGTGGGTGGGTGGTGGTGGATGTGTGGGTGGGTGGTGGTGGTGGATGGGTGGTGGTGGTGAATGGGTGGGTGGGTGGTGGATGGGTGGGTGGGTGGTGGATGGGTGGATGGGTGGTGGATGGGTGGGTGGGTGGGTGGGTGGTGGGTGGGTGGGTGGGTGGTGGTGGATGGATGGGTGGGTGGTGGTGGTGGATGGGTGGGTGGGTGGTGGTGGTGGATGGGTGGGTGGGTGGTGGTGGTGGATGGGTGGGTGGGTGGTGGTGGATGGATGGGTGGGTGGTGGTGGTGGATGGGTGGGTGGGTGGTGGTGGTGGATGGGTGGGTGGTGGTGGATGGGTGGGTGGTGGTGGATGGGTGGTGGTGGATGGGTGGGTGGGTGGTGGTGGATGGGTGGGTGGGTGGTGGTGGATGGGTGGGTGGGTGGTGGTGGTGGTGGATGGGTGGGTGGGTGGTGGTGGTGGATGGGTGGGTGGGTGGTGGTGGTGGATGGGTGGGTGGTGGTGGTGGATGGGTGGGTGGGTGGGTGGTGGATGGGTGGGTGGGTGGTGGTGGTGGTGGATGGGTGGGTGGTGGTGGATGGGTGGGTGGGTGGGTGGTGGTGGATGGGTGGGTGGTGGTGGATGGGTGGGTGGGTGGTGGTGGATGGGTGGTGGTCGATGGGTGGGTGGTGGTGGTAGATGGGGTGGGTGGGTGGCGGGTGGTGGATGTGGTGGGTGGTGAATGTGGTGGGTGGTGGATGTGGTGGGTGGGTGGTGGTGGGTGGGTGGGTGGGTGGTGGTGGATGGGTGGGTGGGTGGGTGGTGGTGGATGGGTGGGTGGTGGTGGATGGGTGGGTGGTGGTGGATGGGTGGGTGGTGGTGGATGGGTGGGTGGTGGTGGATGGGTGGGTGGTGGTGGATGGGTGGGTGGTGGTGGATAGGTGGGTGGGTGGTGGTGGATGGGTGGGTGGGTGGTGGTGGTGGTGGATGGGTGGGTGGGTGGTGGTGGTGAATGGGTGGGTGGGTGGTGGATGGGTGGGTGGGTGGTGGATGGGTGGGTGGGTGGTGGATGGATGGGTGGGTGGTGGATGGGTGGGTGGTTGGGTGGGTGGTGGATGGGTGGTGGAAGGGTGGGTGGGTTGGGTGGGTGGCGGTGTTGGGTGGGTGGGTGGTTGTGGTGGGTGGGTGGTTGTGTGGGTGGTGGGTGGTTGTGTGGTTGTGGTGGGTGGGTGGTTGTGGTGGGTGTGTGGTTGTGGTGGCTGTGGTGGGTGGGTGGTTGGTGGTGGTTGTGGTGGTTGTGGTGGGTGGGTGGTTGTGTGGGTGGTGGGTGGTTGTGTGGTTGTGGTGGGTGGGTGGTTGTGGTGGGTGTGTGGTTGTGGTGGTTGTGGTGGGTGGGTGGTTGTGGTGGTTGTGGTGGGTGGCTCTGCTAACCCGGAGCCTACGGATGAAGTTCTGTCGCCGCGACCTGCAGCCCAGAGTTAAGTTAATTTGTGAGCAGCAACACACCATGATGATGTACAATCGACATTTGGATTTCCGCTGCATCTAAATACATCTGCATTGCGTGTTTCATACGCGCACACTTCGCACAATTAAAGCAGAGTTTATTTTGCCATAATATATGTTAGTTTGGGTTAGATCGCGTAAATATACACAAATCTGGTTGTCTGCCTGATAATGCTAGTTGTAATTACTGCCGAAACGTCCAGATTGTAAATATTGTGGATTTGGGAAAATCTCCGTGTTAAACAGAGTTAATTTGCTCGCCTCTGCGAGGACCGGGCGATGTAATAATCAGTATCAGAGTCATCAGATGTATTCGTGCACAGTTCACACATCAGTAAACGTCTGCTGCAGAGATGGAGCGATGAAATCGGCTTGTGTGCAGGGTGCCAGGTGTATTGTAATATTGCGCGGGACCTTGTGAAAAAATGACGGCTTGCACACATGCATTCATCCAGCAGTGGATTTATCATCGCTGATAATGAATTAACGACAGGTCCCAACATACAACGTCCGAAATATACCGAATGCTCCATTTATAGATGTCCCACTGACACATCAGTGACCTCGGCTTATATATTATCGAATTATGCAAGCAAATCGTAGTGAATTTTCGATTTAAAGCTTTCGTGACTGCAGGGATTCATCTTCTTGGTTCTTTCGGTAAAGTCACGTAGAAGGAAAATCATAAAATAATAAAAATAAAACATAAAATAATTCTCTCTCTGTCAAGTAGACAGACTCTGTCTACTAGACAGACTCTGTCTACTTGACAGACCTGTTCTCCACCTGAAGACGGCTGCTTGCGTTGTGGCCGAAACGTCGTGAGAATTATTTTATTATGTTTTATTTTTATTATTTTCCTTCTACGTGACTTTACCGAAATAACCAAGAAGACACATCGTAGTGGCTATGCTGGACAAAGTGTACCAGGAGAGTTTAAAGACGTGTACTAAGTGTATAAAGAATGTTGGAAGACTTATTTAAGCTTGGAATGAGAATGCCGTTTTCTCTATGAATTCTGTAATTTTATTGCGGTAGCTATAAATGGATCAGCGTGCATTCACGTGTACGCTTTGAAGCAGTGACACGGTTAACAAAGAATAAAAACCACAGAGTTGCAATTTAAGTCCGAACAATTCAAGAGTCTTAACAGTGACAGAGTGATTCATGTAGTGACTTAACAGCAAATTATTTTGTTTTTTCGCGTCCTACCTTGTAAATGCAGACTCTTCCTTTTCCCCAAAACTGGTGAAGCCATGGTGGCCGTTTTCAGCGGCGAGACCCAAAACAACCCGTTCGTTCCATTTACAAGTTTAATTAAACCATTGCTGATTGGACATCCTCTGACCATCATGCTGTTACATAACTGGTTTGGTGGTGGTGGTGGGGAGGAAACACTCCCATTGTTTGGGAATCGCTCATTCCTTGCATCTCTACTTAATCAAGGAGATTGTTTCCATTTCCTGCAGGTGGAGGAGCCCTTGCCAGTGTGAACGTCTTGTCAACTTGCAGCGGTCCCAAACCTTCTTGGCACCAGGGACCGGTTTCGTGGAAGACAATTTTTTCACGGACCGGGGGGCGGGGTGGTTCATCATTGGGTCTTTCCCCCTTTTCAAAGAAGCTCTCCAGCCACGTTTGTTTTTTACTTATTCTGGCTAGGAGTTAGCAGCTTGTGGGCTTCCCAACACTGTGACTGAGACAAGTGCGTAGTGCGGGAAAGAAGCGCGGACGTAAGTGCTCAATAATAAAACAATGGGGGCGAGCCCATGGGTGGGAAAAAAACTGATTATCCAGCGGCAGGCATCGGGTTTTTTCTTTAATACAATTAAACCCGATTTCGGGGAATTAAAACCTGGTTTAATGAATACGAAACTCTGATCCAAGGCTTAGGCTGCTTCCTCGTCGGTGCTGCTATCGTACTCGGGGGGGCCGTCGGGCACGGGGTAGTCGTAGAATGCGGCGGGCAGGTTGGTCTTGATGAACACGAGCTTCTCCACAATCGTGGGCGCCAGTGAGTTCCTTAGCTTGGAATGGACGAAGCCCATCGTTGAGAAGTTGGCGAAGTGCGGTTCTGCAATTAGAACCAACTAACCCGGATTTATCCCAATCTCAGATGATCGGGTTTAATATAAAAAGACAATTAAACCCGATTGTAAAAAACCCGACTGTGCCTCCCTTGGGCGGGCCACGCGCGGGCTCACCTCTCACCTGCTGCTGTGCGACCCGGTCCCTAACAGGCTACGGACCGGTACCTGTCCACGTCCCGGGGACTGGGGACCCCTGTAATGTAAAGGATGTGGAAACAGCCGCAGTCGTGGGTTGGTTTAGTTATCATTCATCAACTATGGAGCTTTCCAAACACGAGATATTTGACATTCTTTACGTGATAATGCATCACACCTGACTTGTGTGCCACACACACACACACACCTGTAATACAGCCACGAGGAGGTAGGACCAATGGTGCACACATGATCTATCTGGGAGACGTCACTGTGCCTCGGGGTTTGTGGAGGTCTCTTGCGGTCTCTACTGCTCGGGTCTGGAGGTAGTAACAGCGTTTCGGCTCCACACCGATTTTTTGTTGTTGCAATGTACTGTATTGACTAAACATCCTAAAAGAGAATTCTGTTGAAAACAGTCTTAGGGAATGTATTCATCCATTCGCTTTGGTTCTTTCTGTAAAGTCACGTAGGTATAACATAAAATAATGTATGGATTCCTGCAGTCACGAAAGCTTCAAATCAAGATTGAATGTATTAATCGTTGTTTTGGTATTTGTCTCTGCTGTCACCAGCCCTGAAGTGTCAGCGTCGTCTTGTAAAAGGCGCGCTTGGCTCCGTGTAGCTGTTTTTTGCGGGACGATGGCGTTGGTGGTGTACGAGGACGCAATTCCCCCGGTCCTTCGCCGTTTCCACGAGCCGTCGATGGCGCTGAGATTCGCGGGACGAGACCTCTCCCTGCGGCAGGACTGGGGCAGGCTTGGCGTGGCTGCCGTGGTCTGGGACGCCGTGAGTGGTGACCCCAATTCACCCAAGCAAGTTCTCGTTGTTTTAATTATTGTATTTCCTTCCTGCCATATGCAATCGGTGGTGGTGTTTGCTGTCCGTATGTCACTACAGGCTGTGGTTCTGGCCACGTACCTTGAGCTCGGCGCGGTGGAGGTGAAGGGAAAACGTGTCCTGGAGCTGGGTGCTGGAACGGGGCTGGTGGGAATTGTAGCGGCGCTTCTCGGTAGGGCTCAGGTGCCCGTGGCTCTCAATTAGCACCATGACCACCGCCAACAACCATCCACAGCGGCTTTCTATTGGAGCTCTCATGTTGGTGCCATTAAAATTCTGATTAATGATGTCTCCCTTGCAAACAAGACCGAATGGATCAATAAGCTCTTGCGTCCAGAGAATAATGAAGGTGATGCATATGATGAAGTGTTTTTATAAATGATGGCATGAGGCTTTGTGTGATGGAATAAAACCCACAGCAACCTCTTGGTCTGCCATAGATACCAATGAGCACGATTGTACCTTGTAAAGCAGTCACGTGTGGTGCACAGTGGCTTTAAGTCCCTTAGCCTAGACCACACACTCATAAAAGCTTTGTTTGCCGACGACAAGCATGACCGGCTTTAACAATATTGTTTCATTCGTGCTCGTACTTATATATGGGTTGGTTTTCTCTGGACAGTCCGGTTGTCCTCCCACTCAAAACATTTTTTAAAAACTGAACAAACTTTCTAAGCAGGACCCTGTTATCATGTTTTGTACAGTCATTGATGACCTGACTTAGACCATCAACACTCACACCTGAGAACCCAGTTAAATCATCAGTTGGGTAGCCAAAACCCAGATTTTCATTCCTGTACTTAGAGGTGCTGGCACAGCGATCTGACCCCATCCAGTGGTACAGCAATTGGGATTTCTGCAACTGAAACAGCTGTCAGTGTACAGCTCTCCAATGTTTTTGGGGCTGTGTCGCGCGTTGCCCGTTGCGAAGACCGGCCCAACATCAGAGAGCTCTACAACACCACGGCAACAAAAAAAATAAACCTACGCCGTACTTTTCAGTTGTTTCGTCTTCATGCTTCCTTGCCGCCTCCACCGACCAAGGAGCATCGTCGGTGAGCATCACGGACCGTGCGCCCGTGCTGGGCTTCATCCAGGAGAACGTGGACGCCAACCTGGGCGCGGGCGAGCGGAGTCGCGTGGCCGTGCGGGAGCTCTCGTGGGGCGAGGGCCTCGGCGCCTGGGCCCCGGGCGGGCACGAGCTCGTGCTGGGTGCCGACATTGTGTACGTGCGGGACACCTTCCCGGCACTGCTCGCGACGCTGCGCCACCTTTGTCCCCACGGTGAGGCGGAGAGCGCACAACGTGCACCTGTGTGTGTGTGCATGCGCCAGAGGTCGCAAACGGGTTTTGATTCCTTACCCGTACCCGGCCGCACCAGGGTCGCAAACGGGTACCCGTACCTGGCCGTACCCGTACCCTACCCGTACCCGGCCGGGTACGGGTAGGGTACGGGTATCGGGTACCTGATTGCGAGCTCTGGGATGAAGCCATGTTGCAGGCGCGGGTGGGTTGATTCTAGGAACTTGAATTGTGAGAAGAGACAAGACGTTTGGAAATGAGTGACAAACAGTTGCTCACCAGTGACTCGCGGCCTACCCGTACCCGGCCGCACCAGGGTCGCAAACAGATACCCGTACCCGGCCGGGTACGGGTAGCCGGGTATCGGGTAGGGTAGGGGTATCGGGTACCCGGTTGCGACCTCTGGCATGCGCGCATGACCCACAACCTCTGCAAGCCCCGCCCTTTCAGATCAATGTATGTGTCCTTGGTGTTTGTGCCATTCTTGTGATAGCACAATGCTATCACATCGGCGCAATGTTTCACTCACGATTATAGTCCGTGGTAGTTGTTATGTGGCTGTACCCAATAAGGCAACTTGTCATTTTATAATTTGATCAATTTGGACAATGACACCGGCCCGCATGGTCTACTCTTTTTTTAATAACCTCAGGAAATTTTTACGTCCACCGTGAAGCAGACGGTGGGGAGGTTTTCTGTCGTTGCATCCGTAATATGAACCAAGGCAGCCACTGGGCTCAAACACAAACCTCGACAACACGGAGCAAACACGCTGCCGATTGGCCATGCCACCATTAGCTTGTTGCCACAGGACTACGATCGCAACGGGAGCACCGCTTTATCCATACTGAGGATACACAGACTAAACATCCTGCTAAGTGTTCATCACATGCTAATCTGGAGTTTTTCTCATGGCTGGAATGCTGAATTGTGAAAATCTGAATACATTTTTCTTTGCGCTGTTATTCGTGTGCAGGCTGCGACCATTAAATGCTTTTACTTGACAATATAGTTCAAGCATGGGTGGCTAAAACACAGATTTCAACCCAGTATCTCAGCAGCGCTGGTTCAGCGCTCTGTACGAACTCTGCCACCTCTGCTGCGTTGATTATTTTTAGCGTCAACGTTGGGCATGCATGCACATCAGCGGTGCTAAAGGTCGCACACCGCTCAGCAGTCGTAAAACACAAGCACAACAGTAGCGGAGAGCATCGTTGCGCCTGCGACACGTCTCGATTGCACCCGTGCCCCCCCCCCCCCCCCCTTAGGCACGGAGACGCTGGTGCTTCTGGCGTGCCGGATCCGGTACCAGCGGGACGAGGACTTCCTGGAGATGCTGGCAGGCTCTTTTGTGGTGGAGCGCGTGCACCACTGCAGCGAGCGCGACATCCACATTCTGCGCGCGAGCAGGCGGCCTTCTCCCTCCGGAGAGCTGTGAGCGTCCATCTGCCTAAGATGCCAAGCAAGGCAGCCCCACGTACGGGACGGTCACAAGGAGTCTCAAAAGACACTCGTTCTGGAGGAGTCCTGCATTGTTGATCGTCATCAGCCACGATCAAAACTCGATTAAGGTCTTGCCCAAGCCACCACAATCTCTCACGATCCTTTGATGCAAAAATCCACCGAACACCTACACAAGAGCCGATTTCATCGCCCCGTCACCGCGGTGGACAATAATATAACAAAAATGAATCAATCATGTTGACATCACCTTCACACCTGTGTGAATGATGTATCCCGGTCAATAGTGTACTTCCTGCCCGGTGGGTTCCCTCCCGTAGCTGCCACTCCATTGTTCGTATCGACCACCGACCATTATCCCTTCTAGAGACGTGTCCCTGTCCAAGCCCACTTACATTTAATACGTCAATATGATGTGTTAGCCGTTATTGTTAAAGGAGTAATTTGCACATCAGAGGGAAAGCAATGGGCTGGTTGCATAAACATCTCGTGAGATTACCCCCCCCACCCCCGATCATGTAGCGATTTAAATGGCAGTGGAAAAATACACTTGTGTATACAGGGTGTTTCAAAAGGATAGACCCGATTTGAAATCGCTACATCTCTGCAACCACAAACCGCCCATGAATGAAACTCTTACCACTTGAAAGGGCGGGGCATAGAGAGGGCGGGGCATAGAGAGGGCGGGGCATAGAGAGGGCGGGGCATAGAGAGGGCGTGGCATAGAGAGGGCGGGGCATAGAGAGGGCGGGGCATAGAGGTTCAAATGATTACCGCTCGATGTCTCTCCCAGCGCACAAACAGCCCAGAGCCTCAGTCATTCGCAAGACGCGCTGCCGCATCGTTGGAGAGGTAGCACGGGACCCCAAGACGTGGCGCTACACTCTTGGCCCCCAAGATCCCCAGACGTCATCGCACCCTGCAACTTTTTATTGTGGGGATACGCCAAAGACCGCGTTGTTGTGCCACCATTAGCGACGAATCTGGATGACCTCAAAAATAGAATCATGGCAGCGGTGACTTTAGTGGAAGAAGACACTTTTAGAGGCGTTTGGGACGAATTCAACTATCGTCTCGATGTTGTCCGTACAGCAGGTGGAGGGCACACAGAGCATTTATAAAATGGTTAGTAAAACTTGATGACTCATTAAACCGTTTGTAACTTTTTGTATAATTGTAACATGTTGACATCGTGAAATATACTGCTTTGAAACTGGGTCCATGTTTTTGCAACACCCTGGACTATTCAACCTGCCTCACGACACCTGGAGAAGAAAAATAAAAACCACTCAAAACACGATAACGCTCAAAATGGAAAATAGATGTAATGAACATATTTGTACGGATCTCTATTGGTCGTGTTGTCGGGGGTTTCTTGCTGTGGAAGAGGCTCAATTCTATCATTCGTGTTGAATCTCAAATAAAAGTGGTTTAAGCATTGGAATGGGACTTGGCCCAACAGCATTTTGGAGTGAGGGAAAACGTTCGTGGTAGCTTTTGCTGGATTGGTGTGGAATTTGTTTCTGGACTTTAGACTCAACACCGAGCCACGTTGAGGAAGGGTTCATGTGCAACACCCAAGGTAGCTGTGCAAACGTTCCGCGTGTGATTCCCACTTACGTGGTGCGTTAAAGCCATCGTTAATAATCAACCCGATGACATGTTAAGACAACACTGCTGGATAAGCATTTTTTTTATAGAAACAAGCTTTAGAAAATGCAGCACGTAAAATCAATCTTGCACGAGCAAATCTAGTTCATGTAGGGCTCGTTTGCATTCGCCAATATTTAACTTGTGAAAAAATAATCACAAGACGCTTTCATAAATCACATGTCCAACTCCCATGTAACGCGGTTGGCATCATGCGCTGGGCATCTCCGTGTTAATCTTGCCGCGGCCCACTATTGCCACCAGCCGGTCGCACGAGGGGAAACGGCGCTCGGACCGTGCGAGGGAAGTTGCAATTCAACCCGTGGTGGCTTCGGCGCTATTTTGAAATCCATTTCCCAAGAAGACCATAAACAGGGGGGTTTGTTTACAGAAAGCGGGCCCCCGCAGAACCCCCCTTTTTATCACGGTGGTGGATTCCACTTGCGAAATGTTTGCCTTCCTGTCCCACGGCCCTCTCTCGGGGTCCCCCCGTTCAACGCACGGCAGCGCCGCGTTTGTAAGCGATACCGCAGATGGCGGCGCTGTGTGATAAAGGCAGCGTTTACCTGGTGCGAGAAAACTGCACCTCCAGGGGATGGGGTGACGGGGGGAGTCAATCTTAACAAACGGCGACTTCAACACACCTGCGCACACACACACCCCGCCCCATGCTCCTGCCGGGTGAACGCGGCCACCCACACGCGGTGGTTTCGTAAGACCACACTGCCCCGCAGTGGCTTAATCACTGAACACCCAACAGCAGTAATTCCAACACGGCCGTGTATCCGGCCCCACTGCAGCCTGTTTTTTTACGTTTGCAAACTTCCGTTCAAATGCAGTTCTTGCCGAAGACATTTGTACATGACGGTCACCATGAACTTGCGCCATGGTGGAAGGGTGAGGACTTGAGTTTCAAAAAGACAGAGCCCGATTCGTGTGTGGCTGATAAAAGATGTCAAATTGGCACAAATTGTGGCTTTTTGCCACCAAAAATTTGCACAAAAATTCCCTGCCTGCAAACACAAACATTAGGTCTCCTAAACTTCAGGTGTTTTTTAAAATATCAGTAACGGAACCACTTTATTACTTCCGATGCCCTTTGGCCTAACCAATGTTATAACAGCCAGTAATGTGCCCGAGTGATGTGGCTTAGCGGTAGAGCGAGTGGCTCGCAATTGGAAAGTTGTGAGTTCAAATTGTGGTTTAGGGTTAACCTAGGCCTTGGTCCCTACGGGGTCGATGAAATTCATACCATTTTGTAGGGAAGTCAACATTGATTGCCCTATAGATACCCCCCCTCCCCCTGGCCAAGGACTGTAAAGAGTGCGTCACATGAGCAGGACAGCACTAAACTTCTTTTGATATTTATGGAATTAGTGGCGGCTGCATTGCAGGAACATATGCATTAATTCAGTTTCGATTTAAAGCTTTCGTGACTGCAGGGATTCATCTTCTTGGTTCTTTCGGTAAAGTCACGTAGAAGGGCAATAATAAAAATAAAACGTAATAAAATACAATTCTCACGACGTTTCGGCCACAACACAAGCAGCCGTCAGGTGAAGAAACAGAGCTGTCGGAAAGACAGCGCTCCAATGAACACTGCTAAGCTTGGCAGCGTATTTAATGCTCCTCTCACCCAGCTTTAAATACGCTGCCAAGCTTAGCAGTGTTCATTGGAGCGCTGTCTTTCCGACAGCTGTTTCTTCACCTGAGGACGGCTGCTTGTGTTGTGGCCGAAACGTGAGAATTTTATTTTATTGGTATATTTGTATTATTTCCCTTCTACGTGACTTTACCGAAAGAACCAAGAAGATGAATTCAGTTGTTTAAAACTTAATTACAGAAACGCACTTCTACAATTGTAACGATGCAATTCCATACAGGTGGGAGCACAACTCTCCTGTTTAAATGCATTTTAATCACATCATGCTGCTTGCGGGGGGGTACAAAAACTAGTACATTGGCCGAACCAAAAAAATCTAGCACTAAGGCACAAGCGATTTTCTTAAAATCCTAAATTATTAAAAGCACCAGCCTGTAATTCTCTTTTTTTGTATATATTTTTTATACGTACATTTTATGTATAAAATCTGAAAATTGTAACATGTGTTTGAATGTTTTCATTTTAAGCGAAAATGATTTCGTCAATACTGTACTGTGGAGCTAACTTAAAGGACTTACAAAGTGTTCACACATTTAGTAAGTAATGAGGTGGCAACAATGAATAAATTATCCTTCGCTAAACTACGAGACGGCCATCGATGATCACATCTGAAAAGGCAAAAAAACGTGCAGACCGAGTGAAGTGGAGATCCCCTAAGCCACCACGGGCTGCTATTGACTTAATGTTAATAAAGCATTGAACGGAAACTTAACTTCCCTGTATTTAGTAATCAATTCTCTAAATCGCTCCCCATTGGGCATCGTTCATTTGGGACAGGAGCATAGTTTGATACTAAAAGTCGGTGGTACACACACTTAACCAATTGGGAGAGCTTCCCCTCGACTTAAAACTAATGGTATATGCACCCTTGGCTAATAATTGACTTCAAGTAATTTTATATCTGCTCCGTTACACCAACGATGTGTATTGGTAAGTGTTGGTAACATAAACACTACGTGTGCATTAATTCAAGCATAAATACCGAAATGCACTCAATTGGTAGCAGTGTTCATCGTTAAATAAAAGGCTTGAAGATATAAAAATTAATGATACATTGGAATGAATCACCGATTCCTTCCAAATGAGTAAAATGACTCCACCTCACACACTCAATTCTCCACCACACCCCAGAGAGCACTAGTGTGTGAATCGGTATTTTTCACTTTGTGTTTTATAAGCGAAATAATTCAGGAAATTGATTTCTAAACATGGGAAAATTAATATCACCTCCCCATCGTTCATTTCTCTTTGTTGCATCACAGAGCTACTACAAGTACTAACATCTGGGCCTAGCACGACAACGCTTGTTTAAACTCCCTCGCAAACACCCGTGCCGTCCGTGACATTGGCAGGTGGCCCACCAGGGTGAAAATAAAATAAAAAAGCCACCCAATATTAACAATTAGGATTGATATTCAAATGCAATTTAAATCATATTACAATTCAATGGTAATTCAAACAATATAAGTACAGCCCGAGCGTCAAAATCTCCATCTAAACCAAAAGCATACGGGGGAAAAATAAAGTATGAATTAGTAATGGCAGCGCGACTTGCAACGTCATTCGTGATGAAATCGGCAACAGGTCCACACGTGAAACCAATACGTTTCATTCGAAGTAATATTACTCGACAGAGAAATGGTAAAAATAACACCTGATTAAATGAGCGCGAGCTAAAGGGGCGAAAAGGTCTGCACTCTCAAAGTGGCGTGCAGAGCTCGAATGATAGAGCCCCTTGCTGGGTTCACAGCCACGCATTTAGCGACCTAAAATTGCTGTTGCTGGGTGCCGAGGGCCTGCAAAGGACCTGCTCAAATCATCACTGGGGCCTCCACTTTGCCAATTATTGGTAACCCCCAACCCCTCCCATTCCCACTTGCAAGTCTCCCAACCACTCCCACACTTCGACTTTTGATACTAAACTAGTTTAGGCATGCGTGGTTCTGAGCAATGTCCTATATTCCCGTTCTTTAAATCCCCAAGTCCCCTAACCCTAAAAAAGACCCCTAAACATTCTGCTTCAACACCAAACTTGAGATATGACCTTTATCTCGAAGCACCTCTGCTGCTAAATTCTGCCAGCCCTCAGAAGGGGTGAGGTGCGGGGGGGGGTGTGAATCTACATTTGAAGCCCAACCCAGCATCCCAGGACACGCACGTCCATTACGGTTATATATACGCGCCATGTGCACATGGATGGGGTTTCCCCCCCCCCACCGTCTGCTTCCTTGCCGACAAAAGCAGTGAAAGTTGTGCAGGAGCGGTTCCAACATGTGTAATGCGTTGGGGCAGGCCGTGCGACTCCCATCCGTAAAAAAGCTTGAGGATGAGAAGCCGGGGAGACGCAACGTTGAGGTGGTGCCGAGACACGGCGTGCATCAGCCTTGCCTGGGGCGTACACAGTGTTCGGTACGAGCACCTTCAACCCCGGCCCGTCCCTCTCTCTCGGCGCCTCCGTCTTCCCACACCCCAAGTTCGCCAGGCGACTTCACGGTTGGATCAACCGCCCCCCCCCCCACCCACCCCACCTCGTCGTCGATCCGTGGACGCTGGGTTACACGCGGGAGCTCGGCAAACGCTCCACGACCACGTGCGGCAAAGTCGCCACACCGCCACGCCTCCCCCGACCTCCCCCCCCCCACCCCAAACCACTTCCTTTAGATTTGACCTCTCAGCAAGTGACAGGTTAAGAGTAAAATTTTCCGGAGACAAAATGCAAAAATGAAATAAAACGACGACGAGAACGCAGTGTAAAAAGGTAAACGTTGGCGCGGCCTGCACTCGGTCGGTCCGCGGCTGAGCGCAGGCAGCGCCCCCCGTTGCTGCTGCTGCTGCTAATCGGTCTTGTGGCAGTACAGGTCCTTGAGGGCCTTGAGCTCCTCGATCAGGGTCTTGTTCTGGTTCTCCAGGACGGCCAGCCGGTTCTCCAGGCACTTCACGTACTCCTTTTTTTTCCGCCGGCACTCCCTCGCCGCCTCCCTGCGGTGCGACATGGCAAAGGCAGAGGGGGGGGGGCGCTTGAGTTTACACACGCATATACGACCAACGAACAAATTGCCTGCAATGCGCCCGGTCTCGTCAGATTAGCAAGCTAAGCAGGACACAAGCCTGATTATTTCTTGGATGGAAAAAACACAAAGCACTAGACAGGTGGCTGTAGGCCACTGCAGGATTACGTTGTGGGCAGCAATAGGCAAATGGAGCAGAATTCATTGCCGTACTGTACGTCTATGCTCCCACATCTACATCAGTGGCGAGTGATAGCCGAACCGGTCCTGAACCCCCCCCCCCCCTTGACCAACCCGCACTGCCCAGCATGGATAAATGTAGTCCAAAAGCCCCCCATGACCACGTGACGTGGGGAGACCTCATCCACCAGTGGATTGACAAGACGGCTGTTGACGTGTACACATACAACTGCAACCGCCGTTTGCCACCGATCGTCATTTCTCTACGGTGCTTGTGCCAGGTTAGGTGCACTTTGAGATGATGTACAATGGCGAAGGCTCGCTGGCAGGTCATGGGTCAGAACCATGTGCTAAGGGTTAAAACTGGGGTACTTGACAGACACAGCACATGCATTCCCCTGTGTGCTAACTGTTGGTACATACACAACTGTCAGTTGCTAATATCGAATGAATCAATGCTGTTGCAGTAAAGATCTTACAGGCTAGTATCTTAAGTCTGCCACCCACCGAAAACTAAAAAAAAATTATTCCGCATGGCAAGTGGATCATTCTACGGTTCACCAAACCCTGCCTTTAAAGCACTATTGCAGGCACACACCACCATGTACAGCACATCAATAACTTTACTCAAAAGTACATCTCATTACCTACAAACTCACCGCTAAATCTACTTATTAAAATAATCATCTGCCTACTCAACTAAATACATATTTTTTTACCTACGTACAATTACTATTCAAAATGTTAGCATCTAAACAAGAAAACATTTAATAATTTACAGAAGATAGAGGAGTGACAAAAATGACAGGAAAACCAATGTTTAATTCTAATAGTTTGGTGAAATAAAGTTCAGAACCAAATGTAACGTTGAGTGTTTCTTTTTCCCATGCAGTCATTGGCAACCAAGCCAAGACCATCAACCCACAACACTTGGGGACTTGGTTTAATCCACAGATGGTCAAAACTGGAATTCGCACCCAAATGTTCAGCGGTGCCCGCTCAGTGCTCGGACTTCTGAGCCACCCAGCCATCGACTGGCACACTCCTCTACCCACCCACCCACAACACAATCCTGTGCTATACCCAGCCACATATTCGAACACCCATTTACCCACCCACCCACCACTGCAACCCCCTGCTGTCCTGTGCCACACACCTGTTCTTCATGAGCCGGATCTCTCTCTTGCGTGTCACCGGCTCCTCGTGAATTGATGGCGAGCTCGCTGGCGACGCTACCACCATGTTCTGCTGCAGGTTCCCAGCTTTCAGCGAAGCGCCACGCCAATAGGGTCAGGTCGTGGTCACCATCATCACCACAACCGGCGAGGGGTCAGGGTGGGGGAGGGGGGTGGATAGAGAGGGGAGGGTGTGAGAGCAGAGGGATGGGTTTTTGTGGGCATTGAAAAGTTAGCCGGCAAGTCAAGTTTCCACAACCATTAACATGACATTTGCTACTTTGAACACTTTCCAACCAATGTTCAAAGTGTTTATCCATTATCTATGTTCGTCGGTCTGTCATGGGGGAGGAGGGGTTTGCACGAAAACTCAAAACAAATAAAAGATAGTGTCTTCTTGGTTCTTTCGGTAAAGTTACGTAGAAGGGAAGTAATGAAATAATAAAAATAAAACATAATTCTCACGACGTTTCGGCCACAACGCAAGCAGCCGTCCTCAGGTGAAAACCAGGTCTGTCGGGGAGACGGCGTCTGTTTACTTGACAGAGAGAGAATTACAACTCATCTAGCTGTCTGATTTGTTTGCAGGTTGCACCGCGAGTTGTTCGGCAAGATACCCACGTGCTTGACGCTTCTGGCAGCACGCGAAGCGAACGTCGCACATCATCCAAAATAGCGCGTGGTAGAACCAAAAAACACATGGCAGCACCAATGCAAACACCTACATATGCAGTAGAAATGATTTAGGCACACAAATATCAGCGAAGGACCGCGTCACTGTACCTTGCACCACAAATTGTCCTCCCTGCAGCAGCACAGGCTGTCCGTCGGACGTCTGCGCATACTGAAGGATGGTGGCCGGCCCGGATGCGCCCCCCGTCCCGGACGATGGGATGGCGAAGGCCTGCAGGCCTTGCAACGCTTCGGCACCCCCCGCTGTGGTGAGGTGAAAGGTACCCGCCTTGGCCGATGGTAACTGTGAACGAGGATAAGGACGGACAGGGCGATCGGATTTAGATGTGCAAACCTAACGATTCATGCCCCCCCCCCTTCAACCCCCGCTCTTCCCCGCACCACCCCCCACAGAGTCGATAATTGACCACGATTTGAGCTACAAGTCGTTTTACTGTGTTCATAAGAGAGCTTACAGGAAGAAGGAAGATACATTCTGATGATCCGTGATATTGGTAAGAATGCAATTATAATTAAAACATTTTTCGTCTCATTGATATTGGTTTTAGGGTATTCCATCTAGTTGTACAGTTTCGTTCGTACAATTTTTTTTAATCAATCTAATATAAATTAGCGTATCATTTGCATGCCCTTTGGGGATGTTTTTCTAAATATATTTATATAAAGTTAATTAAATTTATGCTTAATTTCAGCCTTATTCACTTGTGCGTTCATGTTGATTATTTTTTGAAGGAGCTGTCGTGCAGCGATTACCACACCTCACGAAGAATATGGAGAGCGGAGTTCGATATTATCCGCGGTGGTTAACATGACATCTGACTTGGTCCTGGGCCTCCCCAAGGCCTCACGAGCTTTCAATTATCAACTGGTGGTGCGTGAAAACACCAGCGCTGGGAAAACAACGGCGGCCACACCACCACCTTGTGCGCCATGCCGGCCTTGCTCGGTGCATGTATACGGCACTTGCCCGAACTGTCTGTTAAAGGCTATAGTGGGGGTGTTTGTCTTTGCGTGCAAGTGCGAGTCGTACTGTACTGGCCCCCGGAGGTTTGGAAGATGGAGGAGATTTGGGTTCCACCAGCCGAGTTGGCCTGGGTCTCCCCCTCCCCCTCCTCCTCGCTCTTTTCCTCCAGTGTGGAAGCCACGTTTGTCGCGTCGGCTGAAATCTCGTTGAAAATTTTCCTGTGGAAGACAGTGGTGGGGGAGAAATGGGTCCACGGAAAACTTAATAATCGTTTGGTCAAGTAGCGTTTCATATATATATATCGTTGAATCCCACAACCGCGGAGGCGGAACATTGCAATCGACACGCGCAGATACCAAGTGGTTTGTTACATCGCTCGCAGGTCAAAGACATTGATGGCAGGGGAAGCCCTCATTTAGCAGTGGATTGAGCATGGCTGAAGATGGATCGTGTCAAATTTATTTTAGGAAACAGGAGCGAGTCCCAGATGTGCAGTGCGGGTTTTACCGCATTTAAATATCAACTCGATACCGCCAGGGTGCAAAGTCAAGCCAAGTGGTTTCCTACTCCGAATACGCATTGTGCGACACTCATCGTCTGTACTCTTTGGTTCTTTCGGTAAAGTCACGTAGGTAGAAATAAAACAAAATAAATCACGACGTTTCGATCGCAACACAAGCAATCTTCATCAGGTGGAACAACCACAGCAAGAAAATGCTGAAGTCTGCTTACAATCCTGAGCCTAAGACCTAATCAAGAACTCCAAACTGCATTTCAGTTGGGTTGCTCGTTCAATGGCCTGCAGGGTCAACGGCGGCGTGGTGTATTCCACAAATATGGCCGACTGTGAGGGCGGGCACAAGCCGGCGTGAGTAGGTTAAATGTTGAGTTTTATAAGGGCACCACGGGGTGACCAGCCCCTCCCCACCCAGCCCCACCCCCCACCCAGCCCCACCCTCCCCACCCAGCCCCACCCTCCCCACCCAGCCCCACCCTCCCCACCCAGCCCCACCCTCCCCACCCAGCCCCACCCTCCCCACCCTCCCCACCCAGCCCCTCCCCACCCTCCCCACCCAGTCCCTCCCCACCCTCCCCACCCAGCCCCTCCCCACCCAGCCCCTCCCCACCCCACCCCTCCCCACCCAGCATCTCCCCACCCAGCATCTCCCCACCCTCCCCTCCCCACCCAGCCCCTCCCCACCCAGCCCCTCCCCACCCAGCCCCTCCCCACCCAGCCCCTCCCCACCCAGCCCCTCCCCACCCTCCCATTTTTGGATGCACGACGGACGAAAGGACGGACACAATAATCCCCTGTGGGCTGGTGTAACCAGGAGGTTCCTACCAGTATAAGTATAATTACAGCAGTATCTTTTGCCGAAATCATAAATTCCATTAAAAAATTCTTACAATATATTCCCACTGATGCGAACATGATTGTAAATTACCCTGGCCCTGCTGGGAACTGGACTCTGCCAGCCCATGGTCAGTTTGACACACACCTGAACGACGGGCGTCGCGCGAGCAACTCCTTGCGCTTGCGCAACTCCAATGCGTTCTGCGCGCCCTCCTTGGAGTTGTCGGTCTCTGTTGCGACTGCCACCTAATAGCGCCGTCAAATAACGAAACAAATCAATTCCAAATCAGAATTAATGGTCAAGCAGTAAAAAATAAAATCAGCAACAGCTGCCGCCGCCATCCACCACTAGGGGATTGTGACGCCACCATGGCGTTTGAGCCAAGACAGGGCAGATCAAGATTTTAGGAGTTAACTGAAATAACTGGCAGATGTGCCACCTGTGCTCAATAATAACAAATAAAGGCAAAGATCTCTCGTTTTGCACGAACAAACTTTTGGGGCAGGTGCTGTTAGCGAGCAGCTATGATGGCCGGCACGCCATACGAGAGGGTGGGTGGCCAGCACCATGCCCAGCCGCCTTTGTCCCCCCCAGTGATGATGGTTACACAGCGCAGCAAATACGTAAGGCTGAGCCGTCCTAGGGGAGGCCCAGGACCAGTTCAAATATTCGTCACCGATGTTGTTCATAAGCGGAAATCAAACTCGGGTCACCGATTTCATAGCGTAGTGTGCGAACCACTATACCACCACTCAATAAATACACACGCGTACAAATAATCCTACTTTAGTATAGCCTAATAAACTGCAATGAGTGTTAGCGATCAACTATTAAGGCCAACACACAGCGTCGCCAGAACCATGCTTCATTGGACTCGTTTCCCCATTGCGGATGTTTACAGAATGAACCAGGTTCTCATTTGAAGCAGAGTTGACACCAGGGGATGCCTTCATTCTGCTCAGTAGATTGATTCGTGGTTGATGATAAATTATTAGAGCTAGGCTATACAATTAATTAAATTAATCTATTACTCCACTGTTATTGGTTCTATATCTCCGGTAAATTGGTGTCGTTATCGGCATCATCAGCCACGTCACGCTGCGCGTGGTTTGAAGGGTGTTTCAGGAGGCAAGTTGTTAGGGTGGCTGTCATTTTTAAAGAGGCCAAACCAAAGTAATCCATTACAATTTTCATCCCAGATTGACCGACAGCAATTGGCCACCGTGTCGCACCACCGGCAACATCCCGTGTGAATCGTACCTGCACTGTTTGCATCTGCGGGGGCTGAATGACGGACGGCTGCGCGTTCTGGATCACCGTTGGTACCTGCACCTCCTGACCTCCGGGCAGGTGGACGACCGTCACCTCAGGACCCGACACAGCCTGGCGGCAGAGGACAAGGGACGTGAGAATTAAAGATCGGGAGAATGCGGGACAGTCAGATGGGGAAGGAGCTGGGGAGAGAAGGTTGCCCGCGTATGTGATAATAGAAACAGTTTTTTTAGTTACCCAGGATATCCTCACTGAGTATCAAGACTTTTTTCAGTGGGGTCCTGTGCTTGGGATGTCTGCACAATTGTTTGAGAATTTCTGTGTGTGGGAGAAAAGAAGAGCCTGGAGAAAACCCACGCAACGGAATGTAACACTCAAATACAGCAACACTCAAAACACAACAACCTACTTACTCTACGGCCATCTACTGGCTACCTCGGTGCCCTGCAGGTTGGAGATGCCTAAACGTGACAACATCTGTGCGATCTACAAACCCCACCCACCTCCAAGGCATTGAATCACAAGCATCCACTACCACCACTCCTGGATCAAACCCCTTGTGGTAAACATCACTCGTGTTTAACATTCTCACGTCTCGGGCCAATTTGCCTGAACGGTGTTTATTCTTCACTCTTATTTCTGTCACAGGAAGGTCGAGGCGCGACAAAATATTCCACGATAATCAAGTATATATACACACACCATCATTGTTCTACGATCTTTTGTCAATAATCCACTTGTGGATGATGACCTACAAGCCCCGGCGGTCATGGGGGATTGTACGACCACACTTCACCACGTTGGCCAGTGTAGGTTGATGAAGGCGGTGCCTCACACGAGGTCATACATCATGCACCAGGTTGTTGGGTTCACAGCGCAGTGTGCAAACCACCGTGGCACCATTCCCCCCCTCCCCTCCATCACCAACAAACCATAACCGCTGTAGTCTTATTACCATAGCAGAACCAACATTAATGAGGCATCTTGTACATTAAGGCATCAGTAAAGGGCACAAGTCTGGCGCTAAACGTACAAAGGCAACTTGGTCTGTGCAAACTGGGTGCCCGCAGAGTTCGCATGGAAGAACTCAATGCGCATCGCCGCCAGTGATACCGATCTGCTTGGGACGGTGGTGCAAATTTAAACACGCTTCTCGGAAAGTCGATGACGGAACACTCACTCAATGTGCGACGAACAAACTTGTTATTTATGGCGTTCGTTTGTTCAAATTGCATTACAACTGTGCTGCCATCGGAACTCCCAACGTGCAGTGCGCGCCAACCTGTATCCGAGATCGCCCTCGGCAGGTAACGTCACCGTTTTTTGACGTCGCTTCAAGTCACTTCATTCACACTCATGGTAACCCTTTTTATATGCCCTCCACAGGGTTATCAAGTGAAACCAACGTGTTTTAATCATATGTGCTGCAACAGACCACAATTTATATGATGGTTGTTATGAGTTGTTGGCGACGAGGCTGACACCATCAACTCTCTACAACGGAGGACCCTGGTGTAATCGTCACGTGTGGGCAAGAGCTTCATTTCAGACAGATCGACGACCTGGAACATTGAATCTGCAGCTGGTAGACCGCATCCTCTCGCTATAGCCAACAGCCAACTACCCACTCCTGCCTACAGTCTACCAACACAGAATATGGATCCAAACCTAGCACCTCAATAATGCTGGCTCATTAAACTTCCGTTATTCTACACTCAAAAATCAAAGGTGTCTCCTGATTGAACAAGCATCGAGGGAGAACTCATCCTTCACAGGCTGTCATGCCGGTTGATGGAAATTCCACATTACCATGGTGAAAGCCACCTAACACAATATTTATCCAAAGTCTATTCCTGAACTTGTGACATGATCTGTTTATAACATCATTCACAATACTAGCTCTTCACATGTGACGCTGATGGCGTAGGAGGTAATGCAATGTGATTTGTTTATCCGGGAAAGCCTCACCGAGACTCAAAACTCCTTTTCTGAATGATCCTGCATTGTGACGTTTGACCAATTATTTGTCAACAAGTATTTTGCAAGCAGGAGAAAATTGGAGAACCCAGAGAAAACCCACCAAATATACGAGGAGGAAATACTGAAAAGGTGCGCACAGATGAACAGAAAATCCATTTGCTATACTGGCATCTATTGTGGCCACCTTGCAGCCCAAAAAGTTGAGGTTCAACCCATACAATTTAAATTGGTTTTGATACCACCAAATGTGACCGCAACTCAAGATGCCGTACAGAAAGTCAGCATATTTGTATTGCAGGTGGTCAGTGTGATCATCCACCAACCCCTGCCTCCGAAGCATTGCATTAGGCATGCGCCACCAATCCCAGCTTAGTAACATACCTGTGACTTCACTTCCTGTGTAGGTTCTGCTGCCTCCATCATCCACCTACCACGCACACAGAACACATGGCAGTCACACCTGTGCTCTGTGCTGAGAGTATAGAATGAGAAAGATATAAATGGAGTATAAAGAAATGAGAACACAACAATGAGAATGGAAAATATCTTTCTCATTCTATAATCTCACTCGTCACCATTCCAGTCTACGATTCCCATTCCCTATTGTATCTACATCACGCAGGATGCACACACCAGTCACACCTGTGCCTGGTGGAGGACACGGCTCGATCGTTATGGGATAGGTGCTCAGGTGGGACGTCAACAGCAAGCGGAGATCTTCTCAAGCGCTGGACAGCTCAGTGGTCACATCACTCAACCGTAAGCCAGTTTAACAAATGAACTGACAGTCCAGTTGTCACCACAGTCAAACACTTCTGTGCTAGATTACGAACAAATGCAGTCTGCTAGCTATCAAGTTTGTTGCACGTTTGTGTATATGACCTAAAAAAACATCATACCTGTTTAGTGTAGTCTATTGTGCAGCAGTATGTTGACCCAATCCCCAAAAAGTAAACAACTGTTCCTATAAACAACCATGGTAGCAGGGTTCTGCAATCTCTGCATTGAAATAGATAATATTTCTGAATGGTATATCTCCTGGATAAAATCAAGGACATTCATCCGAATAGATACGCAAGCCACGTTAGAAACTAACACAATGGCCACATTGTGTTAAAATTCAGCCCCATCCCCACAGCTAATCTGTGCAGCAGCAGCAGCAGCACTACCACTATTTTGAACACACCATTAAATTAAAACAGTACAAAACAGAAATAAAAACATGACAAATCAAATCAATGTCAAAGCATAATCAAAACACCATTAGGGACAAACAAGGTTGATAAACTGCATCAGCGTGACAAGTGCTGAAACCAGACCCACACGCACCAACAAGGGCGTAAGGCAAATACGTAACGACAGCGTCACGATCCTGACTCACCCAGAGTCCAACACCGAATGCCATTCGTGCGGTTTCACACGCGGGCGTCCGGTACCATTTATGATGCACACACGAGAATGCACACGCCACCACCGCCGTGCCGTTCGGGGCAAAGCGGCTAGAAGAAGGCCCTTGACGAAGGCATGGACACAAACACACGCGTGCGTACGTCACGTGGGCTGAACCCAGCACACACTGCTCGCGGCTGACGTCAGCGGCGTGAGTCACATGGGCATCATTGGGCTTAAAAATAGTTTTCTTTCAAGAGGGCGACGAATGCGCACGGGGGGGGGGTGGTGGAGAGAGGGCTGCCTGGATGGCTGGGTGTGAGCGAGTACATATGGGAGGAGGGGGAGTGTGTGCAAGTGAGATGGAGGGGGGGTAAATCTTGCCCGACGGCTCCCCTCAATACACTGTACGATGCATGGCAAAGGTTGTTCACATTAGGGACCACCATTATGACACCTGGCCAGTGGGCAGTTATCTCCGTGTCTCTCACACACGGCGAATAGCTTTGACCCATGTAAGAATGCACAAGTGTGTGCGCGTCTATTCTGTAGGGATAGACTAGTTCTCATAAGAATGTGGAATTTCCAGAAAGCACAAAGAACGCGGAAATGGGAAACCCCAAAATGTTTTTACGCGTATTTTCTCAAGACACGCATATAACAACATTTAGTCCATTTACAAAAAGAACAATCCATAAATGTGCCTTCATACAATTATGAATCCTGCACACACTTGTGCATATATATACCAGATTACAGCACGGAATTATTTTCTTTAAAATACCAAAACAAAATCTGTATTATAGTACAATAGATGTGTTGCCAGAGAGGTGAAGGGCGAACATTCAAAACGATCGTTCAAACTCAAAACTCCGAACAAGTTTAATATCATAAAAGGTTTTTTCTACTATTATCTGGCAACAAAACAGGTGTTAAGATGTTAAACCACCAAAAGTTTAATATCGAATAAATCACTTCATCTAAGACTGCCATCAACAGCATATAAAAATAATAATAATGATCTGCCTATTTTCAATCTACTACTGGATGAAGGCCTCCCCCCTCTGTGATGGACGTGGGTTTTTTGTACCATACTAAACCACACATGGTCAGTGCAGGTTGACAAAGGGGAGGTCCCTGTACCAGTTCAAATACCACTTGCTGTTGATGTTCGCCATGGACGGGAATGAAACTGTCACTGGTTTCAAGGTGCAATTCACGAGCCATTGCTCCACCCCAACAGAACCTCCTAGGACTGAACAAGAGACCATGTTGGAACAATATGGCTCAATGTCCTCACCGACTTATCTTCATTAAATCTGTATGAATCTAATCACCAATTACATGACAGTTGAGTTACTATATATGCAATGAGGTTAAGAAACATCCTGTCCAGTACTCAAATTCAGTTAGCAAAGCTTCAATCGTCCCATCAGGGTACGACCTGGAAGGCGACATCCCTGAACTCGTTTTCAAGTGAGTTCAAGTAAAATCGAGGACTTCAATACAGACAGAAAAACCGCACACACCACTGGCTAACCACTTGGTTACATAAGCATGGCGATCAAGATCATTACAGCTGGGCGTGGTGCACACACGCCTTGTGATCCAGCGGTTTTAGAGGCAAGGAATTGTGGATCACGTGGATTTTGAACACTTCCAAAACCCACAGCTGCAGTGACCACGAGATAGTAGTACAGGAAGTGGGTTCAAGATCCCATCTCTGGAGAGCTTGAAATATTATCCCAGGGTTTTCTCCAGATACCTCAGATTACTCCCACACACAAAACACTTGTTAAATAGGAATTGCTCAAACCCCCCAATGCAAGAAGTTCATGGAAAAGTATTCGGATTCAAAGCTTTCCTGTAAAAAAAAAATTATCATTATTATGAGGATATTAATATGAGAAATGCGAACACCACACACAAACAGATGGTAATAGGGCTTGCAGAGGGTTAAGTGATGGGCGATAAGAGGTTAATGCAACAAAATACATCATTGTACTATTGATACTTTTCATGCTCCCACATGCATGGTCTCCCACCTTCACCGACCAGCATAGTGAAAGTGTGGTCAGAGCCTTGCCTTCATGGCCCACACGGTGTGGCAAGGCCCTCATCCAACAGTGCAACAACACAAAGGTTGCCCATGTCAATTTTTCATTCCAAGCCAGTGGTCAAAAGTTATACCATAAATACTACAACAACCACTTCTGCCTTCCCAATACGTATTTTCAACTTATCAACCTCAAACATATCAGGAGTAATGGGGATGATCACATTCACAAAACACACACCCTTAAAATGTGAATTGCCAAACATCCCAATGCACTACCCTCCTGAAAATATATCATTGACTCCGTGAGGTATTATCAGGTAAATATAGAATGAGTATGATTGAGAATGACAAGGATATTAACTTTTGATCTTACGAGAGGGCAAATACTGCTTTGCCAACTTTGCTCTCATGGATATTCAATAATTGATTAATAAAACGGCATGTATGACAAGTAAAATCCCCTGTGATTTATACATTTTGTAAACAATTAACTATAAAATAAGTCTAGCCATCTCAATCATGATCAGTCTAGGCTCCAGAATACTTGAATATTGTAATTCGCAGTTAGCACTGCCCAAAACTTCCCAAGGGTGGAGCGGTGGTGCATTGGCAAGCACAACACGCTATGAACCCGGAAACCGAGCTTTGATTTCCCGGTCAAGGCTACCGTTAGTGGCGAGTGATGTCGAACGTGGGCCCCTCTTTAACCCTTCACCAACCTACACTGACCAGCATGGTAAAGTATGGGCAAACAAGCCCCGTGACCGACATGACATGGAGAGGCCTTCACCCAGTAGTGGCTTAACAAGGGCAGGATGTGAAGTTTATTAGTACGAGTAACAATAGTCCCACACACCTGCATCACATTGCAGAAAAACAAAGAAACCGGACACGAGAGAAATATATGGCTGGTAAGTAAACACAAACACACATAGTGTACTACCTGGCCAAACAAATAACAAGTTATGTATACAAGTAGCATTTTCTACGTGGGTCTAGCCGTGTACACTGCTTGGTACGCTGCAAGCACTAAGCCGTACGTGGAAGATCTGAATGACAACTGGGTCAAACCACAAGGAACGGGGAATGTGGTTCACTGAGCAGTGGCCACTCAGCACAAGAACACGTGCCAAGCCAGCAAGCAACTACGTGTCAACTTCACCAATTTTGTTCATGTAGCACCTCATGGCCGAGCAAACGTCCAGTTCTGTCCGATATACTCTCCGCGTCGAATCTCTTCAGTCTGGCATAATGTTGGCGGGTGGGATGGGCGGCTAAAACAAATCACAAACATATGTAAATTCGGTCATAATTGGTTTACTTGGCAACATGTTTACAGTCACACGGGTACTGGGTCACTGGCCCTCGATGAGAGAGGAGCAGCGTAAAGATCTACTTTATTGCAAGAGCGCTTAAACTGCAACCCGGAAAATCCGCCCACGGGACATTCGCCGACTAACTGTATATACGAGATAGATTTGCATACAAAACTGCAAGTTGCGACTTGACCACGAGATGGCAGTACAATGGATTCTTGAATATATCTGTGCAGAACTTTTAAGCGTTGCCCCTTCGAATGCATGGGATTCCCTCCGTGGACCCTGCATGCCAAAACACGTATCGATGAAATTGGCCAAACATCCCAATGCAGCACCCTCTTCAATGGAATCTTTAGGGTTAAGGCGTTCCAGAAGAAATCACAATATTCATCAACACAACAATGTGTTAATATCGGTGGACCTACAAATCATAACTTTGTGTTAAATATGACAAACTATGTATAACGTGACCTATTGCCTTAGCTTTCTCGACAAGTTGAAACACATCCCCCCCCCTACCCATTGTGCAAATTGATAAAATACAAAAAAAATGCCAAGGCCTCTTATTGGTGGCTGATACAAGCAATGCATTGCAAACATTCATGTGCGTTTGTATGTGAGCTAGTAACGATATAAATATAAAAACGAGGCATGCAGATAATGACATGTGCGACTGGTGATATCTACAATTTGACGGAAACACAGTTTTCGAAAACATCTTAAGTATGAGTCTAATATCAGCGTGCACGCTAGTGTTGCCGTATGTGTATTGGGGGTAACCTTTATCATTAACTTGTGTTTTAAATTCAGCATATGCTTTAGCAGTGTGTACATGTGTGTACGCATTGTAATGTATGTGTGCTAAGCTCTATCCCAGTGTGTTTGTTCAAAGTTGAGTTGCTTTTGTGTCCTGATGCATTTAGTTTGACTCGATTGTACCCATTCATTATATCGTGAGTACCAATGTGTATATAATAGGATGTATCAGTTTGTAAGAAACATCACCCATGTCTGTATGTGTAGAGTATGTATCAGTGTGTATGACGATGTGCTGTTCTAACATGTCTAATGCTAGCTGCTACGGTGTATATTAGTACTGTCCTCCTGTGTACTATGTGTACAGTAGCATACACTAAGCACTAGTCTGTTTGAATTCCCTCACTGTCCATGTACCAGTGTCTGACAGAATGACGATATACTCGTGTACAAATCATGTACAATACCACTATACATTGTTTAAATATTACAAGCCTTTATATACATACGCGTATACACCATATACTACTCTGGTATTAGGCGCCTCTGGAAACCCAATGTATTTACTACTATAATGAGCCAACAATGTTTGTGTGTAAGGCGCGTGACGTCACTTCACGGCGACCAGCCCCCCTCATTAATAATCATGAACAAGTGACGTCACTCCACAGAGCCCCCCCCCTCATTAATAATCATGAACAGGTGGGCTCCTCCACATGGACCCCCCTCATTAATAATCATGAACAGGTGACGTCCATATTCTTTGGGTCTTTCGGTAAAGTCACGGATCAAGACGTCCACCAAATGGACCCCCCCCCTCCCTCATTAATAATCATGAGCGGGTGACGTCACTCCACATGGGGGGGGGGCGAGACGCCTCCTCCCCCCTCCTCAGCATCAACTCACAACCCTCACGTCACGTGATCTCCGTAACGCTGTTGAGACATCGAAGTAAAAAGGACGTCATGATGAACAAGGGATCATAACCTTTAAAGTAAATAAGTTTGTGTCACCGCGGCCTTTCACATTGCACACGAATAGATGCAATGAATATCACGTCGCGGTCTGTTTTTCGCTTAAATGTATCAGATTTACTGCAATATAGGCTTGTAATTTATTATTTAACAACGTGCAATCTTTTCTATTTCTCACGTGACAGTTGTTTTTTGTTTAGATTTTTTTAAGACGCTTCATTGCTGATCGGTAGTTTATGTTATTTGTTTTGCGTTCGTGATTTTGGTAACCCAGCTCAAGTCTTGCAAGACCCCACTCGACTCTTCGAGTTCTCAGCTGGCTAAACAAAATAATATATATGGGCGTGCAGGAGGCCCCTTACCTAACCGAGCTCTGAATTAACTTGGACATAAACATACAACTGCGACTGCACTACCATTCTCTAATCGTGTCTAGATGCATCAGTGCTAGCACTTGAACGAGGACGTTTGGCAGGGTTGTTATCTGTGGGGATACGGAGTCCCACTAACAAGTTTGACAATGTTCTGTTAGTTGATTTTGATGCCATTGAAAATGACGACTTTTTTTGCACACATCTGGCGTAGAAACAACGAAGCTATCGGCCACGTTTGTCGAGACTTAAAAATGTGAGTTTTTGTTCAATCCAATTCTACATAAATGCATGGAAATTTAGAATAAAAGTTACATTGTTAAGGGGTATGTATGTTCAACTTGTTTCGCACCTTATGAAGCCAACTGTGCAAGTTCAACATACATACCCCCTTTCTTAAAAATGTAACTTTTATCATTAATTTCCGAGCATTTGTTAACGTTTAATGTAGGGAGCGAGCGACGACCGTGCGGCTGCATTACCATAAGGACGCGGCTGCACACGCCATGTCTACGTACGGTGCGAAAGAAGTTCAACACACAGCAACACACTCCCGTTCTTAACCGTGCCATTTTTGTCATTAAATTTCCGTGCATTTGTTTATGACGACCGCGCGGCCGCATTACCGTAACGGCGCTGCTGCATTACCATAACAACGGCGCGGCTCCATCACCGTAACGGCGCGGCTGCGTTACCATAACAACGGCGCGGCTGCGTTACCATAACAACGGCGCGGCTCCATCACCGTAACGGCGCCGCTTTGCAATTGGGAGCAGCGCTTCCCAGCAGTGGCAGAGGAGGCAAACGAGATGATCGCCGTTGTATTTAAATCGCCAAGTCTGCGTAATTAAAGCGCACAATATCGCTTAACAGACTCAAGGGTGATTGTTTATGGTGGCGTGCATTTATTACGTTATATCCAGCAATGTCTTGCGTGATGCATTTTTAAAAGTGGGGCAGTTTTTTTTTATTAGGCCGGCAACGCACACAGCCTTTCTTGCAGTAGCTTTAAGGGTAGTTGCTACTTTTTTCCCAAGGAGCTAATCGGTATTTCTTGCAAAAACATGTTGAGTATTCATATTCTTGGGTTTTTTCGGTAAAGTCACGTAGGTAAAAAATTTAAATTAAAGTAAAATAAAAAAAATAAAAATCACGACGTTTCAGAGGCAACACAAGCTTCATGTTGAGTAGCTTGTAGTTTTATCTTGCTACCTTTTCAAATAAGCTTCCCAACAGTCAAAACGCATGAATACTTAGCCAAAGTAATTAGAAGTATGGCAAGCCACTGGAGCTACACACTTTTAAAATCTACATTTCAAAATAATTTTCTTTAGAATTAATTTTAGTGTTTAGTTTATTGTCCTTACCCGCACCTCCGATAAGCACGACTGGCTAAGTCCGGTGCGAAATAAGTTCTAACATACACACAACCTTAGCAACACATTGTATTTATATTACACACATGCCAGAAAGTAGAAAAGGTTAAGTCCTGCTAGGGGCAGTACCCACAAAGAGAGAAATTTATGCACAAAAAAAAACACGTTCTGAGAACGTTTTGGGTCCGAATTGCAGACTCAATACTTGGCAATGCCGATCGCCTGATCCCAACCTGGAACTTTACACGACTTGGCACCCCCCTCCACCTCCCACTGCACTTTCGTCTCATTCCATCACCAACACGCATCACAATCGGTTTCCTGTGACGCCATCGCATGGGACTGCGAGCATTGCAAGTCTTCAAAATGTTGGGAGATTACAACTATAAGTATTGTTTTATTATTACCGGGTAAGACCCATCAGAGGATCCCACAAACCTGGCCCCACTGGGCAATGGTGTGTTACACACAGATCTCGCCTGTTAAAATACAATATTCGTAGAATCTTGCTGTAATCAATTAGAATCGGTGTTTTCGTTGGACTTGACACGTGGTCCTACAGACAACCAATAACAATTTGCCCACATCCTTTCTGAGAAAGCGATATTGAATTGTAGTTAACTGCAGAACTCCAATCGTCACACATCACCTGCCCATAAAAACTACTTAGGTATCATTAATCTGTGTGTAATGGGGGGGGGGGGGCAGTAGAGTATCTATGACTATATACCATGGAATATTGTGAACTATATTACTACGTGTCTTGGGACTAAATACTGCAGTTCTAACTATAGTTGGCCGTATATGTATTATGCATATAGTACTCTATGTACGGTACTGTTATATTGCCTAATAAGCATTAGTATTATTCGAGATTTGAAGTATTATTAGTGTACTTCACCCTCCTATTTATAATGAAATCGTGTTGCCCACATGTACTGTATGCTGTATATGCCATGGTAGTTTATTACTAAGAGCATGTATTAGTGTATTATCGTGTAGTATGCCTGTGTAGTTGCAATATTGCACGTTTTCATATCCTTTGGAACTTTCGGTAAATTCACGGAGATAGGTTCAAAGAAAATAACAAAAAAACTTTACCTTAAGACCAAAATAATATTAATTCTTGCAGTGATCAAAGCTTTAAGTCAATATTGCACGTTTCAGTGATGTTTAAGTGTATTACTAGGTGCTATTGTGTACGCATTAACATCAGTATGTACTCGTGTTATAGAACTCGAGTTGCACACAACGCAATGTGTACACCACGTGGTTTATAGTAATTTACTTGTATAAACATGTATGTATTGTAATACATGTGTCATGTTGGACTGCATACTGCTAATGTTGATGGCCCATATACTGTTCATGGTTTATAGTAACGTGTACGGCTTGTAATGGGACGATGTTTCGTGTAATATTGTACATTGCCAAGTACTCTTGTGCATGTAAAAGCGTTATGTAAAACACTTATTTGTGCTACAAGTCCTGTCGCCATTATATGTATCTACATATTGTATATTATGACTATATACTATGCCATATTGTGTACGTATTATCGTTCACTGATGCATATAACACTTGCTATTATAAGACTTCATATACGCACGTGGAGTACGATGTACGGCTCCATACAACGTACTCTCAGTACCATGCCCTACTGTGTATAATTAGTATGTACCACACACTACTCGTATCCTACAAACCCATTATATGTACTATGTTAAGACTACGTACTCTTAGTATGTAGGCTGTGATACAACAGCATTAGTATTTACTGTACGTACTATCGTGCACTAGATACTGCGATAGTACCACAGGCCCCCACGTGTACACTGTAGTATGACCATGTACAACGTGTAGTAGTACTATTGCGATTTGTACGAGTACTCTTCGTACTACACAACTACCACATCTGCCTGCACGGAGCACACGGCCGATCGCCTTCCGTGGCCTCCGTCGCTACTACCGCCGCTTCTTCTCGTGTCGGTCGTGGATGTTGTCCATCTATTGTTGTTCTATTCTAACCGCCAACACGCAACGCGACGCGTTCGCTCGCACAAAGAAGTCGAGATACACACACACACAAACACAACAAGAGAGACACCGCAACTCCCGCCAAAAAAATCCCCGAGCACCCCACGCGGAGTCACGAGCGACGTAACCAACTCACCTCGTCACGGACTACGACACGACGCGCGCGGCGGCGGGACACACGCCTCTCCCGTCCGCATCACGGACGCAGAGCGGCAGCGTAGGGGGGTGGGTGGGTGGGGTGGGGGGTGTCGAAATAGCGCCGGCAGAGGGCGCGGAGGGATATAAAGCGCCCAAGCGGGTGGCCTCGTAGCGGTCCGCGCTCAATGGCGGCTTCCCATTGGTCCGCGCTCAATGGCGGCTTCCCATTGGCTCGTGCGCTTTTGCAAAGTGCACCCCAGTTTATTTGAACTTTATTTATTTATTTTTGTTTGCCCCGAACGCACTTTAAAAAAGTGCGACTGTTAGAAATGCAGTCGACGCTGTTTCGTATAACGAAGTACTTACACCGAATATAATATTACAGTTGTACTAATAATTTAATTACGACTCTATAATAAAGCGTATATTAAAGTCGGCTGTGGTTTAGGTATCATTGTAACAATGTAACGGCACACTTTCATATCGAGTATACACAAACAGGGTACACGTCTTATTTTAAAAGGTGTCGTTAAAACGTGAAACGCTTCCCACAATAAAATCTTATTCCTTAGCGGTGGTGACTCAACGCGGTTTGAGAACGCGCCCGGACGCGGGGTGACGTAATGGCCACCACGTTCGATGACGTCAGCGCGTGACGTCACCACTGGTTACCGCTTCACAACATTGAGACGCCTTTACGAACAATAACAATTCATAGCAAGGGGCTAATACAAGCGCAGCAGCGCGGCGTTGTTGCTTTAGAGTCGAAATTTGTCAACAATCTCCCCTCGGCACAAAGCATCGCGGCGGTGAGTGTCTCGCGATATCGCTCGGGATTTTTTCGTTTGCCTGCGGCCTCGATCTTGCCTAGAGCCGCTGCCGGGGGAGGCGAGGGTGGCTGTGGGTTCCGGGCCAGGCGAGGCAGGCTCTGTTCCGCGACGTTCGAGCAGGCCTGGTTTCTTAAGATTAAAATTGCGGCCTGTGAAACATTGTAACCACATCGTTTTGCGCGGATGCCTTTCTAAAATGTGTCTCTGAGCCTCGGAAATGAAGACTGCATTGCAATGACCTGAACCCCCATTATCCTAAAAGTCTGCCTCTTGCAACTTTGCCGCGAGCAATAAACACAGAACCTTGACAATCCCACTGGTACCTTAGCCTGGGCTCAGAGTGAACTAGAGTCGTGCATTGCGTCGGAACCAAGTCGTTCCCTTGCCTTCCCAAGTTGTAAAGATCACAACCCTTACCTTTTAAGTATCCGCCGGCGATTTCTTGATATCTCTGTTGATCTTCATAAGTTGCAATCAGCAATGCATTCTGCACGGACGCATGGCCTGGATCTGCATTGACGAGATGTAGCAACGAGCTCCTTTCCCCAGGGACACCGAGAGCAGCAAGCGTGTTGTTGTTATTGTTGTTGTTGATGATCTCCCCGTCTCTCTCTCTCTCTCTCTCCCCTTGTTCAGCAGTGGCCGCTGCTCGAGGCCATGGGCAAGAGTTGCAAGGTGGTGGTGTGCGGATTGTCCTCGGTGGGGAAGACGGCGATCTTAGAGCAGCTGTTGTACGGTAACCACAAAGTCGGTGAGAACTTCGCCACGGTCTCTCGCCTCTAGATCTTCATCGTCGGTGGGGCGTTCATCAGACGAGCGCGAGGGTTTTTAGTATTTGGTTTTAGCACTACAAAGACAAGGATTGGGTAGAGTGCTGTTAGCGAGTAGCGCCTATGAAGGCCGGCAACACGCCCGGCTGCCTTTGTCTCCCCAGTAGCGATGTTTACACACCGCACCGGGTACTCAGTTGAGGCTGAGTCGACCTAAGGGAGGCCCAGGACCGGTTCTGATAATCGTCACTGGTGGTGTTGGCCGTGAGCGGAAATCGAACTCGGGTCGCCGGATTCGTAGCGCAGCACTTACCTGCTACCCCCACACACACACACACCTTTATCTTCTACGAAACAGGTTTCTGTTGGGGGGCAAGGGGGGTTAAATCGCGTAAGTACAGGGTGCTTCAAAACAATGTTAACACTTCCGAGAATTTGCAACAATACCACAAGAAACGTGGCCTCCGGGCTCTGGAGAACCACCTGGAGAAGATTCCAGGCACGCGTTGATAATGATGAAGCTATTAACATTACATTTGTTTTCATGTTACTGCGTATTATCCGTTCTTTTGCCATTCAAAACGATAGTCCCATATGAGTGTTAACATTTTTTGAGGCACCCTGTATATACATGTGTCGTTAAACCCACCACCACCCGACACAGCCAATTAGTAAGGTTTGTCTGAATGAGGCTCGTAATTACTGGTGAAACGTCGTTCTCAGATTGTAAATGTTGCGGCTTTGCTCTCTAATAACGAATTGGCACGTTCTGTTTACGTGACAAACCTTGCTAATTGGCTGTGTCGGGTGGTGGCGGATTTAACGGCACACATATTTACGCGATTTAACCCCAAAAAAAAATCTATTTTGGATGTTGGTTGCGAAAGCCTGCGTGTTAAACTGACACCTGTATCTGTTATCTGAAATGGGCGTCTCAAATTGCACACGCGACACAACACACATGAGCCTGATGTCTCCCAGACATCCCTTAAGTTTTCACAGACTTATTCCATCATTAGGTGTACGGGGTGGCATTTTCACAATTTTATCTGCAATAAATTATTCTCATCTTTGTAACGGTGTATCTGCTGTATACGTTGCCTTTCTGCCAACATGAATCAACTCCCAACACGAATCGGTTAACAAACATCCCAGTGCTGAGTGGTTCCAGAGCAGTGTTCTTCACTCATTTTCAGAGGGTGGCCACTTTCGCCGATAAGACATCGTCTGTGCGAGGGCCGCCACACATTTGAAACCATTGGGGTTTGACAGTACGAGGATGATGATAATGGAGCGGTGTTGTCACTCTTTGTTTATTGTTGGGGGCCGCACTAAAGGCCACCAGGGGCCGCCAGTGGCCCACGGGCCTTGCAATGAAGAACACTGCTCTGGAGTGTCTTTTGGCCTACTCTTCCACACTTGGAAGACGTAGGAGCATACACCACCGCACGTCGACTGTGGTATACTCTTCGTTCATGTTATGCATAGGCTTTTGGGACAAATAGGATTAGTAGACAGTTTATTTTGCCGAGATTGGGTAGATATGGCAATGTTTATAAATTTGCGACAATAAAATAAAAAAAAAGTGAGCAAACATGCATGTAAATTGTTAATTAGCAAAACCGGAATGTTGAACGGCAAGCAACATGTTTAACTATTTTTATATACAATGTTTTGCTGGAAATTACATCCAGTGTCATCGGGCGTTAACAAGAGCTCAGATCTCACATTCTTCATTGTCGCACATCCCGTATTGCTAACCCGGTACACGAAGCATGGCAGAAATTCTTCATGAGAACTAATCGGCTCACGGAATATCATACCTGTCAACCCATTGCCAGTGCCTACCTTATTACAAACCAATTCAGACCTTATTGGTAACCCCGTGGCCTTAGAAATCTCAACGTTTATCCTCACAAAGTCCCATCACAAGGGCGAAACACAGACAAAAAAATTACCCGTATTGAAACGGCTGTACGCCATATGGACATGAAAACTCAATTTCCCTGTACAAGAATATGTGGTAAACCGTATGGGTTGGCGGCTAGAGAATATTATTGTAAGAATGCTGTGAGAGAAACGGGGTTCGGCCAAACAAAGCGGCCGTCGGATGCTGCAGGCTCGGAGACCAACGAGACCCAGGAGGACATCTACGTGGCGTCGATGGAGACGGAGCGCGGCGTGCGCGAGCAGGTCCGCCTGTACGACACGCGCGGCCTGCGCGAAGGCGGCGTGGAGCTGCCACGTCACCTCCTCGCGCTGGGCGACGGCTTCGTGCTCGTGTACAGCATCGACTCGCGCGAGTCCTACCGCCGCGTCGAGAACCTCAAGAAGGAAATCGACAAGGCCCGCGACAAGAAAGAGGTAGTCGGTGGTGGTGGTGGTGCCAGCCATGGGGGGGTGGGGGCGGTCAGTCTGTACTCCAGCAACCGCCATGCCTTGCCGGTATCAAAAAGCTCCTTCTAACCATGAGAAACCAGATTTATAATGTGATGTTTTCGAATGTTAACTTTGTATAATGAAGAAACGTCTTGATAACTCATGCGGGGCAAATGGAGTCTTCGTGGGACACTTAAACTGCGAACATTTCACGGGATTTGCTGGTATTGCTGTGGCAACAAATGTGCACCTCATGTTTATCAAGTTGTCTCAAGAGATATCAACTTGGTAGCATTAATAGCTTTACATAAAACACATAACCTTGCTCTGTGATGACAATTACACAACACAATAGGTGGTTTTGAACAGTGAATAGTTACAGCCAATCAGAAAATCTTATATCTTTATACTATAATAGAAAAGTTTTCTGGCTGGTTCCTGCCTGGATTCCTGCCTGGTGCCGGGCCAAGTGCGCATGTGGAAGTGACGTCATATCGCACATCTGTGCAAGGATGTCACATCGTATTCCACGGTGTTGAACCGGGTTCGTGTGGCGTGTTGAAGTCATGCCTCTCCGCCCACACGCTCTCTACCCCGGCCATGTATGACGCGCAAATACGATAGAGGAGAGAGACGAGAGGGGAGGGAGGGAGACATCGAGAGGCATGGAGAGGGGCAGAGAGACAGTGAAAAGGCATGAGATGGGAGGACGGATTAGAGAGAGGCAAGAGCCATTGATATGAAAGAGGTGATAATAAGGAGAGCTAGGGTGAGAGAAACGGGGAGACAGGGGGGTGAGGGAAGTGGATGAGATAGAGTGGAGGAGAGGAATATATACAGGGAGAAAGAGGTAGAAGAAGGGACAGGAAACAGAAACGGATAGCAACAGAGAAAAGTGAGAAATCGAGATAAATTGGCACATACAGTGCAGAGATGGCAAGAGAAAGTTGAAGATAGACAGGGCACGATATTCGTTAAAAAGTTTAGTTGGCTGACTGAAAGGGACAAGTCAAATCCAAAGGACTTGCGGGTTGTTCGTTATACGGAAAATTGTCCCTGAGTTGGCACGCTTCCCGTGGCAGGTAACCATCCTGGTGCTGGGAAACAAGAGTGACCTGGCGGATTACCGGCAAGTAGAGGCAGAGGCAGCCCAGCTTTGGGCCAAGAACGAGAAGGTGCGTGGATACACAAGCCATGATGCCATCACAGCGCAATCTCCGTGACTCAGGACAAATTAATCTGGAGACAGCCCTTCGGCAATAGCTCTGTTTCAATTGTAATTGACTGCCATCGTCATGATTTGTAATTACTGCTGTGTTTGACACCCATGCACTCGACTTGCAATGTGTAGGTGCGGCTGTGGGAGGTTACGGTGACAGACCGACGGACGTTGCTGGAGCCTTTCGTGTACCTGGCCAGCAAGATGACCCAGCCACAGAGCAAGTCCACCTTCCCTCTGAGCCGCAAGAGCAAGGCAGGGTCCTCTTTCGAGAGCTGAGCTTTGGGGGAAGCATTCTTATTGTTCCTGAAGCAGCAGCAGCGATAAGGAAAATAAAACACACTTGCTGTTCAAGAGTCCCAAAGCCACAATTCCTGGTTGCCACAGCTTTGGTCTTCCTGGTCTACCAGTATGGTTGCTGGGTTTTTCATTACATTCCTCAAAAGCCTTTTCGCCTCCTAGCATGCAAACAAAAGTCAAATGGGACTCTACGTTTGTGCACTGTAACATATGCCACTAACCTCGAGATATATTTATTTTATTACAGAAACTTTTAGTTCACAAGTTTTTGCAACATTGTGAGAGCCTTGTAAAACATCTATCGGGAATATCTAATAGCTGATCAGGATTTGAATAGCAACACATTTGGCATAATTCTCATGTGGCGCACAGTGGAATCTTCTTCACGCTGCTTTGTCAATTTAAGTCGGTGGCTGCTTATAAAAGCTTTTGTGGTATTGCTTAAAATTAATTTGAGGGTAAACTTCTTTTTCCAATTGTGTAGTAATAATAATTTTGATTTATAAAGTGCCCTTCGAGAATGTATCTCAGAGTTCCACAAATGTAAAGGGGGATGGAATAAATACGTAATCGGGGAGAGAAAGCCTAAAGGGACAAGATGGAAAATTATAGAAGGCTTTAAATAGGTGAGTTTTCAGCCAGGACTTAAGTGTCTGTATTGACTCCAAGTCCCTAACCTCCAGGAGCAGGTAATTCCAGCACCTGGGTGCCATACAAATAAAAGCCCCATCACCCCAGGTCCAAAGCCTGGAGCATAGTGCATCGAGTAGGACACGATTGGGAGACCTTGGAGATGACGGTGATGTGTGGCTGAACCAACTGTTGAATTAGTGTGGAGCAAGCCCGTTTAAAGCCTTTTACAAAAGTATCAGAATCATATAATCAACGTGGGTTTGAACTGGGAGCCAATGCAAGAGACATGAGCACATGTCTGAGACATGATCCCGAATAGGGGTACGAGCGAGCACCTTGGTGAATGCATGTTGGATGCATGTACATTACGTACATACATTTCCTCTATTGGAAGTACACTGAGCGTTAAAACGACCATCCTTTAGATAAAACAGACCATAGGTGTCAGCACTTGCTTGGGGAATGGACGGTCTATTGAGTACACAGATACTTCCTTGCATTGACGTGTATGCATGCCAATGAGTCATGGGGGAGGAGGGGAACAACATTGTGAACTGATCATATTTGATCATGCTCGGAAATATGACACATCTTCCGTCTTGAGTTGCATGCATAGATCCGTAATGTAGCTTGCAGTAGCTAATCATCGCCAGTTGCCATTCGCAACCCTTGTTGCAAGAGACCACTCGCTGTCCCTTTACAAAGTGTTATTTTCGATTTATGACCCCTTAGGACTAGAGTCATGACCACAGCTGCCTGCGCGCATGGCCCATAAATTGACACCCCAAAGAGGTGCCAATGAGTGCTGCCACAGCACAGCAGGATGTTACAGAAACTTCGAAAACTATAACAGACCCTTAAAACGACCCAGAGGGCTGCAAGCCTAAAACAAATGGCTGAAACATTCACTGCTTACTCATTTCGAGCAAGAATGATATCTTGATGCACTCCTGTTTAAAATAATTTCTTGTATTTCCAAGAAAGCGATCTGCATGTAGATTGTTTTTCATTGATGGAAAAAAAGTTCTAAATGTAGGCAAATGCTTCTGACTGGGACAAGGATAAATCAATTTACATATTTTAAAAAAACGATAACTGAATTTCCAAGCATTGTTATCCAGCACAGCAAACTCTGCTAGACCACATCTGGTCAAATGTAAACAGGGAGTTCCAGAGCAAACAATAACATGTTTCCCTTGCAGGAGAGAAATGTTGAAATTAGTTTTTAATCTTCGAAACTCAAGTACTCTCATTTATTTAACATAATGAGATTCTCTGTTGAAATTAGTTGGAGGATGCTCGGATAAATGGCATCCTAGCCCTTGGCTAGTTGCAGAATCGTGACAGAGTGGACTTGGCTTGCCATATCCTTCCAATCTGTGTTCAAGCGCAGTGGACTTGGCAGAAAAGCCAAGGTCTCGAACCTCATTTTCAGGAAAGGTCTTGAGAGCACCATTGGTTTGTAGTGCACGCCGTGACCACGCAGTCGGGGCAGGAAAGCGTGTGCTAAGATGATGATAGAGCAGGACTCCCATGTTTATCCCAGCTGCTTCGATGACGATTTTAAGATTATTTTTGCGCCACAAGCCTCCATGAATTCTGAAATAATTTGCATGAATTTTCCTGTAAAAGGCTATCTTTGCTGATGCATATTGTGATCGATATTATTTGTGGTGTGTGTGCACTCACAGTTATTGTTGATAAATTATACACGTTTGGTAGCTGGATAGCCAAGTTGTCTGCACTCGTTATTGAATTGACAGTCACATTCCTGCAGCTGCCCAGTAATTTCTGCAGGCGAATTACGAAAGTATGTTGTCTGCTGCGAAGTTTAAATTAAAGAGCCTGTTACATCCCATGAGTAAGCTATTGTCAAAAACACTTATCCCCCCCCCCCCCCCAAATTCTAATGAAGTTCTGTTACTCGGGTCTCGGATTAGGTCATCTGTGAAGAGTCACCTCCCCACCGATTTGATGTTCTTGTAGCAATTCGAGGTCACGATTCAATACAAGAATCTGTCTCATTTTTACCACCTAGTTTGTATTTTTATTTCGTTACTGTTTTGTTCGCTTCATCAGCCTACATTTTTCAGCGTATAATTTTAGCACATTAAATAATTCATTCTTACATGCACGATTATATGCATGTATCATAGAGGCTAAGAATCGATTTCATTGATGCATCATTGCCTATTTAATATGAAATGGAGTGTACCTTTCGCGAAATATGGATGTGTATTTAAGCGGAAGGAAATGGCACCACTACTTCAACATTCCATGAGTCACTTATTATATATTATATTCAGACTCAGAATATTTATACTGGAGGAATCCGATGAGCTATAAAGCTCTTTTTCACATGTCCAGTAGGGGCAGATCAGACCGTTACAACAACAAACAATACAAAAACACGATAGGAGTGAAAAGTATCGGACAGGTAAACAAGTCACTTAAAATATATATACAAATAAAACTTAACAATTTGTATCTTACCAGGCAAAGCCTACTGAGATATTAGCCAATTTTTCAGAAGCGACCTGGCCACAAATGATAGCTCAACTAAATGGCTTATCATGTGGAAATGTATTGCAGCAATTTAATCTAATCTAAATGCAACGCAGAATAATGATGCCTTTTTCATTTCTGCCGAACACTGGGTTTCAGTTACTAAAAAAAAAATCTGTCTTGATATAATGTTTGGCCTTGTTGTGGTAACAAATCGGTATGCCGGCTCTGAGACTACTACTGTACTGACTGTTAACCTGCTCGTAATGTGTTGTTGAACACGTGTCGGCAAGTGTTTGTTTCGGAAAAACCGTGATGTGTTGTACTTGTTCCTTAGCTTGTATAGATTGCATTCTCAACAATCCTCGTTATGGTATTACCTAGCAGTAGAAGTTTTTAAAGACGTTTTTTAATAGTGCATGAAGTTTGTGTGGATGTTTTATTTTAAGTATTTTTCAAAGTGTCCTGGGTTTCCCTCCTGTAAATAAAGTGTTGATGGGTCTTAACCATTGTGCGCGAGGTGTGTTGTGTTGATGTCGCACCCAACACGTACTGGGTAGGGAAAAGCCTTCGGGGGTTTATCATCAGCATTGAATCTAAATTCAATTCATGGACATGCCACTGCGCTTGATTATATGTTGCCAGCTGCGTCCACCGGCTTTGTGCCTATTTTCGTACATGTTATGTTGCTGTTATTTTTGCCGTGGAAAATACATTTAAAAAAGACCAACCAAAAATATATATTATAAAAAAGTTAAAATACTTTTGGGCAGGGTCCTGAAAAAGCATCTGAAAACCCACTGGCATTTTCATGGATAAACAAAGGACATAATTACATTAATACGCAACACGAAGCAAGCACACGCACTATTGCAGTCGTTTTCTCGTTCTGGGAGCTGGGACATGTTTGCATGGAGGCTTTGTAGGAGAAGCTAGAAGCTTGCCCTGTACCCTTCTCGGCGTCTCGTTTCAGCAGCGGACTGTGGCTATTTTCGAGCGTCAGCTGATGTCAGGGACCACCCTGTGCTTTGCGCCTGAAATAGTTCATCCACTGTCTCCATAATAACGCGTTCACCCAAGCCTCGCGATGCCTCATTATATATGTATCTCAGGGTGCCGCGAAATTCTTGAATCGTTTTGAGTCGGTGGTGCAAGCACAGACGTGCTTCCAGAAAAGAAATCAGGAATGAGTGAATTGTGTTTCGTGCATTACTCTGGCCATAATCATTCAACACAGCAGCAATTCAATAACATTGCACGATAAAAACGCAACGCATCCATCGCCTTGGGTGAAGGCGCTCTATATGAATATAAATTACCATCAAATGAGAATACACTGCCCTAAAATAGGAAAACAAAACGTACTGTAACGTCATGTTTTAGAACAGGTGGCTCCCAATCGGAAGTTTGCAAGTTTAAATCCTGGAACGGGGGTTGTTGTCGCCCCATCATCCCCCCGGGCTCAATCAAATGAGTCATTTTGTCAAGGAAGTGGAGCAATGGATAGACTCAGTTCTGCCACAGGAATAGTGGATTTCCAGCAGTGACTTTCCAGCACTGGCTCACGGCGGTAAACGGGACTATGAGCACCACCTGAATGCTCAGAGCAGAACATCTCTGGACTTTTTGGGCAATGACCCTTCTTTACACGAGAGACGGCAGAGAGATTGAATAATAATTGGTGACTAGACGATGCACCGTGGGGCTCTGATATAAATTTAGCTTGAAGGATGTTTCCAGATGAACAGTCTTACATTGGCATATGAACAGTTAACCATAAGTCGATATTTAGAAATAGACATTATTAAAAAGTTTAAGAAAATTTAGTAAAAACAAATTACCGAGTCATGATTCAATGCTCGAATTATTGATGAGTTTTTGTTAAACCAACATTGCAGGAAACGGTAGTGGCCATGTGAACCAATCGCATACAACAAATATTAGTGCAGCCTTGTTGTCATTCCACAGGACGATAAGGGCCTCCCTCACAACTCCACGCCATCTGGGTTGTCGGGGGGTTACATGAACATACGTCATGCTAGTTGGTGTGGATTGGTGGAGGCCGGTCGCATAGACTATCGAGCAGAGTATGGTACAACAATTGAATGCTGCGCTGCCCTCTGCTGACAAGCCCTGCAGTACCCGACAATGCTTGTTTTTTACATGGTGGTGACCCAACCAAGCACGAAACTGGCTCAACACTACTTAACATTCCTCAGATCTGATGAGATCGGGCAATTCCGGGTGATTCGGTTTTTAGGCATACAACACGTGCAAATTAAAATCAATATGTAAATTATTTCTGGTGTGATTTGACACGTGTTTTCGTGAACTTAAGAATTGATATCCGTTGATTAACCGATGGGATCGTTACTCACGTATTACTGTAACTACACAAGTCTCTCTGGTGAGAAAACAATGTGTGCTGGTCAGCCAATAGAGACAGGGAGCTGGGTTGTGCTGATCGAGACGGGCATAAATGATCCACATGTACATGGCAAAGATCAGTCCGTGATGCAACCACTTTTGACCCTTCCAATTTTACCGACCGAGAAGGAGACTGTGGGCCGAATCAACCCAAGACTGAAATTTGAACCGGCGACCTTCCGTTCTCCGCCCCTGGCGAGACAGATTTAGCCGCGCCTGTGTCTGTCCTACACGACGGCGCAGTCCAATTAACATCTCCACCGCATTAAGACCGTCGCGAATAACTTGCGCCGCTCGAGGAGCCTTGCCGGTGCCAAGAATTGGGGAGCGATTCCCGCGTCGCATTCAGAGGAAGTGGCTTTGGGCATCTCGAGAGAGAGAGAGAGGAGATCGCAAACAATGGATCGGAAGGTGCGGGCTAAAGGAGAGGAACGTGAGACGGGGAGGGAAACACGATTGGATATCCAGGTGATGGAGGAGGAGGGCGGGCCGCAACGAGGTGGTTGGTTGGTGAGGGTTTAGGAAAACAAAGTCAGTTGGTTTGAGCGACCCCCCCCCCTCTCCTCCTCCTCCACGCCTCTTCAATTATAATCCAAGAGCGCTCTTCGTGTGTTGTGTCACGAGGTGAATAACTTTCCATGCGGAACTCTTGCAGCAAGCAGTGATATCAGAATCAGAAGCTTATTATCCGAGTAAATGACCCATCGAGCTGTACGGCTCTTTTTTTGTTCAAGGGTGACTCGGCATGCAGGCAGACACGGCAGCAGCAAGAGTTAATAAAACACGATGTAAAAAAAAAATTCAAATTTACAGGCGCTCTCTGCCATGCAGTATGCTGGCGGATGTGCACTCTGCTTGTGAAGTCACTTACCAAAAGCCGTTTAATGCACACTGGGGCCAGACCTTTTATACGCCTTGTAAAATGTGGTCGTTTCATGTCACTCAGAATCTGCCCAAAGCCAAACTAATTTACACCCCGTATTGTTAACGCCTGGTGGATGAAGGCCTGCACACGCCACATTGGACACGGGGGTGGGGGGGGGGGTATTTGACCATACTTCACCGTGCTGGTCCGTCCGGGCCGGTGAAGGTGGCAAGCACTGATGTTTGAGCACAGCAATGATTTTTTCCCACACCGCCCTCTGCTAAGAACACAGCCACGCAGCAGTCGATAGCACTCGTTTGGTCATCGTGGTTGCACACCCACAAGCACCATTGAGGCCCGGTCCTGCTTAACTTCCAAGATTGGGTGTGATTCATGTGATTTGCTCAAAGGCAAAAACGAAATTAAGTGGAATATTTTTTTTAACATGATCGTGTTTTCCATAATTGTTGGTAACCGGGTTGTGAGTGTAGTATTCACTTTTTATATAAGAGAACTTGATTACATCACGGGCGACCACAACCTGGACTTAAACCAGAAATCTAAACATTTGTGGCTCGATGCTCTTCTCAGCCTTGAGCCACCCAGCCACCTCGAGCGCAAACATCCTTGAGGGGCTGGGGCATTTCAGGCACCGAGACACCAAATTTGGGCCAAATCTCCCTGCCTCCTGTTCGAAAGAGATGTATTGTAAACATTCGGGCGCTCAAACACACATGAGTGTAGCCCATAGTCATAATTATTATAATCATTGTTTACCGAGGAAAGCCTCACTGGAGGCACAAGACTCTTTCTCTGTTCAGGGATCTAAACTAAAACTAAACTATTTTTTTCATTTAGATATTTTGCAAAACCAACCTGACCACAAATGACAACCCAACGAAGTGTTTTTTCACGTAGAAATGTATAGTAGCCAAATACTCTGAAAGCACGTTTCTAAATGTGGAGGGCAAAACCAGAGGACCCGGAGAAAAACCCACGTGACCATGGGGAGAGAGAAACATGCAAACTCCAAATATGCAGCAGCAGGCGTCAGGATCGGGATCAAACCCACGACCTCCTGTACACCTGGCGAGGTAGTTAACATCTCCTAGCCGCCGTGATGATGATGAGAGAGAGAGAGACACGCAAACTCCAAATACACAACAGCAGGCGTCAGGATCGGGATCAAACCCACGACCTCCTGCATACCAAGCGAGGTAGTTAACATCTCCTAGCCGCCGTGATGATGATGAGAGAGAGAGACACGCAAACTCCAAATACACAGCAGGCGTCAGGGTCGAGATCGAACCCACGACCTCCTGTACACCTGGCGAGGTAGTTAACAGCTCGCCACCGCGGCGCAGCGACCTCGGAATACGACTGCGGAGGTGTTCGCAGTTGCGCTGTAAAGCTCTCCGTGTGTCTTTTGGGTCGGTGCGTGTGGTGGTCCGGTACCAACACCACTCGGGAGGGAATTGGGAGTGCCCAGAGAAACCCACAAATCAAAATTCCACACAAACATCCTTGCCCCGTAAACCAAAACACTCACCGCCTGATCCTCGAGTGCCCAGGTGAGAGTGTATCCTAGCGGCTCAATCTGAACGTGATCCGCCATCCGTACATCCAATGCGTTAGATTACACACACCGATTAACATATTAATGTATGAACACACTCGAACACTGGTTAATATACAAATACAAAGATCCCCCGTATAGCTTTAACAGACTGTTGGGGCAGTGCTATTAGCGAGCACCTATTAAGGCCGGCACGGCACACCAGGGAGTGGTTGGTCAGCGCCACGCCCGGCCGCCTTTGTATTTACACATCGCACCAGGTACTCGTTTGAGGCTGAGTCGACCTAGGGGAGGCCCAGGATCGGTTCAGATAATCGTCACTGCTGTTGGCCGTGAGTGGGAATCGGCGTTGGGTCACCGAGTTCGTAGCGCAGCGCGCTAACCACGACACTACCGCTCCCCACACACGCACATGTAGGTCACCATCGCACCATGTATGGACCACCATAGCAGGGGTCGACAGGGTCACGTGAGCAAATGTGGTCCGGTGGGTCAGGGGTCACAGCGCTGAGTCAGCACAGCTGAGATCCTGGGCTCAAGTCTGAGTTTCAGCCACCTGGGATTAAACCGGGCTCGAGTGGAGAGAGTTGATGGTCTAAGCGCGGTCACCAATGACATCGAAAACAACAATGATAATTGTATTTTTCACTTAATTTGGAAAAATTCCAGCTCTGCGAAGCAAACTAAACCCAGTTGTGTGCTTGTTATGCAAAATAAATTTCTCTGTGGCAGGGCACATGGGTACATGGGCCCCTTAGCGTTTAAGAAAAGAAAGGATCTCAGAAGTAGCTCTGTGGTGTCTCATTCCACAGGCTGTTTTCTCACACGTGGGATGATGCACTGTTCTGGAAAGTTTTGAATGTATGTTTATTCTCATGACACGGTACAATTAGTACAAAGGGAATATACCTTCCCGGAAAAATATGTGTACGTACATTTATACACACGGACCTAGTTTGTATCGTGTTAGATGCATCATAAATAATTGTTGTAGAATTTTGCTCCGAGACCGTTGACAGAAGTGTCACGACGGTACCTGACACTTTTTTTGTCCAAAACTGCGAGTGACTGCAAGACAGAGGTGAGATCATTGTCAGCTTTTAGCTCTGCGTACTCGTGGGGGTTGGTGGAGTTAATTCGGGATGGAGCACGTCACCAGCAAACAACTCCCGGTGCAAATGGCATAGCGAAGCGGCGTGCGTAATACGCCTGATAATACATCAACCTGCGTTATATGCTGCGTAAGCACAGATGTTGATCCGTAGCAGCGGCGTTGCAGAGTTGGCATTGGCCCTGGTGCACGGAATAAAAAATAATGGGGCCCCCTCTCAAATTTCCTCCCTTTTCATAATCCCAGCGCCCAGGCTTATTCTGAATGTGCAATGCTCCTTAGTTGTATCAATTTGTTTAGCGAGGCAATTCTCGGTGAAATGTAAACTCCTTCTTCAGAAGGGGCCTACTTTGAATGTTTGCACCATTCCGCTAATGAGTTGCTGGGCGTCTGGGGAGAAAAATGATACCCATGGAAAACGCGCACTGAAATAGAGGAGCTATCGAACGCCACTACAGGGAAAGCCTTACTCTTTGGTTCTTTCGGTAAAGTCACGTAGGTAGAAATAAAATAAAACAAATCACGACGTTTCGATCGCAACACAAGCAATCCTCATCAGGTGGAGAGAGCCAGTCTGAAACCAATTCCCGATACTGCCCAAGCCATCTATGCTTGGCAAGCAGACTGAACACTCTGACATAACCATAAAGACGGGAAAGGTCCACCCATAAATCTCATTTACGCACTGCCAGTGTGGCTGGCATGAGCCCAGCCTGTCCAATGCCCCCCCTCTTTGTAGCTTGGCGTTTGGGTCCCTCCAGCCCATGGCGGTCAGCGCAGTTGCACCGCCTGCGTACTTGTTAGCTTCGCCAATTGTCCCGGATGTGCACTCAAGGGAATTCAATTGAGAGTCAGAAAGAGGAGCACATGGGTTGGAGCATTCTTGCAGGCCCAATGCATAAACTATCCTATTCAACGAAACTATTTATATTTTACCAGTTCAGGCACACTGAGCTGTACAGCTCTTTTTCAGAAACGACCTGGCCACAAATGATAGCCCAACGAAGTGGCTTATCACGTAGAAATGTATAGCAACCAAATGCTGTAAACGCGTGCTGATTCTAAACGTGTTGGGGAAAAAAATCAGAGGACCCGGAGGAAATTCCACGCGACCATACGGAGAACATGCAAACTCCAAATATACAGCAGGCGTCAGGGTCAGGATCGAACCCACAACCTCATGTATCCCAGGCGAGAGAGGTGACATTTTGCCACCGCGGCTCCCCGCAAGACGAGTGGGGGGCGTGCAGGGCACCGTCGCTAGAAGGTGCGGTGGGAGTTGGTCACAAATGAAAAATGAAGTGGCAGCCAATGAATGGAATGCGTCTGAGATGACACCCACCGAAGAGATGGAGCAACGAAGTCAGCCCGTGCGCTCGATGCAGCGTTACAATCGCGTGATCGCGAGGTGACGGTGGCGGCTTGGCGAGATCATCATCCAGCAGTGGATGATGATGATTATAGGAATTGGCTGCGACGCAGTTGAGATCATGGCGGGCGCGGCTGTGGGGGGGGGGAGCAGAGACCAAACAAAGTACACTCACGTCAACAGCGCTCGCCTCTCTGTGCTGAGTGTATACACAACTGCGCTGCGTCAGCGTATATCACAGCAAGTGCATTTGTCCGGCGAACAGAGCATGCGCTTATATAGAGATGGCCACGTACGAGCGAGCTACACGTCTGGTGGCGCGGAGAGAAAGTTCTCCTCCCCCCACCCTCTCCACCCCAACGGGGATAGAGGTTTGTGCATTCGTAGGGTGAACTCCGGATTACTCAATGCACCGGGCAGAGTGTTTTGTCTTTGTGGGTTGCCTATCGGGTGCTGGCCACCCAACACCCCTCGTGTGCCGTGCCGGCCTTCATTAGGTGCGGGCTAGCTGCACTTGCTCCTACAGTCTGTTAAAGGCTATACGGGGAATCGTTGTCTGTGGGGAGCGGTGGTGTAGTGATTAGCGCACTGTACCGTTAACCGGATGGCCTAAGTTCGATTCCCATTCACGGCGAACATCAGTGACGAATTGCTGAACCAGTTGCCGAGTATTCCCGAGGGTGACTCATCCTTAAAAACGAGAAACTGGTGCAGAATAGATATCACCACTGGGGAGACAAAGGCGGCTGGGTGCTGGGTACTGGCCACATCACCGTGCTGACCTTCAGAGGTGCTACTCGCTGACAGTACTTGCCCAAAATCCTATGTAGGCTTCACGGGGGATCTGCATCTTTATAGAATTCCTACTCTGTGTTATACCTAGTTTCCATGAACCACAAAACTCAAGATTAAAGCCGAGTTGCTGGTCCTGGCAGCGTATTTCCAAATATTTAGCCAACTCGAATCTTTTTGCGGAGTCAGTTTTTCTTCCTGGGCCGACCTTAATTCCTCGTCAGAATTTGGGTTGCGCAGAAATGCATCGTTAAATGTGTTACAATTTAAAATAAATACAAATAAAATGATTGTAGCTGTGACCATTCCAGTTTACAATTCATAATTCATTTCTGGGCAAGGCCAAAAAATATTCTGGTCAAATGTGTGCTCTCATACCACATCCACAACCCGTCATAGCCATATGTGTGGATATCAGCTATGTTGGGGGTCAGGGATGGTCTTACGAGACAAATGTGGACACCTCGTTGAGTAGCTCAAGCCAAAAATGAATTATTTGCTGCAAAAATCGACGTACTAATTTTTATTTCACATATTATAATAACAATGCAATTGTCGGCTCAAGCAACTCGTAAAATCATGGGCATGTTGCCCCCAACGCAGGTTCCCCCTTCTGCTTGCCTCGTTCGCTATGCCACTGTGAACAACTCACGCCGACTGGAGTTAAAAATCGAGTTGTAAATCCAATCCATTAGCGGGCCTCCATTGGAGCAGCTCAGTGACACCTTGGCAGATCCAAGGGGGGACGAATGGGGGTGATAGCCCCCCCACTTGAGACCCCACCATTGGTACGTTATTGATATTTACCAGAGAAAAAAAGAGTGCTTTTATTTGTATTACTATAGGGATCGAATGAAAAACCGTGGAATTTCAACAAACACGGTCACCGCATCGCTCGCTTTCAGCTGCGCTTCTGTGGCCGTCTGGAACGCTCTTCCTTCCGAGCTGTGCACTTTTAAATCTAAATTGAAAATGCATAACTTTAGAACTGTTTTTGGTGTTTGGTTTGTTGTCCCTCCCCCGCATCTCCAATTAGCACGGTTGGCTACGTACGGTGCGAAAGAAGTGAAGCATACATACATACGTACATCCGTCTCTGCAAAAACATCACTTGCCCAGACCAATGGGGCTTTGTGTTCAGCTGCAAAAGCTGTGGGTGGGTGAGAGCGGTGGATGTTGTGGTGTATCAATAGCGGGGAGCGGTAGTGTAGCGGTTAACGCGCTGCGCTACGAACCCGGCGACCCGAGTTTTGATTCCCTACTCACGGCGATTATCTGAACCGGCTCTGGACCTCGCCTAGGTCGACTCAGCCTCAAATGAGTACCTATTGCGGTGTGAAAACATCGCCACGAGAGAGGGAAAAGCGGCCGCGCGTTGTGCTGGCCACCCACCCCCTCGTGTGCCGTGCCGTGCCGCAGCACTTGCCCCAATCGTCTGTTAAGGCTACACGGGGGGTCTTTGTCTTTGGTGTATGAATATGTACGTGTGCCGCTGTTTATGGGTGGAGAGTTGAGTGTGTGTTTAGTGTGTGTGCCTGTGTGTGTGTGTGTGCCTGTGTGTGTGTGTCTGTGTGTGTGTGTGCCTGTGTGTGTGTGTGTGTGCCTGTGTGTGTGTGTGCCTGTGTGTGTGTGCCTGTGTGTGTGTGTGCCTGTGTGTGTGTGTGCCTGTGTGTGTGTGCCTGTGTGGTTTGCATGTGCGCACGTTGAAGAATGCGCGTGTGTTAGGACTGTGTACAATGACAGCGGAAGGTGAATGCAAGTGTGTTGTGTGTGTGTGATGGTAGTGCAGTGCATGTGATGGTCGAGGTGTGTGTGTTGTGTGTGTGATGGTAGAGGAGTGTGTGTGTGTTGTGTGTGTGTGATGGTCAAGGAGTGTGTGTTGTGTGTGTGATGGTAGAGGAGTGTATGTGATGGTCGAGGTATGTGTATGTTGTGTGTGTGTGTGCAATGGACGAGGTAGATTAGTGGTGTGCACGGTATGTTGAGCACGTGTTTGCGCAGTGCGAGTCACATGCGCACGACGGGTGCACACGTGTGTGCGTGCGTGTGAGTCACGGAAGGGGGCACATTTTTGCTATGTATGACACGAGGGGGGGGGGGTGTATAACGGCATGAGTGGTGTATGTGTGCGTGTGTGTAACATTGAGGTGGATGTGTGCGTGTGTGTGCATGTGTAACGGTAGGGGTGGGTGGGTGTAACGGTAGGGGTGGGTGGGTAGCGGTGGGTAGGGGTGGGTGGGTGTATAGGGGTGGGTGGGTGTATAGGGGTGGGTAGGGGTGGGTGGGTGTATAGGGGTGGGTGGGTGTATAGGGGTGGGTGTATAGGGGTGGGTAGGGGTGGGTGGGTGTATAGGGGTGGGTAGGGGTGGGTGGGTGTATAGGGGTGGGTGGGTGTATAGGGGTGGGTGGGTGTATAGGGGTGGGTGGGTGTATAGGGGTGGGTGGGTGTAACGCGAGGGGGTGGGTCGGTGTCTCTGCGCTTGCATAAGTCGCGTTCCAAAACTGTTACACCGCGGTGGCGGGCGTCACGAATTCTCGCGTGGAGGCTCCACAAACCGGGAGCCGCGGAGCGCGAGGAAACCAGTGGAGAGGCAGCAGCAGCAGCAGCGAGCCCACAGAAGCATCGAGCCCAGAGAAGCATCGAGCCCAGAGCAACATCCATCCCAGAGACGCGCGGCGCAGAGCTCGCGGTCCCAACGCCACCGTGAGGATTCCAGCCCCATGTCCTCCTCCTCACCTCTTCCTCACCTCCTCTTCCTCACCAGTCTCGGGGGCTCATCGCTCCACCAGCTCTCGCACGAGTGCGAGGCTCACCGCACCCACAGCACAACACGGAGGAGGAGCTCGCATTAAAAAAGGGAGCTTAGAGATTGTTCATGGGGTTTTTTTCTTCTCCCCATCCAGAAATAACGAGATATATTTAGGCTTATAAATATCGTCCTCCTGTACGTAGTGCAGGTGTATCGATCAAACATCAAGATTACTACAGTTTTTTTTCTATTTGTTTTCTTACGACTCCAAAAAAGGACTTTGGTGTGTCTTCACGTTCTGGTGCCATCACGTCGTGAGCCACCAACCCCCGCCGCCCCCCACGCCTCCGGTTCAACAATTTGGATCGTACCAAAGCCTGCGTGGGCATCGACACAACGCCCGGAGCGAGCTCGAAGGTCGCCGACGACCGAACGGCCGTCTCAGTCGTCCTCGTGTCCGCGCGCGGAGGGATGCTAAGATGTCCACGAACGCGTCCCTGATTCGAATTCCCTTCTCGGACCTTGAGATCGGAGAGCTGTGTGGCGGCGGCAGCTATGGCACGGTGTACCGAGCCATCTGGGTGCCGCAGGACAAAGAAGTGGCCGTCAAGAAACTTCTCAAGTTTGACCGAGAGGTGAGTTTACACGAGAGCGCACACACACACGTGTCTGTGTGTGTGTGTGCATTACCGCACACACACACACGCACACACACACACACACGTGTCTGTGTGTGTGTGTGTGTTACCGCACACACACACACACGCACACACACACACGTGTCTGTGTGTGTGTGTGTTACCGCACACACACACACACGCACACACACACGTGTCTGTGTGTGTGTGTGTGTTACCGCACACACACACGCACACACACACACACGTGTCTGTGTGTGTGTGTGTGTTACCGCACACACACACGCACACACACACACACGTGTCTGTGTGTGTGTGTGTGTGTTACCGCACACACACACACACGCACACACACACACACGTGTCTGTGTGTGTGTGTGTTACCGCACACACACACACACGCACACACACACACACGTGTCTGTGTGTGTGCATTACCGCACACGCCGTGCATGTAACATCGTGCGCGCGCGTTAGATCTCCATAGCTGTCAACCCCTTATCAGCGCCCTACCTTATTACAGACCAATGCAGACCTTATTGGTCACCCCGTGCTCCTTATAAATCTCAACGTTCATCCTACAAAGTCCCATCACAAGGGAGAAACACAAATAAATAAACAAAAATTATGTTACGAAACTAAAATGTGTTTGCCCGTATTGAAACGGCTGTACGCCGTATGGACCTGAAAACTCAATTTCCCTGTGCAAGAATACGGGGTAAACCGTATGGGTTGACGGCTATGGATCTGTTCCATCTGTAAAGTGACGGGAAGGTGATCCATTGTGTACACACCTTGAGTAACCGCTTGGGTGGCTACCAGAGCCGTACTCTACTCTTGAAAATCGGTGAAAGTGATCAAAGGGTTGCACAAAATGTTGAGATCAGCCAGAGCAGCAACAACAACAAAAGACTTTGCAAACGTGTTAAAGCTTTTCCCTGACAGCTGCATCATTAGCTTCCATACTGCTTAGAAATCGTTATCCAATCCAGGCACATGCCTGCTCTCTCCAAACCTTAGTTTTGCAGGAGATGGCAGTGGGCATACGACGGACTCAGCCACTGTTGTGTAGTCGCGAAGGTACACATCGTGTCACACAATTGAAAACGACGTGATGATGAACGTTATGTTGTCTGTCCGTTAGTCAGTCACGCCACGCGAGTAATTTTGGTCGCACAGACTCGAGTCAAGACTCATCGCTAAACAGACGGAACCTGGGACCGATTGGTGTTGATGATGACCTATGTATGGCTTGTGACCTTTGACCTCGGTTAAAAACCGCGAGTTTTTCATCTTGCTAAATTTATGGGGTTCTAGAACTCTCTTTACGTTCTCCCCATTCCTCTGATGTGCCGAGTTGCAAGCTAGGAATAGATTTGGCAAATTCTGGCTGACAGAGGGACGCAAGGGGGACATGGAGTCGATAGGGAATTGAAATCATGACATTTCATGGCATGTTCAAGTTTATATGCAAGGTTCCTTATCCAAGCATAATTAAAAGAGTTCATCTAAACTGCACTCGGGTCGCATTAACACCCTACACGTTTCGAATTGTGAAATGCATGAATATTCAAACTGAATATGCAGTTTCTGCAAATTTCTGTTGAATTCTTTTGGTATCAATGTTATGAACAAACAAAAATCAGTGTTGTGGTTCTATCATCAACGTTGAATCACAGAAGGAGCATTTATAAAGAGGTGACCAGACAAATTGCTCCTCTGTATATCTGCTCCAATGACCCAGATGTTCCACATTGCCCACGAATAACATCGCCAGCCCTTTGTCAATCCACTGCTGGATGAAGGCCTCTCTACACCGTGTTGGTCATGACCGAATTTCACCACGCAAGTCGATACAGATTTCTGAACTGACGCGCAGGCTGACTGAAGGAGAAGGTTCAGATATAAAACACGTCACCGATGCCATCCATGGCCGGGACTTAAACTCAAGTCGCCTCCATGGGCTGCGCGATATTTGTGGCGAGCCCTTGCCTCTAGCATCCGGCGATCGGCAGCAGGCCTGAAACTGCTGATGAGATTCAACAAAGTCACAAATCAGCCTTAGGTTTGCCTGCTTAAATAAATTCTGCTGTAAAACATTTGATCCGGAAGACCCTTCGACTGTTGAACATAAATGTTATTTTATTTCACGTGGTGAAATGGATGTTTGGAAAAATGTTTTTATCTAACTACACTTTCATTATCGGATTATCATAGGTTTTTATCCGGCCATGTGAAAAATCAATTTTGCTGTGATAAAATACGCGAGAAGCAGTTATTCGTGTCCAACCACATCCGCCATCGTCAGCAAGACCCAAGAGAGATGACAAGAACCGATCTCAATGTTTATGACAACCGTATCTACAAAGCTACGCGTGCATCGAATGGTTCAGCGTCCCTTTTTCTCTTGCAAAAGACGAAGTGGTGATCGTCTTCTTGGGATCTGGTGTGAAGGTCAGCGAAGGTTATTCATTCATTTACCGATATCGAGATACGTATAAATTGTCTTTTTAACGTACTGTATACAACAACATGTAGAAGTTCTGGGAAAGAAACTTGATCACAGGATCAGGATAGAAACTTTGGAGGTTTGGAATAAACCCGGGACGTGTGCAGGATGTAAGAGGGCAAGTTCTTACATGGCAGTAGATTTGTCGACTACTTCTGTGGGAATGTGGCAGTCACGCAGTGGTTAGCACAACGCACTGCAAAGCCGACAAGATTAAATTTAAGTCTCAATCATGGAACTTCCTTCTGAAGCACCCACCATGCTTCCAAGTCACCGATTTGAAATACTGTACTGTAAATGATTTCGAAATACAGTCGCCAAAAATGTTATTTTGGAAATGAAGCCATATCAATAACAAGTTAATCGTGTCTGGTGCTCATACGTAATGCGCAGATGCAGATTTTTGTGCACGCATTTGATTCATGTAAACGTTATGTCATCACTGTGGCCTTGCGTCAGATTACTCAGATGAGGAGCTAACAATTCCAGCGCCGCCGTGCGGCTGCATGATAGAGCATTACAATGCCGAGATGTTAACTACCTCGCCCGGTATACAGGAGGTCGCGGGTTGCATCCCGACCCCGATGCCTGTATATTTGGAGTTTGCACGGCTCTCTCCCCCCGTGGTTGCGTGGATTTTTCACCGGGTCCTCCAGTTTTTCCCTCCACATTTAGAAATGTGCATTCAGAGTATTTGGGTGCTATACATTACCACGTGATAAGCCACTTCGTTGAGCTGTCATTTGTGGCCAGGTGGCTTCTGAAAAAGAGCTGCATAGCTCAGTGGGCCTTCCCTGGTAAAATACAAAATTGTAATTACCAAAAAAGTCACCCACTGCAAATACGTGGACGTGAAGGACACTGGAAGGGCATGCATCAACAACAGCCTGCGATCGTACGCCAGCGCCCTGCACACACATTTTGGCCATTTTCCATGAACGTCAGTTTATAATTAAATAAATAACCTTCGCTCCAAGAGGCCTATGAGCGGTGGGCTAGGAGTACACGTGTTTATAATTAAAATACCTGATTTGCTCGTTCAAAATCAAACAGCTTTTCCCATAAAAGGCATGCCTTTTTTTTGTCCCACCGGTTTTCTTTTTTTTAAAGCCGGCCCCGCACTCTCCTGAATGATTACGACTGTAGGCCAAGTTCCGCTCGCCAACGCGGTGCACGGACGCACGTGGTTCCCTGCGCCGATTGGCAGGCGTGCGAACACGTAACATCCTGGGAATCCGTGCAAAGGAGCTTGTTGGCTCATCGCATTCCTCCGGCATTAATGAATATTGTGATTATGATTCTGAGCAAGGCTCGCTCTTGCTACTAGGTTTAGGCCAAGGAGAATTCTCATCATAAAAAAAGGCATTGCAGAGGTCCCATTAAAAATAGGGTTGTGCGTGAGTCCAAAGGAAAATCTTACTGGGCCTCATATACACTTTCAAAGTTCCCATGGATTCTTGTAATGTTTGTTTATAATCCGATGGGAACGAGTAGTTTTTTTGTTAAATTCGTAGGCCAATTTTAAATGTGGATGTAGCCCAGTGTACAGAGAGTGGAGTCAGGGATTCAAAATCATCACCATCATCAGCACTATCATCCTCTGGTGTCAGCAACAACTGCTCCAATTGGTGAATAACCTGGGAACCGTCATTGGAATGTGGAATTTCTACCACAGGCTCTGGACTTCCAATGGATATCATTGCAACCAGGCGTTTAATAAACAATTTGGCACATAGGCTTTTATTTTAAAAGGTGGAAAACCTAAGGAATCCCTCTGTGTGTATGCACATACACGTACATTTGTGCTTATGTGTTATCAATGTGTATATAGATTTTGGGGAGCGATAGTGTAGGGGTTAGCGCACTGCACTACGAACCCGGCGACCAGTTCGATTCCCGTTCACGGCCAACACCATTAACAATTATTTCAACCAGTCCTGGTCCTCCCCTATGTCGGCTCAGCCTCAAATGAGTATATGGTGCGATGTGTAAACATTGTCACTGGGGAGACAAAGGTGGCCAGGCGAGGTGCTGGCCAACCACCCCCTCATGTGCTTTGCCTGCCTTTATTGGGCTCGCCAACAGCAATTGCCCCAACAGTCTGTTAAGGCTAAATGTGGTATTTCTGTCTTTGTGTATATATTTACGTGGGAAGAGGTGCCACGGAAGCTAGCCGATTGCACTTCGAACTCTGCGATCTGAGTTCAATTCCTGGCCATTTCTAACAACAGTCGCGAGTGACATCTGAACAGCGACAGGTGCCGCCCATCCATGAACCTGCACTGCCCAGCGTGGTGAAGCATGGTCCCACCAACCCCCACGATCCACAGCCTGGGGATACCTTCATCCAGCAGTGGATTAGCAACGAGCCGTAACGTACGCACACAAACTGCCTCTAACGCAGGCCGGCCCGAAGGTTCTTCACATGATCGGTGACCACACGTGACGTGTCTCCCTCCAGGCAGAGATCTTGAGCGTCCTCAGCCACCGGAACATCATCCAGTTCTTCGGAGCCGTCACCGAGTCTCCCAACTACTGCATCATCACAGGTACGCAGCACCTCGCCCAACCAGCTCAGTCGCCTCTGCGCGTTTTCAATTTCATGACCACGAATGCCGAACAAGTGGCGGAGCAATGCTACCTCCCCACGCTCTCGCCCACCCCTCCACCTTCCTTGAGACCCAGAACATTGTTGTTTTGTTGATATTTACCAAAGACACTACATTGCATGTTTGTTTCATTATTGTTGTTAGTACAGGGCCCTATCTGAAGAGCTGCCAATTTCAGGACTGCTCCGCCCCCCCCCCCCCTTTTGGGACGTTTCCTGGTCTGCTGCCACTGTGCCAAGCACAGGGCCCAAAGGCCTGAAATGTCACGTGGCCAGCTAAAAACAGCACTATTGAAGGTGGAACAGATGAGAGTAAATACGCGTATTAAGTCGAGCAAGGTTATAAGCAAAAAAAATGATGGTGATGTGGGGGAGGGTGGATTTTTTAAGTGGAGCGGTGCGAGAAAACAAGCAGAAATAAAGGTGCGGTGACCTGCAGTGTGATGGATGCACACATAATCTCTCTCTTTATTTAGACTCCATGAACCCCATGAGGTGTGAAGCTTCTTTTCACAGATGTCCAGTGTGACACAGCGTGCATGAGACGAAGCAGTCAGTCTGGTTAAGATGAGTACATGAGTACGCAACCCGCGTGGAGGGTCGAGGAGTGAAGCTCACGAGAACAGCAGCCACGGTAGTCGTGGTAGAAGAGTGATAAGGAGGCAACTGATCGCCGGAGAGCGAGTGACGGGATCGTCGTTCAACCGGACTGCTTTATCTTCTTGGTTCTTTCGGTAAAGTCACGTAGAATGGAAATAATAAAATAATAAAAATAAAACATAATAAAATAATATCTACGTGACTTTACCGAAAGAACCAAGTAGATGAATCCCTGCAGTCACGAAAGCTTTAAATCGAAATCGGACTGCTTTAATTTGATTCTATCAGCTACAGTGATGTTGGAACTGGGACACTCCACCCCAGATATGGCATCAAGTAACACAAAAATGGGACACGGGGCCTCCGTTTATTGAACTTGTTCCGTCTGTGCGGTTTGAATCCCCAGTGGGGAGCGCATTACCAGCAGCTGCTTGCTACTCACGTTACCGTCCCTATCGCAGAGCGACACAGCGAACAGAAATTAGTGTCAGCGTTGCCGTTCATCCTCGGTAAACAAATGTGTCGCGTTTTGGAAAATATCTTTTCGACCATTGATGAGCGAGTGTCAGTGGTGGGAAGGAAATGCACGTGACCACGTAACTCCTGTATCAGCACGAGATAACAAGAAGAGTAATGATGCCCTCTAATTAGCCAGGACAATCTCACTTTGACTCTCACGAGACTTTTTCTGGAGCTTTCTGCGTAGGGATTTTCGGACAATTCGTTCATATGTATGTGGACACTGGAGCACCCAGAGAGAAAAAAAATCTACGTACGATGGGATAATACTTAAAGCTCCGCACAGATGGATTCAAGAGACCAGTGCTGAATTGTCATCTCCCAACCACCTCACGGCCCAAGCCTACAACACCTGGTCTCCCATCAAATTACTAAACCAGGTTCAACCCCTACTCAGCTTCTGATATCTGATGAGATCATTCATAGGGGGTGTTTTCATTTCAAATGGACCTATCCCGCACTGAGCTCTGGGAAGATATTACCAAACCTGGCATAGCGCAACTCCAGTCCACCTCGGTCATCCAGCAAACCCTCTCTCGCTACGCAGGGCTGCAGTCACTCGTGTTGCCACCTCCCAGTCTACCAGCAACCCAGAAAATATTTGGTGAGAAATGAATCCCTGGCCATAGGCTACTGACCCAGTTGGACAAACTACTTATACTTGAAGTTGTCATACAAGTACGAAAACAAAGTCACAAACTGATTGTGCAGCGCCACTCTTAGCACGCCGCCTCCTCCTCTGCACGTGGTGTTGTTTGGCGACTGGGACGCGTGGAATTTACTTTTTGTATTTTTAAGTCGCCCTCTCGAGCCATGCGATCGCCAAACCCAAACTCCACATCCCCCCGCGCGCTTCTCAAGTGACTCCGCGCAGACCGCAGCAGTCGTCTCCGACTGCCTGTCGCGAGATGCCGGCCTGGAGACACTGGTTTACGTTATCAGGCGATGCAATTTGTTTTTTTTTTGCGGTTGAGCCAACTATGGACTTGATAATTTAACGATGATAATTATTTTTTTTCCAAAAAAATTGCTATGGATTTCACACCTGATGATGATTGCTTGTGTTGCAGTCGAAATGTCGTGAGAATTTTAATTGTTTTATATATTTTTTATTTTATTATTTCTCTTCTATGTGACTTTACCGAAAGAACCAAGAATATAAGATGATAATGATATTATAAAAAATTGTAGTTATTTCCCGCAAAAGGTCGTAACCATTTCCTTTTTCACGAGGGTCTTTGCTTGCAATGGTTCTGTTATTCCCCCCCCCCCCCCCTCAAATTCATTTTGACCTGCGACCAAAGCGCAACTGTATTCACCAAGTCGACAGATCGTATAAGCCAAGCAGGTTTAAGCCTGGTTACAAGCTGGCTGGTAGACCACGTGGGGATACTGCGCCCAGCTGTCGGGGGACTGCCAAGTCTTCAAGAGATGGCAGCACAGCAATGCATTCCGAGATTCGTCTGTTGCGGAGCTTTTACTCTAGCCGTATGCACGGCGCGTTTGGAAGTGGTCAAACATCTCTAGTGGTCAGACATCTCCATGACGGAGCCTGCTTGCAAAAGGGTAAATAAAAGGACATCATCAGCATCGTTAATTATCGTTGCAAACAGGGACAGGAGTGCACACAGGCGAGAGAGATACTTTCTGTGCCGCTTATTTACTTGTGCTGCATGTGTGCAGAGGTGTCCCCAGGGTGGAGGCAGAAGGAGATTGGTTCCCCCTTATTGTCAAATAAAAATGTGCAAATTACTCCACGGTTGGACTCTCAAATGCAATGAATGCACGTCCGTCGCTCGATCGGTATTCGGCGGCGAGCGCCCTACATCTGAAATAAAAACAGAGTTTGGAAAGTGCATTAACGCTTACTTCTGACCTAGTACCGATCCCTTCCAAGATGTTTGGCCAACGTGGAAGAGTAGACCAAACACCCCCTGTGGTGGATCTCCCTTGAGCTCGCTCGATTGGAGGCCCTTCTGGCCAGCAGGGCACGAGCGAGTCATCAACAGAGCTGCAACACCTTTACCATCCACCATGCAAACTTGAGAATGGACGCAGCTTGTTTCCAGACGTGTCTATCTGGCCACGGTGCGTGCCACACACGATGGCTCTCGGTCTCTGCGCCCAGCCACGGAACGCTGTGTCCAAGACGGCCGCCACTTACCAGGCGTGCACCACCACCGCCACCACCACCACCACCGCCACCACCGCCACCGCGCCTGGCACAACACGCAGTTCTCATCCAGAATTAGCTCGCACATGAAGCAGGCTATGAATACACCGTGGAGCCGACGGCATTGTCTCTCCCTGTGGGACTTGAGTTTTGTGGGTCCCACACAGACCATGCCGAGGAGATGCCCTGCTGGGTCGTGAAAAAAAGGAGTCGTCCCTGTCTGACATAAACAAGGGGTCCCAGCCTCATCAGGCTGTTGGGGAAAGTGCTGTTAGTGAGCACCAATGGAGGCCGACATGATGCATGAGAGGCGAGAGTGGCCAGCACCATACCCAACCGCATGAGTCTCCCCACTGTAACAAGTCTTGTTTTATGGCTAAGTCGACCTAGAGGAGGCCCAAGACTGGTTTAGATTTTGGCCGCTAATGTTGGTCGTGAGCGGGAATCAAAGTCACGGGGTTCACAGCACAGCGCGTTAACCTCCGATGAACACAGCTGGCTATGTACAGTTTAGAAAGAAGTTCAACATACATAACCGCTGCACCACCGCCTCCGCACAGTCACTGCGCCCGCACACGCGCATAACTTAACCTTTCACCTGTAAAATTTTGGCGTTTGCCGTGGAAGTATTTCATTGACGCTGGCGCATTCGCCCTCTCACTTTGCGATGGGCAGGCGGGCGGGCGGTGGTAACCCAGCCGCACACACAGACAGACAAATGGAAAAGTAGGGCTCTTATTTATGTGCCGAGCGTACAAAGAAAATGTCTCTATCTGCAAGGCTGGAATTTTGTTGCTCGTGGCACAGCTGTTAGTGGGGGGAATAACGTGACATTTATGGAAAGAGGTGGACCATTTTTGGACAAAGTTTTCAAATTCGCGGTGGCGTTTTTATGTTTCCGCGCGTGCCGTGGACGACAGAGGGACGTTTCAAAGGGTTTTGATCCAAAACCAGCGGCTCCGATTGCGATTGAATCTCCGTCGTTGTTTTATTCCCTTTCTGGTTATAAAATTCCTCCTTTTATACTCACAAAACCGTTTGCTTAAGGGCCCTTGACTCATGGCCAGGCGTGTGCAGCGCTGACCCTACCGCCCCCCACCCCACCCCCCCCCCTCAATAGGTCCTTCCGGGCCTTAATAGGTGCTCACTAACACAGCAGCAATTGCCCCAACCTCTAAGTCAGAGGGCGGGGGGGGTGCATCTTTGCGAGTGTTTGAGAGTATCTCACGGTACCGCAACTGCTGGATGTGACACCGACTCGAGGCATGCGTCGTGCCGCCCACGTTCTCGGCGACGGTCACCGTGAAGCGATCTGGAATATTCCAGCCCCCCCCACCACCAACTCCCCACCGCGACGCCGCTTTGGTGACCTGCCACGCAATTCAGCGCAACCGTAAACCCGTAGGAGCGCCGATTAAAAATACATGCGTGCACTTTCGGTGTCGAAAAGGCGACACGCGGGGGGGGGGTGCTGCTTTCAGGCCCTCACAACCTCCAGCGTGCTCACGGCCGTCTTCGTGAACTAACGTACGTGAAACATCTTTCACACCGTATGTAGCCAATCACACTAATCGGTGGTGCAGGGGAAGGACAAACTAAACACAAAATTCAGTTTTAAATCTCGATCTAAACGTGCACAGCTCCAGTATCTTCCTGATATCGGAAGGAAGAGCGTTCCAGACGGCCGCGGAAGCGCATCTGGTAAAGCGCGCGATGTGGTAACCGCCGTCTTTGGTCGATGGCTATCCAAAAGCCGCTGCTGCGAGGATGACCGCAGTTTGCGTGATGATGGTTTATGCTCCTTGATGAGATCAGCGAGGTATCGTGGTTCATTCGTGGCAAACACTTTGTGTGTGTGTGATGAGTGCGGCCTCATCGATGAATTCGTTCGGCAACCGGTCGCCAACGCAGCTCAGCGAGCGCTGGACGGACATGACCGGACGTGGCTTTTGCCCTCTCGTTTTCCGTTTCCGCGCCGTGCAGCTACAGACACCGCCCTTCTGGCTGCAAATGCAAGTACATCTCCTGAGAACTCTGCGTAGATCTTCACAAATGTGATGTTTCGCGCTGGGATGTGTTTACAGGTTGTACCACGTGTCAATTTCAGTTGACATCACATGGAGTGAATCGCAAGGCATGCCATTCAACACACCACACAAACCACAAATATATATGTAGGGGAATTTATATGTTCAGCCTAAACATGGATACCAATAAAGTACATGGGAAAAAAGCTGATAAGCGAGCACAAAAGCAGAGAGGTGCATGCTGGGAATTACTTTTTTAGTTTGTTATCCTTCCCCGCACCTCTGATTAGCACGGTTGGCTCCCGATGGTGCGAAAGAAGTTCAACATACACACACACACATACACACACTGAGAGGAAGAAGAACACAGAGACCAGGGAACCAGGAGGATATAAGAGGCATCACATTGGCTGTTAAGGGAAGTACGTCGACTCGGGAAGGATGGCATCGCGAGGTGGGCCCGTGGGCGATGAGCTCGGTGGATACGCAGCATCGAGGCGGATCGTAGCACGACACGACCACACGGGGTGTTGATGGCATGTGGAGCCCTTCGTGGATAGACCATGACGCGAGATGGCAATGATGATCACCAATCGTAAACGCATGTGGTGTTATGCGGTGTTATGCCCCATCAATCGATAACACTGCCCTCAAGGAAAAACATAGAATTGCGGCAGTGTTATTGGTGGCGTGTTGAGCCTTCTGTGATTTGTGCACCGCTGCCTGTGCAGTGTCACAAAAATCGAATTGCTTCAGTCAGCAGATTATCATCATCATCATGGTAGTGCATGTGTCCTAGAATGGTCTCGAGCATGACAGCACAGAACTGACTCTGTCGCCACTTGCAAGGTCTGATTTTACCCAGCAGGAGCTGAGATGGATCTAGAAACTCTGCCGTCTCAGCAGGGAGGAGCAGTCCAACTCTTTAAATAGGACCCTACGTTAATAAGTAACTAACATTCAATGTATTGCCTCAGGTACATATACTATATCAATCAAATATAATGTTCTGGGGTCTCTTTGGGGGGGGGGGGGTCCCTCGGTGCCCAGCGAGTCAGATATGCCACGTTGTATGGCCAGTTTTGCATGCTTGTTTTACTCCTCAAGATGTGGGAGAAATCAAATATATGTGAAATTCAAAATGCAGTAATCGGAGACTTGGCTGAGACCATCGCACTCGCTGCCACTTGATATCCCGGCTCAACCACAAGTGGATCGCTGCCCAACCTCAAACGCAGGATTCCTGGCTGTGCCAACTCAGTGGTCTCCTCCACGGCGGTTGCGAACCAATCCCGCCAGCCAGGATTGTTGAGACCCTCTAATGCGGTGGTTCTTTACCTTCACTGCAGCCTGCAACCCCCCCCCCCCCCCCCTTTGGTTCTCAAGCATAAAAAAATGTATAATGTTAACACATACATTTGATGAAACAAAGGAGTTGTATCTTCTCGGTTCTTTCGGTAAAGTCACGTAGAAGGGAAATAATAAAATAATAAAAATTAAACATAATAACTTTATTTCATTTTATTATTTCCCTTCTACGTGACTTTACCGAAAGAACCAAGAAGATGAATCCCTGCAGTCACGAAAGCTTTAAATCGAAATTTAAAGGAGTTGTAATTCTAGATTTGAAGCTTTCGTGACTGCAAGGATTCATACTCTTAGTTTTTTTCGGTAAAGTCACGTAGGTAAAAAATAAATTAAAATTAATAAAAGTAAAATAAAAAGTAAAATTAAAAAACTCCGATCCAGGGGCCTACCCTGGCTCCCCCCCCCCCCTCAACCAGTATATATACAAGGTCGGGTCTCTTGGAATTTTTCTTTACTTGATACAGCAATCGTGCTGTGACGGTTCCACCTGAAGACGGAAGCTTGTGTTGCCTCCGAAACGTTGTGATTTTTATTTTACTTTTATTAATTTTAATTTTATTTTTTACCTACGTGACTTTACCGAAAGGAGTTGTACTTTACGTACCCATGCTTAATTTGTGTTGTTGTTGATTTACCTTCGAAAGAAATGTAGCATGTCTTGCAACCCCAGAAAGGGCATCTCACACCCCCAAGGGGTGCGTTGCACCCAGGTCAAGAACCACTGCCCTAATGGGAGTTCTAACGGCCAGTGGCAGAGAGCAGTTGCCAATGTGCCTCATGCAAGGAATAAACCGAGGCCCCCTGTTCCAATGCCAATTCTCTCCACTCTTAGTCGCCCGGCACCTGGTCCCCGACGTCCCGTGGGCCCCGGTGCAGTTGCACGACATTTAGAAACACGCGTTTAGATTATTTGGCTGCTATACATGTCCACATGATAAGCCACTTCATTGCGCTATCATTTGCGGCCAGGTCGCTTCTGAAAAATAAGCGCAATAGCTCAGTTGGCTTTACATGGACAAATAAAATAGCTTAGTTTTATTTGTATATTTTTTGTGATTTGCTAAGCTTTCCTATACTTTTCACTCCTGTCGTGTTTTGTACTGTTTGTTGTTGTAACGTTCTGCTCTGCCCCTACCGGACATCTGTGAAAAAGAGCTTTATAGCTCATCGGATTCCTCCAGTATAAATACAGATTCTGATTCCAAGCTATGCCACTGCCTCCTCCGTCCACTTCTAAACCGAGTTATTTGGGACCCTACTTGGCCACGGAATCTTGAGGGAGGAGACACGAGGCCACCATCACTGAGCAGGAAGCCATCTACCGCTCCCCTCTTATCATCCCACTCGACTCCCTCCCACGTCGCTCGCCGCTCCACAACCCTCCGTTGACCTCCACTCAATGGGAGGTCGCGCTTTGCCGATGCTGCTCGCACGGTCTGAACTCCGCCCGCCCGCCTCGCCCCTGGCCACCCTTCTCCGAGGGCAGCTCAAGGAATCCCTCTTCAATTTCGATTTAAAGCTTTCGTGACTGCAGGGATTCATTTTCTTGGTTCTTTCGGCAAAGTCGCGTAGAATGGAAATAATAAAATAATAAAAATAAAACATAATAAAATAATTCTCACGACGTCTCGGACCTGTTCTTCACCTGAGGACGGCTGCTTGCGTTGTGGCCGAAACGTCGTGAGAATTATTTTATTATGTTTTATTTTTATTATTCAATTATTTCCATTCTACGTGACTTTACCGAAAGAACCTAGAAGATGAATCCCTCTTCCTTTGCCTGTGACCGACTGCCTCCTATCTACAAAGTGGCTTAAACATTGAAATACACAACCTCCCTGTTTTCAGTGGTTTCCTCGCTGTGCACATTTCCTGCTTTAGGACAGCGTCTTAAACGAATTAACACACATTCATGGAATTGTACCAAGCATCCCAAGGCAAGAACTCTCCTGAAAGAAAAACGCGTCTTGAGACTCGGTGAATAATGATAATAATAATCACCACATTTGTAAGGTGCAGTTCATGGGTAGAAGGCGCATTTCACCAGTAAGGCTTTCCGGGATAAATAAATTCCATTACGATTCGTCGTCGGAGATACAGCTGCATCAATCCAGACATTGCTACCATCTTAAAATTGTATCTGTTTATCGATTCAGGTCAACCGTGTAGCGTGACCTTGTTTAAAGGGGGTAGGGGTGGCGATATGTTTAATAAACTTTTAAAACAGAAGTTAGACGCTAAACGGAATTGAGCAAATGGCAAGATCTGCTTTTGTCCATCGTCCATTCTTCTGCAGCTGTCAACAACCCCCGTGCACACGAGGAGAGGCTGCGGACACCCCCTCCCCTACCCCCATCGCCTAATTGAACTCATTCCGCATTTCGTCATCCAGTCATCTCAAACTTTTTGCGGACGGTCCCAGTGCCGGCCCGAGCCTCTTGGGGGCCCTAAGCAGAATTTGATTTGGGGGCCCCCCTCCCACCACGCAGACTCATCTGTGCTAGAAGATTATTGACACAAATGTCACACTATAATGTTATAGCGAATATTATAAACGAATACAGTGAGGTTATGTATTAATAAAAAATAAAAACAACACTTAAAATACTTCACTCTTTTATTAAAACTTCTGAATACAAACGGTCACAAAAAACATATTAAATAAATTATTTGCAAATGTGCATTAAATGTGCAATCTTTTAAATAAAACCAAAATAGACAAACATTAATCTAATCAAAAATAGAATGTTACAAAAAAAAAGATACTTAAATAATGAAAGCAAACATAAGAACAGCAAGGGTTCAACAATGTCAACTGTACAACAATGACCTCAAAATCGTTCCTTCCTAGCTTTTCTGGAGGCAAAGTCACTAATGACATCATTGTATGGTATTGCTTGGCCAACTTTGTTATTAATACTAATGACTGCAAGTCCACTTAGTCTTTCCTGGGCCATTGATGATCTCAAATATGTTTTTATCAATTTGAGCTTGGAAAAGCTCCTCTCTGCTGAGGCAACTGACACAGGCAGAGTGCAGGCTATCCTGAGAGCTACCCAAAGATTTGGGTAAAGCTCACACATCTCATTTTGTGAGAGGTATGTGAGAAGCTCAAAGGCAGTCATCATAGTTTGGGGAAGTTCAGGAAAAAAAAAACGATTCGGGGGCCCCCTGGTGGCCAGGGGGCCCCAAGCAGCCGCTTAGTTCGCTTATGCCTCGGGCCGGCCCTGGACGGTCCGCATATCGACACGAAACTTGCAATGACAAGGGACGGGTGGCCAGTCCCCGGCAGCTGGGGGCAAGGGGAAGAGGCGATGAGTCTCGCATCACCGCGACAGGCCGAACTGCTCAGTCTGTACCCAGCTGGTGATCCCCGCGCGCCCCTGCGAGTGTTGACTGTCATCAGGGAGGTGCATTTGTGTCCGTGCGGCGATCGCCATTGCCGCTAATGGCGCAAGTGGACAATGGGTCCGATTGAGCGGCCCCGTTTTTCTTAATTTTTTTAAAACACCGTTCCCCAAACACATAAACAAACACACCGTGCAATGCCCTCTTTTGCCCGCTTAGTCCCAACATTTGGGAGGAAATCCATTTAAAATATACAACATTGAAATGGGTGGTCGGAAAACAAAAATAGGCCGAACGGGTTTTATTTTTATTTTTAACTGGTAACAAAAAAAAATCACTTTGAAAAAAGTGTGTTATTAATAAAAAGAGTCTTACATTTTTTAAACATTTAACTTTTAAGCGCCCACACAGATGTCGTTGCCATAGTTGCCACCAATAAACACATCTGGTACTGTGCGCAACATTATTTCACAGCCGCCAAGTCCATGCGATCTCTGGGAACGACACAAAAAACGTCCATTGGAATGAAACATTTTGTGACGACAAAAATTTGTTTTCGCCGGCCGTCACAAAACCAATAAATAATTAAAACAACATTAAAATCCCAAATAAAAATTTTAAAAAAATCACGGCGCCGACAATTCTTGAAACCACGGAAATTTCTCTGCACTGTTTTGGAATTACTGACCGCAATTATGGCCGGGTCGCCGTGGCAACGTTTTCATTCAGACAAGTTGTGGCAGTGTTTTGGCGGCGCCCGTGGATTAACCGGGCAAATGCCGTGCCCCGGCAGACGATAATCCTCGTTGTGGGTCCCTCAAGAGGAACGGCCTCTCAAGGCTACAGTGCATTCTTGCTCAATGATCATCCCGTGCCAACATCAGGAGACTGCACAAGGGATATCGCCACCCTCTCTCTCTCTCTCTCGCCTCTCTTCCTCTCTCTCGGAGAGCTTTCGCTTCCATCTGTGTCGAGTCTCAACGTTGCATTGCGAGAGGCTCCCCCCTTGCGAGCATCGGGCAGCGTTGATGCCCCTTGCCCGCTGTGGGCCAGATATCGCTCGCCTCCTGATGTTAGCCGGGGCCAGGAATTGAATTCAGGTCGCCGGGTCCATGAGGCAGGTTGCTAAGAACTGCGTGCCACCTATCCACCAATGCACACATAGATAAACAGACAAAGACACATATTCTCCGTATAGCCTTAGCAGACTTTTGGGGGCTAGTGCTTTAGCGAGCACCTACGAAGGCCGGCACGGCACACGAGGAGGTGATGTGGCCAGCACCACGCCCGGCCGCCGTTGTCTCCCCAGTGGCGATGTTTACACACCGCACCAGGTACTCATTTGAGGCTGAGTCGACCTAGGGAGTCCCAGGATCGATTCAGATAAGAGTCACCGGTGTTGTTGGCTGTGAGCGTGAATCAAACTCAGGTCGCCGGGTTCCTAGCGCAGCGCGCTAACCGCTACATTACCGCTCCCCATCGATACACACACCGTAACAACAGTATCCCAATCTTACAAAGTACAGGAAACAACCAGTTCTATTGAATCGTCACAACGTGAACCACACATGGCTCCATATGTGCGTGCTCAAACATATATCAGGGTAGTGCCTATCTCCTATGGAAGCTGAACACAATTCCACGTTCTCATGGTAGGAGCCAGTCTCTCCATAACACAACCAGTATTTTACAACATTGCCCGACATTTGTTTTGTTATTTATAATGCAGTACTGGCAGTGCGATAAAAACTTTTCCTCTCAAGCCTCACCCCGAGTCTCTAATCTTTTACGCAGGAAGATCCCGCAGTGAGAGAAGTCGCCCCAAACAGGTCATAGTGTGGATAAGGCGTACCATCCCATCTGTGCGGATTATTTGGTGTTATCCCCTCAAAGCGTGGGGTTTCTACAGTTTTACTCCCACACGGAAAGCATTCAGGAAAGAAAACTAAACTCGTCAAAACGCTCCAAACCAATGCGGGTCGGATGCTGGTCTCTGTATCCTCTTGGCACTTTGAGTGGCAGATTCGTCCAAGAAAAGCGCCACTTGTGTAAGCGAAAATAGAACCGACGACTGCTCTTCAAAGCTGACCGTTTCTGTTGGTATTGGTGGCTTGTGGCATTCATCCTCATGCTCAGACGTTTGGCCAGACGCCACAAGCAGAGCACCTCCCATGAAATGATTCCTGATACTCGGATGAGGCTTTCCACGAGAAATGAATGACCATTTAAAATGAGATTGTTTGTGACAATTTTACAGTCAAACCTTTCTAATCCGCGTCGATATTAGGGACACTATTGACAATCCAAACATACGAGTCTATCGATTATCTACGGAAGGATGTGGATAACGTGGTACATTTCCCACCACTTCTTGGCAACTTCTCTTATCCGCAATAAGCCGTGGATAATTGCATTAATCAGGTGCCACAAGAAGACTGATTCTGGACGCGTTCCGTCCCCGAATGAATGCACATAATAGGATGACTCGGAGCTGACAAGCCCCGACCCTTTCGACAATGCCCCTGGGAATCATTGCTACTGCCCCAGCTGCCCCTGGGGCTCAAATGGCGATGAGCCCAAGTCCCCCGGGAAAGCCCTGGGCCTCGTTGGGCCCCCCGGTTGCTCCGTAGCCCTCTGTGTGACCTCGTTGACCTTGGGACATTTCCGCTGTATTGCTCTCTCCTATGGGTCACCCCCCCCCCGCTTCCCATTTCATCATCTTCCCTCAGGTTGTCCCTCACTTTGTAAAGCATCTTGAAACGCGGTTGCATCTGGACATTGCATTCGTAAACATTGTTGTTGTTGTTGTTTGGCCCCAAGTTTCACTCCCGACTTCCCTGGCTGCTTCCGGGACTCATTGGTGCGGCCATGACAGAAACTAAATGCTGCCACTTCTGGGTCGCTCCTCGCAGTCATGACAAAAATAACGAAGTTTGCAGAATCCATCAGCGGATTATGGGATTTCTCATGGGATCGACTGAGGCTGCGGATAGCGGACGCCGCGGGTAATAGGGATTGCGTGTAAGAGGAGTTTGGCTGCAATTTATTTCGCTGTGACTGTCTGTGAACTCCACGTGGCCTTTTTTTTTCTTTCCTTTCTCGCCTCTAGAATTCGCGTCTCGCGGGTCACTCTACGACTACTTGTGCGGGGACGAGAGCGATGACATGGACATCGACCAGGTGCTGCCCTGGGCGATGGACATTGCTAAAGGTGAGGCCCGGCCAGCATGCGACAGACAAACACGCACGGGAAAGAACCGAGAACCGATCTGCAAGGTCTACACAGCGACACCAGCTACAGCAATCACCTCTACAGTCACACACAGCATGAACTCCAGTGGCACATACTACTACACCAATTACAGCCACACACACAGCACGACTACATAAACTACAGTGACACATAAAACTACACCAACTACAGCAATAAATACTATTTCACAGGCTGTCCAATGCAATAACTGCAGTGGAACTCAGCCAAATTCATATTAGACTCTTTTTTTACATTTATATTTTTTTCAAATTGCATTTACATTGCACTTAAATGCCTTGGCAACTCCAAGCACCTTGCATCACATCCTCGCACATTCGAAGGGCACCCCCAGTGGCAGCGTCCCTGTGTGGCACAAGGCGGCTCCACGCCGACCTGCAAAGGGCATTAGTCTGCCAGCAGGGGGCGATGAAGGCTGCTGGGTAATCCCAATCGAGTCATCAGCCTTGTGCCGTCAGGTCGAGTTCGATCTCTGGTGACATCCACGACCAAACTCCGCCATCCACACCGCCCGTCTCTCGCTGCCTCTCGTAGCTGGGTTAGCGCGAGGCCAGCGGTGTTCTTGATGCCGTCCATCCACCTCCTCCGAGGTCGACCTCTGCCCCTGCTACCTTCTCCATTCCCAAGCGAGACCGATTCCTCTAGTCCAGAGGTCCTCATAAAGCGTCCAAAGTAATTGAGTCATTAGCGGGCAATATTTGGAATTCGGCTTTGTTTGGGCCATTACAACGGCACATGAGTGGCCTAGTGATGAAGTGTACACACGTGCATCAGCTCACGCTCCCACCTCCACTCTTCCACATCCACACCGCCCACCTTCACCAACCCACACTGACCACCGTAGTGAAGTATGCTCGCATAACCCCCACTACCCGCATGGCGTGGGGAGGCGATCATCCAGCAGCAAACGGCTATGGACAATCACATTTAATACCTTGGCTCAAAACATAAACCAAGCATTCAGTAAACTAATGGATGCACGTGACTGTGACAGCTGTTGGAGGGATAGGTTTGAACTGCAAATACAGTAAAACCTTGGATTGCGAGTAACTTGGTCTGCGAGTGTTTTGCAAGGCGAGCAAATTTTTATATAAATATTAATTTGATAAACGAGCGAGGTCTTGCAATACGCGTAGTACGTGTATCCGCTTTGTCTATTGTACAGTATGAACTTTTCTCATTTGTGATTTTTTGTTAATTTGGGGTGTTTTTTTTGTTGTATCGCCGAAGGAATGAATTACCTTCACACTGAAGCCCCGGTCAAAGTAATACATCGCGATTTGAAGTCGAGAAATGGTAAGAGACTATCAGACGCAATTATGATCATCATCAATTCATCGTTTTAATTATCATACAGTGATGCTAAACAATCATAATCAATGATCCAATCATCATCGATTATTGTCATCTCCATAATCAGATTGCCATCAACAGTCTTCATATCATATGACAATAATCGTCATCAACCCATCGTCATTTCTATTGTAGCCAATTCATAAATCTCAAACATGGGCTTGTTTATCACGTTTCAGAAAATGTCATTGATGCAAATGAATGGGACCCCATGGGTTTCAATTCGACACAAAGACAACCCCGGTTGTCTTATTCCTCGTAGAATATTAATTTTTTAACAAGTGAGATGTCCACAAAGTTTGTATGCCAAACGCATTCTGGGTAAAACAGCTAAATAAGTGAGCTTGGTCAGGTGATAAAAACTTACCGTGATGAAATGCGATTGGTTTTGCTAAAGATTGCACTCGGGTTAAATGTGAAATTATCCTGAAATGTGCTTCCGAAGTTTGACCTGCACCGGGCAATAAACCTCCGCTTTTTTTTGTTCTCCCTTTGCAGTTTTGATCACATCGGACAACACACTAAAAGTGAGCCACGGGCCGTCGTTCAACGCTTTTAAAACGTTGTTAAAATCGATCAAATCGTTGATGAGTATCGATTCTCTTGGCTCATGGTACACGCATCGAGTCGTATGGAAGAATCCACGTTCTTCTATTCGTATGTTACCGTGTATGCAATGGGTTCATGTAACCACCTGCAACCACGCGAGGCCACTACATTCACCATTGTGGGGAAAAATAAAAAACGCGCCGATGTTCAGTTTCTGAACAGGTCGGTTAAGAATTTTTGGTCGACGTTCTGATGAACATCCGTTAATTTTCACATGGACCAGGAGAGAGCATGACATTGCCATCATTGTTCACCAGGTGAGCGAGCGGTAGAAAACAGTGCAGCGAAACTCGTCGTTGTACTGCACTCCTATACTGCCGGGTCTATGTTCCCCGACTTCACCGACGCTCACCAAACAGCACCGTGCAGTACGATCGAAAACTCCCGGGGGCCCGCACGGCATGGGGAGGCCCCCATCCAGCAGTGGACTGACAATTGGGCTGTGCTTTTCTACGAACTTATATTCAACGACTGTATAGTCAACCGTCTCTACGTGATGAGAAGAGCGAGCTTTCCTGCCACACAACAATGCACGCATTCATGTCAAGGGAGGTTAGCCCCTCCACTCCATCCCCGATCTCATCCCATCCCGATCTTTTGTCTACGTTTTCCCCGACAACGCCAGATCTGCGACTTTGGCGCGTCGCGGTTTCACGGCCACACGACCAACATGACGATGGTGGGCACCTTCCCGTGGATGGCTCCCGAGGTCATCCAGAGCCAGCCCATCTCCGAGACGTGCGACACCTACTCGTTCGGAGTGGTCAGTGCCATCCCCGCACCCCCCTCCCGCCCTCTTCCGCGGTGGTTCATTCGGTCATTCCGCGGATTACAACAATATAACTGCTCCCACGTGTGCCACATGGTGTTCGGCACGATGTCCGACGTTTCGCTCCGTCTCCTGGGAGCTTCCTCAGGAACTGAATATTGCGATTCCTCGAGAGGATCGAATAGTCCCAACGTGTCGCGTGGCGTTGGGAGGACCCCCCCCCCCCCATCCCGCAGTGGCTGGACAAAGGGGGCTGTACGCGTACACATTGCTCGGCGGTGTTCGTGACAAATTAATGTTCGGTTCCCATTTCTAAACAGCGAAACGTCGGACGTCACGCCGAACAACACGCGTTACAAACTGCAAGCACATTGGCAGAGAGCTGCACAGCGGATCTGAGGATACGTCCGCAGTGGTAGAGATGAACCGACACCCCCATGCCTATTATTAGCACGATGAAGTTAAGCCCGGATATTTTGACGACGATCAACTTCAGGCGTGCTCCACTACGCTGGGTGCCGAGGTCACAGCTGCCTAATTTGTGAAACTGCCCATCCACGAGATGATGATGATGATGAAGAAGACGACCACCCCCCCTCCCCCCACGACTCCTGTTCTTTGGGCTCAAAAGTAACCATGACGACGACGAATGGCAGGCGTGTGCCACCGTGCCCAACTCACGAGACTGGCGAGGACGACGTCGTCGTCGTTGTTGTTATTGCTATTATTATGAATGTTATTGTTGTTGTTTGATCACGTCTCTCATCCGCGTCCCGGGGCGGCGCAGGTCCTGTGGGAGATGCTGACGCGCGAGGTGCCCTTCAAGGGCTTCGAGGGGCTGCAGGTGGCCTGGCTCGTCGTCGAGAAGAACGAGGCGAGTCTTTGAACGACCCACGCCGCTGAATTCCGGCGCCCACCAAAATCGACGCTTTCGAGCCCCTGGGCAAAATTGAGGGATTGCCACCTGCACTGGCGTTTGCCAGCTAGCGAGCGTGCAGGCTGTGGAGGCTGTGCCACGTGCCTCGGACATTTTCGTAAGGGTCCTGCATCAGCGTCTTTGCAAAATTCGACTAATGAACGTTTGGCATGTGGGCAAAAACTAGGAAACAACGAACACGCGTGGGGGTGTGACAGCGAGCACTGCCATCTACTCATGGTCTCACGCCTGCAACACCTGGCCTGACCTGGTGGTGGTCACCCATCTAAGTGCTCACCAGCAGTGCTGCGACTGCATTATCAGCTCAGGGGAGTGTGGCAATTGGTCAGGCGGGGCCCCAATATTTGATTTGATTCTTTAAAAAATCGCGGTTCCTCTTGCCGAATTGCATCATTAAGAATTAGAATTGAAAACATTTTAACCGCATTTTTAATAAGTTTTCGTTCTTTTACACTGTTGTTGAAATCATATCTCATGGTTGGTTATCAAGGCTCCCCCTGCCCTCGTGCTCGTGACGCCACTGCTTACCAGACCCTGCCCTGCCGAGCTCCTTCTGGGAGTCGGTGGGGTAGTGGGGCGTGTTTACAGTGATTTTGTCGGAGGCAAATTTTCAGGAGTTAACGAGTCTTTTAATTTGCCTTGAAGATAAACACGCACACACACGCAGAGGCTGTGTTTCCACTGCATGTGCTTATGCAATGCATGTATCCGGATAAACAAGAACCGTGCAGCAAGCGCATGGAAACTGGCATAATTCGCATTCCTTCTGCTCTTGTGCGACTCTCCCAAATGGAATATGCGAGACCGTAGCTTACGTTGGAAAACTGGATTCGCTACCTCGTGCGAATCAACGAACCTTTTACACAAACACACATTTGGTGGAAATGGATTTCAGTGCTTAAAAAGCAATTGCGGACCGTTGCGTGTCGAATTTGAGATGGCCACGACAGCCAATTCGTGTCGGAGGGACGAGGGGTGGGACGGGTGGTTAGAAAACTGCGTTCTGAATTTCCACGCGATGATGATGAACCACTTCGTTGAGCGATCATTTGTGGCCAGGTGGCTTCTGAAGAAGAAGCTGTATAGCTCAGTGGGCCTTACCCGGTAAAAACAAGTTTTATTTTAATAGATGATGACTGACTTTAGCGGTTCCTTTGCCTGTACGTGCTGTGGGTACGCATCGTTTCATTGTCGCCGCTTGTTCCTCTGCACGATAGTCCGGCAATTTTTATCAAACGCTCTGGGAGTTCCACGTGATAAGCCACAACAGCTGAATAGCTCCGTGGGCCTTACCTGGTAAAATAATAAAGATAGTTTAGTTGTTTTCTTGTGGTTTTCTCACCTTTCCTATACTTTGCACTCCTATTGTGTTTTGTTGTACTGTTTGTTGTTGCAACTTTCTGACCCGCCCCGACTGGACATCTGTGAAAAAGAGCTTCATAGCTCATCGGAATTCCTCCAGTATATCTTCTTGATAAAATAATACAAATAAAGCATGAGAAAAACATTTTATTATGTTTTATTTTTTTATAATAAAAATATTTTATTATGTTTTATATTTATTATTTTATTATTTCCCTTCTACGTGACTTTACCGAAAGAACCAAGAAGGTGAATCCCTGCAGTCACGAAAGCTTTAAATCGAAATCCTCCAGTATAAATAAAGATTTTCATTCTGACCCGAGTTCAACTCTCGCCCACGGATGTAGCATCAGTGATTTGTGCACCGGTCATGGCCGCCATCGCCAACCCGCGCTGACCAGCGTAGCGAAGTATGACGGAAACAATCCCCACAAATAAACCGACACGGCGTGGGGTAGCTTTCATCCAGCAGTCAGACCGAGAAAGGGGCCGTCACATTTCACATTTCATAGTAAACGTGACCACCACGTTGATTCGTCACAACTCCAGCATACGCTCGCCCCGTTAATCGCTGATCCACCGCCCAGAACACGTGTCATCGGATTTGGTAGGATGGTCACATTTCATCTTTGCAGGCCGGTGGGGCAGTGCTATTATTGAATGCCTCTCTAAGCACGATGTGGAAATCCGAGGCGTTCCATCGCCGAAGATACAGCGACCGGCGCGCTATTTTCAGCTGTGGCTGGAACTCTCAACAAGACTGATAAGCACGCACACGTGCCTGGGTGCGTCTGTGCAGTAGCCAGTGAGAGCACGTGCACACGTGGGTACTCCGGCGTGTTATCCGTGCTCTATTCTCGCTCCGACTTGAATGGTTTTACAGGGTCCTGTGCACTTTCGCCTCTGATCCCACTTCTGTTCTCGGGTTATAGACCACAAATGTTGGCATAAATAAACTGCATCATTGTATTGGCTGCGGAAATATTTTAAAATGTCTATCCTCCGTTAAGATTTTCGTGACTTTACAGAATATTTTTTTTTAAATCGTGAGTTTCGTGAGTTCTAATGGCTTGTTCCCAGTTTACCTTAACCTTGCCTCCAAGTTTCAGTGCATGGTCCATTGCAAGGCGAGTTAAACATTAATTATGGTGCTGTGAAGAAGGAACCATTGCCCCCCCCCCCCCCCCCCCCATATGTTGCCTATTATGTCCTTTAAAGGTCAAAGTTTCGATTTAAAGCTTTCGTGACTGCAGGGATTCATCTTCTTGGTTCTTTCGGTAAAGTCACGTAGAATGGAAATAATTAAATAATTAAATAACACATAATAAGATAATTCTCACGACGTTTCGGCCACAGCGCAAGCAGCCGTCCTCAGGTGAAGACCAGGTCTGTCGGGGAGACAGCGTCTGAATGACTGAATGACGCTGTCTCCCCGACAGACCTGGTCTTCACCTGAGGACGGCTGCTTGCGCTGTGGCCGAAACGTCGTGAGAATTATCTTATTATGTTTTCTTTAATTATTTTATTATTTCCATTCTACGTGACTTTACCGAAAGAACCAAGAAGATGAAAGGTCAAAGTGTTAACAACAAATGTATTGAATTTCGTTGTATTATTTGTGCCTGCACAACCACTACCAACACGGTAACACCAAATAATTATCACTAATTATAATGGGTAACATATTTGTATATATTTTACACACACATATCTCATTTAGCTTTACTCGGCACTTGATTCTGTTGCTTGGATTCAAATCCTTATTGGTGGTGACATCACAGAGTCCAAAGGACCTGTGTGTGTCCAGATCAATCCCTCTCTATCCAATCTCCAATTCCACAAGGCTCGGTTCACCAGAGTTCACGGTGGTGCACATGTCAAAGGTCAAATCTACAAGGCGTCCTGATCGTACGCCAGTGATGTGTAGCTCCTGCATGGCCCTTCACGTTCAACGGAGGAGGCCGTGCGTGGTGCTGGCCACAGCTTCTCGTGCACTTGCCGGGTCTCGGCAGGTGCTCGCCAACAGAACCTGCCCCCAGCAGTCTGTTCGAGGCTAATAGCAAACATGGTCCCGTAGGTGAAGCTTGCTCAACCCGAGGTGTTCCTGCTCTGATATTTTCATTCCATTTGTTACCGATCGCTGGTCTAACGCTGGTGAGACAGGCCCATCATCAAGAAGGCTGTCCCTGGTGAATGCCAATCACTTTCAAAGACAACGCCGCATGCATCACTATGTCACGCAATTTTTGTTCCTGGGTACTAAGTGTTATTTCCTACTTGCTTATGCCTCAAAAGTATAGAAAATGGATATTATTCCCCACAAACTTTGCTTTTGTGACCAGGACAGTGATATTTTGAAATGTACCTATTTTCAATGAGAAAACGTGGTGTGCATTTGTGTCATTCCTTCACATAAAGTCTTGGTCACAAAAGCAAAGTTTGTGGGGAATAATAGTAATTTTCTATACTTTTGAGGCATAAGCAATTAGAAAATTACACTTACTTCCCAGGAACAAACATCGTGTTATAGTGAATTAAATAGGTACATTTCAAAATAGCCTCAAATAAGTACCTGGTGCAGTGTGTAAACATCCCCACAAGGGAGACAAAGGCGGCTGGGTGTGGTTGCTGGTCGCCCTACCCCTCGTGTGCCATAGAGGCTTTCATCGGTGCTACTCGTTAACAGCACTTGCCCCAACAGTCTGTTAAGGCTACACAGGGGATCTGTGTCTTTGTTACACTGTTTTTGCATTTATGTGTCTTTGTGTGTATAAATATGCACGTATTTATATATTTACATGTGCATGTATATCTGTGTATGTGTGTATCTCTGTATGTGCATGTATATCTGTCCGTATATCTATACAGTATGTGCATGTCTTTGTGTTCATATCGGCTAACAGCACTTGCCCCAACAGTCTGTTAAAGCAATACGCGGGATCTTTTGTCTTTGTATCTGCATATGGACATGCGTGTATCCATGCGTGTGTCTCTCTGCGATGTCCATGTGCCTGTGTGTCATTGCGTGGGTGTTCCTGCCTTTCCGATATTGTAATCAGAGACCGACCATCCCCAGCAGCTGTCCCGCCAGCTTCGCCAACCTCATGCGGCAGTGCTGGGAAGCTCAGCCCAAGGTAAACACAAAATAGTGCCCTCTCACCCACCCCACACTCCTCACCCACACGCCCCACACACCTCACCCACACACCCCACACACCTCACCCACACACCCCACTCTTCACCCACACACCCCACACACCTCTCACCAACACACCCCACACACCCCAACTCCTCACCCACACACCCCACTCCTCACCCACACACCCCACACACCCCACACACCTCTCACCCACACACCCCACTCCTCACCCACACACCCACCTCACCCACACACCCCACTCCTCACCCACACGCCCCACTCCTCACCCACACACCCCACTCTCACCAACACACACCCCACACCTCTCACCCACACACCCACCCCGCTCTCACCCACACACACCCATACACACCCACACACCCACCCACCCACACACACACACCCACACACCCACACACCCACCCACACCTCTCACCCACACACCCACCCGGCTCTCACCCACACCTCGCACCCACACACCCATCCACCCACCCGCTCTCACCCACACACCCACCCCACACACCCACCCCACACATCCCCGCACGCTGTGGGTCTGTTTGTTGAGCGAGGTCTCACCACACACAACAAGGCCTGCGGAATGTGATTTATCTTTCGAACTGGAGCTTATGACTCTGTAACGTGTCATTGCCAAAGCTCGCTCAGGCGAACTGGGGAGACACTAAACTAAACGGGCATCCAAGTGAAACTGAACAAAAATAATCACAGTTTTGAATGATTCCAACAAAGGTTGAAAGCGTTTATGGATCAGCTGTGTTCCTCCGTCCGTGTCTCCGCCTGTAATGGGACGGGGCTCAGTGTCCGCGTGTAACTCTTATCCAAAAGGAACGAAATTGCGATGTAAAGTTGTGTTGCCATGAAGGACGTTACTCTTGAAAACTGGATAAAACTCATCAAAGGCTTTCCCAAAACGTCGAGACATGAAGCAGAACAAAAAGTTATTTATTTGGAAATACGCAAACAGATTGTGCCCCTATAGCTGGCTGCCTTTCGGCTTCTCCATGGCTAATTATGTAACAATCCGTGCGCATGCAGAATGTTTCCTCTTTATTATTTAAAGGCCGAGTCAAAATATTGGTTGGCAGAGCGAGCGGATTTAACCACCTGTCCTTAAACTTACGATTGTTGCTTAACATCGCCATGTTATCGAGCCGAGTCAAGTTCTCCCCCGTATATATTTCAAGCCAGGACAACCGACCGAGATATTACAAAATAAAATCTGTCCCCTTCAAAATACGGATGCCAAGGCGAGGAGTCATCGAGTCACCCGATAAAATCCCAGAAACCAGCTGGCAGGAGATCAGCGGTCCCCAAACTGGCGTCTCCCACGCGTCTGGCAGCTTGATGGAAAAGGAGTGAGATGGTGGATCACGGCGACTGGAGTCACGCGGTCTGCAGTGCGATGCCAGCCACTTGGCAATCACACTCCACCACGAGGCAATCACACTCCACCACTAGGCAATGTCACTCTACTACGAGGCAATGTCACTCCACCACTAGGCAATCTCACTCGGCAAACTCACTCCACCACGAGACAATGTCACTCCACCACTAGGCAATCTCACTCCACCACGAGGCAATGTCACTCCACCACGAAGCAATCACACTCCACCACGAGGCAATCACACTCCATCACTAGGCAATCTCACTCGGAAATCTCACTCCACCACGAGGCAATGTCACTCCACCACGAAGCAATCACACTCCACCACGAGGCAATCACACTCCACCACTAGGAAATCTCACTCGGCAATCTCACTCCACCACGAGGCAATGTCACTCCACCACGAGGCAATCTCACTCCACCACGAGGCAATCTCACTCCACCACTAGGCAATCACACTCCACCACGAGGCAATCACACTCCACCACGAGGCAATGTCACTCCACCACGAGGCAATGTCACTCCACCACAAGGAAATCACACACCATGCGATGCCTTCCGTAAGATTTCTCCGTCCGCCACCGCTGTTGTTAAATCATTCGCGTCTCCCATAGATGTGAACCCCTCATCAGCGCTCTACCTTATTACAGACCAAGTCAGACCTTATTGGTCACCCCGTGCCTTTATAAATCTCAACGTTCATCCTACAAAGTCCCATCACAAACGAGAAACACAAAAACAAAGACAAAAATTAAGTTGCTAAACAAAAAAAATGTTGTGCCCGTTTTGAAACGGCTGTACACCGTGTGGCCCTGAAAACTCAATTTCCCTGCACAAGAACACGGGGACATGAACCGCGATGGGTTGACAGCCTATGGGTCTCCTCTCCGCAGCGTCGCCCACACTTCAAGGAGGTCCTGCAGGCGCTCGAAGCCATGCTCAACGACAGTCGACTGCCAAATCAGTGCAACTGCTTCCTGCACAACAAGGCTGAGTGGAGGTGAGGTCCGCACGCGGTAGGGCACTGGGTGGCGGGGGGGGGGGGCACCCGCTCCCAGCCCGGGCTTTGAACCCAGCGGTACTGCCCTCCGTTTGAGCGTGACGATCACGCGGTGTTTTGCAACTTAAAGATGTTCACTTGATTCGGGCTGGCCGAGACGCCACGTGACCGACAAGTGGGAAAACGCTCCGTCGCAAAGCATGAAAGGGCACCCTCCTCGAGTGTGTTGTGTCAAATGCCTCCGATTGAGGAGGCTGCAAAAGTTGTTCCCCACGGTGTTGTCTTCCTGGGACGTTCATTGGGACGTGAATTCACCTTGTGACGCGACTCACGGTGACGCAATTGGGATGAATGGCGATTGGTTGAGCCACCTCTGCCACCACGAACCAACATCACTGCAACTGGCATCACCACCAATATCACAACCACTAACACTCCAATTGTTTTACAATATTACAACTGCCACCATCACCACTATTACCGCTCCACCACCACTTCTATTACGGCGATCACCAACACGGCCATCGCCACACCACCAATAATACCACCAGCATCACAACCGCCACCACCAACAACAACAACTGCCATTCGCCACTAAGTGGCGTTGACATCAACACGGCGCCTGTGCCTGGCCAGGCCAGGCCACGTGAAGTGTCGAAAGCTCGCTAGAGGTGACCGGACAGGCCCAGGTGTGTTTGGACCACGACAACCATCGCCACCGCCACCACCGCCACCGCCGCCACCGCCGCCGCCACCACCGATGCCTTTCAACTACCAGTGCCACCAAACACAAAAACAAAGTCACCCCCCCATATTGCCTTAACATAATTTTTGGGCAAGTGTTGCGAGCGAGTAGCCACCTATTAAGGTCAGCACAGCACACGAGGGGGTAGGTGGCCAGTACCATGCCTGGCCACCTTCGTTTCACCCGTTGCCGACGTTTACGCGCACTTGGTGTTGCGGGAATCAAACTCGGGCCCTCAATCGCCGCCACTGCCACCGGGGTTGTCCAACCTCGCCGCGTGTGCCCCACGCGTATGCCCCCCCCCCCCCCGTGTGTGCCCCCCCCCCCCCGCGTGTGCCTTCGTTGCAAAGGGGCGAGATCGACGCGAAACTGGAGCGACTCAAGGAGCTGGAGCGAGACTTGAGCAGCAAGGAGGAGGAGCTGCGGGAGCGCGAGCGGCGCCTCGAGATGTGGGAGCAGCGGCTCCGCGAGCAGGACAGCTTCACTCCGGTAGCACGCCCGGTGGGGGGGGGGGGGGCACGCTGTCACAGTTACACTAGTGGGGGGTGGGGGGCACGCTGACACCGTTACACTAGTGGGGGGCACGCTGCCACCGTTACACTAGTGGGGGGGTGGGGGGCACGCTGCCACCGTTACACTAGTGGGGGGTGGGGGGCACGCTGCCACCGTTACACTAGTGGGGGGTGGGGGGCACGCTGCCACCGTTACACTAGTGGGGGGTGGGGGGCACGCTGCCACCGTTACACTAGTGGGGGGGGGGCACGCTGACACCGTTACACTAGTGGGGGGTGGGGGGCACGCTGCCACCGTCACACTCGTGGGGGGGGGCTGCAGCCGACGGGGTTCGGACACGAGGCGACGTGGATGAGCGCACGAGGGGTGACGAGTTTCAAGTTGATTTTGTTGACGCGGCAAGAGAGCGACCAGAATCACCGAAATGACGAAAATAAAAAACTAAGAACCGTACAGGGATGACGCAAATTTAAATCGGAGCAACTGTGTCACAAAACAAAGGCGATTTTACTTTAAATGTAAACTACTGTAGTTAAAATATCTTCCTGTGTTCATGAACACAAACCCCTTATCGGCTACAGTGTCTTTAATTGAGCAATGTCATGTTTAACTGTTGAGTATGATGTTGAGTATGATCAGCATGTGTGCGTATTGATTTACATTTATTCGGCACTTAAATGCTACAGCAGTGCAAATCACTTTACAAATGCTGGAAGTACAAATCCCATCCCGGCAAAACAGGGGATGGGGAGAAGAAGATAGGGTGCAAGAAAATCCACAAAAATACTTTTGTATTATTATTAAAAACGACATCACGAGAAGACTGAGTGATGTTGTTTAGAAAAAAAAAATACTATTTTCTATTATTATAACGACATCACCAGAAGACGAGTGATGCAGGGGAATCGAGTGAGCTGTGTGAGACCACGCGGGCAACAGACAGCGGCGGGTTTGAACGGACCGTCTTGTCAACGTCACGTGGGAGGATGAGACAGCACGTGGACAACAAAGATCCCCAGCAGAAAACTTTGGTTCTTTCGGTAAAGTCACGTAGAAAGAAAAAAAATAATTTAATAATAGCATACGACGTTTCGATTGCAACACAAGCAATCATCATCAGGTACGAATGAAAGAGAAAACAAAAACCTAGTAAACTTAGAAATATAATGCAATACAACACAGAGAGCCGGCCAACACAACAGCCAACACCCTACCTGGTTGATTACGTTCTTCCAAAGATTGCTAAATTTGAGAGAGAGAAAGTCTGTTCAGCAGAGCCTGCACAGACTTTTGAGACAATTCCTCTTAGCGAGTAGCAGCACCGATGAAGGCCGGCACGGCGCCACGACTAGATGGGTGGCCAGCACCACGCCCGGCCGCCTTTGTCTCCCTATTGGCGGTGTTTACGCACCGCACCAGGTACTCATTCGAGGCCGAGTCGACCTAGGGGAGGCCCAGTCGTACATTTCCACGGCTGCCCGCTAACTCCCCCACGCACGCCGGTACCTTGGCTCGTGCAGCAACCCCCGAATCGCTCCAAGGCGGAGCTGCTGCTGCTGCTGCTACTGCTGCTGCTGCTACTGCTGCTGCTGGCTCCGTCATGTTCGGCATTCGGCCTCATCCAGCCCCTCTCCTGCAGGAGGCTCATCACAGACAGCCCTTCTGGGTGTCTGCCACAGCCCGACAGCTCTGCTGCTGCTGCTGAAGCTGTCAAAGTTGCCACGTGGTTGTTGCCTCCCTCGCTACTCACGCCTCTTCTTTGTACAATCGAAATGCACCCAGTGAAGTCACGTAGAAGGGAAATAATAAAATAATAAAAATAAAAACGCAAGCAGCCGCTGCTTGCGTTGTGGCCGAAACGTCGTGAGAATGTTATTATGTTTTATTTTTTTATTTAATTATGTTTTATTTTTATTATTTTATTATTTTTCTTCTACGTGACTTTACCGAAATAACCAAGAATATGAATCCCTGCAGTCACGAAAGCTTTAAATCGAAACATGCACCCAGTGAATTTAATTATCCCCCCCACACCCCACTCACCGCACCTGCTCTTATTAGCCAATACAATACGCAAATTGTGGGTTCTACCCACGTGCCCAGGTGTCTCATTGTCCTCACATCCACACCCTTCCCGACGTTACCAAACTGGTGCCTCCACCGAGTCAACCTCCCGCGCTGCCACCAATCATTCACCTCGTCAAGAGTCCTCGACATCGGCGATGGGAGCAATGAAAGAGCGACCAAGGAAGCAATAAACAAGTGAAAGAGAGTGAATTGAGTGAATCGATGATTGCAGCGGGATCATGAATCCACCCAACTGCTCCACCCGAGATTCTCTAGCCCAGAGTTCTTCAACTGTGGCCCATGAAGGTTATTGGAGCCGCTAAGAGATACGGCTCACTGAGACATAGAGATGCAGATTGTTGAGATAAGAGAGAGAGAAAACAAGAAAAGAAAGATCCGAAGACAATATTCAGTTTAATGAGATAAAAGCAATAGAAACAAAAGAATGTAGACACCTGGAGACAAGATATACATGTTAACGGGCACACGTACTTACAACGTAGCCACGCGACGTCACAACGCACGCGCACGTGACGCATGGCGTTGTCACGGTTACGCCGCCAGCACGCGGTAGTTTCACAGTGGAAAATAAATCCCCACCTCCCAGGTTTTCGTCACGAGAATCCAAATTCACCGGCGCTCAGGCGGCAGCCACGCCCACACCAACGCCTCGCTGCCGCGTTGACGGCGCCGTTAACTTTCGTTCTTATTTCTGTTTTGTCGCCTCCGCGCAGCTGTATGTGCCGCTGGCCATGAGCCTCTCGCGCGAGTCCTACTTCGAGTCGCACACGGCGGAGACGAACAGCGCCGAGGTGTCCTGCAATTTCAGCCTCAGCAACGAGGCCCGCGGGCGCAGACTGCGCCGTGGCTCCAGCTCCGGCCACTCGTCCGGCAGCGGCGACGGCATCCAGAGCGTGGTGCAAGGGCTGCAGGTACACGCGCGTTCTGTTTACGTGACAAACCCCTTACTAGTTGGCTGTGTCGGGCGGTGGCGGGTTTAACGACACATTTATATATTTACGCGATCTAACCCAATAAAAACTGTGCTATGGATAATATACCCATCACTGCAAACACCTTGCCTGCACTCGTCCTTTCCTGGGGGTCATCGGCCTTTTGCCACTGCAGCTCCTTTAGCCTTGGAGCTCTGTGCCTTTGCTGACTGCTTTTCATCCAAGGCGCATTTGGGTTCTACGGTTGAGATGCGCCTTTGCAAATGTAAATTCTTATTTTTTATGAATCAGATTCTAGAGGGGAAGCATTTTTGAACTGGTAATGATCTGTTGCTAATTTGATCTCGCTCATCCACTTCTGTCACTGCAAGGGCCTCTTCGCACTCGGCCGACGAACAACCGATATTTCGCGTTATTAATACTATTATTACTGCCTGCTAATCCCTGGCACGCCAAAGCCATTTGAAAGTTGTATTTGGGCCTCGGTGAGGGAAACATTCCCCCACCGGTGCCGTAAAACGGCCGAGCGTAAAATGTGGAGTTAATTTTCCGCGCCCCAAATACAATCGCCCCTTCTGTGTGCGCCCCCTTCCCCCCTCCCACCCTTCGTGTTTCCTTCCGACACAGGACATCCTGTCATTGACGTCGGGCCCGACGCACCCTCTGCTCAGCTCGGGCCTGCAGGTCAGCCTGCAGGCCCAGCACAATGCGAGCGCCAGTGGCAGCCTGCGCCAGGGCAAGAAGGTGAAGCTGGACCTGGGGCCGCGCTTCCACTGGACGAGCTGGGATGACGACTGAGCGGCGGCGATGCGAGAGCGAGAGACGAATTGAAGTGCACAGTCCACACAGCCCACCGTGACACGGTCGAACCCGATGCCACTCACAGCCACGATCCCACTCACAGCCACGATCACACTCACAACCACGATCCCACTCACAGGCACGATCCCACTCACAACCCCAATCCCACTCACAGCCCCAATCCCACTCACAACCCCAATCCCATTCACCAACCCCAATCCCACTCACAACCCCAATCCCACTCACAACCCCAATCCCACTCACAACCACGATCCCATTCACAACCCTGATCCCACTAAAAACCCCGAACCCACTCGCAACCACGATCCCACTCACACCCTGATCTCAATCTCATTCTAATCCTACTCCCACCCTGATTGCACTTCCACCCTGATCCCACTCTCATCCTGATCTCCCTCTCACACCCGATCCCAATCCCACCCTAATCCCGCTCCCGAATACAAGTTCCCTCAGCTGGGGGAGGTCTCTGCACTGTCGACCACTGGGTGTAGTTACGCGTCGTTCGTATGTCGCTTGATCACATTTATGGACTGGCTCATTACGTGTCTAATAACAACAACAACAACAATCACTTCATGTAGTCCGGTACAAGCAACCACGTGTGGGCTCTGTCCAATTGCTCCCAGCGTCACACTCCACGGAAGATGAATTACTCGGTTTACTGATGACAGGGATGATATGTCAGTAAGCATCTAACCTTCTAACCTGAGACTTTATAGTAATTAACAGCGTCAGGCTTTACCTCCCTATAAGTGAAACTAAATAAGTTCTGGGCCCGATTTGTTTTGGTGGGAGGGGTAATATAAAACAATTGGTTTCAGATTGTAATAGTTTTAAGCATTGGCTTGACTGTATTAGTGGCAACATTTAACTCCACTCGCATTATTAGAGTATGACGTCACGGTGGGCCACAGCATCAAACACTGGACGCGATTGAAGCTGTCTCCGTTTGAACGACGCAGGAGATGGACCAGAGGGAAGTGGAGAGGGCAAGGGAGCGGTCATGGCACCAGTGGCTCCAAAGGCCAAGGGACTTCCTGAAGAAGTCACAGCCGTCTCTATGTATATAATACACACACACACAAACACAAGACAGAGATACCCTACTTCGTGCCGTAGAAGATAATCGCCTATTTTCTGGACTGTAAGACACTCCAGAAAATAAGTCACGCCCGGAACATGTGCCCGATATCAATAAAGTCACACAAATATGATCGTGCGCACACACATACACCGACCGGGTTGTAAGACAAAACCTTAAAATATTGCTTTAAAATAGGCAGCGAGGGGGGTGGTGGTGGTGTGTCTCATAAGCTAGAGATGACGGTAACTATTGGGCATGGTCATTATCCATATTAGGAGGCCACATTCATCGTATTGGGTCATGGGGGTCAGGGGTCATGGAGCCTCATCCCAGCCAGCTGAGAAGCACCTCCTGCGTGGGATGGAGCCTCGTTGGAGGTTCTCGTCTTACAGAGATAGAGACAGAGAGAGAGAAAAAAACCACTGCATTTATATTAACTGCCCTTAATTTTTTTGCACAGCTCATGTGTGAACTTTTGGGTTCATGAAGCCTGGTTGCATCTGCTTTTGCTTTTTCCAAAAAGCCGTCCTGTGGATGCAAGCTCGAAGTCGTCGTGGGCATTCTATTGAACAGTCATCAGCCGTGGTTAAATTATTAACAGACATGCAGCTTAACTACTATTCACAAATAACATTGCGTGTATTTTATATGAATATATGTACAGTATACACATTGTGGTGAGTGTTGCCGTGGTGGTTAGCGTACTGCACTCCTGTGTAGGCATTTCCCCCAAATTCACGATTCAATGATTTTCACTATTAAGTGTCAGGATTCGATTCAATAATACGTTTTACAGTGGTGAATACCAGAGGTGTGGACTCGAGTCATGTGACTTGGACTCGAGTCAGACTCGAGTCATGAATTTGATGACTTGCGACTCGACTTGGACTTGCATAACAATGACTTTGTCCCACCTATGAGATGTGGACTCGAGTCATGTGACTTGGACTCGAGTCAGACTCGAGTCATGAATTTGATGACTTGCGACTCGACTTGGACTTGCATAACAATGACTTTGTCCCACCTCTGGTGAATACTGTACAGAATTATAGCACCTCCAGTTCACGTAAACCGATTACAAATTATTATTGAATTGGAATCAATTTTATTTCCACGTGCGTGACTGGATGCATGTATGGTGAGCGTGATGATCGATCTAACACGTAGGCTTTTGCGACCAATATCATCCATAATATAGGTGTTTTCGCATCAATATAAATGTGTCGTTAAACCCGCCACCACCCGACACGGCCAATTAGGAAGGTTTGTCACGTAAACAGAGCATGGCAAGTCGTTACTAGTCCAGCACACCGGTGTGTTGGAGAGCAAATCCACAACATTTACAACCTGATAACCTGACATTTTGGCTGTGTCGGGTGGTGGGTTTAGCGACACATTTATATTTACGCGATCTAACCCCAAAAAAACCTATATTATGGGTAATAATCGATGCAACGAGATGAGCCGATGCGTCGTCACGTGTCATAGCTGTCTGTGGATGATAACCAGTGGCAATTACTAACTGAACCTTGCCTCCTCCAAGTTGACATCAGAAAATTGGGGAGACAAAGGTGATCAGGCACGCCCGCTTCTAGGCAAATCACCACCTTGTGTGCTGTGCTGGTCAGTCTTAAAAGGTGCTCTCTACAACAGCACTTGTGCCAAAGGGTAAATTAATATTTTATTCTCTGCCTCTTGCAGGTATCTCCCTTGCCATGCAGTTGGATGTCCCACACATGATAAGACACAATTTTATTACTAATCTTTTGAGTGTCAAAAACATTGTTGAGATACTTTATGTGACCAGGACTAACCCTTGAGATTCACATTTGCTTACAAAGGGATATTTGCCAGATGGCAGCGATTCATCCGTTCCACTAAAAATTGAATACAAATGTCTCGGAGTGGGTGACGGAGCTGTGGTGCAGCAGTTAGCGCACTGCCCTATGAACTCGCTTCCCTGAGTTCGATTCCTGACAATGGCGAACATCAGTGGCCAGTGATATCTGATCGTGTCAAGTGCACCCCTTCACCAACTTACATAAAGCAGCGTGGTGAAGTATGTTTAAATAAACCATGATCGACATGGTGTGGAGAGGTCTACATCCAGCAGTGGATTGACAAAGGGGATGTAAAAAATAAAACGAAAGGTACAGAATGTTGTAGTTATCAAATTGTATTATGGTACAAAGGAGACATTTGGATGCGAAAATAATTGGATTGCGTCTTTCGTGTGATCCTCTAACCCCAGTAACAACCTTTCTGATGAGCGTTTCATTTCAGCCGGGTCGGAACACGTCGGCAACCACTGACAATATGTTCACACCCGGCACACCACGTCAAGTGTCTACTCGTCACGTGCCACCTTCTGGTCTTCCAGCGACCGGTGAAGTTTGCCGTGAGCAACAAAGCCCCGTGTGAGGTTTCATGCGTCCGTGAAGAACACAGAGCTGGGTCATCTATGCGACGTTAAAACACTGAATGGGTATACGTTGTAGTGACGTCAGTGCAATCCACCCGTACACGAGCAGAGTCCGCAAACTCTGTGCGTGTTCGCGTGCTCAAGGAGGCCACGCGGCTCCAACTCCAGTCCCCTAGGAATCCCACCATCCAGCTCCCAGCGCTTACAATTAAACGCGGGCGGTAACGTGGAGAAAGAAATTGCGAGCAGTCAGTCCCACTCAACGATTGGAACTTTTAGTTGAGAATATGAAGAAGAGTAATACAGAATGTACATGTCTGGGGATGCGTGGCGCAGTGGTTAGCGCACTGCTCTATGAACCCGGCGAGTGATATCTGAACCCGTCCTAGGAACCCCCCCCCCCGCAAACCGCACCACCTCGCGTGGTGAAGTATGGTCAAACAACCTCCCACGCCCCACATGGCGCCTTGAGGCCTTCATCGAGCAAGCGGTGGATTAACAAATGGCTGTATATGTCTACGTTTCTTTACTGCGGAAAACGATGGCATTTTTTACCCAGACTTTTTGGGATAAGTTCTGCACGCTGGCCCGAGGATTTGGGTGCCCACATTGTACTTCACAACTGTTATTGATCTGTTGAGCCATTTACTGCGGTGTTTCGCTTTTTTTAGTCTGGCTGGTGTAAGGTGACTGTGGTTGATGCGAATTGCTGAATAATTCAAGGTCCCTGAGCTGAACCAATCCGAAGTGATGGGTTTTTATTTTATTTTTTAATCTGTCAATGGGAAATGTTGGTGAACGTGAATTGTGGATCGTACGGGGGTTCCGAAGGACACGAGTTGTGAACCCGCCACATTGGAGCGTATGGGAGAGCACAACTTTGGGAAGTCACGTGTGAATACTTTTCGTCATTTTTATAAGCCAAGCCTGAGAACACTTTCAATAAAAAAGAGTCGTGTGAAATTGTGTGTCGAGCCAGATTACAAAATCAAATGACCTCCAGTCTGTTTACACTGGCATTGTGTTCTATTGATGTATTGAAGCCACTTGGCTGTCGGTGGGGGGTAACTGCATTACGTTGAGTCAAAATCGACATTTGGGCTTCCATGGTCGATGTATTCAAGAAATCTGAGAGTAAAAAAATAATCAGTCTTATGAACTCAGTCACTGAGCAGAGGGGTTTTGGCATCACGAGGGATGGTACGGAGTGGCCTTCATCCAGCAGTGGAAACATCATAGCGGATAGTGAACTCAGATCATTTACGAGGATGCTCATTATTTTGCTAGTATAACAAATAATTTATTGATTAATTTATGAGTTCCTAAGCTGATAGAATCACACGCGTAAGGATCAATATTTTTTTATTCGTATTTGAAAAGAGTTTACATCACCTTTGCATCCACGAGATGTGCTCTACTCACCAAAATGTTGAAAATAAATTATTCTCTAATCAAATCAGCATCCGCCATGATCTGTCCACTGCTGGGTGAAGGCCACCCTGAGTTGTCGCCATCTCTCGGTCTCTTGATACAACAACGCGTTGAGCTCCTGCACGTGGGCTATCATCGCTCCATCTCTCCATTCGACGTCCCGTCTGGCATGTTCTCTCATTTGGTTGCCACTGTCATTAGTGTCAACCACCAGCCATTGTTTATTCCAGTCATGATGTGTTCTGGGCCAAGCCCTCTTACATTTATTAACAATTTGAATTTTATTCTTGGTTCTTTCAGTGAAGTCACGTAGAAGGGAAATAATAAAATAATAATAAATAAAACATTACAGAGCGCTCTGTTCTTCACCTGAGGACGGCTGCTTGCGCTGTGGCCGAAACGTCGTGAGAATTTTATCATGCTTTATTTTTATTATTTTATTATGTTTTATTTTTATTATTTTATTATGTTTTATTTTTATTATTTTATTATGTTTTATTTTTATTATTTTATTATGTTTTATTTTTATTATTTTATAATTTCCCTTCTACGTGACTTTACCGAAAGAACCAAGAATATGAATCCCTGCAGTCACGAAAGCTTTAAATCGAAATTAGAATTATGTCTTTAGCACGCATACGCTATCGAATGCTGTTCCTCCTTCAGTCTCTAAGTGTAATTCCAAGCATGCCATTCCCCGTGCTTCCTTCTTTACACACTTTTCAGGTATTATTCTATATTATTTGTCAGTGTCCACGTTTCTGATCCGTACTTCCGAGCAGGAGTAAGTAAATTCAAGAGCGATCCTGAGTGGTGAGTGTGCAACAATGTCTCGTTTGGAGGCACTCAAAACAGCGCAAACTACAATAAAACACTGGGGTAAAACATTTACGGGTGGGATTTTCTAAATACCACAGCCACGTCAGTGACCCAAATATGGCCGGCTACGCTCCACACAGTCCAAACATGAGCATGGCTCTGAGCTGATCGTTATCACGGGAAGATGCTCAGCCCTTGAATGTCCTCTACCAGTTCTGCTCGTCCGTTACAATTACTGACACCGTCGAGTGGACTTGGCACCCACCCTCCCTTGTGAGGCAGGGTCTAAGCTACAGATATTAATGAGCCGCACCGTAACAACTCTTGGAACCTCCCAGTTCAACCAGTCTACACAACAAAGGCTCATTCCTAGCAGCGTGCTTCAGCCGCACCGAACCTCACAATAATAATTATATCCAGGTGCCTGCCTTGACTCCTCCCACCCTCAACCAGTATATATACAAGGACTGTTTTCTTGGAATTTATCTTACTTGATACAGCTATCGTGCTGTGACGGTTCCACCTGAAGACGGAAGCTTGTGTTGCCTCCGAAACGTCGTGATTTTTTATTTTATTTTTTATTTTACTTTTATTTATTTAAATTCTTTACCTACGTGACTTTACCGAAAAAACCTAAGAATATGAATCCTTGCAGTCACGAAAGCTTCAAATCTAGAAAGATATTAATGACATGGCATGAAATATAGGCCATCCCCATTAGGTAAAGACAGAGTGTAATGTACTACTTAGCAAATCTTTATTTAACATTTCATCGTCATCATCGGCCGTGACAAGTCCTCCTCCACCGCTGCACCCATATCGCGGTCCTGCAATGCAACAAGCCATCAAGCTCCTGAACTCGAGATAATTCCATCGCTCCATCTCTGCGACGGACGTGATCCCCGGTGTATTTACCTGCTTTGGCTTCCAAGTCCGTCTGGAACCAACGCCCATGGTCCCATCTCGTGACGTGGCCTGCCCAAGCCCACTTAAAGATTGCGCGTCTATATGTAGTGCAGCACGAATGAATTACTTTCTGGAAGGCAATGCCACTAGGCATAGATTTTACGATGAAAATCGATTCATAAACTGACAATACAATTGTGCGTGTAAATGACGTTTTGAATGCCATATGCAACTGATTAACTTGACTCATGGAGCCGCTAGAGGCGCTGTTAGACGGGTGAAGGGGCCGATACCCCTTCAAGTGTTGTATATCTCGCCTGTAATATACAACTGTAGTTCAATAAATAAGTGTGCCTCCGACTACGTCGTCCAAGTCTCCTTGAACCTACTGCAAATGCATAGAAACAATTCATTACATCGCAAGGGGAGCCAATCGTTACATCCCACCTTTCCATTTCGGTAGAGTTAGAATTTAACACTCGTTCTGAACAACAATATGCCCTAAAAAAGGACAACCAGCAGAAACATCAGAACAGTATTTCCCTTTTAGTGCGATAAATTTTTTTCCAGCAAAACACATAAATATCCTATTTTATCCATAATGCATTCGATTGTTGTTTTTTTAGTTAGATTGTGTAAATATATAAATGTGTCGTTAAACCCGCCACCACCCGACACAGCCAATTAAGTAAGGTTTGTCACGTAAACAAAACGTGCCAATTCGTTACGAGTATAGCACATCGGTGTGTTGGAGAGCAAAGCCGCAACATTGTAAATGTGTCGGGTGGTGGCGGGTTTGACGACACATTTATATATTTACGTGTTAAACATCCTATTTTATTTGTGCCATTGTCTGTAATTGCCAAGTAAAGCCACAGCATAAGTGATCTTGTTTTCAGATTGTTGGAGCAATTATATTATTACTTTGTGTGTGTATATATAACAAAGAAACACATGCATCAGGGGAGAAAAAAACACACATCACAGACATATTGACATTGAAGAAAATAAAGTGGGCTACTGCAGGACACACGGCTAGCCAGAACTATGGCTGATGAACGAGATTAATGATTATAGATTTGAAGCTTTCGTGACTGCAAGGATTCATATTCTAGGGTTTTTTCGGTAAAGTCACGTAGGTAAAAATGTAAAATTAAAATAAAATAAAAATCACGACGTTTCGGAGGCAACACAAGCCTCCGTCTTCAGGTGGCACCGTCACAGCACGCTCGCTGTATCAAGTAAATGAGGATTAATGATGGAATGGCAGCCAAAAGAGAATACGTGTCCCAGAGACCGAGCACTGCGGAGGTGGAGCGATGAAATCAGTCCACGTGCAGGAGCGAGACGGATGGTTGTAGCACTGGACCGCGATGGATGGTGACAGCGTAGAGAGGCCCTCATTCAGCAGTGAATAGACAATGGTGATGGTGTATAAAACACAGGAGCATGGTGCGATGCACTACGCTTGGCACGGGCCCACTGTCCAATCTCCGCACTCTTCGTGGGTTTCGTTGCCTCTCGGCCCATGGGCCCGTGCAGTCGCACCGCCTGCACACTCGATAGTTACACCGCAACTCATAGGGTGGTCCCCCCGGCCCAGATGGTCGGTGGGGTCAATGGCTGGGTACTTGTGGCGGAGCCTCTCTATGGTCGTTTATTTTAATCTTCCTGGCGCCATCAAGCACATCTTGTCGGGGTGTCTGGTTTCTTTTGGCAGTGCTGCAGAGCGGCAAGCATCGCGCAGTCGGACTGTAGATGGCACTCACGAACAACAAAATGCAACGAAGCGCTCTCGCTGACCAATTCGTGCGATGACAGATGTTCCCTTTTCATCCGATTTTTGGCAAAACAAACTTTCCTTTCCCATGTCTCCGTCACGGTGATGCGCTTTGGCCAATTTCTCACGATATAATCATGTATGTTAGAGCAGCGACAGGCGGCAGTGAAAATGTATAGCCAAAGCATAAAACCCATTTATTCACCCCAAAAAAGTTTCACAAACGTCTCAAGGCCACTTGTCAGGAGAGTCTTGCATTGAGATATTGGCCAATACCCTTAAAGAGAGATCGACTTCCATGTGGGAGGAAGCCAAAGTGCCTGGCGAAACCTGGTGAAGAAACCCCACGCATACGGCGAGGTTACAACGGGCACTGACAATTCTTGGCCACCTTGCAGTCAAATGTTTACAGCACCTGGAAAACGTCGATGGTCAACCAGTCCAAAAGTGTAAATTAGGATGTATATTCCCGCCATGTGCTTGTATACCAGGGTTGATACAGCAGCACACCATCTGCCAACCAGGAGCAGCAGTAAACGAGTATTCATAGGATAGCACCTTATTTGGTGAACAACTCACCAGTGATCAGTCCATGAAAAGTTTGGCCCCAACCTAGGAATGTGGAAAATTCACCGCTGACTCAGGGCCGCCAATGTATAGAAGCACCGCTCCACGCTCGTTTGAACAGGAAGACGCTTCGAGTTCACTTGAACGCTATTTATACACTTACCTTGTGTGCGCGTGTGTCCATACATATGATACGATCATAGTAATTTCCCACTTCGCCGCACATCATTTCAGCGTGCAATTGCAATTCAACAAAAACATACGTCAAATCTACCATTTAAGCTGTCCCCGAAACATGACAATTTCAGCGCCTTTCATTGCCGTTATTTTCACCACATTTACAAGTGAAATTGCCGCTTGTCTTGTCCACGCATGCACTTGCCAGTGTCTGTGGCGTTATTTTCTGAGCCCCGTGCCATTTTTTTCACGCAGGACACAAAAGCTCGTAAATGAGTCCCACTGAGAAATGCGAAGCGTTGCAATCAAAGTGAAGCTAAACATCCCTGACTGCCATAAGTGGGCCTACTCATTCCTGTTGCACATTTTTTGTGCCTTCCCCAAATTACATTTTTTTACATGCAGCTTTGTTTTTTGCCTCTGACAATCGCCTAATGGCCTGCAGGATTTGCATGATAAAAGGTTCCGTTTGCTTTTGATGGGGGGGGGGAAATGGGGTGCTTCGCGTTGTTCAAAGAGGATGCAGAACGTTATTTAAAGGCGGTGAGCTTTGTAAGCATACCCCTGGGAGAATCCTGTTATCGATTGTTTCATTTTGACCACTTGCAGAACTACAGTATTTTCGTCGCGCGTCTATTGAACGTGGGCACTAACACATCTGACATGATTGCCGAGCGTGACAGACTCATGTTTCGCTGCTGAGGGAGGAGTGGTGGCAGCGACTCTCAAAAAATATCCGAAGCAATAAAATAAACGACTCATTTCACTGCGTTGTTTTTGTTCCCAGGGGAAAGTCTATTAAGTTACTTAACTTTACTCAGCAGAGCAGAGCCCAAGTAATGTTAACATACGTTTTTATACAACGAAGGAAAACTGAGAATCCCATCATAAGCCAGTACACCAGCCTCGTTTTAGACTGAACTGACCTAGTGGAAGCCCATCAGATAAGCCACCCATGCATGCAACGGGCACTGTTCAGGAAGTGGTAGTCCCAGCTCGACATTTATGAGAGGTCTAATTGTATTTCTAGTACGAAATGAAATATACATCAAGAAGATGTATTTATAATTTGACATTCATGAAAACTCTCAAAAAAACACGGTTAATGACATTAAACTACCATATAAAATTTTAAGGGGGACAAAGACCCCTCGATACCCTGGCACCCCGGGGCGGGGTCTTGTGGTCAGGTATCGAACTGCGTGTTTGCTGATTTTATCGCTGTTTGCAAACGGCCACGCCATCGCTCCACATCCTCGTGCAAATATTTACCCCCCTCCCACCCCCGTTACTTTCCGAATGTTGTCACAAAGACACGGCGTCTACAGGGCCTTGTTTAATGCATGCAACTGTGGGTGTAGTGGCTGTTTTGTCATTGTAACACACAACAATAATAACCATCATCGAGTCTCGCTGTGGATCACGTAGGTAATTAGATAAATAAGCAGACTTAACGCCTCCCCTTCCCATATTTGTCTCTCTACTTTATAACAAATTTGAAGTATTTAGTACACATCCCCTCGGCCACACGGCCTTCTGGGAGCACGTCTTTTCGGCAGCAATCGTTCAACTCGAGCCAACTCTGGACTGGTTTCGATATTCATTGTCGCATCAGTAGATTCGGGCTTGCTTCAATCAATGCTGGTGAACTGCCTGATGTGTATGGGCAATGTACCCCTTCTGTTAAAAATAGGTCCTAGTTCGACACGAAACTATATACAGTGTAAACATAACACAACATCATTTGTGAACATTATTTGCCTCGAAGCATAATGGTACACGTGAGACCCTTGTTTATCCACTGCTGAATGAGGTTTTTTTTGTTTAACCATACTTCACTCTGCTTGTCTGAGTAGGGTGGTGTGAATGTGGGGAACAGGCGTGGAAGCATTGAAGAGTCCCAGAGGCAAACAGGATTTCGGGTGGAGGGCAAGAGTCTAGTTAAGCAATGGAATTACACCAATAAACATAACACGTCCAATCTACTGCACTACGTACGTCCTCGAAAATGTCCATGTCTATGAAATTTCACGGTTCAAGATGTGGCACAGAAACGTTTCACCTTATCTGCGGTGGGGCACAGAGTCGTGGGAGACGTTAGAGATTACAAATCTCGGGCACAACGCCATGGACGCTTGCGCTCGGGCCAAAATTTGCGCTCTTGAGGTCGCGTGAAGCTTTGAAGGTTCGATGGCAGGTCAGAGGTCAGGCACCCGCGTTGTGGCTCCAGCGACACTAACACAAGACGTGGCATCACATTGCAGGCACCAGATGTCCACGCACCCTGCGACTGAAACGAGCTTTCCCAGTGTTTTGAGCCACCACACTGTGGGATAAGTCAACAGAGGTTGGCCCGTGGACGTGTCCACCTCGCCCCGCCATAGGAATGTGGAATTTCCGCCCGTCTCGTGGCTGTGAGCAGGAGATGAGCAACATCTTAATGTCCCGTTTGAGTAGAACATACGAGGGTTTGTGTTGGCTACGTACGGCATTGTACGTGTATTGGGATTATACTGGTAGGAACCTCCTGATTATCTATTTTATATGAGATCAGTTCGTGTAAACACTGCAGCCACTTGAGGCCGTTATGACCCCAATGGCAAAAATAGAATTGATACTTCATAGCTGTCAACCCAATCGGTTTATTGCCCCGTATTCTTGTACAGGCAAATTGAGTTTTCAGGTCCATACGGCGTACAGCCGTTTCAATACAGGCACATTTTATAGTAGAGTGTAATTTGTAGTGTATAGTAGTGTATAGTGTATTATAGTAGTGTATAGTGTATTATAATAGTGTAGTGTATAGTAGTGTGTAGTGTATAGTAGCCCCTCCATCCTAGCTTAAATAGTCGCTCCAAGCCTGGGGCTTGTCATTCAGACTCTGTCTCCTCGACAGACCTGTTCTCTTCACTTGATACAGATATTTTGCTGTGACGGTTTCACCTGAAGACGGAAGCTTGTGTTGCCTCCGAAACGTCGTGATTTTTATTATTTTATTTTTTATTAATTTTAATTTAATTTTTTACCTACGTGACTTTACCAAAATAACTAAGAGAATGATTTTGTAGTTGAAGATGCGGTTCGTGCAGCAGTGTGTTTATGTAAAGGGACGCAAAGTATTAACAGTTAAAATTCGTGCACGGGCAAAGTAATTTAAACTTAATTTGGAGCTTTCGTGACTGCAGGAATTACTCTTTGGTTCTTTCGGTAAAGTCACGTATAAAGAGAAAGTAATAAATAAAATAATAAATCTAAATGGCATTTTTTTAAACTTATTTATTATTTTTCTCTTTATACGTGACTTTACCGAAAGAAAATATTATTTAATTTATTATTTTCTCTTTATACGTGAATTTACCGAAAGAAAATATTATTTATTTTATTATTTTCTCTTTATACGTGAATTTACCGAAAGAAAATATGATTTAATTTATTATTTTATCTTTATACGTGACTTTACCAAAAGAAAATATTATTGAATTTATTTTTTTCTCTTTATACTTGACTTTACCGAAAGATAATATTATTAAATGTATTATTTTCTCTTTAAACGTGATTTTACCGAAAGAAAATATGATTTAATTTATTATTTTTTCTTTGTACGTGACTTTACCGAAAGAATCAAAGTCATGTATAAAGAAAATATTATTTTATTTATTATTTTCTCTTTATACCTGACTTTACCGAAAGAACCAATGAGTAAAGTAATTTAAATTCGTGCTAGGGAGTCAGGCACTCCGCCGCACTAGGCACCTAAAGAATTTACCCGCGAAAATTCGGGGTCTTTCAACCGCAATGATTGATCGTTACGGACGACACCATTACAGCGGCGGGGGTGTTTTATTACGGACACTGCATGGTCAATAACCATTAAACGATATAACATATGATTTACTATTAGTTGTAATAGGTATTATGTTTAATTATTTAAAGGGTGGCTCTTGGCTTAAGCTCGTCGAATTGTAACATAGATGTGATTTTATAGGCTAAAGCGTGGACCCCATTTTAAAAGTGGTACGGTCCTTAGTTAAAGTTTACTTGAAGCGAGGTCCGGCCGCTCTCTTCAGCTGCGCGCGTGGTTGGAGTGTGGTTTGCAATTATCGTCGCTACTTCAATTAAGCAACTTAAACTTTTTACGTTCGTTGCAAGAAGCAAGAGAAACAAGTACGAAGGCGTCATGTCTGCGACGGTAGAGGTGTGTATATTAATCGTGTTTAAATGTGCCGTAGTGATGTGTGTTCGCTGTAAACACGTGGCGTGTAACGCATTCATTTTTTCAAATAAAATTACTTGTATCAGTGCGAGCTTTATATTGGTTGTTTAGCTACGATCCGTTGTACTGAAGTTGCAAAGTTGTGTTTTTAGCCCATTGAGTGATGGTTGTACTCATTCGATTACTTCTTATCGACAATCCGCACTGACCAAAGTGGTGAAGTATGGTACAATTATCCCAACACGGCGTGAGGGGGCCTTCAGCGGTGGTTTCGTGAAGAGGGGACTACATTATCATACTCTTTGATTGTAGCACAACGGGCTAGATTTGCATCAAGTGTGTACATTTGCATCTCAAAGCGTTGCGATATACAGTACTGTAAGAACATACAATGCAGTATATTGATTGCCCTGTATTGTTTAGTGCAATGGTACTGTGTGCAGTGCGGTTTACGTCCCGTGTGTATGAAGTGCTTCAGTTCATTCAAAGTTTTACAAGCCACGGCTTTCGTGCCCACCACCACGCGTAGTTTGTAACCACCACATGGTAATTGACGAACTTAATGAACGCGCACGAAGTGCGAATTTAGAATTCTAAACGAGCGGTCTCGCACGTACGTTGTAGTTTTAAGTGGATAACTAAAAAATCACGAAGTTTTTGAGTTAGCAACTTGACATTGTCGTGTGTTTTTAGGGCGAACATTAAAGGTCGCTCGCATATTAGCGCGGGAAATCTGGTGGCGGGAAAACTACGTCACCACCGCATTCCATTAATTCATAAACACCGCGGTGGGGGAGTGGCTTGCGTGATTCTTCCTTGAACTTTGCAACAATCTAAGTCTCTTTTAAGGTTCCAATTTATGATTCCAAGTCATCATCGGACATGGTCAATCCACTGCTGGATCATTGTACAATTTATTTGTATAGGAAAGCAGCATTGCCATAAAGATTCGGATTTGGAGGAGCGTCCATAATTTTTAAGATGGTTGGTCCATTTATTTTTAAGGTTTTCACTTGTCTGGTAGGAAATCGAAGTGGTTCGTGTGAAAGCCACCCGGCATACGAAGGGGTGGAAATCCAAGGTCCGTCCAGACGGAGACATAATCTTGATTTGAAGCTTTCGTGACTGCAGGAATCCATGGTTCTTTCAGACACAACTCTTGTAAAGTTATAACAAAATGCCCCTGCTGGTGTTCATCTCTCCACCTCACCTCTCGTCACACCTGTGCACATTTTGTTCTCCCTTACGAACACGGAAGCTGGCTTCTCCCTTCGGCTGCCCCAGCAACGAAGAAGAGTTCAGCGGTTTCCGTGAGACCGAGCTGGTCCCAATGGAGACCACATCGGAGGACAGCTCGGACAGTTGCACGTCCTCCGACCACTTCAGCAGCAGCAGCAGCGTTGGGCAGGTGAGAACAAAAAACTAAAACACTTTTTTATTTATCTTACCAGGTAAGGCCCACTGAGCTGTATAGCTCTTTTTAAGAAGCGACCTGGCCATAAATGATAGCTCAATGAGGTGGCTGATCTCGTGGAAATGTGTAGCAGCCAAATACTCTAAACGCATGTTTAGAGTAAAATTTACGCGACCACAGGGAGACCATTCAAACTCCAAATATACAGGCGTCGGGATCGAACCTACGACCTCCTGTATACCAGGCAAGGTAGTAAAGATCTCGCCACCGTGGCACCCAAAATGCAACTAACCTTCCTGCAACTGTTCTCCCGACCCAGTCTTCAAGTCAAAGTTACTCCAATCCATGCTTCTGCTACTTGGACATAAAAGTCCCAGCACAGGCTGTCTGCCCAACCATAAACACAACATCAATTAGGAGGTGGTATGGAGGATAGCTAGCTATTCGGCAAAGAACAATTACGTATTTAACCTATGATACATTCTACAAAATTACATATGGTTATAATCGGTCGCTCCTGTAAAATGAACACACAAATTGCCAGCACGAGACGTCAATGGCGGATTATTGAAGTTAAACTATTCTGTTTTGGAAATCCGTTAGTTAGGAGTACACGTTGGTTAATTCAACCGAATTAGTTCTTATCTTTTACTTTAGTGGAACCCCAATGGCTTGGTGTGGCATCTCTAGATGGGACCCGACCACGGGAGTGAAATGCGATCGTGTAACGCGGTTTGGGCGCACGTGCAATGTCGCTAGGTACGCAGCCCCGAGGAGACGGCGTGCATGCGGGAGCTGGCCAAGCTCTTCCAGGACGACTCCGATGCCGAGAATGACACCTTCCACGGCTTCACCGACAGCGACGTTAACCTCAGCAACATGATTGGCACCATGGTACGTACAGTGGTGGGGGGTCCGGTATGATTGACGTAACGAGACGGGAGCGATGTGAGTAAGCGGGAGTCGCGACTGCATCTTAACGTCGTTACTTCCCGGTGAGCTGCCATGGTAAAATGAATCGTGAGTGAATTTGATCAACACACCCGTGTTACGTGCATCGAGTCGGGCATATAAAACATTGGTTTCGGCAAATTTATAAACTGACGTGGTAATTGAGTGACCATACTGTGTAATTCCTTTCACAGTCGATGGAGTCCGAGTCGGACTTGGGTGACTCGATAGAGGTCCCGCAGCTGGACAAGGCAGCACCGGGCGAGAGCACGCCAGGCAGGGGCCGCCCATTCAGCCTCCGCGTCATGCTCAAGTTCCCGGTGGCAGGCAAGCGAGCAACCGGCAACAGCCCAACCAAAAACGACAACCACAAGTCCTCGCCGCCTGCCACCACCGTCATTGCAAGCTCAAACTCTTCGGTAACGCCGCGCAAGCGGGGAAGGCCGTGCAAGGCTGCAGCCATCGCCGTTCCGGTTTTCCCAGTGGTTGTGCTTACTGAGCTCGCCCAGGATAACCCGACGTGGCGATCGCAGAGACGCACGTGCAAGAACGAGTTGCGACCCGAGCCAAGCGTCGCCCAAGGCGACAAAAACAACAGCAGCGTCGACGACGAGGTGGAGGAGCAAGTGCGAGATGAAAGGGACGGCGCACGGGCGACAGAAAAGGTGGATCCGATGGATGAGGGCTCCGATTCGGAAGGCGAGGCCGAGCTGGAGCAGAAGATGGATTTCCTGACGCGGCGAGCGCTCAACATCAAGGAGAACAAGGCCATGGTGAGCAGTGAAGCGACGGTGGAATTGGTGGGAGTTTTAAGCTTGGTGAATGAGAAAAGATCTCTGAAGTGCCTTTCCGTTGTGCCCCTCTGTAGTCATGTGACTTGTCAATCAGAATCATTGTTTGTCTTGGAGAATTCCGATGGGCTATGAAGCTCATTTTCACAGATGTCTGAAAAACACCCAAAAAAATGTCTGTGTGACTGCCATACATTTTAACTGATCGTCACTGTTGTTTGCTTAAAGGGCCTTGGCATAGACGTTATTTAGATTTTTAAACTCGTGCCAGACAGCCCAGGTCACATGGCATAGGTGTATACAGTATATGTGTGTATATATATATAGCTGTATGTTTTGGGTCGTGTCTGCTGCCTTTAGGATGCTGCATTAAAAATCCCCTCAATCGTACTGATGTAATTATAGGTTGTACTTCAGTTCCATTGCAAATGGAATCGATGGAACTTTAAATGTTGTTACAGATAAGTGGATTAACAGGTGCGGTATTTTCGTACAAACAAAAACTTTCAGCCATGTATGTTGGTGGTGCGCTCTTAACAACGCTGTTATACTGCCGTCTCTGCTGCAGCTGGCTCGACTCATGGCGGACCTGAAGACCATGCCGGGGCTGATGGGAAAGTTTTCCGTCCAATCGTCAACCCCCTCGGTGCGTATGATAAGACGAGCACTGCCACGGTAACCATACGTGTAACGACGCAATGCTGCCCAATCCACAAATACAAAGGAGATGTCACGGCGATACACTACTCCGCGCTGCTCCTGACGCTGTTATCTGGTTAGACCACATGGATATAAAATTGTAGTTGTCGCTCTGCATCTACTACATCAGCCATTCGAGAGAAGAGGAAGACTGCCACGGTGTCGGGGTCAATGCAGTCGCCCATCAAAAAACTGCCACTGTACCACTCTCACACATCAGTCTTTTCTTCCTTACATTTTCCCCTTAATAATCATAAATTAGACTTATGTAGCGTTCTCCATCCATGGATCGCAGAGCGCTGTACACAATTTCCATAAAAAATAAACAGCATAAAAACTATTAATAATAGTAAAAGGAAGAGCTCAAGGCTAAAGATGAAATTAGGTGAAATCCTTGAATAAAAATGTTTTAAGTCGAGACTTTTGGCAAAAAAGCGTTCCAGAGTCGAGGGGCCATGCAGGCAACAGCCCAGTCCCCCATAGACGCTGATCCTCTGTCTCCGTCCTGGGCCATCTCCACGTATGCTCATAGTCTTTCATGTCCGTATTCACAACTTCCTCTTTCTAAGCGGGCCGCTCATCCTCCACCCTGGTGTTTCAGTGCTTATCAGGTTTTGTCTTTATTCCATCAAGTTCCTCAACTTGGCCGTGGTTTCGCTTCATGGTAGAGATGCCGGTAATCACATTCGTGCCCATGAATTATTCAATAGATGTCGAGATATTTCTATGCATGGAAGTTATGCAGCTGGAGAGAAGTGCACACATCGCAATGAGTGGTCAACAATACAGAAGCCACAATTAACCCTCCTCTCTGAATTTTGTTTCCCTCGGCAGAAGGCCCGAAGGCCCCCAAAGGCAATGATGCCCGGGTTATCAGACGGTCCCGTACGGCGCAACCCGGAGCGGAGCACGAGGACAAACACACGCTCGCTGGGCCTCCGCGCGTCGTCGTCACCACCGTCCTCGCCCCACCGCTCGCTGGAGGAGCGACTCCGCTACAAGCGCAAGAGCTCGGACAGCGACGATGACGGTGACGATGAGGTGAGGGAGGGGAGTGGTTTGCCTGATGACATACGGGGCTGGGAGTTGGACTCTTTATTAGGGCTCCCATCTGAGTGGTACATAGTTAAATGCACGAACGAGTTCATAAATGGAAACTTGGGTTTGTTCGGACTTTGGTTGATCAGTTATTCGCTACCAACACGTTCCCCCAGCGGTCTACTAAATGCTACGTGGGTGGCGGTCTTTGTCTGCTCGTGTGTCAGTATCGACCCCATAGGAGACGCGGCGGATTCTGCAGCACCTCTGCCATCCTGCATGTCGTACGGAGTGTGGACGAGATCACCCAGGACGAGCTGACTCTCATCGCCGCCTCCACCTCTGACAAGGGTTACGACAAAGTCAACGTGAGTGCTTGTTGGAAAATGTGGGCGGAGAAGATACGGGGTGGGTGGGGGGGGTATTCGCTGATCTCAGTTCCTCGGCAAGTCCTGCTCCGCTGCCGAACCAATCGAGCCGCCGGTTTTCACCGTTCGTGGTAACGATGCGCAAGCCCTCAGCAGTGCCACTTCAGCTTTTTCTCGTAACAGATTGTCCCTGTGGCTATTCGTCAAGTTTCATGGAAAAATGTAACATTTGAAAATTGTGTCAACAGGGCAGCACGTGCCACCAGTGCCGTCAGAAGACATCCGACACGAAGACTTGCTGCCGGAACCCCGAATGCTGGGGCGTGCGCGGACAGTTCTGCGGGCCCTGTCTGCGCAACCGCTACGGCGAGGACGTTCGCGCCGCCCTGCTTGACCCCGTACGACCCTGTCTGCACCACTCCCACTAGCCAATCGCACAGAGTGCACGTGCCAGTTCGTGATTGAACCAGAAGGGAGCCTGTTGAAAGTTTAATGGGGGGGAATTTAGCAAGGTTACACCTGGGGTTGTGATGGTTGGCGTAAAACTACACTTGAGTCTGGGCAAATAACCCCTCACGACCGACACAGCGGTGGAGAGGCAGAAATCGATTGGTTCTCGGATCGAATCGTTGCCCATGAATAGTGATTATTAATCTATCCAAGTACGAGAGCGGAAGTCAATAATTGGTGAATACTGTTGCTCGCTGTGCTTGACCGCACCCTTTCTACCCCTACATCCAGGCTTGGCATTGCCCCATATGCCGCGGGATCTGCAACTGCAGCTTCTGCCGCCGCCGGGAGGGCCGCTGTGCCACGGGCATCCTCATCCACCTGGCCAAGTACCACGGCTACAACAACGCGCAGGCCTACCTGGAGAGGTGGGTGGCCAAACGTGAACGCAGTAGCTGATGAATAGGCACACCCTCCTTGGGAGCAAGGCAAGGCGTGCGTATTCAAATATTGACCAGGTTTATTGCCGATTGGCGGGGGAGGGGGGAAAACCCACCAACACATCAGGGAATGACAATCAAATACGGGCACAAATGGATTCTCGGACCTGCTTAATTGCGCATATCTACTGGCCACTTGGCAGATCAACAGGTTTAGGAGTTTAATAATTTCTAAGAGATCCACCGAAACTTGCCGTCAAAGCGCGCTGGATTGCAGGCGTGTGTCGTCGCCATCACCGCCACAGATGGGTTGGTTTTCAGTGCTGCAGGCCAGAGTCCTGGTCGCCAAGGTTATAACGCTGAGCTTCCAATGGCGGTGTGTCACCAGGCCTCACCAGCAGGTGGGAGCATTGGGCAAGTGGTGTCCTCCAGAATGTCCTAGCTATGATTAATATCAGTTGCCTTGCCTGGCAAATAATCCCTCGACTGTGGATTGTCGGTCAGCTGAATGCTTTATGTTCAATCATGTGGGGATGCATAGTATTTGCCAAGAGAGAGCTTATGTAAATAAAGCAATCCAGTGGACAAGATACATATTTTATAGAATTTTTATTTTATTCCTCCTTTGCTCTGTTGCTTCTGCAAGCTTCACTTGTTTCTCCCTGGAAAGTTGCTTCCTTGTATTTTACTCCAGACTTCCTGAAAAGATGGATAACATTTCTTAATTGTTAAAAATATACGTGTCATCGTTTGGCCAATGGCCATTTTAAAATGGTGGACACGGTTTCCAGCATACAACGAACGCACGAGGTATTAAAATGATGAGCTAATTTGATCACGTAGTTGACGAGTCGATGGATCAGATTCATAATTTCAACAGTCGCATTTCTAATCGGTTCTTCCCTGGTTATTAATGACAGAACGTTGATTTGGTGACACTGCATAACATTATCATCCTTCGCTGTGCTGTGGCGTCTCGTTCTCAGCCTTCAGAAGGAGATTGACGATGAGGACTGAGGTGGCTTGGAGTTGCTGACACTTCTGGGCGCAAGAACCCCTCGGCCCAAGGCGATTTTGGTGCCGTCTCGCCATCTAAAACGCAGTTGTTAACATTGTTGCTTTTGCAGGGCCGCCTAAAGAAACCCTGAAAAAAAACTTGTTTATTGTTGCGTGACTTTTGTACCGTTAAAATCCTCTAAATATATTGACAAGGCCGATGGGTATTTGTAAATTCCTATTCTCATCTTCTGAGCAAAACCTTTTGAGTATTTTAAAGATCGCTTGCGTGCCGTTTAAGATTTTAAAACGTCAACTGTTGGTTTTATTACGGAACACGACTTACTTGAAATTTTGCACAAGTGCTGAAATCACAGAACTTGATACAAAAACAGCAGTTCCTAATTAAAAACATCGCCAACTCATTCGGTAGATTTTTTTTGCTGTGATCTTTTATAGAATTCTAAAACAAAATTTGCACGTAAACAATGCATCACTCTTTTGGCACTTGGGCAATACACTTTTTGAGCTCTTTGTTCTGCTCAGCCAAGCACCGAGTTGTTCAGTGGGCAAAGGCATAATATCGTTTTTCTAGGGTTGGTGTGTTGCTTTCATTTTACTTGTGGAGGTCTCATCTTGACTCACGGGGAAGCTAGTGTGGTCAACTGTTGTTTCATCACCACGCATCAATTTACATATAAAGCTTTTGAATTTCTCAAATATATATTTTTGCTTCTGGTAACATAAACTGGATACTTACACCAGGTTATGTTAACCTGCTTGTCTTATTCAAAAGTAACCGATTTTTTTTGCGTCGTTCATTTCCTTGAAGTTAATGTCACGTTCAAAATTTAACACAGCACTCACACTTTACTAGATTTTCTTGGACCAATTTCTGAAAACTTGAAACTGGTCACACACTTGAGTTGTATTAATGGCACGTACTGAATTGCTACTGTTAACATACCAAAACAATTGGCCTAAAACACCAGCTATGACCTGTAATATAGATGTATATCATTCTGGTAAACATTTTTGCGATGTTTATAACCTAAAAAATTCAGTTGATGGCTTGTGACTGTCTGGAATTGAAAGGATTTGATAAGGAAAATGCCGACTGATTCGAGTGGTTACATTTTCTTGCTCGACTAGGCAGGGTGCCTTTCCTGTAATTGTTGTGTGTACATTTTCCACGGGTTTCGGGTATCTTTCTGCTTGTTCTGTTGCACGGTTCCGTTTTATTGCTTGGTGTTTATACAATGCTTGTACTGTGATTGCAAGAGCAGTCTTATTTTACGAATAAAGTTTCTTAAGCGGTTCTTTGCTTTACATTTTTTCCCTTTGGAAAAAGGTTCTGCTAGGATGACATTTGTTCAACTAAAAAGGGATTTTAACGATTCAACGACTCCCAGTCATGTACAGAATGGTCACAAATACAGGTGAGAATACACTGAAAGCATTGTAAAAGAGAAATTCCTCCAATATCGCAAGTGTTAATTTAAAGATGACTTGTGGAACAACGGCTGAAGATATCACTCCAGTACAAGGTGTACCTATCCATAATTGATTCTTAGTATTCTTTACAATGCTATAATCATGGACAAATGTATGAGGATGAAATGAGGTGAGATGGATGTGGCCAAAATATCTCGGCTGAAATTAAAAACCGGAGATGCCATTCCACAAGTGGGAAGACACCAAAGGACGGTCTTCCTGAAGGGGGAAACTTCAGCCTGGAACGCTCGCGAGTGCCGTCAACTCCGAGGACGAAGCCTCGTGGGAGACATCGCAAGCGAGAGACGCAACGGGCGCGACACGCGGCATCTCGCCCAAGGGGAGCGGGTCCAGCCACCACGCGAAGCTGCCCGGACCGCGTCGCGAGTGGAGTGAATTGGAGGAGTTCGCGGTAACCAAAAGGGGGCGACTTTCCTCCCCACCCCACCCTCCCCTCCCCTCCCATGTTTTTAGTTTTTCCCCGAAGCTGCTGCTGCGCGCAGGACAGTGATGGATTCGGCGACGCGAGGCGAGGCCTGGCCGCGCAATCAATGGGCGGCGATGACAAATTGGCGCGCGACGGCGCAAAGGATTTAATTAAAAAGCCTTTATGATAGATTGACGTCGCCCCGCGTGCCGTTTAACAAGGGTGCCCGTCTTTCGACGCTTGTTTTGATATTTAATGATAATAAATAACGGGCGCGATTTGTTGGAGGTTGTGCTGCTTCTACTGCTGCTGCTGCTGGTGTAACGCGGGCTGGCTCAGTGGAGCGCGTTCGGGAAAACCTTGGCGCGGTGGGCGTTTTTCGCCGAGTTTGATGGGGGTGGAAGAAAAATAATACAAATTAAAAATGTAAAAGGCTCAACTGCCTGGTGGCTTTCAATCCAGGCCTACGCTTCATTCATCCCAGAGAATAAAGTAATTGCGGTTGACGGCCGGTGACCCAAATAGTGGTAGGCTTATTAACGAGTGAGTGGTGGTGTGCTGGGAAAGGACCGAGCAGAGTTAATGCCCTGCGGGTAAATTTGGACGAGTTGAGGATTTATTCGTGGCACAGCCCTATGAGTTCTGACCAATTTTTGGAAGTATTGGATATATTCATGGGGCTATGATTAAATCACCCATAATCTCCCAATCATCAAGAGTCTGGATGATGATGCTTTGGATGGGTCATCAATACGTAGTAGTAGGTTTTTACCCTTTAAACTGGTACAAAACTGACACCTTTATACAAGGCATCATGTTTGCAATAACCGCAACACAAGCAGTCAAAATGCAAACAAAAATGAACAACTCTGATAATGGTAATGATATGCACTGTCCTTGAAGTTGATTGGTCCACACCCGAGACAGCTTTTCTTAGAGCCTAGTCTCCATTCGTGTTGGACCAGATGACGCCAAAAGGCGTACAACTCAAAAACAGCGCACTATCGGAGTATTGAGAGCTCGGGGTCAAGCATCAATACGTGTAAACAGGTCGTCACGTGTTTGTGCCATTACGTGGTGGTCAGCAGAGGGCATTGCCGCAAAATCCATTCTTGGAATGTACTTCTATGCTCCCACGTCCACAATGTATTCCTTCACCATCCCCCACTGACCAACGTGGTCAGATAACCCTGGCAATCCGCGCGGCGTAGGGCGGACATCATCCAGCAGTGGATTGACTATCGTCGACTGCATAGCGCAGCGTTCTTCAGTGCAAGGCCCACCGACCACTGGCGGCCCCTGGTGGCCTTTAGTGCGGCCCCCGACAATAAACAAAGAGTGAAAACACCGCTCCGTCATCATCATCAGGCTGCTGTCAAACCTCCAATGCTTGAAAATGTGTGGCGGCCCTCACACTGATGATGTCTTATCGGCGACAGTGCCCCCCCCCCTCTTGAAATGAGTAAAGCACACTGCTGTGTCGTCATGGGTGTACACCAACACCATGTGGTGTATGTACATATTCACTCGGGCACGTTACCATGCGCTGATTAAACTCGAATATTCGGCTCATAATGCATGATTTGGGTCGTGCGTGTAATCATCTGTTACGATTTAAACAAGTTAAATGTTAACCGTTTGCTCAAAGGCTGAACAAAATTGTACAAATGAGACAAAAAAAAGATAAATTCCAAATGAAATGGGGAAAAGATAAATGTATTCAAACGGTGACAATTTCTTCGAGTGAATGGTGACGAGACGGTGAATAATTACGTCCGATTAGATTATTAGAATGTCACCGTGGTCTATCAGTACCAGGCACGTCACGAGTCATCGATTTCAAGCGATTATTGCGCTCGCATACATTCATCAAGACCATCGATTATGTACACAATTATAATTACACTAATGATATGCCCGTGTTCCTTTCGGCGAAGGCAACAAGACAAACACACGCGACAGCTTTAAAGTCTAGCACCATGGTCATGGATGTACAATGACACCACGGTCTGGCTCGTGTTTACTCGGTATGTACTCCTGGATGTCACATTTGGGATTATCCGAAAGTTTGACGTCGCGTGATGCGACCCCCATTATTGTGCAGACATACCCCGATTCGCGTCTTCCCCCTTTAACGAAGTTTCGCAAATGCGTCGTCACTTTGATGATGAACATGGCTACGACCCGATTTGCGTCGCTTCAACTCCACGCGCTCACGTCGCTGACCAGCACAGTCCGTCCATTCCCCGTTATCCGTCGCCACCAGCACCGACCCCTGTACACCGCTTCGATTTGACGTCGTTTCGATGTACGTCGTCGCACCTTTCAGGAACGCATTCCCGACGTCAAGGCGGGGTTAATTGCCGTACATCACTGTTGTGATTTTTCGTTCCAAAACAAGACTGGGTTATGACGTTGCACCTTCGTGAGCAAGGGGAGACACATTAAATAATTCAAACATTAAATCACCGCACATTGTAAATGATACGAAACTTTAAACGACAACAACAAAAAACCCTAATAAGCCACCCCAAAAAAAACAGAAACTCATCCCTATAGTCAGTAGGTGCCCATGCACCCAGACACGGTGGAGCGAGCGCAAGACCATGCGGTGCGTGGCGCGCGTGATGTACGACGCCGCTGCTCTGCTCTATGGATTCCGCCGATTTGGAGATCGGCACTGGGGCTGGGAAACGCCGCTCGCGCCGCGGCTATTGGCAGACGGCGCGATCCATCATAGCGCGGCGCGAATTACGCGCATTGACACGGCGAAACGAGACGGGCTCGGACACACCTCGAGATGGGGAAGCCGCCACCTCGACACGCCGATATCCACCACCGTCTCACACACACACACACAGACGTACAGACAGACGCACATTGAGTTAATCACACACACACACACACAGACGTACAGACAGACACACATTGAGTTAATCACACACACACAGACATACAGACAAACAGACATTCAGTTAATCACACACACAGACATACAGACACACATTCATTTAATCACACACACATACAGACAGACAGACACACATTCAGTTAATCATACACACACAGACGTACAGACAGACACACATTGAGTTAATCACACACACACACAGACGTACAGACAGACACACATTCAGTTAATCACACACACAGACATACAGACAGACACACATTGAGTTAATCACACAGACATAAAGACAGACACACATTCAGTTCATCACACACACACAGACATACAGACAGACACACATTCAGTTAATCACACACACAGACATACAGACAGACACACATTCAGTTAATCACACACACACACAGACGTACAGACAGACACACATTGAGTTAATCACACACACATACAGATATACAGACAGGCACACATTCAGTTAATCACACACACAGACATACAGACATACACACATTGAGTTAATCACACACACACATACAGACAGACAGACATTCAGTTAATCACACACAGACATACAGACAGACACACATTGAGTTAATCACACACACAGACATACAGACAGACACACATTCAGTTAATCACACACACAGACATACAGACAAACACACATTCAGTTAATCACACACACAGACATACAGACAGACACACATTCAGTTAATCACACACACATACAGACAGACACACATTCAGTTAATCACACACACATATTGAGTTAATCACACACACACAGACATACAGACACACATTGAGTTAATCACACACAGACATGCATACAGACAGACACACATTGAGTTAATAACATACACAGACATACACACATTGAGTTAATCACACAGACAGTTCGTCACACACACACAGACATGCATACATACAGACACACATTCAGTTGATCACACACACAGACAGACATACATACAGACACACGTTGAGTTGATCACACACACATATTGAGTTAATCAAAGACAAAGATCCCCCGTATAGCCTTAACATCCTTTTGGGGCAAGTGCTGTTTGAGAGCACCCATGAAGGTCGGGACGGAACACGAAGGGCTGGGTGGCCAGCACCACGCTGGGACGCCTTTGTCTCCCCATAGCGGATGTTTTACACATTGTGCCAGCTACTCATTTGAGGTTGAGTCAATCTAGGGGAGGCCCAGATAATCTTCACCGGTGATGGCCGTGAGTGAGAATCAAACTCGGGTCGCAAGGTTCGTAGCGCCACCGCTACCCACCCAAACACACACTCGCACACCTACAGATGTAACTAGTTTAACCACACACACACACAAACCCGTGTTTGCACATCACGCGTCAAAAAATGAAATCTACACTCGTAACCACACATACACACACCCTTCGTTACACACACACCGAACCATTTGCTGCTGGGTTAATCGCTCCCCACGCCGTAGTGATCACGGGCCATACTTTAGCACACTACTCAGTGTATGTTGGTGACAGGGAACAATCCTGGACCTGATTAGATCAAGTTCAAGTTGATTCTGTTGAACCAGGTGACAACTAAAGAGACCAGAATGTCTCATTTGCAAGAGTGACCCGGAGAATTATTCTTTCGGTAGGGCGGGCGATGACTGCTATCAATAGTCCCAGTTGATTAATCTAAAACGGTAATTTTCGAATATGGAAAACGCCGGCAAACAATGACCTCCTCTCGCGATTGACGCCAGGGTGTTCTTTAGCATTCCACTGCAAAGCGGACGAAACATTATTACAGCTATTACACACCGCAGTATTAACCAGGGCGGTCCGCTGGATTCGAACCGTGAACATCGGCGAACGTGATGCTGTTGGAGTACCGGTCTGCACCCTGCGGCTCCTTGCGGCTATTTTAGCTGCTGCCCCGTATGAGCAGCCGTTAACAAAAAACGGAAACAACTTGAATCTTAAAACAAAATTAACGTAAAGACAATTGATTAAATATGACAGGGAATGGGGTCACTATGGAATGTCTTAGTGACAGCAAAAATGTACAACAGCCACATTGTATTGTTTAATAATAACTACGGGGAGAAACAAAAAACTATTTTGTTTAAGTCAGAATGTGTTGTCATCTCATGTGTACCCGCTGTGTCTTTGTATACGAGTCGACAACAACAAAGCAGATAAAATCAACAAAATAAATGTCTCTCCTTCTTCTACCTTGAAAGGTTGGCAGCATCTGTGCTAGGCCGTGTCAGATATCACTCGGCACTGAAGCTGTCCGTGACTGGGACTCAAACTCATGTGGGCAGGTGAGGGCACAAATCACTGTGCCACTGCTCCACCCCCTCCTCGGCTTACATATCTCACACGCAGATCGAACCCTATACACTCGTTCACTCACAAGCGCAGACACGCAGGTGTGCACACGTGCACTAACCATCACATGCGCGCGCACACACACACACAGACACACACAGACACACAGTTCAACGCGCGCTCGTTGATTAAATTTATTGATATTTACGCAAGGATTAAATGAAAAGCCATCGCTTCCCCTGTCATAGATGGATCCGATGATGTTTTTTTTTTGAATTAACATTCGGAGCGGGGCGGGGGGTGTTGGTGCGCCGCTAAACCATTGGATTGTATTTATGTCTAAGAAAATTTACTGTGGAAAAATTAGATTCATTGCGGAAGTTTAATTCTCCCACATTCCTCTCCGCTGGACATTTTCGAGCAATATTTTGTTGGAAGTTATTAACACGATTGAATCAATGGCCTATACCGTGCGTGAGGAAATCACCCTCTTGGGGGCTACCGGGATCAATCTGTTAAATGCGCAGTCATGTTTGCTGCTTCAGCAGAAATTATTGAAATTGAATTACTGTTTAAAATGGCACGTAGAAAAAAAAAACAAAGGCGAAAATGATTGTTTCCCACATTTATTTTGTTATATTGTTTCCAAAGAGCTTTAAAAAAAAACACTTCTAAATAAATTGCCAGCACAAGCTAGTGACGACTTAAGAGCAAGACGATTGAACGAGTGGCAGTCGAAGGAGGGAGACACCCAAGATGACGTCGACCACAGAGGACAGAGGAGCGATGCACTCATCTGGTGTGAAGGTGCCAGGTGGACTGTTACATCGCAGGGCTGTGAGAGATTGTGGCGGCTTAGTTAAAACCAGCAGAGGATATTAAATACGGTTAACGAGTACCTCCTTGAGCCCAAATCTGTGTGTTATATTTTAACGAGTGTTGCTCTTTTAAAAAAATTACTGCACAAAACCACTTTGGAAGGGTAGAGAATTCGGGATGCCTCGTTTAGTTTCATGAGATGCGTGGTTGAGGCAGAAGTACTGTCTGTTTTTCACTGTGCAGGTCAGAGTGTTGGGCTTTATCTGCTAAATAAACCTCTGGTGTTAGTACACAAATGCGTATGAAGGACGCAGGGAATGTTTGAGCACCGGGTAAGCAACTTGGAGGTTGGGGATAGAACGTGGCAAGCGAGCATTGTAGACTGACTGGAGAAGAGGGGGTGGTGGTAGATGGAACACATGCGCAGGATGGAGGAGGGCAGCTTACCAAGACGGGCATTGGAGTGGCACCCAGAGGTCAGTTACTTCGGGGAAGATCAATCGACAGACGGTGGGATCAGTGGCAAATCGTGGTGAACACGAGGCCTGGGACCAGGAATAAAATTGGGCCACCCATCCAATGTTCTCCTTTCTTCAGAGCCCGGAACTTGGGGCTGGCTCCCTGAGGCTCGTGTGTGCAGGCGATGCAGTTGCACCGCCTGCACACTCAATGGCTAAGCCAACCTGGTGTGGTATCGTGAGAGGGGACGTTGAAGGTCAGATGTCAACCTTGACGATTGCAGGGTCTAGCGGAAGGAGGTGACAGCGAAGCGTGGTGGCATCATGGCATTAGGTATGATGACAATTGCCCTTCTTTTAATCAACACATCAATTACCTGAACATACTGTTACGTGTAAGATATTATCCTGGTTAGAATTCAATTAAATTCCAGAGTACTTTAAACTCATGCACATGCAATAAGTTCCTTATAGAGCCTTGGCACTAAGCTTATCTTACAATGGTATTCCATTCGGCTTATGAAGATCACAATGTAATCCGGTAAATTAATCAACTTATACTCCAGGAATTACCCAATCAAGATGAAACACGTCTCAGCGCTATGCCACGAGTAAGAGATGATACAAGAAGAACGCATTTCCGTGTCAATCAACGTATTCGCTTTCCAGGGCAATACCATAAAGGAGAATTTATATCAACAAGCAAAACAATGGACGAGTTTCGCAATGCTGGGGTTCGTCAGTGGAGTCGCGCTTGTTCAACAAATGCTGCTCGACTGCCAGATGATATTGGCAAGAGGGCTCCGTGTACAATGCGGGACCCCAACGCCGCACACAAAACCACTGTGCGATGCCGTTCAGCGTCGTGGCTATTTCAGGGGGATCATACTGGTAGCGTTATAAACGATGCACCGATTAACTTTGATTCCGATTACCATGGTCCTTCTAAGACACACATATATATATAACGAAAGCAATTATGTTCATGTACGCTACTAGAACAAATATAAAGGAACAAACAAGACAACCTACGTGCCTTTACCGAAAAAACCTAAGAGTATGAATCCTTGCAGTCACGAAAGCTTCAAATCTAGAACAACATACGACGGCAGGCGGTAAAAATAAAGAATAAATTCTTGATTTGAATAGTGTCCCTAAAAAAGAATGGGCTAATGTTGTCCAATTATTCCCTCTGTAAACCCAGAGGCGATACTTCAAACCAACTATACAGCTAAATTTCGATTTAAAGCTTTCGTGACTGCAGGGATTCGTCTTCTTGGTTATTTCGGTAAAGTCGTGAGAATAATTTTATTATGTTGAATTTTAATTATTTTATTATTTCCATTCTACGTGACTTTACCGAAAGAACCAAGAAGAAGTATAAAGGTATTACAGATAATAACTTGTCGAAAATCTACCTGCTGCACTGGATCTGGCCTAGAGAGCACCGACTCATCGCCCAACAACAACAGCAGCTGACACTCGCGCGCGCCAGGAATTATCGACGTCACCACGCGGTCGGTGCTCGTGCCAGGCACGGTGCACTTTTCAGGTCAAATATTCACTGGAAGGTCACAGGACGGACCTCCTGCTTAGCGGGTGTCCCGATCGCCTGACGGTTCCCATCTCTGTGTGATCCACCAACCTCGCCTCCAAGCCGCCGGCCGAGATTACAGGTGCGAGGTGGTGCATCATCATCATCGTCATTCCCTCGGGGTGCCTCCCTCCCATATCACCCTCGGCCGATGGAAGAAGGAGGATGAGGAGGGAGGAGGGGGAGGCGACGGTAATTTACTGGGCGCGTTATTAATTCCTGAGAGACGGCGCCCGCGATACAGAGGCGCAATGTCATGCTCGGCAGAGCGTAAAAGAATTGCGCGTGGGAGGGGGAAACGAGAATCCCCAAAAAAAAAATCTAAGAGGAATGAATGAGCGATGGTGCCGAGAAGTGGAGAGAGAGAGAGCGAGAAAATAAGGCAGGGGTGGGGGGAGAGAGATAGTTTGGCGAGTGGAGGGAGAGCAAAACAATAGGTCAAGTTTGGAGGGATGAGTGTGTGAGTGGGAAGAGCGTTGCGAGGAATAAAATGGCCGAGAGAGAGAGTTTTGGCAACGCGAGCGAGATGGAGCAAGGAGCACAGAAGGAATGGAACACGTCAAGCAGAGAGGAGAGTAGGCCGAGCAAGGAGAGTACTCGCAGTGGAGTAAGTGACGGGGACATTGCATGGGAAATTAGAGATGGTTTGAATGAGACAAATAACAACGTGAAGAGAGTGGATTTGGATGAGAGCCATTAACTCGCCACCTTGGTTAACATACGACTAAACATCTATTCTGCTGCTGCATGTGGGCCTCCCCACGCTTTGCTGCGGGTCATGCGAGTGGTTCGACTTTGCTTCTCCGCGCTGGTCAGTGCGGGTTTGGCGAAGGCGGCAAGCACAGACGTTGGAGCGTAGCATACATAGTGCAGTCCAACAATTTGGCCACACTGCCCGCCTCGCGAACAACGGAGTCGCCCCCCCCCCTCCCCCGGACAGCTGTCAATCCAGGCCCCTTCACTTTCCACTTAAGGGGAAAAGTTTTTGGGGAAGGAGAGAAAAAAAATTGAAAGCGGCCGGAGAATCGAGATGGTGGGGGGGGGGGGTGAACAGGCAGGGAGATGGAGGGAGGCGGAATCGCTCTACCGACTAGCCTCGTCTGCGAGGGTTCCACGGCGAGACGGAGAGTGGCCTCGAGACGTCCCCGTCCTCAGGAGATGTTAACTACCTCGCCTGGTGTGCAGGAGGTCGTGGGTTCGATCCCCACCCTGATGCCTGCTGCTGTATATTTGGAGTTTGCATGTGGATAAGAGATGTTAACTACCTCGCCTGGTATGCAGGAAGTCGTGGGTGCGATCTCGACCCTGATGCCTGCTGCTGTATATTTGGAGTTTGCATGTGGATAAGAGATGTTAACTACCTCGCCTGGTGTGCAGGAGGTCGTGGGTTCGATCCCCACCCTGATGCCTGCTGCTGTATATTTGGAGTTTGCATGTGGATAAGAGATGTTAACTACCTCGCCTGGTATGCAGGAAGTCGTGGGTGCGATCTCGACCCTTACGCCTGCTGCTGTATATGTGGAGTTTGCGGTGTCTCTCTCCCTGTGGTTCCGTGGATTTTTCTCCGGGTCCTCTGGTTTTTATCCCCTCTTCCACATTTAGCAGCATGCGTTTAGACCATTTTGCTTATTGTACATTTCAACGTGACAAGCCACTTCGTTGAGCTATCATTTGTTGCCAGGTCGCTTCTGAAAAAGAGCTATATAGTAGCTTAGTGGGCCTTACCTGGTAAAATAAAATAAAAAGGTTTAAAAATAAATTGTCTAAATCACCACTCACCTCGACTCACCGCCACCAATCCCCCAATTGTCCCGGAGCCCGCATTGCGCTCACCGGCACGTGGGATTGCGCGTTAGGGCGGAGCTCTGGTTTTTTTCCAATCACAAAACTCGGGAGGTGCGCCCGTTCTTCCCCAATATCCTACAATTCTACAACAAGATGACACGCGATGCGTGAGTAGAACACCCCCGCTGGGATTACGGCTGCAACGATGGCGCCTCTGAATCCGGCGCGGTGGCTTCAGTGGCGGCAGAGCGAGAGGCTCGCGGTCGGATAGCTGCAAATGAGTTCAAATCCTGTTTGGGGTTGACTCGGCCGATTACCTCTCCAGGGTCGATAAAATGAGGACCACTTTGGAGGGATTTGTAATCGGTAAATGCATTTTGGATAAACCAGAGGTCGCAACCGGGTACCCGATACCCGTACCCTACCCGATACCCAGCTACCCGTACCCGGCCGGGTACGGGTACCCGTTTGCGACCCTGTTGCGGCCGGGTACGGGTACGGGTAAGGAATCAAAAGCCGTTTGCGACCTCTGGGATAGACTCGCTCCCCCTCCCGCCCCAATTATAGGAATGTGGAATTTCCACCACTAGCAGCGCTGTAAATAGGAAATTAGTGTTGTCTAAATGCTCTCATAAAGAGCTGCAATCAATATTGACGGTACACAGTCACTATATTGCGGCGCTTAAAATGTTAAAAGTCAGTGATTGACAGCTCAAATGAGAATTGAGTTGGTGATTATATCCCTGGTTCACAGCCTTGAGCCAGTGGTGGTAAATCCACCTTTCTGTGGCGGGGCCGAGTAACGTATATATCTATAGGACAACCACCATTGTTGACTTCCCCAGAAAGTGCTACTCATTGTCTCGAGCCTCGAGTGATGGAAGGGGTGAGATTACCTGTCTACCATGAATCAAACTCACAACCATTCAAATTACAAGCCGCTCGCTCCACCGCTGAGTCACCTGGGTAAATTTGCAAGGACAGTTACAACGGGAGGTGATGAAACAAATACAAAGATCCCCCGTACAGCCTTAACAGACTGTTGGGGCAAGCGAGCGCCTATTAAGGTCGGCACAGCACACGAGGGGGTGGGTGACCGGGATCACGTCCTACCGCGATGTTTAAACACCGCACCAGTTACTCATTCGAGGCTAAGTCGACCTAGGGGAGGCCCAGGACGGGTTCAGATATTCGTCACGGGTGTTGGCCAAGAGTGTGAATCGAACTCGGGTCGCCGACTTTATAGCGCAGCGCGCAAAACAGCTGATAAAAACACACACACACACAGACACAAACACGTCTGATACAATGCGTAACAGAAAGTTGGTAAAATACGAGCCCCTACACTTTGCACGGCGCTGTAGGTGACAAAGCATGAAGCATCGCTTTGGAGTGGGAAAAAATATTCCGAATGCGGTCAAGTCACTTGTCACGGAGCTAAGGAGGCGCGGTGATTTATACGCGAGCGGGGTGCGAGGCGTAGAATGAGCTCCCCTCTCTGGGACAATTATTCACTGGCAGACCGGGCGGGGTGGCCGTGCAGGCGACACATGCATGGGAATCCCTTGCCTGGGGTTCGTATGTGTCCTGTCCGTGTGTGTGCTGGGTGTGAGTGCGTGTCGGTATGTGCGTACTGTATTGTGAATGTTTGCTGTGCATGCACGTGTGCTGTTTGTATGTGTGCCAGGCATGTGCTTTGTCGATGTGTATGTGTGCTGTGTGTACCCCGTGTGTGTGTGCATGTATGTGTACCAGTTAGTGCACTGCACTTTGAACCCGGCGACCAGGGTTTGATTCGCAGTCAACATCAGTGTGGAATATCGTCACCGGTTCAGGGCGCTGCCACCGAGGTCGAATAAGCCTTAAAAGACACACGCGCGGCGCAAATGTGTGAATCACATGTGGCTTGGTGTCACACTGATCGCACCACCCCCATTTCTGCGCCATGCTGACCTCAGTTGGTGTTCGTTAACCGCACTTACACCAACAGCCTGTGTCGTCTCTACGGGAGATACTGTGTCCTTAATGGGAGCGGTGGTCAAAGTAGTTGCCGTACTTTACTACAAACACCGCGACATGGGTTAGCCTCCCAGTCACGGATAAAAACCGAACCTCCCATGGACCTTCCCAGGGCAGGTTGAAGCGCGTAGCCTGCTGCTTGCCTCGCCACCCCCACCCTAGGAGGCTTGCTCACGGCACTTGCCCCGAGTGTCTAGAAGGATTTCCAAGCACGTGTGGGTGTGAGAGTGGTCCACACACAACGATCACAGGCAGGAGCCTGGCTTTGATTCTGAACCGCCACTGTTGAGACCTGGAGTCGAACCCAGGTTCTCAAGTGTAGAGCATTGATGAGTCGCCAGTTACTGTTGACTGCACAACAAAGACCCATCAAAGTAAACGATTCATTTTTTACGCCATTCAGCTTATTCCAGCTTTGATCATTAAACAAGGTAAGATTCACACACCGCACGCACTCTGCATGATGTATAAGGGTGTGCTCCTAGTGTAGATGCGTAGGCTTTTAGCAGCTTCAGCAGTTTTCTGGCATTTACAGCAGCTTCTAAGGCCGTTTATCTGTTGACATGACGCCGTAATTGGGAGAAATAAGTACAGACTCTTCTACTCCCCACCACTGTCAACCACAAGCAACACCCAATGAGTCGGACCTAGCCAACTCAAGAGGAGCTCTCTCATATATTCCGTAGACATGCCTATGACTTATAGTGCACAAACAGCTGTCCAAGACAGACATTCAGCCCAACCATGGTTACAGTAACTGAGCAGTTTTATTTCACGATCCAGCTAACGGTACTTAAGTTTCTCAACTTAAAAAAAACTTCAATTGCTTACCCCCCATAGTAGTCGCACGGAGTCCTAGTGAAGAGAGCCAGGAACGAGCAGGTCCAGCTTGGCTCTGCTTTTGGGACAACTCGCTTTCCCCGTTTGTCCGGTTCCTCATTATTTGTTTGTGGGAGGAAACTAAAGTTCCTTGATCACAAGCAAGCTTTGTGCCGTCGCATGCCAATGATACTATCCTGGTCGCCCGAATTCGCATCTGGTTCAAAAATACACTGGCACCGAGCGACACTCAAAGTTCTGAACAAAGCAGGCCAGCAATCTTCTTCTTTGCTGCATCTTTGTTTGTATGCCGGTGGGAATCTCCCGCACATTGGGTGCCTGCGTGATGAACCAAACCTGCCCACACACAAGTCTCTTGATTGTAATAGTGCCACTACACCTGGGACCTCTGACCAGCTCCTGCTGAAGTAACAGCGGCAACTTTTTACGGCCCTCTGGTTGGTCAAGGCCCCCTCACGCTCTTGGTCAATGGGGTTGCTTTACTACAATCTCACGCTGGTCAGGGAACGCCCAGGAGCAGTTCAGATATGTGCAGGGAGACCCGACTTACGAACACCCGCACTTAGGAACCAGCTTCCACGAACTATTTTCTTCTAACTTCGACTTAAAAGCGAAGTCGCATTTGCAAATTGAACCGTGGAAGTATTTTGTTCAGCTGAGCGATCCTCGGCGAGATGTAATGAGTCAGCCTCGTGCTGGGAGTGAGTGCTTCTGTGTGTGTGGCCATTAAAATGGGCACATTGTGTTCCGACTTACGAACCGGTAGACTTACGAGGCACCGGAATGAATTGTGGTCGTAAGTCGAGGTATGCCATATGTTTAACTTCTTTCGCGCCGTACATAGCCAACCGTGCTAATCCGAGTCACTTGCCATTGATGTTAGTCGTAGCTGGGAATTTAAAGCAGGTTGCCGGGTTTTGTAGCGTAGTGCACAAACCAATGCTCTACCGTTCCACCCCGTGCTAGTATTGGTGAATAATAATTCCCTCTACGCAGGGAAGCATAGACACACATCTCGTCATATTGTGGAGGGCCCTGAATTGAGATGTTTGGCCAATGACTTTAACGAGTGTTGGGATTCACGTGGGAGGGACCAGTGTACTTGCAGGAACGCACGCAAACCAGATGTAACATTCACATTTTTGTACAGGGAGGTCCAGATGTCTCGTCACCCCCATTTCATTCTCTAAAAAAATCATGGGTTTACTTAAAACAGAAATGAATATGCACACCGGTTTGCTGAACTGGTAACGAATTGGTACGTTTTAAGTGACAAATATTTTCTATTGGCTGTTGGGTGGTGGTGGGGTTAACAACACATTTATATTTACGCGATCTAACCCAACACACTCTATGGATAATAGTGGTCGTGAAAGCCTACGACGTATTAAACTGAGAAAAACATGTTTTATGGGGTCAATTAATTGGGGGTCACAAGACATCTGGACCGCCCTGTAGATTTAATTCACAGATCCAAAAAAAGTGACTCTTATATGACTCAACCCATCTCCCTGCTACCTTTGCAGCCCCTTGCCTCCAACGCCTGGCATGTACTGGTGGCCACTCGTAGATGCAATTAACGGGCTAAATTCCGCTTAGCTTCCGAGATCCAATGAGGCCGAGTGAAATGCAGGATGCTTTGGCCGTGAAATGGGTGCAATGCTGCTCCTCCAGAGTGCTTGTGGATGATAAGCATTAACACAAAGACAAATGCATTAGTTAGCACAACATGCGGCAGTAACGCTTTGGACTACACACATCAATCCGCTTTACAGATACTCAAGCTGCGGGGAATAATACAGACGCTACATAAACACAACAAAGTTAGGGAATTAACGAGCGATCGCAGCTGCAAGGGACGCACATAAATAAGCTCGCAGATAAATAACACGGAGGCAGTAAATAAATAACCGAACTGGAAGGCATGAAATAAACGACCGTCGATTTCGATGTGCTGGATATTCTCGGCGTGACAAAGCACTGTGGGCACGAGGCTCACATCCATCCTCCACGAGTCTCCATTTGGCAAAGATCGGCAGGGCCATCAATCAGGGTTCCCAGGTCTCCCTGCGACCCCACCCCCAATCCCCCACACCCTCTCTGCCTGAAGCCACATGAGCTATGACAGCCACTAAATGGGCTCCTGAGCATGCGAGGGTGTCTGCCTCCCAGCTTCTTCCACAAGAAACTTAGACCTATGGCGTATACCATATTGTAAGAAAGTGAGTGTTTAGGGTTCGATCCAGGTATGTCGTGTTGGTAAGAAACTGCGTCTTGTGGGAAGGCATATGTATTTAATGTATTAGCAAGTGCATCTGTAATTGAACGAACTATTTTTAATTTACCAGGTAAGACCCACTGAGCTATATAGCGTTTTCAGAAATCACCTGGCCATAAATAATGGCTCAACGAAGTGGCATATCATGTGGAAATGTATGACGGCCAAATAGTCTAAACGCGTGATGTTGATTCGAAGCGTGGAGGAAAAAAATCGGAGCACCCGGAGTGAAATCCACGCGACCTGGGGGAGAACACGCCAACTCCAAATATACAGGCGTTAGGGTCGGGATCGAACCCACGACTTATTGTATGTCAGGCGAGGACGGTAACATCTCCTAGCCACCGCGGCATCTTATGGGCAGGTTTTGAGGGTATTGAATATTCGTCTGGCTTACGGGCGAGTGCTCGTGCTTCTCTTGTCGAGCTGCAGAGACCTGCCCATGTCGGATTTTACAGTGGAAAGTGGGAAAATGGACTTAAGTTTTGCAAATTATAAAAGTACTTACCCTTAATTCTCATTCAGTAATAAATGCATTAAAACAAAACGGGAATTTGTGCTAGTCTTGAGTAATATAAAAACAAAACCGTAACGTTGCAAACTTGTTTTTACTCAAATCGCTAATTTGAGAAATAAAACGAATGAACACTGCATTTGGTATCCGTTCGCCAACCCCACACTGACAACCGTGACATGTGAAGTCAAATAAACTTTCCAGACCGAAGCAGCGTGGGGAAGACATTCATCCATCAGTGGTTAAACAAATAAAACGAATTACTTAAAATTCCTTTGTTAAAACAATTAGTACGCGTTCGTGTGTACGTTTTGAGTATACCGTCGCAAGAATCTTGTGAAAGTGATCGTTCCTGTAAAAAAAGGTCCCCATTGTAACTGCGGTTTTCATCTCTCCAGCTCAAATAATCTTAATGGGGAGTATGGGTGGACTGCCAGATTCATAAGATTCTTAATTTCATGGCCCACGCATCAAATTGTGCAAGAACATCCCGCTGTTGTAGGATTAGTCACTTCTGCAGCCTTGAGACACTAGTGTACGGAAAAATGTTGATAAAAGTACCCATTGTTGAACTGAATAGCATGCAGACATTTCGTAAAATCTCAGGGTAATGATTTAACCCTCAATGGTGTCACCTGGTTAAGTAAATGGCAAGAATTAGAATTTGGCCGAAATTATCATAAGTCCCATTCCGGCAGCTTCACAAACCTACACGTGGCACGACCTTCATAAAACTCTTAACGTTCCTCCTGCAGTGGAGACTTTTCGCAATGTAAGGCGCCGGCTCACGGTTGGACGGTGACAAAAAAAACCCCGATACTGCAGAGACGCTCGCCATCCGATCGCCACCGCGTCCATTTCCAGACACCCCCCGCCGCTCACACCGTGGTTGTCGAGGGTCAATGCGTCCTTTGCCACCGCACCCTCACCGCCTGTTTCTACCTCCACCGGAAAATGTTGCAGGCGGCACCCGACCTCCCCGAGGGGTTTGATCCCAAGTTTCACGTCACCCGTCTGGTCAAGACTTGCTGGGTCTGCTTGCAGCTCCATGGCGCCTTGCACGTTCAGGTTTTCTTCCCGGTCGCCGTGACCTCAGGGCGGCTCAATGCATCTCGGGGAAACCTGCCCTGTCTGGCATGCGTCCAATCCATCTCAAAATAATATTTATGATTAAGTCTGAAACACTTACCTGCCATTTCAGCTCCACTTCCAAAACTCTTACCAAACACCACCGATTGTCTAGGACTTCATCTGACATGGATTAAAGTAATGCGAGTCGAGGTAATTTTATTTGTTTTAAAACTCAACTTCCCTTTTCTGATTGTTTCCATTATCCAGCCATTTCAGCTCCGCATTTGCAGAATTCATACACCACTGGTTTCTATAGCCTTATGATAATCAATTTATAACACGCAAAATGTCATACAAATGAACGTGACTGAGCCACGGCGCCAAGCTCAGTGTCACTCGAAAGCCGGATGAAAGGTGGGCCCCTTTAAGTGTCTGCTAAAAGTAGATGTAGGTTGGATAAATGTGAAGTGGGACGGTGGTTCCAAAAGTGGAAGCTGCCACAGAGAAATGATGCAAGTCAGTAACGGCCCTGGTCCTTGGTGTAGAGTGGAGGTTGAATTGCACGGTGGGGCGTACTCTCACAAGCTGCAGTGCAGGGCGACATGCGTGAAGAGAGTTGACCACCAGAGAAGGCCCCGCAATCTTGCAGCAGACTCTGCTGACGATGGGAAGCCAGTGGAAATGGAGGGGGCAGGTGATGGAATCTAGCTGAAGATAAACTTGATAGTGGTTCAAGAGGTATTTTTTCTTGAGCGTGAGGCCTGGCTGAAAATAATTACCTGCTCAAATGAACATTGAGGCGGTACCCATCTCCTGTTCACAGCCCTTAAGTGGTGGGAATTCCATATACGTATGACAGGGGAAAGTCCATCAACTGTTGAATTCCCCACAGTGGTACTTATTTGATCAACTCCAGATGGATGAGGGACCAAGTCAACCTCCAACCAGGATATAAAATGGCAATATTCTGAACTACCTGGCCGGATTTGGCCATGTGATAGGTATGTGTGTGCACTGGTGGCGATCCCAGGACATTGATCTAGACCCGTCCACGAGTACATGGGCTCCAGGACGACTTGTGATGTGCTGTACACAAATCATCCAAGCAAAGCTCCTTCCAGAGTTTGCTATTTGGCAAAACAACAGCTCCAGTGCATCTGGCACACACCCCCCCAAACCATGTCAAACCAAATAAACGCATGGGGTACATTCATTCCCATTATGAGATCAATAAAACAAAATCGGGTTCCAATAAAATGCTGTAGCTGAGCCCGCTGCAGAGCGCAGCATGAGGCTGTGGGATGGGACGCATAGAAGAATGAACGCTGCCTTTCGGCTGCTTTAGGGTCAGATTAAATTTGCTTTATCCCCAAAACAAAGAAAAATGTCAAAATTACAACGGCTGGAGTATGTTTTTCTAATTATTTTCTTTGCATAATCCTTTTTTGGCAGAATATAAATTGAATTGTCCCAAAAACATAAAATTACAGAATCTTGTATATAATTTAAAAGTACAAGCAATGTTCTGAATTTCAAATGCTCACACCTTATACAAAAAACTTTTTTTTCTTAAAAAAAGAGGGCATACATTATACGTAAAGGTACATATGCGAAGAGTTAATAAAACAGGGCACATTTACAGAGAATGGTTTTAAAACATCATGACTTAAGCCTTTACAAATCCAAAACAATTACTTGAAATGCCGCTGCACAAGTGTAAAACCCAACGTCCCATCCAGGCTTAGTACTTTGCTCAGTGGGGAAACAGGTCACGACAATTATTTCGATAGAAAATACACTGAGCCGTCAAACTTGATATAAAGCGACATTTAAAAAAAGCATTCCAACATCCCAATCAATTTTAAAACTAATGGAACACTACACTACGTATCCTGCAAGAGAATCCTCATGGAGATATATAAAGTTATACTTTAAGGCCTTGCGCACTTTCATTATTACAAAATAACCATTATTGAACAGCATTTAAAATGTTACGTTACGTTTGGTTAAGGCTTACTTTTCAGTCAGAATTTCTTAATTTACACCTTTGCCGTTGCCACTTTTATTTTAAAATCCTGGGTGATGGCGCATTATGCTATGTCAGTCGCTAAATTACACGTGGAGATCTCGCTACCGCAGTGGTAATGCACGTAGGAGAAGCTATCACTCTGTAGCTTGTGAGCAGGAACCGACGCGCCAAGGTGTAAGACGGGTGAAAATCCCAACATCCCACAACATGCAGAGGAGGCATCGCGATTGCTCCCGGACTTAACAAGCCTACCCAAACACCATGCCTGACAGTACATACATATAAACAGAACCATGGAATTTACCAAAACCAAAGTAAAAAAAAGCAAACCCACTACTTTGCCAGTAACGTACGCAGCGCATCGGATTCATACCCTGCTGAGCACGGTGCATTCCGCACACAGATGCGGAATGTTATACGTCTTACGAGTCGAATTGTATCAGGTTTTTATTGGGTGTTCAGTCGACTGTCCTTTGGTAAATACTCAGTTTTACAAAATTTTAAGTCCTGTTCAGCAGTTCCTTTGCTGGATTATATTTTTTCTGCCTGAAGACAACCGCTTGTGTTGCGACCGAAACGTCATGATTTATTTTATATCTACGTGACTTTACAGAAAGAACCAAAGAGTATGGATTCCTGCAGTCACGAAAGCTTCAAATCAAGATAGTCCTGATAGTTGAAGTTGGGTGGGGGGCGGGTGTCAGCTGATGAATTAACCTACTGACTGGGGTGCATTTAGTCATCAGAATTTGAAAGCCGTTTGAATGTATTCTGTAGGTAAATTTGCAGATTCAGAAAATAATTACACTTTAGTTATACATTGTGTGGACATCTGAAAAGTTGGCAAAATGTGACTAATTAAACCTGTTGTATTTTATGACTGTCAATGTGAATGTGCTTTTTTAAAAGCAGTCCTGCATAGTGAGTGTATCCGTGCATCCTACACGTGTGTGAATGATGCTGTGGAATGCAATTGTTTTAAAATGCCAAATGTGGAGACGTGGGTACGTGGCAAAATCAATGCACGTCAGTCAATTTAAGTTAACATGAGAGCTCATTACACTGCAATCGGCATATTTACTTCTAGAATGTATTTTACACACTTATCAAAACATAACGACTTTTTGAAGCCCAGGGGTCCGTAATCTAATACCACCCTACCACCGAACATCACTAATGATAAATATGACGATGTAAACCTCAGTATTTGCTGAATAAGGCCAGTCAACTGAAATGTCAAGATCTTCCTGGACTCTCAGCGAGAGCATAAAAACACATCTTTTAAACTTTTTATTTTATGAATAAGCTCACTAAAGTAGCAGTTTCATGACATATTACGTGTTTGCTTGTTTTATCCAATATGAATGGTCATAAAGCGTCGACTACAAGTGAAAAGGACTGCACATATGGTCGTGACAACCTACGGAGACAGAAAAATATTCGTTACACGTCTACTGTGGAAGTGTGGGCAATTTGAGAGCAACAGGGGGTTTTGTGATTAAAGATACCAATGAAATAAAATACAGCAACTTAACAAAATTATACTAAAAAAGGTAAATAAAACACAAAAGGGAACTTAAACTAACAATATTAATGCAAAAATCAACCTGTTCAGGGACCACGAGAGTGACACCCTGACACCTGGCGAGACGGCATAGGAAGCACAAACTTCTGAGCACAAAACTTCCTTGGGTTTTGGAGTCGCTGCTAGAATTACGGAGGGCCAATGTGCGCTCAGGTTCAAAACTGACAAGGGGCTCTTATTACTGAACAATTTATCTAAATGCAAGATACATTTAAGAGTTAACAACTCTAGTTTGAAAAACACGGCGAAGTGTTTTTGGAAATTGGAGGGACTGCTCCTGCAAAATGCATCTTACGGCTATAACCCATCTCCAAAACACACAACACAACCGAGGCCAACCGTAACGCAACCACTGCAGAGTATTTCAGAACATTGTCTCCGAATGTCATAACCTGCACGTGTTGTTACTGTGCGCAAACAGCGGAGGTGAACTACTAAAGGTGTAACTTATTGACCGATTTATTTTTACCGGAGTAGGGTTAAACTGGGCAGCTTGTGCTGCGCACTCGCCACGAACAGGACGTGTCGCCGTGGGAATGTTCGTTAACTTTTCACATACCGATCTGTACTGACGGACGTATGTTGCCAGCGAGTGAGCGAGCACCGACTATCGTTTGAACCCAATCGCTCCTCGCGCCTCCGCAGACCCCCCCAACCCCCTTCCCCTGCCTGCCCCCCGCCAGCCCCGTGGCATCGCGCGCTGCCCGCCCACCCGCTCCCCCGCCCCCCTCCCCAACTCAGCCGTCCGTGCCCGACATGCCGCCGCCATTGGTGGGGTCGTGACTCGACTCGGGCGTGGTGGCCACGGAGGTGGCGATCATGAGCTCGGCCGGCACGGTCGTGAGCGTCACCAGCCCGGCGGCCGCCAGGATGTCGCCGACGGTCGTGGGGCGGCTGCCGTCGTCGCCCTCCACCTCCGTGTCGCCTTTGGCCTCGGGGTCCAAGTCGGCGTCACCGGAGATGCCGACGCGCTTGGCCGAGTGGGTCTTCATGTGCTTGGATAGGTGGTCGCTCCGCATGAAGCGCTTCGAGCACTCGGAGCAGATGAACTTCTTCTCGCCTGAGGAGAAAAGTGGTGGTGTGGGGAGGAAGAAGTCGTGTTTGAGGTTTCATGTCTTCAACCAGGTGGGAACTCAAAGAGACCAGGATATTCTCATTTGCAAGTGACCTGGAATACTAGTCTGCCAGTAGGGGTTGCCAAATGCTAAAAATAGTAATTATGAAAAATAAAAATTGTACACCCTGTCACTGGCACACAATGGTCCACTTGTGAATGACATGAGGGGATATTTGTATGTTCACTGCTCAGCAGACAGCCCTTGTTACGGTTATTACACCTGCAGCAATAATTAATCAGGGTGGCCGTTAGATTCAAGCCAAGAACCTCTGCAACAAGTGGTGAATAATAGGCTATCGCTCAGCCATGTCACTGCTTAATGCCTCGAGTGTGGTGGTGGCGGTGTACCGCCTGCGGGACAGCCCTCGGAAGGGACTAGTTGATTATAGAGATTACTGTACAGTCACATTGGTGGCAGACATGTGGAGGTTCAGAAATTAAATGTTTTATTTTCTTCCTCCACATGCTTGTGGGGGTATCATTAAATGGATAAGCCTATACTTTTTGCTTTCGTGTGATATTTGTAAAAATGAATAAACAAAAGTAGCATAAGGTAGTGGCCATGCTCGCTCTGCTACACCACACAGCCCAGCAGCACGACACCTCACCTGTGTGCGTCCTCTTGTGCCGCTGCAGCTCATCGGAGCGCGTGAAACGCTTGCCACAGTGTAACCAGGTGCACACGAAAGGTCGTTCGCCCGAGTGCCAGCGCAGATGAGCACGCAGGTGCGACGTCTTGCCATACACCTTGCTACAGCCTGTGATGTGGCAGATGTGCTGCTTTTTCTGTCCGGCTTCTCCGGTGACCCTACAATTAAAATTGTGAGCAAAACACGTTTATACAGCAGAAGATGGCACAAATATATTGAAATCCAGCTTTGAAACGGTAACTTTAGCGTTGCCATTTATGACAGCCTGCATGCCAAACTTTCTTCGAATTGTATTTTGCTACTTCATGCAATCACAGTCTCAAAACTATTTTGCCTTTTCACAATGTATATGGTTTAACAGTGCCTTGGTTTGCAAGAGTTTGGAAGACTCCATCAATCTCCGCTGAACCAAATGCCATTTCAGAGTCTACAAAAGCTTTTTATAGTCTACAGAAGTTTTTTCAAATGCATGTCTTTGATAGAATCTGATCTGATAGCAGTGGTCAATGGCAAAGGCCTTTTCTAAAAATATCTTTCCTCTCGTGGTCGTTATTATAATTAACCATCACTCTGTTCTCAAATTTTCGTAAATAGATTATACGCACATGTTTACAGGCCAAGTATTCAAATTTGTATTTTCTCCATTTTTTATATATTCAGGAATTATTCACTATTGAAGTATTTAAATTGTGTATTAACCATCTAATATTCATTATAACCAATGGCAATTTTTGAAAAGGAAATTATTTAACTTAACTGTTTGCAAAGTTGGGTGAAAGGTTAATGAGCTAAACAAGTTACAACTAGAAAATAGCAGAATATGTATATCTAGATCAGTTTTTAAAGGTGAATCAAGATCAAAATGATGATAAAGAGGCAGACAGATGAATTGGAAGTGTTTTGATAATGAAAAGCAACATACAAATGTGCCTAAAGACAAGTGGACATTACCTGCCGTTGACATAGATCAAAACCATGAATGCCAAAGAAAATGGAAAAGCTTAAAGTGTGTAAAAAGACGCACGCTTTGAATTGCATTAAACAGAATGAGGAATGCACATTAGACATATTGACAATTAAGAAAATGTTGTAGGCAGGACACGGCGCAAACAGTGGCAGCCACGAGCACTGGAAGAACAGTACAAAGCCACAAGACAGGATAGACAGCAAATGCTCAAGAATGTTTTGTCCTGGAACAAAGCAAGACAGTGGCATTCTCAAAAGGCACAAACAAGGAACCACCGTCATCATCGCTATCAGCAGTTAAAGCGAGCAAGAATGAGATAGAAAACTGCATTTTGTTAAAGTGAGGGTGGGGAGGGCACCTTGGAGTTCTCCTTCAACGATTGGTGTGGTGGAAATGTGAGCCGTAATGTTTAAGCAACCACGCCCTCCAACTTCCCCCCCCCCCAAACTCACTTGCCCTCGCTGTCCCTGCAGTTTGGGCACATGCAAGGCACCCGCCGCAGCCGCTTTCCCTCTCCCTCAACCGCATCTCCGCTGACACCACCTCCGCCGCCGCCGCTCTCGTCTGCCAGCGCCAGCTGCCCCAGCTGGGAGGCGTCCAGCGCAAAAATGCTGGTCCCGCCTTGTCCGCCGGATATGGTCACAGGCTGCGAGCTCAACTGCCACTTGGGATAGCCGCCGTCCTGGGTCAGCGTCTGGCCTGCGTGGCGTAGACCAAATTTCACGTGCTTGTTCATGCAGGCATTTTTGGGAAAGTCGACAAAAATTACCGTTGCCAAAACTGTGGGCTGCTGTTGTGAATTACAAAAAAGTGTGTGCGCATCAATGGCATTATCTTTTCAGAAAGCCTCTTACAATTTAAAACCTAAATTGCATAAATGAGCCCTTAAAACATGTTTTATGTATAGTTTATGACAATTTACATAAAGGGTGAGGTTAGTCAGCAGTGCCTTGCCACCTTTGTCACTCCATCGCTGATTTTGACACTGCACCAGAGACTTGTTTAAGGCCAAGTCCAACCTATAGTAGTTGAAGGCTAAGTCCAGATACCAAAAGCCAATGGTGCGCGGGTGCATCACGGCCATAAAAAATAGATAACCGGGATCATGGTGCTGCGTGAACAATACAGTTCCATGCACACGCTTACATCAAACTGTACTTTACAATGTTAACACCATAAATTCCTGCACTGCATTGACCATATGCACAGCATTTCCTAGAGTTCTATGCAATTAAAACACCCACAGGTGATAAAATACCTGTAGCAGTAGACACTTGCGTCCCCTGCAGTTGGATCCCGACAGTGCCCAGCGAGTTCACCAATGCTTGTGACGTACCCGTGGTGGTGGTGGCCCCACCGACAGGCACCACCGTCTGCACAAACTTCTGCTGCTGAGCTGTACCGGCGCCAGTCTGGGCTGTGGCCTGAACGGGCGCCAGTGCAATGGCCTGCCCACCACCACCACTAATGGGGAGGCCCTGTGGGACAAGACATAAATGCACGCACATGCCAGACAATGGAATTGCTGCTTGCTCGCAAAGCAGCTACTACTGATGAACGGGTCTATGGAGTCACAAATAGAAAATCCACAACACCATCTTCATTGACACTGCATTTTAACAGGACAAGATATATTGGGCTACATGTAGTAGGGTAAAAAGTGAAATTAACTCTCACAACTTGAGGTCTTCAACTGTGGTAACAAATACATGTTTTTTTCTATTGTGGTACGTGTATAATCTTTTATTGTATTAACATATACAGCCATATTTTAGGGTGAAAAGTATATGAATTGGGAAGAATAAATTATTTATGACTGAATGCATTCTCATGAGCCACAATCATTAATGATAATTGATGAATCTTTACATTGCTTGTATTGGGCAATTATAATTGATTTGGAACAAAGGATGGGTAAACAGAACCCTGAATGGCAAAGCTGGATAATGCATTCTATAATCGTGGTGGATTCGAAGCAATGACCTATTTAATTTATTCTTGTGAATTCTTCTGCAAAAGTCTCAAAATAACCTTGGTTTAAAGTAACAGTACACTTGCGTGTATAAAAGGGATGAGCCAAAGTCCACACACACAGGTTTACAATGAGGTCTTGTGCAATTTTTTTTAAACAAAAGTTTGCCTTAAAAGCTAAAATGTAAGGAAACATGCACACATTCATGGATAATACATTACATTTTAACTAATGCTGCACTTCCAAATTGAGTGGAAACTTTTTTTCCTAGTAATTTAAGCTCGACAAACTTCATTAAAAAGTATAGCACATTAAAGTGAAAGAAGTATGCTTCATTAGCCAAACAACATCAGAGAAGAAACATCAACATTTCATGTCACGTGACCTTCTAAAACAGACCCATCAATTAAGGCAATGGCCCAAAGCGGCACAATTAAACTGGATCCATTTCACAAGTTCAAACTGAAAGCCTCTGTTTGGTCTTACACAATGCAGAGTTGCACAAATATTTTATTATCAGTCATCGGCAATGAACCTCCAGTCACTGCATGCATAGGTCATCCTTGTTATGCTGAAGCAGAAGAAGGCTATTTGCCTTGGCATGTTTGTGCTTGATAAGTACGACCACTGACTAAAGACGTGAGAAAAAAACTTGCAAAGGTCACATACCAAGGCAGTGCTGCTCTCATAAAAAGTTTGCCGATAGTGAAAAAAATGGGCGCAAGAAAGCCCTGTTTATTACTTGGTAAACTAAGAGTTGGAAGTATTTTTTCCCCAAGAACTCGCAATTATCTGCCCAAATAATGATGTGTACACATTTCCATAAAAGCACAAAATTGCATTTGGGAAGAAAAAACTAATTTAAATGTATTAAGTTAAACTATGAGGAAGCGATGGAAATACTTTATAATAATTCACCCCAAGCCGACATTTTGTCATTTTAAACATTTGCCAAAAAAACCTAAGTGAATAAAACATATGCAGTAACTTTGGACATCTTTGCAGTGTGACCCTCCCCCCACGGTCCCCAAGCGTTTCAACAAGTCCTGCTCATTTCCTGCATGTGGCCCTGGGGGTGCAGAGGTCACTATTGGGTCATATGCTTGTTTTCTAACTTGGGTCAAGCAGCATTGGGGGCGAGTGGGGGGCTGCAACTCTCAACTTCAAAGCGCCTTCCCGCCCTTCCTGCCCAAGCCTCGTTCTGGAGTAAGCATGCAGTTCGGGGTGCAGCTGTGCCGCCAGACCCTCACACCCTCATTGGCCACCCGCTCTTCAAATCCTCACCAACCCCAACACCTGAGGGCCCAGCTGTGCCTCCCAGCCAATGGTGTGCAAGTTACCATGGCGATAACGGTCAACCACACAATGCGATGGTATGATGGGTGGATGAAGGGTTAGGGGGTGTCAGGGTTGGGTGAATCCTGCTCAGGTGAGCAATGCTTGTTGGTAAAACGTTGAAGCATTCGCTGTGGTGATGTTTACCAGGCAGTGAGCACACCAAACTGCTTACTATAAGAACACAATGTGCTACCAGATACGCTTTCCTGTAGTTAAATATGCCAGGGTACTTGCAGGCTTACAGACACACAAACTCCCCTAATCACACTTTTAAATTGGTGCTGTAGCCTGATCAACCAAGTAAACAACCGACACCTTCTGGGTTCTTAAGTAGACGTTACTCAAATTATTCCAAATTTTGTTCAATTAATTATAAATTTGATTTAAAGCTTTCGTGACTGCAGGAATTACTTTGTTTTTTTCGGTAAAGTCACGTAGAAAGAAAATAAATTAAATAACAGAATACGAAGTTTTGATTGCAACACAAGCAATCGTCATTAGGTAGAACTAAATTTGAGTCTGTGTGTTGTCTCTGTCTGCGTATGTGTCTGTGTTTTGTCTCTCTCTCAAATATATGTCTACCTGACGACGATTGCTTGTGTTGCAATCGAAACGTTGTACTCTATAAATTTAATTTACTTTCCTTCTACGTGACTTTACCGAAATAACCAAAGAGTAATTATAAATGAAAACGGTGTAAATGTGCCTAGTCTCATGGAAATTTTTTGTAATGGATATCTTATCCATGCAATTGCTTTCCAAGTCTTTTTAACTTGAATAAATTATTAAATACAAAGAGAAAACTGGAAACTTAAGTGACTACTGCTTGCGTGGCATGAGTTGGTGTGCCAACTGGTCTGCATCAGGAAGCAAGAAAGTGGTTACATACCACGTTGTGTGCATATTTCCTCACCAACACCCCTATCATTCAGCCAGCGCTGCACCATAATAATAATAGCAGCTTGCTTCAGCTCACCTGTATATTCTGCACTTGGATGGTCTGCCAGCCGATCTGCCCCGATGGCAAAATGGTGGGGGTGCGGATCAGGAATGTGGACGGCTGCTGGCCCTGATCTTGCGACTGCGCAGACAGCGAGGCGGCCTGCAGCGCGGCCTGAAGCATCTGTGGACTCAACCCGCTCACCATCTGCACTTGCTGCTGCTGGAAGGGCTGCTGCAGATGATACTGGTTCTGCAACTGCACCTGCTGCTGGCCCTGCGAGGCGGTCGAAATGGGCGTCACGCAGTCAATGGACGAGATGGTGACGTGCGGCGAGGTGCCCGAAGCCGTGGTGTAGATGGCCGACGAGCTGCCACCCTCCGAGGTAGCGGCGCTGCTGCTGACGCCAGCATCGCCACCTGCCTGTTGCTCCGAAGTGGCCCCAGTGACGACCGTCACGTTCTGCGCGGGGCCTCCGCCCAGTGACAGCGGCAACGTGAAAGTCAGGTTGTTGCTACCGCCGACCGGCAAGTTGATGAGCTGCATCTGCTGCGAGCCATGGCCAATCTGGCCCTGGATCTGCACGGGAAAGGTGGCCGTGGTGGCCGTACCACCCGCGGAGCTCGTTCCTGCCGGCCTGATTTGCACAGGCTGCTGACCAGAGCCGCCTTGGGTCGATTGGGTCTGTGTCTGGCTCACCGGCACGAGCTGTATCTGACTATCTTGCTGCATTATCTGAATCTGCTGGCCATCTATTGTCTGCAGCTGTGGCAGGACCTGATACTGCACGAACTGTGGCTGTTGTTGCTGTTGCGCCTGCTGTTGCGCCTGCTGCTGGGACTGCTGCTGCGTCACCGCCACCAGCTGCCCGCTCGGGCCGATTTTGAGCATTGATTCGGTGCCGCTCTGGCCCGACGCTACCTGCACCACGCCGGACGAGGCCTGCACGTCAGTGGTGCTGCCGCTGTCCGCCACCGCCGACGACGACGACGCAGGAGCCGTCCCGGCCGAGGTCGGGGAGGCAATGATCTGCCACCCATTGGGCGTCGCGGCGAGCTGAGTGAGCTCCAGCGCGTGCAGAAGCGTTTGGCCTGGGCCGGCCACAATCCTCAGAGCTCCCGGCTGCACCTGCTGCACCTGCGCCTGGGCCGCTTGCGCCTCACTCGGGGGCGTCTCGATCCTGCTGCACGTGGCCGCGAGGAGTGCCAGAGGCGAGGCCTGCGTGTCCTGGGGCTGCCAGGAGGGGGGGGGGGAAGAAGACGACGGAGGAGGAAGATTGAGAAGGAAAAGGCGCGGGCCCACATGGGATTTCAGGCGGAGGGGCATGGATCATCGCAGGGCCACGCGAGGTCGTGGGGGGCGGTTTTTCGGGAATAGGGGGGCGGTGCGAGGGGGGGCGGTGCGGCCGAGGGGGGCGGTGTTCAGGGCAGGCATGGATGAGAGAGGAGAGGAGAGAAAGGAGAGAGGGAGGAGAGACACACGGGACGGGTGAGTGGGTGGGCGGGCGAGCGGGAGGGAGGAGAGGCCGAGAGGGAGGAGAGACGGCGGCGAGGGAGGAGTGCTGAGGGGCCGGGCCCGAGAGCCGGGACGGCCATCGACGGGAGAGGTTTCCCCTCAGCCCCGCGACCTCCGCTTTACTCTTCCGCCGCAGTCGCCGTCGCATCGACATCACCGCCGTCACTAAATTTACCCCTCGGTTGTTGCAGTTTACCTCGCGCGAACGGATCGCGATTTCGCTCACCTGGCTATTCGCTGCGGGGTTCGACTGCTGCAGCGTCTCTCCGTCGGCCGCGGCACTGGGTGTAGTAGTAGTAGTCGTCGTCGTGGTCGTCGTGGTTTGCTCGCTCTTTTCCGGCTCTACGCGACACGACAAAACGCCGACGACGCCGCCGCGATCACGACACGTTACCGACGACTTGACCAAGCCGAAAGCCGTCGCCGACGGCCCGAATTCGTGGGGCGAAAGCGCGACGAGAAACGACAACGCGGCTGCGTCGCGCTGCCTGCGAGGGAAAATGGCCTTCGCCTCCGACTCGTTTATTTATTAAATTCGCGCCGCCGCCGCCTCCGCCGTTGTTATTTTGGCGCGACGCGCACGATACCCGCCACTTAATCTATCTCTCTTTCTCGCGCTCTCTCTATTTCGCCGCCGATATTATATCATCCCCATCACCACTTCTAAAATGCACCTCGCGGCTTTATACGCGTGTATTAGTATTATTATTAAACAAAACGTTTACCTCAAACCCGGCGCGACGATTGGTGTTTTATTTGGGCGTGCGTTGTTAGGCGCGTGCGTGCTTGGTAGTGGTTGCTTGCTGGTGATGGTGCTGCTCGTGTTGTCGGTGTTGTGTATATAAGCGAGTGAGTGAGGAGTGTGCGCGCCGCGAAGCTCTCCGCCGCCGCCGCGTCTCCCCGGTCCGAGGGAGGGGAGAGGAGGAGGGGGGTTCGCCTACCGCTCATACCGCCCGCGCCCGGGCCTAGCGACGCGGGCCTCGCCTGGTGCACCACGTGACCGCGCGGGGGGGGTGGTGGGGGGTTTGGGCGGGAAGCTCGCGAGAGGGGGGAGGGGCGCGGCCTTGCTGCGCAGGCTTCGGTTGCTGACGTCACCACGTGACCGCGAGGAGGGGATGGGGGGGTTTGGGCGGGAAGCTGGCGAGAGGGGGGAGGGGGCTGCCTTGCTGCGCAGGCTTCGGTTGCTGACGTCACCACGCGGGTGGGGGGGGTTTGGGCGGGAAGCTCGCGGGAGGGGCGCGGCCTGGCTGCGCAGGCTTCGGCTGGAACGCTGCTGACGGCACCACGTGACCCGCGAGGAGGGGGGGCGGTACCGTAGTCTCCGTAAAAAAAGCGCACATGCCCTCCCCCCCCACACTTTTTTAAAGTTTATAATACAGTACCTATTTGCTGTGAAGGCCCGTTGTTCGAAACGTCGCACGTGTTTTTTAAAGGCAGTGTTAGTGACTTGAATTTTAATTATCCGGTTGTGTGAAAGTGTGCAACATATTTTTATAACTTCATCAATACACCCAAAATCCTGCCTTTTGGAGCAACTTATCCGAAATATACGGTAGCAGGGTTACACGCTACGTGGGTCAGGGCTGAATTGTGTATATATTTCATTTTATACCAACGTGACTTTACCGAAAGAACCAAAGTGTGTATATATTGACTCAATAGCATTACCGATTAATCGATTTACGTTACATATAAAGCGCGTATGATTAATGTGTATTTGCACCGGTTCACGTAGTGGCATGCAACACCCCCCCCCCCCCCCGTAATTTGTACGATTTTTAAAAATCTAATCTGTACACTTTAAGAGCCCCTAACGAACCACAAAGGTTGGAGGCGGGCGAAAAGTCGTTACGACCACGTGACCGGGGGGGGGGGCGGGGGGAGTTGGGGTCAGATTTGAATTTGAGCCTGCACCACGTGACCGCCGTGACTGGTCTCGTCACGTGACCGAGAGAGAGGAGGCGGAGCTTGGAGAAGAACCACGGGCCTAGTGACCAGGCTTCGACCAGGGCACCACGTGACCACCAGAGGGCGGGGCTGGGGAGGGGGCGGTAGTGTGGGGGGGGGGCTCTAATACTGTACTCTGTAGAGATGCGCGCTCGCGACGAAGGCCCGTAGCCCCTAGAGTGTCAGCAGCCACGTGATCGCGCGCGCGGGGCGGAGCTGGTAAAGTCCGGTAACGCTCGCCCCGGAGAGCTCGGTTGTGGGGGGTGGACTAACCTTCCACGCCGCACCGGCTTACCGCGTGAGGTCTGCGCGCGAGGCGTAAGCCGAACAAACCCGCGCGGATCGGGTCTAGGCGACGGAGGCTTGGCCTAGAAGAGCACGTGACCGCGGAGGACTCCCGAAGCGCGCGTTACACACGGGCCTAGCGGACGAGGATTAGCCTAGAGTCTCACGTGATCTATGGCCGGACATCCGGTTCTGGAGATGTGACGTCACCGCCGGAAGCTCGCGTGGGTCGGGGGGGGAGGAGCGCGATCATAACCGGGCGTGGTTCCGACCACGTGACCGGGGGGAGAGGGGCTGAAGGAGGCACGGGCTGGATACCACGTGACCTTGAGCGGGGGGGAGGGGATTTCCGAATGAAGGGGGGGTCACGTGACGCGAGCGATGATTGACGGGGGGGCGGGGCGGCGCGCTCAACGTTAACTGGCGTCTGACACGAGAGATGCATATCGGCGTGTAACCGAGATTTCCATCGTTTCAAGATTTAGATTATATTTTTGTTTAACCAAGAATCGTAGTGTTGGGTGGATCGTTGTATCACGATGGAGGAGTGACGGCTGCTTGGTGACGTCTTCCTTACAGCAGCGGATTGATCGTGGCCGATGATGACGAGTGGTGCCCTTGGCCCGCAAATGCCCTTCAGCGACTGAAGCAATACAACATAATAATAATATCCCCTATTCCATGTTCACGCTAAGGGGGAACTAGAAACACCACGTTACATTCACCATAACTTTGTGCTTTAAATGCTCAAAGTTGCCACACTCCCCGACGGATTAATATTAAATACAATAAAACCGCACATTTTTTTTTACAAACGTCCATTTACAGTACAATGCATACAAATTCACCATCTCCGGGCATTAAGTAATCGTTCAGCCGAATTACTTTATACGCTTATACAATCTAATTTATTTTTTTATTTTCAAATCAATTACATTTGTTTTTCCACTTGACCACTGGATCTCAGTTTGACCGATTTAGTGTAATTGCCTACAGACATTGCTAATGCTTAATCCTATATTTTAAATTATGGTTGCTGAACAAAGGTCCAAAACCTCAAGCGGTCAGCAACAAACATCACTAATTCTCTGTATAACAAGTGACAATAAAGTCCAATGCAAACGTGTGTAATTCAGATACATTTTAGTTGTGCAACTCTACAAAATCCGCTTGACCACAATTCGGAAATGTCGATTCGCTATCCAATGCAAATGAACGTTTCTGCAAAGTGTAATGCAAAACATTGCAGAACATCACATTCACTCGTATCATTCCAGTGGAAACAGCCAGAAAGAGGGAGCCCGTTTTGCACAAACGCGCACTAAATTGCATATCCATATGTATGCTCCGTTCTGGTCCAGTGAGTCCAATTGGCTAAGTGCACGTCTTTGATGAGTGCTCTTCAGGAGCCATGGGCTGAGACATTGTGGACCTGATGATGGATTGTCCCAGCCTTGAAGCTGCTAAAGAGCGAAACCCCACACAAGCACCCACGTGTCCCTCCCAATGGTCTCAGGCACACAGACACCTGCAAAAATTAGACTCCTTTATCCCCAATACTATGGAGCAAATTAAAGGGATTAAAAGCGGTCTCTCACAGGCATGCACTAACCCAGGCTTAGCCCTGCTTAGCTTCAGAGATCTGACGATTATTATTTAGTTCATTGTGCAGCCACTTCTGGCTTGTCATCAATTTCATTACAGAGGTTACCCAAAAAGATCTTTCATATTGGCTTGTCCAGTTAAAAAACCGTGACACTAAGCTCCCGACAGTCACCCTAATGGCAGTCAAGACAGACCTCATGGTCACATAGAATGAGCCCGCAAACAGACAGGGGTTTTAAGATTTGCCGGTCGCTATTTATATGAAAAAAAACACATTAAGTACGCCGCAAAGAACACGGTCTATGCGGACGGCTCAATGTCGTGTTTAGCAGCGCATTAAAACTCTAGGCCACTGCACATTCGGCACATTCACTGAAGATGCAGAGGTTGATTAAAACTGGCTCCACTTGAGGCATGAGAAGCAGTGCATTTAAGAGTTCATATTCTCCTTTAATCGCTGCTCCAGAGAGCGGACTTAATCGTCAGAACTGTTACTTAACTGCACGCTTAAGCCGTGCGGAATTAAACATTTAAGAGATTAGTTTCACAAAGGCAGCTTTAACAGTGATTAATGCTCTTACGTGGCTTGACAAATGGGCTTTTGCGATCCAAATCAAGAACGCCTTCTGTACCTTTTATGCCCAACTGAAATAAACTGAGGATTATTCCCTAAGTTTTTACATTGTCTTTATGGAGGTTTAGTAATAGGTTTTTACCCTTTTATTTATCTGGCAACAAAACTGACACCTTTATACAAGGGATCATGTTTGCATTAAGCACAACACTTGCGGTCAAAATGCAAACAAAAAGAAAACTGATAATGTATGCACTGTCCTTGAAATTGATTGGTCCACACCCGAGACAGCTTTTCTTAGAGCCTAGTCTCACATGGTGTTGGACCAGATGACGCCAAAAGGCGCATGGAGGTTATCTAGTAGCAACTATGCATGTCATGAAAAATCCATTATTACACTATGCTATGTGCATGTTATCTAGATCTCGATAATGATATACAATTTCTGCGAATTATGACAATGATGGGGCAATATTATAATTAGGTAGAGGGAAGGAGACAGTACTGAAATAATATCAAATTTAAAACTCCCAATGAAATGGTAAAAAGGAGATAACAAAATAATAAACAGCTGAATCTGATTTGCAACCACGAACCATGACAACTGATTGAATCTCTGTGGGGTCGGAGGGACATTGAATCGTTACATGTCGAGTGGCAACTCCACTTTACGATCGAGGTCAGAGTAATGTAATGAGCACAAGACACAGCACGCACTTCCATCGCTGTTTTATTTCCAGACGCGGTCATCCCTGTCTCGATGGGCCCCCTCAAGATGAGGGCTCCAAGAATGCACAGCTTGACAGCGTTATCGTCAAATTGTATGTACGCTGCTTGCCTGTTGGCACCATTCCAGTCTGCAGATTCTCTGAAAGCATCGTCTTTTTTATTGCAGTTCTCAAGGTATATTTCAAACGTTTTCTGACATCATTTTTTGACATGTCACACAATATTTATGTCATTACTTTCGGGGGCAGGCATGATGAATAAAGTCTCATTTTTGTTAAATGTGAGTGAGATGTAGGTGCATGAAGCTCACGTGAATATACCAGCGTAAAAGATCGGCTGATCTTTTAAGTCGAGGCTCCCCTCGATCGGATCTTGACCCACATTCGCAGCAAGCCTCGTCAAACACCCCAAATCTCCACAACACATGCAAGGATGCCCAATCTCCGAGCCAATCGGGTCATTTCAGCTGCTCAACGGATTGTTACAGCCACTGTGCGCTGCTCGGTGTACCCAGAGAGATAGCATTTGGAGGTCCCTTTTGCAAGACAAATAAAATCCCATAACAGCAGTGGCAACTGCAGCCAATTGGGAGGATGGCCAGGGTGACTGTTAGATTTGTTAAGAAATGCTTTGTAGACCGTCAGGTTTAGTAATTAAACGCTCATTATGTATCATGGCTGTACCAATGCCGGACTGAGAAACACAGGAAAGTGTTCCTTTAAGCCAAGCCGACAAGTTGTCACCAATTATATACCCTCACAAAATAAAACCTGTGACTAGTATATCGGCCACTAATTTGGCAACGATGTAAACGACGCAAACAAAAAAAACCGCGTACACTCGTTTCACGCAATTTCCTTTAAAAACGCTGCCGAGCGTCGAAAAAAATGCTTTGCGTGCACATTTTGAGTCCGTGAAGTTTGAAATCCATGAAGTTAGTGTCACGGAGGGCCGGATGTGAGCACGGGCGAGCTGGAGCGATCAAGCAGGGGCTTTCGTGAGCACGAGCGCCGGGGCCTGCACGCGGAACCGCTTCGCGTTACTTCTTCTTAGGCTGCGACGGCGTGTTGAACTTGAAGAAGATGATGTCTCCATCCTCGACGACGTAGTTGCGTCCCTGCTGCCTGTACTTGCCAGCCCCCTGCACGCGCAGCAGTGCGCAAAGCATTGCAGAGCAGCGTTGTCATGGTGTTGGAGATCTGAGACCGCAAGCACCGGTGAACATTTGGATTGTGACTGCGTCACGACGGAAGTCACTTGAAGGGATCTCAGAGGTAGCTCTGTGATGTCTGCTTCCATGGACCGTTTTCTAACATGAACAGTTGTAATAGGACAATCGGGATAAAACTGGGGGGAAATTACAACAAAAAATACTGTGTCGTCATGCATATATTGTGCGATATCAAAATTAAGAGAGCGGTAAGAGTCGCATTGATGCTGTGCTCTCTGATCGTTGTACAATACTTGAGGCACTATAATTGGATGCCACTCTTTTGCCAATTAAAAAAATACGTAGTACAGCGTTGGCGATGGTGCACAAGCACAAATCATAAAAAAAAAACTCAAAACATTCGTCAATAACGCTGCTGTAAAGAGGAAAATGTATGTAATAGGTGACGTTTCGTGTATGGGCATTCTTCACAACCGAGAGAGGCTTTTCTCTGTTAGGAAGCAAGGCCATTGGATTTGGCGAACTCGAGCATTGCTGGAAACATTTGAGGAAAAAATATAAAAATGGAGACAAATAAATCAGTGTCTGAACAACACTGAAGTTGTTTGCTTCTCAAGGACAGATGAAGTGCAACATGCTACAAAGGACAAGAAAATATGGAGATCCATAACTGTCAACCCCCGCATTCGGGATGACACATTATCTATATATATAAAAGGGACATTTGTGAGTGTGTGTCCCAAATGTTTAGCATACTTCCCAAAATGCAACAAACTTTAAATTTGGCATGTGGGTAGCGTCCAGACTGTACACAATGCAAAAAGTATAAAAATAGACTTTTGTAATTTGGGGCGGTGGGGGGGCGCAATAATGGATATATTTTGCACGGCAAGTGAGCGGTGACATCACATCTGTGATGTCACATCTGTGATGTCACCCGCATGCGGCAGCGTCACGCAGTGTGCCTGCTGACGTCATGCCCCCCCCCCCAACCCTCCGCGTAGGCCGTGAATTAATCCAAGACAAGAATCCAAGTCTCAGGCGAAGCCGGGTAGTAAAGTTAGTTACTTATATTTAAATATTCCAGATGAAAAGGTAACCCCACCTTGACAGCATTTTCTGAGCCTTCCTCTTTAAAGTCGTCATACTTCATGACTTCGGCCATGATGAATCCCTTCTCAAAGTCCGTGTGGATTTTTCCGGCCGCTTGAGGACCCTTGGTTCCCTTCTGCAAGCGGAAGGAAGCGAACATGATCATCATCATCATCAACTTCACCACAGTTCTCTCCCATATGGCCTTCATAATTCCCTCACCAAGCATGCAGCGGCCCAACCCCCACACGAAGCGACTGCATGCGTTGTCATAATTTAAGATAACGATTATAATTACGAATAAAATATTTCTGTTGCTTGTACCATCTCATTTGTACGATCGCTCAACATCTGTATCGACTGTGGAGTATTTTCAACTGCCATGTATGCACAGCCTCATCTATTTATGTTGAACTTCCTTCATACCGCACGTAGCCAATTGTGCTAATTGGAAGTGCGATTAGTCTCAACTCCCTGTACACTGTTTTGTCCACACTGTCTTGTGTAAACCCATCTCTTTGTACTGTCTGTGTCATGTGTCCCCTTTGTAATGTATGGATTACCATCTGTCTCGTTTGTACTGATTTGTTTGTACGGTCTTGTATGTAATTCCTTGTACTCTGTATCTGGGCAAAACCGTCTTGTTTGTTTTGCCTTCATAATGTATCATTTGTACCCTCTCTTTAACACCACGTCTCGGTTGTTTTATAAAAAAAAAATTAAGAGCATAAGGTAAACTATTTACAAAAAAAAGCGTGATTCTAAAACAATCGATTCTTACACGTACAATTCAATGCGTGCATGGTCAGTGCAGGAATCAATTTTAATCAATGAATCCCCATGAGATCTCCTTTGGGACTCGTTGGTGAATGGGCCCGGGACCCCTCCCACCCTCCCCTCCCCCCCAAGGATGCCCTGGGACCCATTGTAGATCTTTGGCCCCCCAAGGATACCCCAGGACCTTATTGGGTGCTGTCCCGGCTGTCACTGGAGCTTGGCGTCATTGTTGTTTGGACCTGGGTTGTGCTGCAGTGCTGCCCTCTCTCCCATGTTTCCCTGCCCTGACACCCAAACTGGCTTCTATTCTTTATGTTCACAGCTGCGTCTTGAGACACGACTGCATTTTAGACGCTACACCAATTCTAACTGTGGTCGTTGTTGTTGTACCACTCTCTTTGGCCAGGCACGGCTGACTCACCCGTATGGTCCACGCCCTGACCTCGTCGGGCCCCGCCGTGAAGAAGTACTCGAGCTGCAGGGCCGCGTATCCCGTCTTGATGATCTTTGTCAGAGCGCTGGGCACACATGGGAGGAGAAGAGTGAGCAGATTTGTAAACACGACGTGACGCTACGCCAACAGCACAGGCATCAATGTCAAAGCCATCCCTGGAGCGTGTTCGCTTCAGATTCGTTTGTAAACAGGGATTAAAAGGGAGACATAGTACTTTTATCATCAGTCATAGATGAAGGCTCCCCCTCAATATTCAACCAATACACTGCAGCTCACAACACTTTTCTTTCTGCCTCTTCCCTCACACTGCTCCATTTTAGAATTCACTCCCGACGTCACTTTTCTGAAGTTCCTATAACCTTACTCAATTCAAGAAACGTATTAACTGTTATCTATTCCAACTTTAATAGTGCTGGTTGCTGCTGGCGTTTTTGGGGGCCTTCAGGCTTGTGCTTTGCAACCGTGATATAAATCACTGGATGCCCAGCCCCCTGCTGGTGCCAGACACACAGTTCCACTCCTGGGGGCCAGGGATCGCACCTGGTGGTCTTGACCTCGCTCAGGTATTTCTCCTTCTCCTCGTCCGTCATCTCCTGGAGTTTGAGCTCAAGCGCGCCGCTGAAGGGGATGAGCACGGCACCGGGGTCGTTCTTGTCCACCCACTCCTTGATTTTGATCAACCTGCGGCGTAAGCGAGATGGACAAGCAAGCAAGCACGCGCACGCAATAATTAGGAAATCCCGCGACTGCGCGTGTCTTTTAATTAGCAGCATGGAAGCTAATGGGTAGCTGTGAAGCCAAATTAATTTGACTATTTTAAAACAATCCTCTTGACCCAGTGTGTCTCTCCAAGCTTTGGGCAAATCTTTGGTTAATTTGCCCAGTTTTCAAGAAAGAAAGTACCTAGATCAGCGACACGCATTTACAATACAGGTTCGTTCATACTGGACCATGTTGACGAGACTTATCGTCGATGGATGGACAGAGGTAACACGTAAACATTTAAAACCTTAGTTTGGAAAGTCATGAGTCACCGGGTTAGCAATGCAGTGCGCTAACCACGACACTACCACTCCCCATACCTCTCCCCACACAAACACATATGCCAATACCCGCCATTCGCCATTGCGTGACGGTGACGTCACCACGGCGCCTGTGCCCAGGCCAGGTGCACTGAGGCCACGTGAAGTGTCGGAGGCTTACCGACACAAATACACACACACATATGCTCAAAGACAAAGATCCCTCAAATAGCCTTAACAGACTATTGCGACAAGTGCTGTTATAGTGAGCAACTATGAAGGTTGGCATGGCACATGAGGGTGTGGGTGGCTAACACCACACCTGGCCGCATTTGCCTCCCCAGTGGAAATGTTTACACATCGCACCAGGTACTCATTTGAGGCTGAGTCGGTTCAGATAATCGTCACTAGTGTTGGCTGTGGGCGGGAATCGAACTCAGGGCGCCAGATTCATAGCGCAGCATGTTAACCGTTGTACTACCACTCCCCAACTCCACACACACCAGTGATAATCATCTGTACACACACACACAGCTACACGGTACAGGCTGGACAACGAGCAAGAGGAAGGGGTCGTCGTCGGAAATAATCCAGCCACTCCAAAATTACATCACGACTGATCGTTGCACAATTGTGATGTTACTGAAAGTAATACATGAACAAAAATAACAATATACAGTTATACATTTCATGTATAGCATGCCAAAATTACGTAAATATATCCAGACAGTGAACACACATAGGCACTAGCGGTCATAAGTGTACATTGCGATCGAGTGTGCCACCATGGGTGCTAGAGATCAAGTGGCCGTGGATCAGAGGTCGCAAACGGGTTTTGATTCCTTACCCGTACCTGTACCCGGCCGCACCAGGGTCGCAAATGGGTACCCGTACCCGGCCGGGTACGGGTAACCATTCCCTACCCGTACCCGTACCCTACCTGAAATGAGTGACAAACGGTTACTCACCAGTGACTCACGGCCTACCCGTACCCGGCCGCACCAGGGTCGCAAACGGGTACCCGTACCCGTACCTGGCCGGGTAGCCGGGTATCGGGTAGGGTACGGGTATCGGGTACCCGGTTGCGACCTCTGCCGTGGATCTCCCATCCGCTCTCGGCGAGGCTCACTCGATTAGCCGCTGCAGTGACAGCGGCCACCTGCAGGTGGCACCAAGCGTACGGGGGAATCCGTTGAGCACTTTGACTCGAAACTCTCAAGAGTGAATGGTCACATTCAAGCACACGTTCACAGTGTGTGTGTGTGTTTGTATACCAATAATTTCGGTCCGTCAGCCTATCACACCTGGGTCTGTTCCATGACCTCTTGTCAGCGAGCCTTCGACACTTCACGTGGCCTCAAGTACACCTAACCTGGCACAAGCGCTGTGCTGACATCACCGCCACTTTGTGACAAATGGCAGCTATTGCTGTTGTTGCCGTTGTTGTTACACACACAGTACGTATACAACAATAATCTAAATAAGACTTAATGTTTATGCACGCCGATTCAAGTAAAATCACACAGCTTGCAAATATAATCTCATGCCCTAATCTAGATGGCATGGGCCCTGGTGCAAAAAATGAAATGGGGCCCACTATCCAATTTAGCCTGGTGGCTGGGCGCCTCTGGCCCGACTACTCAATTCCCAACCCAACACTCACGAGCTGTTAAACTCCCTTCTAACACCGCACGACGGTTCACAAAAGGTGGAAAAAAACATCCGCCCGCACACTCACTATCACCTGCAAACGCACTCACACCCTCGCTCATCCCGACATTAACACACTCGCTCGCCCGCACACTCGCTCGCCCAATCACTTGAGCGTATTCACTTCACTCACGCATTCACTCAACACGCTCGTTCGCTCGCACACTCGCTTCACTCACACTAGCTCGCTCACCTGGAAGCTCACTCATACATTCATTCACGCGCTCGCTGGCTCGCTGGCTCGCTGGCTCACTTCCTCGTCCCCGTAGAGATTTACGAGGTGTGCAGCGCAGGCGTGACACCGACCAACAGCTTGCTCTGGCGAGCGGAATCGATTTATAAGCGAAATGAAGAGAGACCTCTGCACCCCGGTTCTCATTGTGAGGTCACGGGGGGCCAAAAGGGCGCTTGGCATTCGAACGGCAGGCGCGTGACGAGGCACGGGGAGGGGCAGCACCGCCAAGCGGCCGTTTCATCACCGCAAGCTCCCCTGCTAAGCAGGGCTCCTCGTTTATTTGTCTCGACTGACCTTAACCAGGAGAGTGGTGGTAAAATGTCACCGCTTCAGTGAACTAACGTGATAAATAACAAGGTTAGATACAAAAATAAAAAAGGAAATTGTTTTATTTTTAAAATAACGCTGAGGAACAATAAGGAATATATCAATATTCAGCTGACTGGCCTTATTCAAGTCAAAGGCCTCTTGGGCAAATTGTTCTGATCTTTTTTTCTTTCAAGGTGACAAAGTATTAATCTAGCAAAAAAAAAAATGCAGTGTGGTGGCACAGTGGCTAGGACATTACACTACGATCTCGATTGCCTAGGTTCGACTCCTGACGATAGCAAACAAAAAATAAATCTATCCTGATCACGATGATGGTAATAATTATTCAAGCCTTTTTCAATAAACTGCGGGATGAAGACCTCCCCATGTCGTGTCCGTCAAGGAAACTGTTTGATCATACTTCACCACACTGGTCGGTGTAGGCTGGTGAAAGTGGCACGGTCGTAGTGGTTAGTGCGCTGGACTGTGAGCCCGGTGACCTGAATTCAATTCCCATGGGTTGACCGAGCCTTAAACGAGTACATGATGTTGGTGCTCACAGCGTCTGGAGATGCGGTTACATTTACACGCTCTTTATCTCCAAACTGCATCGTGTTACTTCGCCGTTATCGTCGCGACTACTGCATTAATAGCGGGGACGCAGACGGACGTCAATTGTAACAAACAGCGGTTGTGCAAATTGGCACAGTTAACAAGTTGCAAAAGGTGTAATTGTTAGAACGACGAAGCCGGGCTTTAATTTACACCAATGCTAATGGCCAAACGGTAAATTACTAACAGTGCTGCCACTGATGATAGCGGCGAAGGACAGCGCCGATCCGCCCGACCTCCGGCTGCGTCCCCACTGCCGCGGAAGTACCCTCCGCTCGTCACGCGTGCGCGCCGCCCCAAACCCCCCCTCGTTCGACGACACGGCGCAAACAGAGCCATTAGCTCCAACCACCTCCTCCTCCGCCGCCCCCCCCAAACCGTTAAAATTTAATCATCAAGCCCGGCACTCGGCACACCTGCGCCACAGCGTCAACACGACAGCCATGCGACAAACGAGCGCGCTAATAATCAGTCTCCCCACCCTCCTCGGCTCTTGTGCAGGAATTCCGCCGGTGAAAAATATTGAGCCTTAAGTAGCCTCTTCCAATCCATTTAAGTGCGGCTTGTAATTTGGGTTTGTTTTGGGCAGTTCATTTAGGGAGCCGCGGGTTATTGTCTCACTGGGACGGGCAGCGGGGAGGGAAGGGGATTAGAGCCCCGGGTAATAAAGCGGCTACCGATAATGAAGCTTCATCTGGAGTATCCATCAGCGGGGAGCACTGACCCACACGAGCGTGGCTTTGCTGAAACAACCGCTAGATGATAGGGAGCGGCGGGAGACAAAAAAAGAACAAAAAACAAGTGCGCTTTCTGTTTTGTTGGTTAACCGTTTTCCATCCGACGGCACAGACAGCCAGTCCCCGGATCCATCCACTCGGTTGGAAAAGCAGCCCCAATAAATTGACGTGCCGTCTTAAGTTTGTTTAAACGCACGCCATTATTCGGAAAGATTCTTGGTAACTTAGTTAAGGTTATTCAAATTAAGAAAAGCAACGGTAGAACACGATCACGTTATTACGTGTTAGTATCTGCCATCGGGCATTTGTCCATTTTGTCTACGCGTTCTCGTGAAATTCGTGAACTGGGCCCGAAGTCAGCGGCGGTGTGGCGATGTGTCGAGGATCATATGCAGCGCCGTATTTCAAAAGCCTGAGTGGCAACGGCTTCGGTGCACAACAACTTACAAAGAGTTTTTGCCGGGCGTCAAGTTCAATTACTGGAAAAGGCACAAACTCGGCGACAGAAATCTATAGCGTTAAGCGAGCGAGTGCGTTAAGACTATATTACCCCGCGCGTGCACTTGTCTGAATGATTTTTTTCCCCAAGCGCACTCAACAGAAGGGACGATATTGACAAAACAAAGGAGCCACTTTGCAAGACAGAGGGAGGACGAGCGGCACGCTAAGAGAGCGAGAGACAAAGAGAGACAATGAAGGAAAATTTGTCGACTTGTGCACACGCGCGTGCGTGCGCGACAACCCCACGCGTCCTCTCTCCCCCGCAAGGCGTGGTGGCGGTGCAGCACAGCCAGGGTTACAGATCACATGATCTAACATCTGCCCGGACTCCCGTTGGGCCTCGGCTGTTCATTCATCAGCGGAGAGATTGTGAGGAGTGCGACGGTCCCATCACTCTTATCGCCCTGACGTGCCCTTCCTCTCTCCACGTCTCCTCCGCTGACGGCTCCTCATATAATCACCCCAAACTGCTGCCCCCACCCCTGCTGAACACCCCCCCCACCCCACCACTGGAGCCCCCTCCACCTTCCTCATCCACCCGTACGCCTTCAACCCAAATGAGTGGCTCAGCCCACCCGCCTCCCCCACACCCACCCCCCACTGCCCCCCCACCCACTCACCGCCCCCCCCACGATGCCGTTTATTGACTGGGCTCCCGCTCCCGTTGCGGTGAGGGACGCGGGTCGCGCCACAGGCCGACGTGTTGCCGATTTCCCTGCCGGAACGTCCGCTCGCTCGTAACGTCCGCTTGCTTGTAACGGCCAAGTAGCGGCTGGGAGTATGTGTCGTGGACCCTCCAACGGCGGGGCGGAGCCGACTGTCGGCGCGTTCGCCAGTTAGCGCAGAAACGGCGGTTGGATTCCCTGCTGCTGCTGCTGCTGCCGTGAACTACATTTACATGGGGAAATCGGGAACTAAATTGCATGATTGTAGACCTGGATGTAAAAAGAGCAGGACTAACGATGAGATGTCCTCCATAAGAGGTTTTTGGGGATAGATCGCGTAAATATGTGTCGTTAAACCCGCCACCACCCGACACAGCCAATTATTAAATTGCGTCACGTAAACAGAAGATGCCAATTCGTTACTAGTACAGCACACCAGTGTGTTGGAGAGTAAACCCACAACATTTACCATACAAGAGCATTTCCTACTAGCATTTGTACATCCATAGATGTACGAGTTTGCGTACAGGGTAAACTGGCTTTTTGTTGCCCATTCTCAATTCTGCGTACAACCCAATACAATTTGATTAATCAAGCTTTTAAATTAAGCCACATGTCACGAACCTGTAGAGAAACCGTAGGCATATTCAGATCACATCTCACTTTGATTAGTCTAACATTAAATATGAATGCAGGAAACGTGAATCTGTCTCAAGGGCCCTATGATATAAAATGTGATTGAAAAAATGCTATGGCTTTAGTCAGAGTCCCGACGGAAGCTCATTTACATCATTCTACAGGGTTTCCATTGTAGAATTATTATAATTAGCAGTTTGAGCTAGGCTAATTAAATTATACAAACCCACTTGGAAGACGCTTTTATCCCTTTAAACTTGCACAATACAGCATACACGAATCTGGCCTTCATCCAGCAGTGGATGGCTTACAGCGGATGATGATGATGATCATCATGACGATGATGATGAAACCTGCACTTGTGCGACGTGGCATTGGCGAGACTCGTCGCATCGAGATTTCAGAGTCCCAGGCGTTCGTCAGCGCCGCTGCTGTGATCGTTCGGGAACGCTTCCGTTACGTTCGACCGCACCGCTCAGCTGCCACAAATGACGGGGAAGGGGGGGGGTGGTGGAGGGACGCCCCCGACATAAATCCCACCCAAAGTATCTCCCCCGCGCACGCCGAGATGTGAGGGGCGCGCAGAGAACCGCCTCGCAATTTCCGCAAATAAAAAAGCGGCGCACCCACAACTCGAGAGGAGGACCCTTCAAACTTTGCCGCCTGATAAATGCAAAGGTGTCCCTGCACTCCCTCCCTGGCTTCACCCTCCTCTTCCTCCTCCGTTTGTTTCCCCCAAACGCGACGCACGCACACGGGGGGAATCGTGTGCACAGATGCGATATAGCGCTCGGCGTGCCCAATTTCTCGGCACGTCATCTTTCAGCGGAGTCTGAAAATGTTCCCCCCCGCTCCCTGTGCTCAATGAAAGGAGCCTTTTTTGTGTGTGTGCGTTTCGTGTCAAGCAAGTGCTGTACATCATTTTCATGCCCTGCAACACAAGCCCAGCATTGTCATTTCAGATGGAATCGCCGGTTATTTGCCGCTGCTGCCACTGCTATGGTTGTTACTGCTCTCAAACTTGCTCCTTTTTTTCCCATCGTCTTTTATCACGACATTTTTTTCGAAAACTTTTGTTTGTCCCCCGTGCGATGAGATGCTCTCGGTTTATCGCGTGAGCGGCTGGCTCTAAACGAGGGGCGCCGACAGTGAAACTTAGTTTGCAAATGGATAAACAAAGTAATTGCTGTGTTCACAGACTCGGTCGGGCTCACCGAGGCTGCCTTGAGTAAACAAAAAACGAGGGCCCTCCATGAATGTAGATGAGCCCCAGCAGTTCTATGCCTGCAAACACTTGTTCACAACAAGACACCGTACACAAGCACACACACAAAAGCCACGATGCCCCATTAAACCTTATGGTGAGCACCTACTTTAGCAAGCGCCTACTTACTACGACACCACAAGCTCACACAGAGTACTATCTCACAAAACAAACAAAGAGAAAGATCCCCAATATAGCCTCATCCGACTGTTGGGGCAAGTGCTGTTAGAGGACACCTATGAAGGCCGGCACGGTACATGAGGGGTCGGGTGGCCAGCACTACGCCCGGCCGCCTATGTCTCCTCAATGGCGATATTTCACACATCGCACCAGATACTAATTTGAGGCTGAGTCCACCTAGGGGAGGCCCAGGACCAGTTCAGAAGTTTTGCACCAATGTTGGTGACTGTGAGCGTCATGCACTAACTGCTACACTAACGCTCCCCACGTCCCTCACACACACACTCTCACACCACCCACTCTCACACTTCAAACTCTCTCACACACGTGTCCACTCAACCACCGATGGCCCGGTGATGCTGCTGCTGCTGCTGGAGTTGCCTTCTCAGCAGGACGTGGAGAAGCAACCGGCGCCACCAGCAGCAACTGCGAGTCTCTAATTGGACGCGGCACCGGCACAAAGCTGTTGACTCCGGGGAAACGACAACAAAAAGAAGAGGGGTGGTCGTGCATGACGCATGCACACACGCGCACGAGCAAGCGTGAGGGACAGCAGGGCCTAACATCTGTGCCTTCGCCCGCGGGAGTGACGGGCTTTTCGTTTTTTTCACGCTGCCGAGACCACCGCGACGACGACGCGCAAACGGCCGCCTGGGACGGACGTTCAAAGCCTCGGCACCCAGGGGACGAGGTCGCGGATCCCACCGGCTGAGGGGCACGGCTGTCCCTTTAAATTTCGCGAGCCAGCCGGGCGGGCCGATAAGCCCCAGTCGGGCCGTGGGCTGTAGCGCTCTTGACGGCAGGCGCACAAAGAGCAGCGGGTTTATTTGTAGATGCTTTCCAGATATTGCGTTAAATTCAATTTCGCCTCTTCAGAAGCAGAAAAACGGTCGTGATGAGATGTCTCTTTTGCAAGGGAGACCAGGGAATGCGGTTCACTCTCCATTATCCGTGGGCGGCTTGCACAGGTTGCGGATTAACAATGCTTGCGAGAAAAAAAAATATGGGTGCATGCTCGTTTAGTTGTTAAACACTTTTAACTTTTAGTCCATTACTCTTGTAACAGACAATTGCAAGTGAACTCATTATTTTAAGAAGGAATAATACGATTCTACATCTTTACTCCAATTCTACTCCCAGTCTATGCAAGAAAACCAATGTGTCTACAGCCAGACGTGTGTTTTGCGTTATCTGTGATTTTGTTTAATTCAGCTCCCCCCTGCCCCCCCCCCTATTACCTGAAATAACTGATAGTTAATCGTAAGTAGAAGGAAGGAAATGTCGAGAGTAATCATGAGTTATTCATTTATATTTATAATTTGGTTCATGAAGCCGCGATCAATCATGGGACCGAGGCTCTGTTGGGTTTCAAACCGTGGCTTTTGCACGAAGATTTGTGGTTGTAAATTGGTATTGATTTACTTGCACCCTTGTTTGTTTTTGTGATAATAGTGGCTGGTGCAGCAGTCGGTTCAAGCGCACAGAGTTGGACCAATGTGGAAACATCAACATACGTAAATACTCAGGCATGTTTGTATTTATCTTTTAAATGCCCGAGCAATATGCTGCGATAGACATTGAAATGAGTCACGCACGCACGCAGACACGTGAAAAATCCCTCTTCCTCAAATGAACTGGACGTGCACGCTCACCTATCGAAAGAGCATCGTGAATTGTGGTCGCATTTGTCAATCCGCCGCCGGATGAAAGCCTCGGCCACACCCTGCGAGTTGTGGAGGTGATTGTTTGGCGATACTTCACTACGCTGATCATCGAGGATTAGTGGATAGAGGAGCGCAGTGATATTATAATTTACATTTGTAAGGCGCATTTCATGCAAGGATCCCAAGTAGTCGTGCGAGCAGAGACGACGATGTGTTTAAGCTGCACGGCCCTCTGTTACCCAGAGCGTAGCCACACGGCCTAGAACAACCTCTTTGTGCACGGTGATTACCCATCCAGATCACACGAGTTCCGGCGAATCCCGGGTGATGATGTGGTGTAACAGGCAGTCACGGGTAGATGGTTACAAAAATAAAATCCGAATTGTGCGTCGTATTATAAATCTTAAAAATAAACCCTCTGTGCATGTGTGCGTGTGTGTCTTAGCACACGCACGTTTTACTCACTCCTCGGCAAGTGGTCTGGATGCTCAATCACGGGCGCTCGCGCTGATTAAGTTGGCGCGGGGTCCTAGTTAGTAATTAGTGCTCTGCCTCGTACACGCGTGGGTGATTGAAAAGCTGCCGACGCGGGGTTGGACCGGAGGGTCCGTGCCCAAGTGACGCGGTCCCAATAATGGCACGGTGACCCCCGCGACATTGTGCAGCAACACACGGACTCGCCGGCACGGAAGCAGCAATCACAACGTGCCGATTCAAGGCCACGAAGACAACACTGCGCAGGAAACCATATTCTGACGCAACAACAAGCTACCACAACTCCTTGGTCCGCCACACAACCACCGTGACAACCCATTGCCCCACCAAAGTTTACTACGTTTGCAGTCTGAACCACTGACCCACTACGGCCGAGGTGCAACTAATTATTCAACAGGCGCGCATGCGGACAGTGTATTTATTATATCCCAAGCACGGTTAACCGGTTATCCGTATAATCCGTGCACAAATAATCAAGAGTTAACCGCATCTAGAACCGCGCGGCAGTTCTCTGAGAGCCGAGAGCAGCAACAGCAGCAGTAACAAACGGCGAGAGCAAAAACTAATTTTGATTTAATAAGTAAAGATCCTCGGCAGTGAAGAAGAGACCGGGTGGTCGAAATTTAATCCATAACCGTGGTCGCATTTCTTTCTCCTCCCCACCCCCCCCAGCCAACAATGTCCGAGAGGATGGCTCTAGCCGGAGAGAGAGAGAGAGGCCGGGCGGAGAGCGGGCGAGCGGCACGCACGCGAGCGAGCGAGGCGGACGATTAATAGGATAGAGTCAGAGTTGAGAGACCCTCCATGTCTCTGCGCAATCCATCACGCGTCCGCGAGGAGGGCCCATCGCTCTGCCGCCGCCGCCACCGCCATCACCTCCTGCCACCGCCGCGCTCGCCAATTTCTCCCGGGGACCGCCGGGTGGCGGGTGGGGGGAGCGCTAATGATGCTCGCCTCGCAAAAACGTTTACTTTCACAGAGAGACGCGTCTGGGCTCGTGGGGGGGTCGGGGGAATAAAAATTATATTACGCATTCGTTGAGGACGACAGCATCGTAAAGATGCATGCACCAGGGATGACACGCGTCGACCGATTTTCGGATGAATCAGGAAAATCGGAAGGAAATTTCCCATCATCCGTCAAAAACGTTCTGTATCAGGCTTAGCGAAAGAATTTGATGTCACGGGAAGTTTCCTCACTTTCATGACGTTATATATCAGCACTTTTCAAGCCAAAAGTGTGTGTCACACTTCATCACTTTTACGCGCACAAAGACTCAGCACGGCCTTTTGAGAAAAGCATCGGAACGTCACGGGAGGGAACTACCCCGGAAGAGAAGCCGCAGAACCACTTCAACAGCAGGCCTCCCAACCCACACCATGAATAACGTTCCCTTCACACTGTGCCACGTGTCTATAGTTTCGACAAATTTAACTCGAAACACTTTAAATAGCAGAAGATATTTTCCTGGGCAGTCATTAGTGGCGCCATGGTGGCGAGATGTTAACTACCTCGCCTCGTATACAAGGGGTTGTGGGTTTGATCTCGACCCTGACGCCTGTTGTATATTTGGAGTTGCATGTTCATTCTCCCTGTCAACTGGATTTTTCTCTGGGTCCTCCGCTTTTTCATTCTACATTTATAATTAACAGGTATTGAAGGGTATTTGGCTGCTATACATTTCCACATGAGCTACTTCGTTGAGCTATCATTTGTGGCCAGGTCGCTTCTGAAAAAGAGCTATAAAGCTCACTGGGGGGCCTTACCTGGTAAAATTAAAACTAGTTTTGTTTAGTTTTAGTATCTGGGATGACACAATTAATAACAAAGTCTCACCGAGATCCTGCATTGGGATTCCATAAATGAGTCTTTGATTTAATGTGGGAGAAAACCGGACAACCCAGTTATAGTCAGAAATTCAAGAATCCATCGCTGTGCTATAATCTTCTGGCTGCCTTGCAGTCCAAGCCAACGACCACCTGGTATTTCCAGGCAGTCTCCAATGCAACCCTGAAATGAAAATCACTCCACTTAAAAACAAGGTCGAGTCACGGGTGACTAAGACCTGGATTCATAAGTGATGCTGGTTCAGTGTCTATGACATGGGCAATAACATTAGCCCACTGAGCGCCACCTCCGCACTTTATTTAAACCCACAGGAGGCCTATTCCCTGCGTCACAAGTCAGGTTTTTAGTGTAGGTCTTTTTTTTTTATTGCCGTAATGGTTAGCTCATTGAGAAGGAAATAAAATAGATGCTCAGGAAAACAGATGGGGGCGCTGAGTCAATATTTTGGCTCCGTCAGGACTTATCGCCATGTAAACATGGCGAGCCACTTTAATTAAAAAATTCGGACCCTTTGCACTTCTGCGCTCATGATCAGTTAAAGTAGCAGAGAGCAGTGTTTTATACGGCAATAATGCGAAGTGGCCAGGAAGTTTGTGCTGGAAATCCATTTAACGGCAGACAGTTCATTTACACGCTCGCTAACGGACTCGCTCCCCGGCTGCGCATTGTTGTCCTTACCACCGCCGCTACCGCAGGTCAATTTACGAGTCTAACCCCACGCAAAGCGTGGAGCTGCGGCGCGAGTGACCTCACGCCTTCATCCATTATCCACCAGACGTTCCACAAATAAAATAAACGGTCATCATCGTCGCTCTCACCCGCGCAGGGGACACCCCCCTTCCCAGTGCAGGGTGGGAGGTGGGGGGTGGCGTAGAGCCGCAGCTATAGCACTCGGCAAGGCACAATTTAGTAATTGCCGGTAATTCTTCAAATTTGGCCGTGCCCCAGATACATAATGGCCTACAATTGCAAGCGATGCCGTGGGACCTTTAGTGGTCCGCGCTGCTTGGCAGGCGACACCGCTCGCTCGACGGTGGATGTGTCCACAGAGTGGCGGCGTATTATTTAGATGAATTGGAACGGGAAATATTGGAAATCACAGGCCAGAAAACTCGTTGGCTTGTTAGACCGGTCTTTAATAGCACATTTTTGGCAATGCGAAGCGTAACTGGTCCCGCTGTTGTTTGCGAATACACCGACGTTAAGAATTAAGTCGGCCGGTGCTCCTAATTCTTTTCAAACCGGAGTTGTAGTTGGACTGCATCACTTCTTCTTTCGTACAGCTGATGCAGAGTAACAATGCCAATTTCACATTCAGGTGGTCAAGCCAGACAACCGTGTCAGGAGCAGCAGAGTATCGCTTTGTCTCTCTCGGATTTGTGGATCGGGAATTTCACCATTATATATATATATATTGTACGATCTGTTCTGGATGACTACAGTCGCACACTGCAGATTTTTCTTTTCCATTTGTGCATCAGGTATTTGCATCTGCCATGGTTTGTGCGTCTGTGGTTTAAGGTGGACCATGAGCTTCGCGGAAGATCAAAATCAGGTATCTTCTGTTGTAGGGAGTTATTTTTTACTCCCTACAGCTTTCCAAGCTTCATTGGGATTGAACGCGCACTTTGAAGGTTAAGTGGCACGAATGCAAAAGGGCCTTGCTGTGTCACTTCAAGCGCTGACGAGGGACGTTACCAAGGTCCTGATTAATGGGAAGGGGCGACAGTTTTTCTCGATTCGCACGACTTCCCGGAGGGTTGCAGAGTTGTGGCGGATGGGTGGGTGGAAAGAGTGTTGGGGTCGACTTGAGGGTTCAAGTGAAACACCGCATTGCAGTGTTCAATTGGACATCAACAAGTCGAGTGGGCGACTACTTCTGGTCCATAGCGGTGCACAGTACTCGGCTACAGAGAACACGAGGGCCATCGTTGATGTGCGTAGCACCAGTGCTGATGCTCCCCAGCTCGTGCTTTGCAGTTTTTGGATAAGGTTGTTCCTTGTTTTGGTCTTGACGCTACGTTTTTCAGGTGAAGGTTCGCGTGCGGCCCAGCTTCATTCCGAGATAGGTTGGAGTGGGGCCCAGGCACGGCAGCTGGAGTCTGTGAAGTCCAGGCCCTTCAATTCACTCAATCCACCGCTGACGTCTAGCTGAGTCTAAAGACTCTAGCAGGACATTTACAACTGGTTGTCCTGTTGGAGCAGGTCCTGGGTTCCTTTTGTCCAGCAGGGAGTGGATTATTTCCGGAAGCCTTTGGGGATGCTCTTCATGGCGGCTGCAGTAAAGAGGCCAACAAAACGGTGACAACAAAAGTCTGGTATCGCGGGAATTCGACTCGCCAATCTTTCTACAGCCTCATTATAGTGGTCCCCAGTCAGCTTTGACCAGGTTCCTCATCGGTATTCGTTTTGACAGATTTCAATTCTCATACATGTACAGCCCTTTTGCCAATCCACTGCTGGATGAGGGACTGCCCACACCGTGCGGGTCATGGGAGTTATTTTGACCTTACATCACCATGCCGGAAAGTGCCGGTTGGTGAAGGCGGGCAGCATAGACGTTGGCTCATGAATCACAATTAGTTGTGTGTGTGATCGTCAGTGCTGTGTGGGACGCTGGTTGTATAAACTCTTGGTAAAATTAGTCAACAACGATGATGAAGAAGGAGATTGTGGTAATGACCGCCAAATCATTACACTGGCAACAGAACAAATGTAAATACATTTTAAGTGTGCCAACATCTGCGCCCCCCCCACCCCCCTCATGCATCAAATATACAATTACGCACTTGAGCTTTGGCAAGTAAAAATATATCATTTATTTTAAAAAATCCTCAAGTAATTTTACTGCTCAACTTTTGCAATAGCGATTGTCATTCAAAAGGCAATTTTGCTCAAAATGCCACGTGCCAAATTAAGCAGAAGTCTTTTCGACGCAGTCCGAGGCTTGGCGTCAGAAATGATTTCATGTTAGCGCACCAGGCATTACAGGATGTGCACAGCCGCGCTCGTTGTGATTCTGTAGCACGTCCCGCCAACCCGCACAGTCCCAGGGCCTCGCTAGCAGACATGGGGTGGTGGTGTTTTTTTCTTCATTTTTCACTCCACTTCTCTCCTGCCGCCACCCAAAAATACATCACTTTGCACGATATCACTGGGCCGAGCGGCACAACAGAAAGAGAGCGAGAGAGCGCGAGAGCGAGAGGGGAGTTTGGGGGGGGTTTGGGGGGGGGATAGAAAACAGCGGCAAATTAAAAAAGGCTCCACGGATCGATGGGGCTTGCGGAGCTATCCTCTCCGTGGGCGATGCCGCCCCTGGGTCTGCCCTCTCGGCGCGCGCGGCTCGGCCCACATGGGCCGCACTTATCTCTCCACGGCCGCGGCCACAGCTAAGGGGGCGCGCGGAGGAGCGATGATGATGGTGGGGGCCGGTGGGAGGGAGTGGCAGGGGTTCAGGGACCCGCAGCTCCACGCGTCGTGCGGAGTCGCCACTCCGCCCCAGCGCAGCGGACGCTCGCGATGAGACACACCGCACGCGCTCGAGTGTGCGTATGTGCGTGTGTGAATGCCAGAACGTGGCGTCAGTGTCACAGTGGTTCGCACGCCGCCCCATGAATCAATAAACAAAAACCCCGACCGAGACTTGAATCAACACCTGCCTTCATTATGGGCACGGGCCCTTCATCACAGCAGCAGTGTGTGTGAGTGCGCGTGGTATATTTATAATTCCTATTCTTTCAAGTGCTTGCCGTTCGAATGCAACAATGGGTTGTTTTGACGCTGCCAATGCCACCAGGCTCGCCCCACGTTTAGCGATTCAAATCGCCTGTCCGTCCGTCAGCTCGGGGTGGGGGGATTCTCGACTGCCGACAGCCTACGGCGTCCCCACCTCAATAAAGCGCAAACAAAAGCCTCCGCGCGTCCCGTGCATCACATCTCGACCGCGCAAAACGGGTCTCCTTTACATTCCCTACCTACAAATTAGGCTTCGCCCGCGGGTAGAGGGGCTTCACTCGGAGTGACGCGACACCGAACCCCGACCGTCTGAGCCCCGTTGCCCACGCACGTACGCACGCGCACATGCACGCGCACACTCGCACGCACACACACACGCTTGGTCGCGCCGCTATTATGATGTAAAGTTCTGCGGTGCTAACGCTGCCACCGTCGCCGCCAGGCCCTCCTAATGAACGCGGGGAGGGAGCGACGCAGCGGGGAAGGAGAAGCGCAGGCAGCGTGCGCGGGCACGATTGGGGAGGGGGGGTTGGCGGCAGGGGACATACCGAAACTTCAAATGTCGCCTGTAATTAGGCGCGTGACAAAGTACCGCGAGCAGGCCAGGGTCATAATTCTAATGGGCGTGAGCGTGCTCCGAGATGAGCTCCTCATCCTCGTGAGGCGGCGGCGGCAGTGGCGGCAGTGGCGGCAGTGGCGGCGGCAGTGCGAGAAGCGGAGTGGTGTTTTTGGCGGAAACGCGCCAAAAAAAACTTGAATAAATCTTGAAATCTGCCCCGGCGCCAGGCTGCGACGGAGAGGCCTTGTGACTCGGTGGCGCGTTACGCAGACGCGGCGTCGCGCAAACCGCCAGAATTGTGCGCAACTTGCAAAAAAAATAAAAGTTGAATTTGAAAACAGAATGTAGCTTGCTAAAAGGATCATGTGTCTCACCTTGAAAACGGCAAAGGGCTTTGATTAAATTTTATGTCATAAATAGCTCAATAATTTGCGACACGCAGTAAAAAACCAAGATTGCCGGGAGCTTTGTTGTTCAATTAAAGAGAGCCGGGCTCTAAGCGCCATATTTTTTCAAGTGACAGCAGTTCAGACAAAGCTGTAAAGCCAGGGTGTGCTTGGTGCATAATGCCTACGTTGGAGCGCCGAGCCAACATGGCTGTAGTGCTGGGTTACATTGGAGAAACGAGACGCTTACACGATACCCCGAGCGCATTCCTAGAAATGCTACCAACTACGGAGTCGTCAAGCGTGATGACAAAAATAAAAATTATTCAATCGCTCAAGGGGGACTCTGGGATTCCAAATGTGATCATGCAGAGGATCAGCCATTGGCCTTTTGAGGGCAAATAACTTTGCCTACACGATGTTCTTTGTCGTCTCACGATGCATTGTGGGCCTTCCGGCTTTTGCATGCAGGTTCAATTTCTTAAACAGTGTTGACACATTTTCTGACAATACAGATTAAAAGAAAAATCAATGACAATCATAAAACAATTAAGGGGCATGAACAACACAGGACTGGGGTGAATGTAAGATGGCAAGTTAGAGACGCTTGAATGCCTTAATAATAATAACCGAGCGAACACACGCACACACACACACACTGGCCGTCGCCAGTGGCCCCCTAGGCGCCCGCTGGTGACAGCGAATTCCGCTTCAACGACGGCGGTTTCCTGCTCATAAAATTCCTGCGGCCCTCCCTCCAGGCCCGTCCGCCCATCCCTCCTCCAAAAAGCTGACGATCTGCACGGGGCCCCCACAACGGCCACAACAAACAAATGCACGGACGACGAAGACGACGAAGAAGACTACGACGAAGACTACGACGAAGACTACGACACCACCACCACCGCTCGCGCAGCGAACAGGTCGCACACCACCGCGGCACCCTCGTGGCGCTGCCGCGACCCGTCCGGGGGGCTCTTCATCTCGCGCCATTCATCTCGCGAGCTTAATTACGAGCGGCGCGGCCTCCCCGCGGTTACAACTGAGGCACCGCGCGCACGGGGGCCGTCTCATGTTGCACCAAAGGCGCCGTTATTATTTTGCGCGCCGCTAAATAACGCGATCACTTGTTAGATGAGCCTCGGCGGTGAGATGAAAAAGCAGCCGACATGAAGAGTAACCGCGGCGATTGGAGTGAGTGGATTTCTACTTGCCCACAAGCTGTTATGTTTAAAAGTCTTTGCCGCAAGTGTAGTGCATTAAACTTTTGCTCGGCGAAAAAAAAACTTAAAAGAAATCGTGTTTTTTATTGTAATAGGGGGAGAAAAATTGCGCGTACTCAAAAGAAAAAAAAAATACAAACCCAAAAGCGCTTAACGTGCAATTGAAATCTGGCAGACAAGCCGACATTTAAATGCGGCACACAAATGTGATTTTAATATGACTGTTGCGGCGAATTAAGCGTGTGACGGATGAAAATAAGTGCAGGGGACCTCAGACAACAAAACCCTTTTCTTCTGTGCGGCCGGGGCATTCCGAGCGAGAATCGTTCTCCGCGATCCGCGAATTTTTTTCCCACGAGCATCAGGCTCGCGGTTCAACGAGCGAGCCGGCGAGCGCGCACGGAGGGGGGGGAGGGGGGCAGACGGTCCCCGCGGAAGGTGCAGGCCGGAGAGGCCGGAGGGAAAACATGTCAGGGGCGGCCGTCAGCCGGGGCCAGCCCACCACAGCCGCGCGTTTTTTAGGAAACGCTTTGGAGGAAAGGGGGTGGACGGGGCTTCTCCGGGGTCAGCAGGTGGGATCAGCCGGGAATTCTGGGAGGACGGAACGCGCGTGCCCCCCCCCCCCCCCCCCTCTTTGAAGGGCTCACCTGGAAGGGCTCTGCGTTCCGCACGGCACATTCCCCGTGGGGATAAACAAAAAATATTTAAAATTAAAACGGGAAAGGGGGAGGGGGCAAGGTGAAGGGAGGGGGGCGGTGCAGCCGACACATGGCTAAGCCACCGTTGCACGTGCACGCACAACCTCGTGTGTACGTGTGTACGTGTGTGCGTGTGCGCGTGTGCGTGTGTATGTGTGTACGTGTGTACGTGTGTACGTGTGTGCGTGTGCGCGCGTGTGTGTGTGTGCACTCGTAGATTCCTGGCCACGGCCAACGTCAGTGGCGAGTGATATCCTGAACCGGTGCTGGGGCCTGCCCCCTTAAATTTGTGCGTGTGTAATCGTCAGCACTGGGAAGACAAAGGCGGTCACACCACCGCCCCCCCCTCCGTGTGCTCACTAACAGCACGTGCCCCCAACAGTCTGAAAACGGCTAAAAGGAGGACGTTTGTCGCTGTGAAGTAAGTTAGGGGTAAAGCCCATCGCTAATATAATTTTTGCCACCGAGTCGAGCCCAGCAGTAATCAGCAATGCCATGAATCTATCGGTTTAGCAGCTGCCCTGGCTGCGTAAGTTTCGCTCGTTCTCGTTCCTTCACATGTCCAAGGTCATTTTAAAGAGCGGTGTAATAATCTCACCCCCCCCCCCCGCACGCCACTTTCGCCTTTCAATGAATATCCGTGATCCCGGGTCGCAATTTCATTTAACAATCTATTATTATTATTATTCGTTTTACACTGTAGCGGCTCCAGAAGAGGGGGCCATCATGTGAACCCCCCTCAAGTACGCCGTGTGTAGGAATCGACACGCGCCGGCTCCCACACACATGCTACGATGCGCGTTTCGTGAGCTGATATTAAATCGATGGACCGATGCGTCGTTACACCACTGGTTCTGAACGCGTCAACTTTTAATTGACGTGATGCATTCATGAAGAGTTAAACTACTAGCAAAGGGGGACGCAGTCCAAAGAGCAAACGGCTATTGAATTGCAGCTACGTACGGAGGGTGCGTGGCGCACGTGAGTTTGAAGCTTCGTGAATGAAAAACAAAGACTTTCAATTGACGTTCGCGAGCGTCCTCGTGATGTCCTAAAAGAAAAGTTAAAACCTCGTTCAACGTCAATAAATCTTACGAATAAAATCGCGCAACCTGGGACTCACAGCCTCGGTTGTGTAGCGACAAGTTAAGAGCTTTAAATTCATCTTCCTTGAGCAAAAGTTCATAATCGAGGATTTTTGGGTTAGATCACGCAAACCCGCCACCACCCGACACAGGCAATTAGTAAGGTTTGTCACGTGTTAGAGAGCAAATCCACAACATTTACAATAAATTTGCTCTCCAACATACTGGTGTGCTGTTCAAGTAACGAATGGGCATGTTCTGTTTACGTGACAAACCTTACCAATTGGCTGTGTCGGGTGGTGGCGGGTTTAACGACACATTTATATTTACGCGATCCAACTAAAAAAACCTGGACTATGGGAGATATTGGTCGCGAAAGCCTACATGTTAAACTGAGCAAAAGTTATATTCCACCGCTGAAGGACGCGGGTTGCATCGACTGCATTCATAAAATGTCGGACGCTTGTAAACGTACGCACCTCGCATTAAAAACGCTTCTAATTTACTTTCAATGTGACGTGTAAATAACACTGACCGTGCACTGCGCACACACACACCTTAAATTCTATCCCAAAAAATGTCAGTTGTTTGGCATTAACGCACAAAATATTACGAGGGTTATTACCCGCAAAGTGGACGGACGTGCGTTTCTCTCAGCCGCCCCCTCGTCCCGTCCCTGCTCGCGAGTATTTTTACTTTAAAAAAAAAACCTTGTTGATGCGGCAGCTGGCTAATACTGTTTTTGTTTGAAGCACAGCCCTAACTCGCTGTCAATCCACGGGCTTAGACACCTGGGCCCGTCCCTTAATAGTGGCTCAAAAAGGTTTATTTCCACGGCGAAAAACACCACGTGTATTTTACAACACAGCCCTCGCCAAGAGCAAGGTTCTTTTGGGAAAGAAATTGACAAAGAGATCCGGGGGGGCCGTCACAAAAGCCGCCATCAAGGGGCGCGCGCACGGAGGGGCGAGCGCGTCATCGCGACGCCGATCTGTGTAATGACAACAGCAGCGGATCTACCCTCGCAGAGCGACAGCTTCACCACACACACCGCCGGGGGTCTGTTTTAGCGAGGGCCCTGCCTTTAAGACGTTCGGTCGATCGCTACTTCGGTATTCTTGTGTGTGTGGACGAAAAACTGGAGCGCTTGTGAGAAAACCCCATAAACGAAGGGGAATGTTCAAATTCCACAGAGGTAACCTTTAAATACAAGATCACCTACTTGCTGTGCTGCCTCATGCACACACCATTTAATATGCTCCCGTTTATAGGCGTCTCAAAGACAAAGACCCCCCCCCCCACCCCCGTATCGGCTACAAAGGACTGTTGGGGCAAATGCTCTTATTGAGTACCTATGACGGCTGGCATGGCACACGAGGGGGTGGATGGCCAACACCACATCTGGCCAGTTTCCACATCGTACCGGGTACTAATTTCATGGTGAGTTGACCTACACGAGTCGCAGGACCGGTTCCGTTTGCCACTGATATTGGCCGCGAGCGGGAATTGAACAATGATCACCGGGCTCACAGCCTTGTATGCTAACCACTGCTCCACCGGTGTCTCGCACGAACACGGAACGATGGCTCCCTATAAACGCGATATCCAACAACCCCAAGGACCGAAGGACCGAAGCCCCACGAGCAATTACAAAACAAAATCAAATCAATCCCAACACGCAACGGCTCGGGCGGAACGGAACACGACCGCAGCGCGCGGAGGACGGAGTCTCGTTCCGGCGCCCGTCGTCACCCGGGGCCCCGGTGCTCCGAGAGCGAGCGAGCGAGCGAGCGCGGCCGTCAGCGTGGGGAGAGAGTGGGGAGCGACCGATGGGGGAGCGGGAAGCGTGGGAACAGCACGGTGATTACACGGCTGTTAGCCAGCACGTGAGCCGTTTTACGGCGAGCGCGCGGTGGGAGAATTTATATTAGCGAATTACGTTTACACTTCGCGCGAAACCCCGATGGGTCCTTTAAGAGATGAACCTGCCAGGCTGTGGATTCATGTCCCGTGACCCCGAGTTAAAGAGAATCCTTTTATATCCCCCCCCCCCGTCCACGTTGTTATATTTTTTTCGATATAATTTGTTTAAGTTGCGCCCCGAGACGCGGTGAGGGCGTCGGGGTTTTTCTTGCGCGTGCTATCACCGCATCGTCGCCGCATCATCGATTTCGCAGTTTGTCTTTTATGAGCGAGACAAGTGTGGGAATATAAGTGTGTATTTTGTCGATCGATTCTGGCGCGATGGTAATTGTTTTAGAGGGTGATTCACAGGCAACCTTCGTAATTATTCCCAACGCTGAATGTGATTTCGATTGACCTGCATTTTACGATTACTGCTGTTATCTGTTACGCTGTAAAACTTCTGTAATATTTGGTAATAGCTTCAGAATACGAACATTACCCTGTTATCTTAAGACTGTTAGATTTTGTGCACCAAGAACTTAATCAATAATACATGCAAATGCATATTATTAAAGTTATTGTATATTATAAATTAGTTTCTTTGCTATTCGTATTTTTAAAAATGTAATCATTCATTAATTTGATAATTAATTGATTTTACACATCTGCAAACGACAGTGCCAATATCAGGATCAGGCTTCATTCACGTGGACATTGTAATTATCAATACATTTGTCAACAGCTTGGAAGTTTGCGGCCGAGTTTTGCCACACTGCTCATTGACCATCGGTATGAGCCATGGTCTATCTACTGCTGAACCAAAGCCTCTCGCATATTAGCGGAGACCTGAGAACACAGACTCCCGTTCCCGATATCTGCAGGCAGTAAGCATCACAGCCAGGAATCTAACCCAGATTAGTGGTGGTACAGCACAGCGCCCTAAACACTCCGGATACAACTTCCCCACGCACGCACGCACTCGCAACCTCGGCTCACACAAACTCGGCGCAATTGATTTGTCAACGTCAAAGCGCCAGGCTCGGTCGCTCGCAACAGAGGCCTCTAGAAACCGCAGCCCGGCGCGTAATTTACGTGAGGAGTGCCGACCGCGACTTTACGGTGGCGCCACCGCCGCCACCGCCGACGCGCAGACACGCAGCTATGCGTCCAGCGAGCCGCCTCGCCACAGCAACATTCCTCCAGACCCCCCCCCTTCCTCCACTCGCTATCCTCCCCTCCGCCCCCTCACTGCGTACGGCGCCAAATCCTGTCGCCGCCCGGGCGAAAACAGTAATCATGCGGGGCACTCATAACGCCCGTAAGCTGCCGTGATGGAAGGGGGGGGGGAGGAGGACTGAACTAGGGTGGAGCGGGGTGGAGCAGGGTGGAGTGGGGTAGAGCGGGGTGGAGCGGGGTGGAGCGGGGTGGAATGGGGTAAAGTGGGGTGGAGCGGGGAGGAGTGGGGAGGAGCGGGGTATAGCGGCGAGGGCTGCTCCTTGTGGAGATTGTGCAACTTGGCCGAACCGTGGGCTCTGCCCGAGGGGCAATGGAATTAACGACGATTATTGGCAGCAATTTGGCCGTCTGAATGACGGGGACCAAACGCGCGTCTTTTGTCGTCAACAACGGCAAACAAATTGCGAGTGCCAGGAGGGGGAGGATGGGGGGGGCAGCAGCGTGCTCTTCAGAGTGAGCGCTTGAACGTCAACGAACAAAAGCTGATTAAAATAAAACCTTATTTTTAAATTTCCAAATGTTCATCCTGTTCTTTTGTTAAATGGGGGGGCGGGGGGCGGCGGCGGACCTTACTTCTTGACACTTGTGATGTTTAAAACACGCAACCGGATTGACACGAACACGAAAATTGTCCACCTTGTAGTGCGCAGGTCGTTTACACGAGAGTGGCGTCGGCCGCGCTCGGGCAGGACGAGCAGCGTGCGGGTCCGGCACGACGACGCAGTGACGGCCAGGAGGGGGGACACGCCCGAGGGGACGTCCACCGCGCAAGCGATGGAACGATTAATATCCGCTCGTGCAAAGGCAATCGGTGGATTTCGCATAGCGAGACTGAGGGATGGTCGCGGTGGGGAGGACTTCATCCAGCAGTAGATCGATTGATCCGGGCAAATCATGATGGTGGTGGCAACCTCAATATTTGACAATGTGGATTTTCAAACATCCAATCGTATGAAAGCTAACACGAAAAAGGCCAACTTGTCAAATCAACAAGCTTGTTTTTGTTTTGTTATTTTTTTTATGTACAGCTGAAACGTGGGGTGTGTTGAGACCGTGGCCATTTGCCCGGGTTACAGATAAAAAAAATCATAATCTTGCAGTGGAATTCGAAATGTTTTTTTTTGGACAAGCGCTCATAAAGGGCCGTTCCTGCGACAGACATGGCTCCAACGCAAAGCAGCCAGGACCCGGGACCCGGGGCACGCGCGCGAGCAAAAACGTTTACGAGGAAGCGGCGGCAATGGAAGGCGATGATTTGATGGTGACTGTTTGCGGTGAAACGCGGCCAAGAGTGCAAACGTGTCCGCCTCGTGGAGGCACACCTGCCTGTCCACTGGCCCCGTCGGTTCTCGGATTTATTCCCGAGCGCTCCCTCGACACACACGCAGACAAGACGCGGAAATCTCGCTTACATCGGCAACGCCGTTCTTGGGGCATGAGATGACCTGCCATTATATTGTCGGAGGAATCCACGAAGGCGCCAAAAAACATTCTTGTTGCGTAACGCTGTGTGGAAGCTACCTGGTCTGTCACTCGGCATGAAGCTTCAGGTTTTCTCGGCCACAGTCATTCCCTCCCTTCTCTACGCTTGCGAAACGTGGACCCCCCCCCTAATGGAACATCTTCGCCAGTTAGAAACATTTAGGCTGTCCTGCCTACGATCAGTCCTGGGTTTAACCAGGCTGGATTGTGTGAGGAGCTCACAAATCCTTGAAAAATCTGAACAAAGTCCCATCGGTGAGCTCCTCTAGCAGGCAAGGATGGGTCGGCTGGGCCATGTAGCCCGCATCCCCAGCCACCGCATGCCTAAACAGTTCAGCCGGATCGAGGGGGCTAGACGGGTGTGGTACGGGCTAGAGAAGAGATGGAGTGATGTGGTACAGGAGGACGTGGAGCTGAGTGGACTTGCCGATGACTGGTACCAGCGGTGTCAAGATCGGCGTCAGTGGAGGAGGCTCGTGAAGGACGCTACTGGGCAGTTGGAGGCAGTCACCCTCCAACAACAACGGAGGAGCGACGCTCACAACAACAAGCGGAGCGCCGGCTGGCTAAAGCACAGCAAGTTGGCACAGTAGGGGGCACAGGTGGTGCATCAGCCAGTCGTCTCAGTCAGTCGACCTGTGCCATCTGGGTCTGCCCCGTGACCTTCTGCCAGCGGGCATTCGACACTTCATGTGGCCTCAAGGTGCACATTGCCTGGCACAAGCGTCGTGGTGATGTCACCGCCACTTCGTGGCATATGGCGGTTGTTGTTGTTGTGGCAGGGCGCGTGTGGCAGTGTGTGCGTGGCAGGGCACGAGCGGTAGTGGTTGCGGGGCACACTACATGGGCCTTTCCTCGGCTCATCATCAAAATGTCAGCTCGCCATGTCGGCAAATCGAAAGGGGGGGGGACACACACACTCATCTGATTAAAGGCAGGAAGCACAACTGCGGCTACTCCGACCACACTCGTAGCGGGAACAATGATGAATTCTGGTCTCGGAAGCGCCTCCGCGACTACAATCACGGGCGGCGAGCGCCAAAGGGCGGCCGCATCGCTCCATGCCCGCCTCCCCACGCCAGACGATGCTTAAGGTCAAGCTGCCCCGGGGGCCCAACACACAAGGGGCCACTGCGTTCGGCTTCCGTTCGCAAAGTCGTGCAGCCGTCACACACGTGGTATGAACTTCACCGACGCTGACGATTAAGACGACGATGATGATCATCATTAGAATTACGACCAAGTGTTTTTTGTGCACATAACGCGATGTACGTGCGTATGTACATTGAACTTCTTTCGCACCGTACTTAGCCAACCGTGCTAATCGGAGGTTCGGGGGAAAGACAACAAACTAAACACAAAAGGCAGTGTGGCCTTGAAGAAATTGTTGGGCTGTTAGCAAGGACCTGTTAAGGCGAGCACGGCGCACGAGGGGGTGGTGTGGCCCCACAAACAAAGAGTGTGAATCGCCCAGGTAATTGCCGAGTGTAGGGGGGAGAAATGAGAAAGGTGAGAGTGACGGCAGGAGGGAGGGGAGAGCACAGATGTAATTTTGTCTGCCACCGCCCGCCCCTCCGCCCCAACTTCAACCCCCACTCTCACCCCCCCCCCCCCGCCGTCGCCCCCCCCACCTCTGCGCACCCCCTTCGCCGCCTGGGCACTGAGAGGGGACTCACGACGGGGCGAGGAGTGCGGCGGCGGCAGCGAGACAACGCCACAGGGGACAGAGGCGCCGACGCGGTCTCGCCATGCCTATCACAGGGTGGAGTGTGGTGGCAGAGTGCCTGTGGCAGGGTGCGTGTGGTAGTGTGCGTATGTCAGGGTGGGGAGCGGTAATGTAGCGGTTAGCGCGCTGCGCATTGAACCCGACGACCCGGGTTCGATTCCCGCTCACGGCCAACACCAGTGACGATTATATGAACCGGTCCTGGCCATCCCCTAGGTCGACTCAGCCTCAAATGAGTAACTTGTGCGATGTGTTAGCATCGCCACTGGGGAGACAAAGGCGGTCGGGCGTGGTGCTGGCCACCCACCCCCTTGTGTACCGTTCCGGCCTTCATAGGTGCTCCATAACAGCACTTGCCCCTACAGTCTGTTAAGGCTATAAGGGGGGATCTTTGTCTTTTTTGTGTCAGGGTGCATGTGGTAGTGTGTGCATGGCAGGTGCAGCAGGCCGTGTGGTGTGCAAACATCAGCACTAAGGAGACAAAGCATGGCTTACAGAAGTAGGCGAACACTGTATGTGGTAAAGTCACATCGTTATTCTAATTGCTCAACATTTGACAGTCAAAGTGCCGTGTTCAATCAAATCAAGGTCTTCCACGCATGGGTGTGTACTCATGACTCGTGAGTGTATACCAGCCACGCCATCCCTCCGTGCGCTGTTCGCCTTAATAGACATTCGCGATAGGCACTTTTGTCCCCCGGAGTCCATAAGGCCAAAGAGGACATGTTTACACTTCATCCAAATTCATAATACATTATCCAGAAAAGCTTCGGCGAGTCTGAATTTCGTGAGAGCGTGTAACTTGATATTTGACAAGTGCTAGCAGAAAACCAAAGGATCCCGGAGAAACCTTACAAGTCAACAACACTCATTGATGACTCCCAGGCAGGATGACCCCCTCCTGCCAAGGAGCCCTGAGACTCAGAGGAGGCTTTTCTGCCGAGTTGGAGAATGCGCTCCTTCAAAACCGTGGGGTCGTGGGTTCGCACCCCGGTCAGGGATTGGCTCGGCCCTTCACAGTTCAAGCATCGACAAAATGAGTACCAATTTGAGGGCAGTCGGCAGTGGTTGTCCTACGGATAGACTCGCCGCCTGCCATCGGAATGTGGCATTCCCACCAATGGCTCGTAGCTGCAAACACAAGAGGGGTTCCCCGCCCTGCGTTCACGTAAGCGGGACAGCACCGATTTCAACTTGAGCGTAACAAAACAAAGAAGCAGATATTACGTCGCCCCCCCTCCCCACTTCCCAAATCTGTCACCTCCACATCAAAAATAAAATCACCTCATGCACACCCCCATCAGCCACACGGCCTTCCGGGAGAGTATAAATTCAGCAACATTGGTTCGACACGGGCATACTCGGCACCGGATGCCAGGTGCCCATAGGCAAGGGCCCTCCTCCCTCTCTCTCACATGTGGGCCCGAGCACGTTAATTATTTTAATTGTAATAAACACTGAATTTCAAGCCGATGTCTCCGCCGAGGCTCACCACTTGTTCTTCTTGCGGATGTAGTCTTTCTCGGACAGGTTCACCAGGTAGACCATGGGCTTGGAGGTGAGGAGCAGGTGCTTGTTTAGAACCTCGATCTGCGGGCACACGGGCGAGACGGCGGACACGGTGAAGCCTCCTCCGCCCTGACAACGTCGCAACCCTCGGGGCCAGCAACACAAGCAACCGTCATCACGCGTTGACTGCTCCAGCAAAATAACTGAAGCAGTAATTTTGCTGAAGCAGTAATTTTTCTGAAGCAGGCAACACCTAATGACGGTTGCTTGTGTTGCTTCCGAAACGTCGTGATTTAATTCAGTTGTTTTCTTTTTCACCTACGTGACTTCACCCAAGTCAGGAATCGTTCATTGTTTGAATCACAATGGAATGTTCCAAACGAATGCACCGACTGGCACGTGCGAACCTTCGAGCCGCGTGGCTCGCGCGACTCTTGATGGATCCCCGGCAGCCATGCTGAGGCACACGCGGCAGGCCTAAACCGCCACGTGAAACCCCTGCGCCCCTGTGCCTCGGTGATCGCTTGCTGGTGACACTGCTGGTGTAACGGACTCCACGGGAGGGGACTCAACAGGGAATTTGGCCTACTCTTCTACACTCGCCAGACCTCTTGGAAGACTTGAGAGTTACCCTTTTATCTGGCAACAAAACTGTTTCCAGATAAAAGGGTAAAAAATTAATTATCATAGTTTGCTACTGGCAAAGGAGGTTCCAATGGTGTAAATGCTTACCCCGAGCTCTCACTCTGATGGTGCATTGTCTTTGAGTTTTGCGCCTTTTGGCGGCATCTGGTCCAACACCGTGTGAGACTAGCCTCTAGGAAAAGCTGTCTCGGGTGTGGACCAATCAATTTCAAGGACAGTGCATACATTATCAGAGTTGTGTTTTTTGTTTGCATTCCGACCGCAGTTACCCACACTTTATAACGCACATATGTATGTTAAACTTCTTTCGCACCTTACGTAGCTGACCGTGCTAATCGGAGGTGCGAGGGAAGAACAACAAACTGCTTTTTTGCGTTTAGTTTGTTGCTGTCCTTCCCCTGCACCTCCGACAAGCACGATTGGCTATGTACAGTACAAAAGAAGTTCAACATACAAACAACAACGTGACCTGCCGATTGGCTAACTGTGGTGAACCCGTTTACAACCTCTGGGCGGGCAGAGACGGGGAGATTTAAGAAACTTGCCCCATTGTTTCAACCGTCTCGCCAGGAGGTCAAATCAAATTGACGACCTCTGGACCGCAGCGTTAACCATTAACACCATGGCAGCACCCCCTCAAGAATATCGACTATCATTGTTTAAAGTATTATTATTATTATTATTAATCTCACAATGTGTATATCGATCAGGTGTGATTGCATATGAATCATATTTACGACATATGTACAATACGTGCAAATTACGTGCTCGGCTAATGCATTAACACAAATGCATGCTGATTACATGCACAATAAATTATACGGTAGGTTACACGTGGGCTAATGGAGCGAACAAAACTCCACAAGGGAGACGGAACAAAGGATGAGCGATACAACGGGACGTGAAACACGAGAGGCGGAAAGTCGTCGGCGTTCCAGTTGGAGCGCGAGCCCTCATCCCGACAACTCCACGTGCCGTCACGCCTCTACGAGTGACCCAGGCCTGCCGCTGTGGCTTCATCCAAGTCAATTTGAAGGACGAATTCTATTCTAACAATTTTCATTTTATTTTTCAAATAAAATTTTTACTATGCTTATTTTACCAGGTAAGGCCCACTGGGCCATACAGTGACCCGGCTATTACAATTGATCGCCCGACGAAGTGGCTTGTCGCGTTAAGATTTTACAAATACTCTGAAACGGCAATCACAACAACAGAAACATAATGCCAACAGGCACATTCACGTCGACAACGACGACAAGTTGCACGTAAAGTGTGCGAGAGGGGTGTGCGTTCTTTATTACACGCGGAAGACTGACCCCACTGCGATGCTTCAACGTAGGTGGCAAGGGTTCCCAAAAGTCCGTGGAACGTTCGCAAAATCGGCGAGCGCGTGAAAATACAAGCGCAGCGTGTGAGATGTCGAATTGTCTTCAGGATTAAAAGTAAAAATGTGGATTCACGCTCGTTATAATATATACACTATTCATCAAGTACTCCATGTTTGTTTTATCCGAGCCACCACCACCCCCCCCACCCTCCCCGATCCCGTTACCCCCGGATAATCGAGAGCGCCGACCGTCAGAGGATAAAAATGTTATGAGCATTAACAGCGAGTGGGATGAGACGCACACACGCACGCACGCTCCCGCTGGAACAATCACGCGGTTGTTTTATTTCACAGGAATTCGTTCGCCTCTTAACGCCTTGGGGGCGGACGCTGGGGGTCGGACGTCAGCGCCTGTGTAATGGCTCCGCCGCGACACGCCGCAATAATCTCCTCCGGCAAAACACCGCGCGAAATTGTCAACATTTCGCTTGCCTTAAAATTCCGCTTCGCTGAAAAACCAAATCAGTTGGCCACATTTGACCACGTGACAACTTGGTTTCATCAGCTCTGTGGGGTGGTGGCAGGTTATAGACAATGGCATTATACCTTCACGGTCTAACCCAAAAAAAACAATGATACGTAGGATTTGTCATTGTTGTTATTAATATTGGGCCGAATTCTAGTCGAGCACCGTCAACCCATTTGTCCGGCATGCCAAACGTGCTTTTCTCGGGGGAAATGTGAACCAATCGGTACCAATACCTCGATGTAAACTTTACAGTGTGTGCATTCGTTCATTCGGCGTGTGCACAATCGCCGAGCCATGCAACAGCGTCCTCGGTGGCCACGTGTAGTCCTCGTTGTCACGGAGACCCCAGCGGTGGAGGTTGGCTGCACAGAGACCTTGCCCTGTCCGGAACATTGATGGCGTGGGTAGGTTGGATCCAGGTGGACAGACTGCAGGATCCTCGGTAACGAACCGGTTTGGTGACGATGTTGACCTCCGTCCCTCCCGCCAGCTGCTCTCCGCCAAGCAGCCTTGGCGCGGGCGTTTGGACCGCGGCGCGCGTCGTGGTGACGGAAGACGTGCGGCGCAGGTGGACGCCGGAGATCTTCTGTGCAGCGGCAGGGTTAGCCCGGCCCGGCGTCGATCTTCCCCAGTCGCTTGTTAGCTGTTGCAACTTTCCGTCGGATGTGAAGGGGGAGCAATGTGTGCTCAGGACGGTAGAGGGGCCGGTCGAAGAGTTCCCGCGACGATGGTGCGCATCGTCGAACTCGGCGCGTGAAGAGCCGACTCCAGCCTGGTGCGCAGTACCTCTGCCGCCGAGTAGGAGATAGCGGGAGCCGACGTCCTACCAGCTGTGTCACCTGCACCCCATGGCGAAGCAGCCACCTTGTGAAGGGCGCCGGGCCTAGCGTGGTCGCGCCCAAGTGGACGGGTTGCGCTTCGTGCCTGGGCCTTGGACCGCTCACGTCGGTGTTCAGCTCCCGAGCCGGCACTGTCTCTCGAGGAACACGCTGGAGACTGACTCGCTCGCGCTCGGCTGGAGGCGCCATGTCTTGCAGGAGCGTTGTACGTCTAGAATCAAATAAGTAGATGGAAGATTTCTCCCCCCCACCCCCACCTTCTTCCCATGTAGCCTACACAGGCTGTTGGGGCGAGTGTTGATTAGCGAGCACCTATTAAGGCCAGCATGGTGCACAAGTAGGAGGTAGGGCCGCCTTTGTCTCCCCCAGTGCTGATGTATACACACATGGCGCCAGGTACTCATTCAAGGTCGGGTTGAGCCAGAGGAGGCTGAGGGATCGTCCCTGAAGTGGGCCGTGAGCGGGAATCAAACCCGGGCAGTCAGGTTCGTAGCGCGGTGCTCTAACCGCTTTACGCTGCAGCTACGCGCACACGCTCATACACTGTATATATAGTGTAACACGTGTGAAAAAATATCGGGAGGAGAAAACGGATAAAAATAAGATCCGGACTGATTGGAACACGAGTGCAGCGACAGTTTAAAGGCAGATTAAAGTCCGTGTGTGCATGTACGCACGCACACACGCTCGCTCAAACATACGCGCACTCTCATGAACTCCCACGCGCGTATCAAACGCATCCCACTGTTGTCCTCATTTGCATTACAGGCTGCGTATCAAGGCGGTGGATGTGGAAGAAGATTAAACAACCGTGCGCACCGCTCTCTCTCTCGCTCCCTCTTCCCAGCACCACACCGCCACCACAGCCACCACCACCAACATGATTACCACCATCACCACCACCACCAACACTGGTCATTACCACGAATTCCACCATCACCACCACCATCAACCACAAACGCCATCATTCTCACTATCGCCACTGTTCATTAACACCACTCCCACCAACACCGTCATTAATACCACTTCCACTACCGCCTCCGCCACCATTAACCGCCACCACACCGTCATTACCACCACTGCCGTTACGATCACCGACGCTGCTGCCAGAACCGCAGTCACAACCACCACAACCACAAGCGCCTGCTGGTTTTCCTCCTCGAACGCTGCCTGCCGCCCTCCCACCATCAGCAGCAGCAGCAGCGGGGGGGGGGGGGGGGGGTGGGGGGGTGCGGAGTGGTGGGGGCCACGGTGGTTGTGGCGCGGCAGGGGCCGAGGGGGAGGTCGGCGAGTAGCAGCGGTGTCGGCTGCTAATGAGAAAAACCGGGGGATATCAGAGCGGTCTCACCTCCTTATCATTCCAATCGGGGTGGAATCGGATGTGCTTCTTTTCATCCACCACCCAGCTCTTTATCTTGCACATGATGTCCTGTGGGCAGAGATAAGGCATTAGGGCTCCACCGCAGAGTCCTTTCAAAAGCGCAGTGCGCTCGGCGACAAAATAAGAGGGGGGGGGGGATTCTAGTTGGCTGTGTTGGGGGAGGGGGGGATGAGTAGAGCAGGGGGTAAAGTAAATAAATAAATGTGGATGAAACGGTATAACGAGGGCAAGCGAGTCCGAGTCCTCCTGGCAGGCCGCTGGGTTTCCCCCTCCCGTCCCCCCCCCACCCCCGAAAAAAGGGCGGCACGAGCAGGAAAATAAACGCGGGGACCGCAGAGCCAAACCAAACCGCCCCCCTGACAGACAGCCACAAATCCCCTGAGCAGTCGACACGCGCTGCTGGGGCAAGTGCCGTTCGCGAGCACCGACGAAGGCCGACACGGCGCACGATGAGGTGTTGTGGGTGGCGGCAACACCACGCCCGGCCACCTTTGACTCCCCAGTGGCAATGTTTACTCATCGCACCAGGTACTCATTTGAGGCCGAGTCGATCTAGGGTAGGCCCAGGACCGGTTCAGACAATCGTCACTGGCGTTGGCCATGAGCGGGAATTGAACTCGATTCGCCGGGTTCGTAGCGCAACACAATAACCACTGCGCCACCGCTCCCCATAAACGCACACGTCTAACAAGGCATGCGAGCGACACAGTAATTCCGCGCGTTACTTGCTTGGAGAAACTCCCGTCTGCCGTGTCACTTTTAACTCTGCGTCGCGCACCGCGCTCACGGCACTGTGGCGGCTTCCGACACCAGCTGCCTGTCACCTCGAAGCGGTGCACGTCTGTCATCATCGCTGCTCTAGACCAAGGCTTTGGTACATCACCGTTATCATCATCATCATCATCGTTGTCATCATCATAATCGCTACCACCACCACCATCATCATTATCCACGTATTCATCACCATTATTGTCACGGTCATTGTCGTCCGTGTGATGGGCATGCGCCGTTATGCCAGCAGATGGAAGGTGCATCGCACGTGTGAAACGCACAAATCGCAGGTGGCCGGCAGATGGCAGTACAGCGAGTCGGGTTGCGGACCCATCTGTACGGATTTTTGAAACGCTATCCCCAGATAAGCGTGGGTTTCTCTCGCCACTTTGGTTTCTATTCGTGCAAAGATAAAAGCAACCTAAACATGCCCAATCTCGTCGGGATCTCTGAAGCTAAGCATTTGTTGAACCTGGCTCAAGAAATGCGCGTGGGCTGTTCTCCGGGCACTCTCATGTCCTCCCACGCGGAGGCATACGCACAGACGGAATTTTGGCAAACACTCCAGCACAAAACATTCCTGAACATGCATAGTCGAGGTTTTTGGGTTAGATCGCGTAATTATAGATGTGTGTCGTTAAAGCCGTCACCACCCGACAACAGCCAATTAGTAAGGTTTTCCACGTAAACAAAACGTGCCAATTCGTTACTAGTTTAATTCGTTACTAGGTGGTGGCGAGTTTAACGACACATTTATATTTCCGCGATCTAAACCCAATAACCTCTATTAGGGTTAATATTGGTTGCGAAAGCCTCCGTGTTAAACATTCGTGAACAAGAGTCTTGAGACGCAAGGGAGGCTTCGCAGATAAAAAGAACAAAAAGGAAAAACTAAAAATGTTTGAAACATGACACTGCAGCCAGGCCCACGTCAAAATACCTGAAAAAATTTACTTCATTTAGGAACGGACCTTAACACTCAATTGTGATCGAGCAGAAAGACAGAAACCACTTGAGAGTTGTTCTCCTATATTGCTAAAGAAGAAGGGTAAAATGATCGCTTCCCCCATCACTCTCAGCAGCGCGGCCCGCACAGCGGACACGGAAGGATTTCAGTTCATGACAAAAAAAGTTTGTAAGATGAGCTCCTGCCAAAAATCGGGGGAGTTTGCCGCACGCGAGAGCACATCCCTACTCATCCAAGCGCTCCGTCTCCCCACCCCAGCTACGCGGCCACATTCGCTACCACCGCCTTTAAAGGCATTTAAATAAGCGAGCTGCAGGGGCCACGCACGTGGCTGCCTGCGATCCAGCACTGTGGAGGCAAGGGATTGCGGATCACACACACACACGTGTGTTGTGAACCTCCCTTCCTGTGGGACGTCGAGGTGTCATAACTCGCCAGAAGGCAGTAGAGCAAGTGGACTCATCTCCATCTGTTTCCATGTGTGTGGAGGGGAGAGAGTTGCTGGCACCTCACGCACATCGGTTTTCGTTTTTTCTACCACTTGTACAATAAACGCGCATCACTAATTGGCTGAAAAAAATTTTCAATAAAAACTCACCGCTAGACCCTCCTGAAGAGGAGTTCTACCACTCAGTGTGGATTTTCCTGAATAAGTAAATATTAACGGACGCTGATTATTTTGCTTACCACGCCGTGCGTCAAAGGGCCAATGAGAAATCGGTTATTTGTTGATTCGTATGTCGCGTGGGCTGAGTGGTGGCACATGGTTCGCATGCCGCGCGATCAACCCGGCAACTCGAGTTCGATTCTTGGCCAGGGCCAACGTCAGTGGCGAGTGAAATCTGGCCCAGACCCTGGGCCTCTCCCACCCGCCCCTCCTTTAACTCGCACTGCCCAACACGGTGAAGTATGGTCAAACAACCCCCATGACCAACAAGGTATTGGGTAGCGTTCATCCACCGATGAACTGACAAGATAAATAAAGATCTTAATCTGTATGTCTTAAAAACCTCTAGGGTACTTCCCGACAAGACAGAAAACTGAAATTTGGTATATAGGCAGCTTTTAGGACACGAACAACAGGAAAAATCTGAAAATCCCAGATTTTTTCATTTCAAGACCCCCAAATCTCGTTTTTAAGTGCCCCATAAATACGTTTGTGCGTGGTGTCATTCAGAAACTGTTCAGATTATAAGATTGCGGTTTTTTTCGTTTGATAGAGCTTTAAACATCAAATAAAATTAAAGCGAGAACCATTGTTCTATCTCTTTGGTTCTTTCGGTAAAGTCACGTGTAAAGATAAAATAATAAATTAAAATTGATTATTTATACGTGACTTTACCGAAAGAACCAAAGAGTAATTCCTGCTGTCACGAAAGCTCCAAATTAAGATTGAATCATTGTTCTAGCTTTTATTGTTTTTCAGATATTTCAGATTCAAGCAGTTTTGCATAAAAAATATGCATTTTAGGATTTTCAAATCTGAAAAATTATTAAACGGTAAAAGATAAGAGCTTCCCCTCAGAGAGTATTAAGTTGATACATTTTTGTTCTTTCGAATAAAAAAAAAGAACGGTATCTTCAAATGGAGCAGTTTTCGATGGATATGTCTTTAAATATAAGTTGAATCAACTTGTCAACTGAGTTTTTTGTTGGAAAAATACACATTTTTGGAGTAGTTGTTAGTGTCTGATCGTAGATAAAAATTGTAAAAAATCATATCAGCTCAATTATTATATTTATTGAAACATTTTGCCTGGCGAAGACAGACTTTGTGAACTCGTATGTTATATTTATACATTATGTACAGTTAGCGTATGTGATGCTTACTGGCTACATCTACAACGATATAACAAATAAAGTCGATTCTCGAATCCAATTGAGACCGCGGAATTGCGATAATTTTGTAATTCGTGACACTGGGGCGGGACGGCTGTTGGGGGGGGGGGGTAAATCAGCACAGCGAGGGACGAGAGGTTGCTGCGGCGTCTCGGCAGCGACATCCGCCGCGCGCCACGATCCAGTGAGTAGGGGCGCTGCGATAGCGCACAAGCGGAGGCGTGGTCGGAGCGCCGGCGTGGCGAGCCACCCCACTTCACACGCGCCGCGCCCCCGAGGTTACGGCGAGGGTCCGGGGGGAGGGGTTTGACGGCGGCACACCGAGCCTCACTGGCGACGGCCACACGGAATCGGTGCGGAAACTCGTGTGGGTGGGAAAAGGGACCCGGCCGGGTACGGGTAGCCGTTTGCGACCCTGGTGCGGCCGGCTACGGGTAGGGGTAAGGAATCAAAACCCGTTTGCGACCTCTGGCCTGGCGTAGGCCCAGAGCCTGCGCTTCTCAGGTACAGCTCGGCGACAGTTTCACCATCATCGTGAAGGAGTGAAATCTGCAGGTTCTGTATTTAAATGAAAACTCCCCTCGCAATGACCGTTGGGGGTTGTGTCACTGAGCAGTCTCATGTCAAGATGCCAGCAGTGGTGCCGTGAGCAAGTAACCGCAGGTCTGAACCTTTATCTCTACGGTCCAGAACCTGTCAAAGTCTACCATCGTTGGTCTTTGCTGCAGGACATTACTTAAGACTTGGCGGGGATTTGAACTAAGTTCTTGGAGTGGCCCGCCAACCGCTGTACCAAGGAGAATGGCGGAGCAGTGATTCATGTATCCTGCTATGGAACCCGGCGATCCGAGTTTGATTCCCGGCTACTGTGACATGAGTGGAGAGACGAACCGGTCTTGGACATCCCTACCCACCCACCCACCATCACCAACCTACACCGACCAGCGTGGTCATGAAACAACACGGAGTGGGGAGGCCTTCACCCAGCAGTAGTTTGACAAAGGGCCGTATATAATTATTATTCTTGTTACTATGGAATGCAACCTAAAGCAAATAGCGCAGAACTAACACAGCAAAGCAAGCGAGAGAATGCGGCAAATGGTAAAAACATACAGTACAGTCCTCGACACAAAAAATAACTAATCGATTAATGAATTGAATCCAATCACAGGGGAGGGGTGATCTTCATGCCCCTGACAGACGCACGGAGAATTCTAACCGCCGACAACACGGCGTTCCAATCCTTGCCCGGAGAATAATCCAGCCATGAATTAACCAAGTGCGGCTAATGGGGTTACATTTATCGAACGTTCACAAGGCCGGCGCCGGGACTTTTGTTCCAAGAACGTACAAACGCTGCCGCCCGCCACCACATGTTCGCTTGGCGCTGGACATGCCAAGTAGTAGACTTGGGCTCGAAATTAAACAACATGAACAGAAAATATAAACGCGCACACTTCACGCAGATTATCAGCCACGGGTTAACGCAGACGGGACTGCCTCGGACAAGACGGGTCCCTGGAAAGTTTTTAATTAGCTGGAGAGTGCGTAATCCACGCTCGCAGCTCGGAATATGCCTGCAAAAAAAAATACATTTTAATCAAACGCGGCACAGCGCTTCTGCCTTTGAATTAATGTCTCGCCGGGAACGGAGTTCTGTCTGGCAGCACAAGGCACCGCAGGGACCGCGAGGCCAACGCCAAAAAAAACGGAAAGGGGTTAAACAAAGAATTAAAAAAAATTGCTCGCAACTCGCCTTGCATGCGGCAGCCACTAATTACAACTCAACAGAGGGGGCTTCACTGCCTCAGGTCACATGCGACAGTCTCTCTCTCTCTCTCTCCGGTTTGTGTTCATTGCGTGAATTTAAGTTTGTTTTATTTTTCAAGAGCATGACGGTGCCGCGGAGAGGCACAGCGATGCAAATGTGTCGAGCGGAATGAGCACATAGTCGACTTCGTTGAGAGGTTTATCCTTCCAACGCAACTCCGATGAGCACGGTTGGCTACGTACGGTGTGAAAGAAGGTCAACATACGTACATACTTAGGCGAGTTTTTTTTGGGGTTCTCATAACCGGAATGACGACTGTGGTGTCCCAGCACCGCTCGGAGCACGTCCAGGATGCGGCGCTTCCGTGACCACCACTACCACACGCAACGCCAAGCAAATCAGTCGGCGACTCTTCACTCGGTTTTACACCCCTTTAATTCTAGATTTGAAGCTTTCGTGACTGCAAGGATTCATACTCTTAGGTTTTTTCGGTAAAGTCACGTAGGTAAAAATAAAATTAAAAATTACTAAAAGTAATAATAGAAATAAAATAAAATAATAAATCACGACGTTTCGGAGGCAACACAAGTCTCCGTAATCAGGTGGGACCGTCACAGCTAGATTTGCTGTATCAAGTGAGGCAAAGATTCCAAGATACGGTCCCACCTGATGACGGAGACTTGTGTTGCCTCCGAAACGTCGTGATTTATTATTTTATTTCTATTATTACTTTTAGTAATTTTTTATTTTATTTTTTACCTACGTGACTTTACCGAAAAAACCTAAGAGTATTACACCCCTTTCTTTTCTTCCAGACAAGCCGACGTAATAAACGTCAATACATGCCACGTTTCCGTCTCACTTCTGCAAGTAAAAAACGGCTCGATAATTAAAGCGCCGTGGCTTGAGTATGACCGTCAACATTTTCTAAATAGCTGTAACTCCGTTTTTACGTATAAGGAGAAAAAAACGTGTTCACAACAGTGTGATGTTGTGCTTTTGATGCGGCACAGCATGTAGGCGATGCGGACTTGCTCATGGACAATTGTGTTTATCCCGAGCTTCTGATAAGGGCCGACACACGCTTTGATACTGCGCGATTTATATTAATTAGCAGAACGCATAACGATGTAACGTGCAGGGTGGGAATCGCTCATTATGATGCAAATTATTTTTTTTGCGCCCTTTACCGAACAGCTGGTGTTTTTGGCTGATCTGCCACTTTTCGGACAGATGACACACACAAAAAAAAAGAGACACAAAAAACGGTGGTGGAAAAAAAATAACCTATTCTCTTTGTGCGATGCTTTACGTGCAGTTAGGAACCCTTGCCCTAACTCCTGCCGCGGAAAAGGAGGTAATGATGCGTACTAATGCGCCAACCCGGACACAAATCCACTCCCCCTCCCCCCACTGCACACACACACAACCTTCCCAGCTCACACATGCTCTCAAGACAGCCACACGCACCATTCGCAGCTGCACTTTCCTTCGCAGAATTTACGTCAAAAAGCGAAAGCCTTCCAAAGGCTTTTTCCTCGAGGTGTTCTTTGAGCGACTGACTTGGCTCATTGTTGTTTATTCGGGCGGTTTGCGAGCGCTAGGAATTAGTCTCTTTAGCTCGCTTTTCAAGCCAAACTAAGTTCCGCCGTGAGTTTGTATGTCTATAGACGACGGTGGTTGTTGTGATGGTTCACGCATTGCACTACGACCACAAAATCGCGAGGTTACTTGCCGGCCAAGACGCAAAACCCACCCCAGTAACAAATGGAATGGGATTCTAAACTGGGCATCCCCTAGGTTGACTCGAACTAAAATAAGTACTACACCAGGTGATCACAGTGAGTGTTGGGAAGCGGTGACGCACTGGCAAGTGTACTGCACTACGAACCGTGTAACCTCAGTTCAATTCTCAGCGGCAATTAATATCCGAACTGGTCCTGGGCCTCCCCTAGGCCGAGTGAGCCGCCAGTATTTGGTAGAACGTGTAAACACGAGCACGTGTAAGTGCCCGCCACACTGCCCCCTGGGAATGCTCCCGAAATACGCTGCACTTTTGATTTCTCTGCCTTCCTATTTCCTTGCTGTTATTTCACATCGGTTCAAAGTTCAGCCAAGCTCTCTGGAAATGGACGATCGGCCCCAGGCATTGGGGGGCATCGTGGGATATGGTGGTGGTGGTGGTGGGTCGAGTACTGGTGGTGGCAGTGGTGGAGGTGGTGGTGGCGGCAGTGGAGAACGCAGTGTTTGACGTGGTGGGGGGTGGTGATGGCCGTGGTTGGTGATGATGGTGGTAGAGGTGATGTTGGCAGTGACAGGTGGGGTGCTTTGCAGTGGAAGTGAAAAACTAAAAACAAACGTTACTTTGATTGAGCCGCTTACAATATTGACTAGAAGTACATCATGTAATTAATTTCTGTGCTTTTATAATTAAAAGCTAGTTCGAAAAGATTTTCAAAGTTTCCTAAAGATAATAGATTTTTTTCTCGGCACGCAGTTTTCTGGGAAGTGAGTTTCAAGCCTTGGGCCCAGCGTACGAGAAGGCGCGCTCGCCAAAACTCGGTGGTGGGGGCAATGGTTGCGGTGGCGGAGACCGCAGTGATTTGTGGTGGAGGTGGTGGTGGCGGCGGCGGCGAAACCGGCGATGGCAGCGGTGATGGCAGCGGCGGCTGAAACTGCCGTGTTTGGGTAGCGCGAGCGGGGGATGGGGTGGGGAGGTGCAACGGGGGGCGTCCGATCCGGGTAAATAATGGTGCAGCTGCCGGGACGACCGCAAGGCCCTAATTACGTGGCGCGCCGCCGCGCGTGCACACAAATTGACGGCGCGTGCAGATCGCCGCCAATTTTGCGGTTACACTCAAATCAAAAGCGTAATTAAAACCAAAATATACGGCAATTTAAAAGCAACGCCGAAGCGACTGGGGGGGGGGGAGGAAAGAAAAAAAATGATGAACGTAAAAATAAAGAGTGGCCGAGGTAGCTTCCGCACGCAGACCCATCAACGTCCTTTGTTGCCGTGCGAGGCTGATTGTGTTTGGATTTGTCACACACAACGGCAGTGGCATAAACGCGTAAACATTAAATGCAAATTCTCTTCGCCGCTCTCCCCACCTTCCCCCCGATATGTTGGTAAACATTATTTTTCTGTCACCTCAAAACGAATGCGAGCCCCGTTGCCGTTCGGAAACACAGCGGCAGATTAGTTCAGATTAGATTAGGACGTGCCAACAACTTCGCTCAATTCGCCACGATCATCATCGCACGCCCCCCACACCCACCCGCACCACCCCCTTGTGTCAATTCACCACTGGACGAAGGCCTCCCTATGCCATGCTCGGTCACGGAAGTTCATTTACCATACTTCACCGTGCTGGTTCGTGCGGATTGATTAAGGCGGGGCAGCACGGACGTCACAGCATAGTAGAGTATAGCAATGTATTTTGCTACACCGCACTCTCCTGCCACACGTAGCCAAATCAGTGTCGAGGGTGAATCCTGCTTGGCTCCTGAGGTCTGCAGCTAAGCAGGGTTGAGCGTGAGCCTACGAGGATGACACTGTTACCCTTATTCTTATCGTTCACATTCATTGTAACAACCTCCTTTGGTCGGATTTGAACCGGTGGTGGAAAGTCACCGTTCCCACGGGGAGCTCACATCACCAGACTGACCGTTGCGCTGACTCCAGTGTTCAACCACAACCACTGACTCGGCAGGTCACGACACTTATTTTTCTGTGTCTGCCAATGTGCTGCACCCACTTTGGAATCCCTCCCATGGTCTATTTCCCCAAGTACTTACAACTTTGGTCGGGTCAAGAAAAACGCGTTAACTCTCTTCTACTGCAACTTCGAGGGTGGTGCTTGTTGCTGGCCATTGGGCATTTATAGGCCTTTGGGCCTGTGCTCAGACTACCGTCAACAAAACGACAAAGCGTCGCGCTGCGTAGGCGTGGTTTTTCTTCCCTTCTTGTTGCCGTCGTCTCATTGCGGTGACCCAGGCCATGTTGGAAAATGTGCTGACCCCACGGTGGTGAAATGTTAACTACCTCGCCCGGTGTAGAGAAAATCGTGGGTTCGATCCTGACCCTGGTGCCTGTATATTTGGGGTTTGCGTGTCTCTCTCTCCCCACGGGGTAGTCGCATTGATTTTTGTCCGGGTCCTCCGGTTTTTCCCTCCACATTGAGAATCAATGTGCGTTTTAGCGTATTTGGCTGCTACAAACCTTCACGCGATAAGCCACTTCGTTGAGCTAATAATTTTAAGTCAGGTCGCTTATGAAAATTACCTATATAGCTCAGTGGTCATCCTAGCCTTGGTAAAATAAAAATAAAGTTCAACAGTGGTTTACTTTCGATTGAACAAAAGAGGCTCTTCCCTCTCTCGCTCTCCCCGCGGTGCGAGACTCACGTATTCGGGCTTCAGCTTCTTGTCGTTGCCCCGCACGGCCATCTTCTCCAGCTTGTCGAGGATGGGCGCGATGAGCTCCTCGTCCTTGAGCCGCAGCTCGTCGTGGATGATCTCGATGTCGCGCACGGGGTCCACCGAGCCCTCCACGTGCACGATGTCGTCGTCGTCAAACGCCCCTGCGCGGCCCGCGGCGGCGCGTGCAGCAGTAGGTACAAGAGGGGGACAGAAGAAGCGGCAGGAAGTGCAACAGGGAGTTGCAGCAGGGGTTGCAGCGGCGTGTGCAGCAGTAGGTACAAGAGGGGGACAGAAGAAGCAAGAGCGTGTGCAGCAGGCCCCGAGCATCATGCGTGTGCCGTGGGAATTGCGGCAGGAAGTGCAACAGGGAGTTGCAGCAGGGGTTGCAGAAACGTGTGCAGCAGGGGGTGCAACGGGGGTTGGTGGGGGGGCAGCAGAAACAGTCGCATCCGTAGCCGAAGCGGCAAAAGAGCAAAAGCAACAATAGTAGCAAGTGGTGCAGCATCAGCAACAACATTAGCAACAGCACAAGCAGCAACAGATGTAATAACAGTAGAAGCAGGAAGTGAACCAGGAGGAGCAAAAGGTAGCAAAAGCAGCAGGAGTAGTAGTAACAGCAACAAGTGCAGTGAATTAAGTAGCAGCAGCGGGAACATGAGAAGCAGCAGTAGGCGCAAAAGCAGCACAAGTAGGAGTAGTAGTGGAAGCAGCGGTGGTGATGGGGCAGGGAACAAAATGACACGGTGTCAAATGTCAATAGCAGCCTCCACTCGTCACAACCGGCACCAGCATCATAAAAATTGTCATCATTATCGCAGACATTACATTCCTGACCACCATCATCCACATGAGCATTGTCATCATTGACGTTATAATTGTCATCATGATTATTATCATTATCGTCACAACTGTTACGACGACCATCAATACCTATATACGGACGTCATTATCAGTGTCGTAATTATCATCATAAGGGCATCACCGGCACTGATGTTCGCCGCGGTCGGAAGCGCGGGTTCGTATCAGCGCGTTAACCACTGCGCCGCAACTCCACCAGCACCACCATCACACACTCCCCAAGGCCTAAGAGACAAGCCACCACTTTTCCACCAGAGCACAAAAAATACAAACAGCCCAAGGCACACCCCCCCTCCGCCCGCACGCGCCCACTCTCGTGACAATCACAATAATTACCCACAAAACCCCTATCAAGCACGAGCACCGCAACAACCGCCAACAAGGGGCATGGGCTGGGAGGCGGATGGGCGGGGGGCGAGAAGGGAGAGAAGGAGACCCGAGCAGCTTAAGGACCCACTTCCACCCTAAGGCTCTGGTGGCAGAGTGGAGGGGATTAGGGAGACAGTTGAGAGCGTTTGCAGGCTCTGCTGTTAGAGGAGACTTCATCATCATCATCATCAGCCGTGATCAATCCGCTGCTGGATTAGGCACGCCCCCCCCCCCCCGAACCACCACGCCAATTCCTCACCATCTCAAACCACCGAGCACTTGCCGCGCACAAGCCGATTTCATTGCTCAATCTCCGCAGCGGACACCCTCTCTCCGAAGCCACCCTGTCGCTTGTCTCTACCGTGGGTTAGGTTTGACCAGAACATCATGAGAAATAGCCGATGCTTTAATAAAGCATTTTTCAATATGCAGGCTTCCCAAAGAACCGCATCTACGCAGGAGGGATCCACAACTCAACACATAACCTCTCTCCGGGCGGTATTCAGCAGCATTCAGCGTGCGCGTGCTGGCGGAGAAGCGCCGCAAAGTTGTCCGCTCCGTCGCCAAGCCGACGGGCAAACGAAACACGAATAAATTCCGTGGGCGGCCATCAGCGAGAGCGACGCGATTCAAACGGCCATTGGGGCTTAACCTTAAACGGGCGAAGCTCGCGGCTGCCGCAGGTGGAGCGGGGGCTGCCGTGCGGACGTAATTCCACGTGCGCACGGCGGCGGCGGCGACAGCAGAACAGACACGGGGGGCCAAGTAATTTCTCAAAGCGGCGTAACCTTTGGCTTCGGCCATGAATCTCGGCCGTTTAGCGGCACGGGCGCGGGGGTCCCGGCGAAGCGCGGCACCCGCCCCGTGTCAGCGCGCGCCGTGTAAAGTACTTACAAATGTAGATCCGATCGCCGCCGCGATATCGATCTCAGCCGTAAATTTAAACCTGGCCGCCGCAATGACACCTCATCTTCGGCGAGCTTATGCGGAAGGTGGAGGCGCAGGCGCCGTCTCCAATCGAGTGAACCGCTTGCGCGTGCGTGCGCCCCGCGCCCGAGGCGAACGGCGGTGACGACGGTCGTGGGGTAGCGACGGTGGCGATGGCACCGCAGGCTGCACGCACGCGCTGCTCAGGTACCGAAGCGTCGGGCGACCTGAACTCGCACCTCCCGCAACCTCATACCTGGGCTGAATGCTGAGCACCCGCCCCCCTCTCCCCCCCCCCGCTTATGATTTCTTATCATCGAGGCAACAACATTGACGCGATGTTTAACACACCAGTGTTAGAGCGCCATGCGGTAGCATTCCCAAACGAGAGTTTCACTTTTGTTGACACTTTATTTCACATCGTGTCGTACCCCTCGCCCCATCCCGAGGGTTTTGTATGGTGTATGGCCTCCCACTTTATACAAGGTCACGGTAAAGGGCTGACACGGCGGGGTCCTGTTCGCCACAACGGCCACACCACAGCCACGGCACAGACGAAGCCCCCAAACGCAGTGCAGGTCGTTGGGGTGGGGGCGGGGAGTTGTTTGAGCATACGTGACCATGCTGGCCCAGCGTGGATCGATGCGAGGGATGAGGAGCCGAATCGAACCTCCGAACCAGGATTTGAACTCGCAACCTTTCCGACTGCCGGGCCGGTTGGGCTCCGTGAGGTGCGTCGCGTGCTGACGCTCGCGACGATACGTTCCCGCGAAATGTGCGCGCAAAGACTGAATCTTAGAAAAACCCGTGCGACTTATTTTATACGGTTATAATCATGATGACATGCTCACGTCAGACATTGGATAAAAGTGAAAGCGTTCGGATGGCACAAAGCAAAAGAGGAACAATACGAGCGAGACGGGAAAAACGAAACGAGGGGGTGAATCGTTAATCGCCACACGCCTCTTCCATATTCATGCTTGCGTTACAATAGACAAACTGAACATACGCGACGCAACACAAACGAGACGGTACAAACGGGACCGATCACACACATGAAGGCAAATTGTTACCCCCTCGACAGAAACCCCGCTGGGATTAGGAGTCCTGCCCATGACAATTCAACAAAACATGCAGTGAAGAACAAGTAAAATGTGTGTGGCGTTAGCGAGCACCGGGACAGCACACAAGGAGGGGGTGGGGGGGCCAACACCACGCCTAGCTGCATTTGTCCCCCTGGTGCTGATAATAAACACCACACCAGTTGGTAATTTAAGGCTGAGTCGACCTAGGGGAGGCCCATGACCAGTTTAGATTTTCCCCACGGTTATTGGTCGTGAGCGGGAATCGAACTCGGGTCGCCAGGTTCGTAGCGCAGCACGTTAACCACTACACTACCGCTCCCCTATTGCACACAAAGAAAAAGATCCACCGCATAGCCTTAACAGATTGTTGGGGCAAGTGCTACTAGCAAGCACCTATGAAGGCCAGCACGGCACACCACGCCCGGCCGCCTTTGTCTCTCTCGTGTTGATGTTTACACACCGTACTAGGTACTCATTTGAGGCTGAGTCGACTTAGGGGAGGCCCAGGACCGGTTCAGATAATCGACACTGGTGTTGGCCACGTGCGGGAATCGAACTCGGGTCGGCGGATCCGCAGCGTGCTAACCGCTACACACACACACGTGTACACACAAAACAACACCAAAAGCCCACCCGTCCCCCTCCGAGCTTAGTCCACACAGACTATCACGGCAAGCGCTGTTAGCGAGCGCCTATTAAGAGCCAACGCGGCGTGTGAGCCCCGGGGACGCATGAACGCCCTTCACCCGGCAACCGCCACAAACCCACAATTTGCCTCGCGGGCCCCACAAAGCACAATCTGTCGCAATTTGCTTCCCAATTTCCTCCGCATTCTGCATTCAATCACGGCTGTGAGAAGAACAAAAACGGGGGGGGGGGGGGGGATTGGGGGATAATGGTCGTCCTCTCGGCATGAGAAATGGGGGGGGGGGGGCATCTCTGCGCTTGGCGACGGGTGTAAGAGAGACGGATACACACAGAGACGGGGGGGGGGAATGGAAACTTTTAAAGGGAGATAAAATAGGGCTCGTTTTTCAAGAAAGAAAAAATTGCATCTCCTGCTCAATTTTATTCCAATTGCGCGATCGGCGTCGCGCACCGAGATAAGCGTCTGTTGGGAACTCTCGCGCGGTGACGGTGGTGGTTGTTGTTGTGGTGATGGCGGTGACGGCGGTGGTGACGGACGCATTGTTCGGCCTTCGTGTTATAGAACGACGGTCCGCGGAAGGCGGCATCGCGCAACTACTCCCGAGACCTCTACGAGCGATCTCTGAGGGGGCGCTGCGATTTCACGTGTGCTCCTGATTTTGAGCCTCCAATTTGTAATTCTTCAGGTGTAATTCAGCCAAATAAAAAAAGAAACTGAGACAAACGTTTTTTTTTCTGTGGGCATTACTGACCGGGCTGAGACCATTAACTTGCTACACTTGGGTACACGGTTTAATCAAACCGAGCATCTCAGCGGTTGGCAGCACAATGCTCTGACCTCTGACCTGGTAACCTCCAATTGTCCATAATACAGGTTCTTTTTGGGTTAGATCGCGTAAATATAAATGTCTCGTTAAACCCGCCACCACACGACACAGCCAATTAGAAATTGCGATCTAACCCAAAAAAAACCTGTATTATAGATATTGGTCGCGAAAGCCAAAGTGTTAAACTAACCTCCGATTGTTTTCTAATTTGTTGACAAGCGATGTGTGGAACAGTATCCTAAGTCGGAGTCATACTGGGTTTTTATTTATTTATAATTTTCTTGTATTCGAGATAGCCACAAATGTGCATAAAGAACAATATTCTAAATGGTTATTTTAAACGCGTATTTATTCCAGGCCTCCCTTGCTTTATTGAGACGTATTTCCTCGTAAAGTATAAATCTCAGAAATGAAAGCCGTTAAGCTGCACTGACTTACGCGCATCTAATTTATACAAAACATTAATCAAATCATTCACCCCACAGAGCCTGGCCGGTGAGCGATACTCCGGATATAAAATCCTGCCGTCGCCCTCGGACTAGGCCGGATCAAACTTTCCCTCTCGTTTGTTCGTCACACAACGGGCACCAAACGCTCCCGCTAATGCGGCAAGCCACGCGCCATTGGCTTTGATAATCGGTGGCACACGAACACACGGACGCACGCACGGACGGACGGACATACACACAGACACATGGACAACGCCGGCACGCACGGAGAGGATGAGAGTCTTTGGGCAGATGGCGGTCGCTGCGTGTGTTCGCGCGTACACGTGCGCGTGCGAGTACCCGCGCGTGCACGCGTATGCGCGCATGCGTATGCGTGAACAGACTGTCGTCGAGTAAGTGTGTAATGCTTTAACAAGTACTTATCCGGTTACTGGCGACTGATCAAAGGGAATCAATCGAAAAGCCCTTTGTGTTCACTGAGCCAGCACCGCTTCCACACAAGGGTCCCCAGTAACTGAACCCCGAAGCTGCCGCAGCGCCGAGCGAGCGAGCGGGATTTAGAAAGATTTCCTGCGAGTCTTTTTTTACAAAATGTGTGCCGCTCAGCTGTTAATTTAATTATTTAGTTACTCGTCGCACTCCCGCTGGGGACGGCTTTGTGATGTAAATGATAAATGCCGTGAAAGCGCAAAGTTGGGGAGAATATTTCAATTTAATAAGCCGGCGGCCGCCGCTAATATAACCTCCGCTGCCGAGCAGAAAGCCAAACTTTACTCCATCGCTGATCCACCAATCCCAGCTACAGTTATGATGATGGCAGTGCTGCTGGGGGGATGGGACTAAGTCAACCCTGGCCAGGATTTCTACTCGGGATCCTTTGATCACGAGCCCAATGCTATGGTGACCCAGTGGGGCAGGATGCTTGGCATGGGTCCTGGTGTAAGGAATTAAATGGGCTCCCCCCCCCCCCCCATACAATTCCCCCCCCCCCCACTTCATAGGCTGGCGCCCGGGCCTCTCGTCCGTCAGCCCCGGTGCTGAACATTGTGGGTGCTACACTGACACCGATGTCCTTTATTGATCCCGGAAAAGTCTGGGTCTTGAGACTCTCCGGAGGGTCCTGCTTGCATTGGGACGTTCGGCCAGTTTCATTCACAAAGTGTTTGGCTTCGTGTGGGAGGAAACCGCAGAGCGCAGGAGGGAATCAACGTCAGTGACGGGGTTACCACTTCAAGGTGGCGCACGAATGGAGGCCTGCATCCAGCAGTGGACTAACACACAAGGTGTGCATTTCATCATTAGCAATGTGAGTAATTTCCACGTGCCTTACGGCAGTCGAACGTCACAGTAAAATAACAAATCCTTCCCCCTTTGTCTGCTCGGCCATCGTTTTAATCCCCGTTCGAACGCCAAACAAATGATGCTGCAGCTAAAGAGATTGATGAAGGAGTGGGGGGGGGAGTTCCCCAACGCTTAATTTTTTATGACGGAATAAACGAATATAATCACTAAAGCTATTTCGCAATCAATCAGGTCGACGGGGGAGCTCTGGGGTAGCCGTGTAAGTGAATTAAAATGTTAAATCTATCGCTCTGTTTGGTATATGTTGCCCCACCAGCCCCTCCCCCCTCCTCCGGATTTTCTTCGCTGCAATTTGTGCTCCGTAGTGGGCTCGTGTTGGAGCTTAACATTTTGTTATGTCGCTGTTAAAGCGACGCAGGTGACACACGCCGCCACTGCAGGGCAATGCATGCGCGAGAGAGCCAAAGTCCCCCACACGGTCTGCCGCACGGGGAACTTTGGCACATTCACAGGTGTTCAGTGTTCGACCAATATCATCGTGACGTTCACTCAGATGCTACAGAGCTCCCTCGTGCGTTAACCTCCTTGCATCGTTAACAACGTCAACGCATTCGCATCTGCATAATGAGCGGTGACTCTGTGCGCGTGTTTGTCCAGCTCCGCCGCAAATTTAAAGTGAAATTTGAAAGCTCGTGATATGCAGCTCATATGTATATAAAGGTGGTCAACATTCTTATCATTTGTTTTATCTTCGACCGTAACAATTTGGCGATTTCGGTGAATTGGCCCGACTATGCTTACCTACCTTGAAAAAAATAAATTGTACTCTCTACATCGTTACCTCTGCTGGGAGCGGGGGGGGGGGGGGGTACCGCTGAACGCTGTGGGTTCAAGAGACGAGGAAGAATGTCACCACCGTATTTGAGAATCGCTGGTGGATTGGAGTGGGCCTCAGGAATAGGACCGCCATGGGAGCGGCTACAGCCATATAGTGAGAGGCATAGTGGACGCTGTGCGCCCTGGTGTAGGAATGTTTCACCGGCTCACCGACCTGGACACGCCCGGTTCAACTTGAGCCCTAGTTATATAGCGCTCGACACGCAGACAAAAGGGCGAGAACTCAAATTCCTAACCCGTTGGGTCCACTAATTCACCATTTACACATTAGAAACCCTCATTCTCTAATGTAGCTACTCATTAATTGGCTAATAACACCTTAACATATATAGAGGATTGCAGAGCTTGGCCAATTATTGGTTCAAGCTCGTTATCAAATTAAGTGCAGCGGCAAAATAATTAATTATCTGTGCAGTCACTGGATATCGGGCTGAGAAGATCAACTGGTTACACTCGAGAACCCGGATTAAATCGCAGGCAGTGGCCGAGACCTGGACTCGAACTCGGGATTCTCGGCGGCTGCCGGCTCGGCGCTTTGACCCCTCGAGCCAACCGGCAGCCACTGCAAACAGAACCATTCTTCGGCAGAGAGCTCAAAATGTATTCGTTCCTAAAATTGAGACGAAACTTTTTTTTCGGTAAAAAGACATCTCACCGAAGCATTTGCATTTTGATTTAGTCACGAAGGATTGGCTGATCTTCACGTTATCCCAAACCTTAAGGTGCATCGATATAATTTGTCCCCATAACATCGGCAAATATTTTTGTAAAGGCATACGTTTTTGCGGGGAGGACAACTAGGAACCCAAACGCACTTCCGTTTAATCAGTAACTGTGCTGCCAATGAGACGTTAAATATGCCGTGCGGGGAAAAAAAATCTACGCTAGAATTAACCAATTATGGAGCCCCTGACTCGGACATAAATTTTCAAAATTGACTCAATTACGAAAGCACGGCGGTGTTATGCACGCGTTTGTTAAAGGGACAAGCACCGCCCAACCAACTCCACCTGTCCGCGCAGTGGGCCGCTCCAAGTTACACAGGAGAGGCATCGATCACAGTGGAGCGTTCCGATGTAACACAGGGGGTGTTGTGGGGCACAGGAAACCTCCTTCCTCGTCCTCCCCAATACGGTGTGCACCTCCACACAAACCCTCGCGCGCTCCGCTCACCGCCTGAGAACATTAAATCCGGCCGGGCATCTACGGCTTGACTCTGCCAATGAGAGGGGGTAAAAGGAGAAGATTTTTCATGTTTGACTCGATTAGCTTTGGTGTCTCATCGGCAACACGTGCGCGCACGAGACCACACCATCCCAACACCCCAATCGCCCCACCGGCTCCCGATCGGATCCAAAATTAATTGCAAGATCACACTCACCCCGTCTTCAAGTTCCTCTGTGGACTCGCCCCTGCCTACCTCTCCCACCTCACTCTAGATCCTTCTTGCACACTCTCCTACCTCTCCCCTCACTCAACTCCCCTCCCCCCTCCAAGCACTCTCCGCTCCAGCAATGAAGGCTCTCTGTCGGAGCACCCAGTCGACCTTCGCTCAGCGGGAGGTCGCTCGTTCTCCTCTGTTGCCCTCATTGTCTAGAACTCCCTTTCCCAACCATCTGTGCGGCCGTCTTCCTTCCCCATGTTCAAGTCCACGTTGAGACCCTTCCCTTTTGTCTTCTGCCTATGACCGGATTCCCCTTCCTCTCTGACAACGATCTGTGCAGGATCTACAGATGCGTTTCCATTTCGACGATACGCAAGTCCACGTTGAATTGTGTCGAGCAGCGTGACCGAGCGTGTTAACTACGCGCTTAATGTTTGTAAAATTGACAACGAAATCATCTCCCTGCTTAATCGAACACATCACAGCGCCATGGTGGCCCGGAGCCAAAGGTAGAAATCCCACAATCTCAGCGTGGGGAGCGTCAATGTCCGGCAGAGGTCAATCTCTCAATTGTTATATGTTACAACCCCCAAATGGGGACTGGAACTCACGAGATCACCCCGAGTCGTGTAGCGAGTTTGCCAATCATCAACCCCACGAGGTGCGGAGTAGTCTGGCCATCGTGCCCATTTGGACGGATACAACTCGAGGCATTTTTGGTGACCGCGAGAATTCGCGGGGGGGAATTCTCACGGACGGCTACGTCCAGCGGACAGCGCCGGATCTCTCACCGCACACTCGGCGACGGCGACTCCTTATCGGCCACTATTGATGAACCGTCCGCGGGCTTTTTTTCTTTTTACCACCGACACACCGCCGCCGCCCCCCCCCCCAACCCCTTCCTCTTTTTCTCGCGTGCGACCGAAGGACTGGCAGCTTGTAAAGGGGACCCTGGCCTTATCGGAGAGCTTGTCTGTAAATCCAGCGAGTGGCCAGACGCCTCTCCAAATGAAACTGCCACCCCGGCTTCTGCAGCTGCTAGAAATCTGCGGCAGCCTCGACACTGACCTCTTGCCAAATCCCCCTTACGCACGTAGCCAACTGTGCTAATTGTAGGTGCGATTAGCACATTGCATTACAATGCAATGTGGATATATATATAGCGTCTAAATGCAACACGTGTGCCTTGTCGGCCTTCATAGGCACTGGCTGACAGCACTAGTCCGGACACGTGCGTATCCATAGTGGGCTGAAGAAATCTTCAAATTGAAAATGTCAACTCACGAGCCAGAATGAAGACAAGACCCATGAATTCGAGAGCATGCACTGCAAGCGAGAGACATCAAGGCGACCGTTAATACAAGTGGGGCATGGGCTAGGAGAGCCGGCGATAGGCCACGGTGTCAAGACGACCGACGGAGGTGGGAGCCCAAGGAAGAGAACGTGCCCGGGATGACGTCCCACCGCGAAAATAGATTCTTATTATTTCCCTTCTACGTGACTTTACCGAAAGAACCAATAATATGTTGAGATGTGGCGAAGGCTTGGGGAAACCTTCACCCAGCAGTTAATAAATCAAGGCCGTTGAAACTACACTTTACACAGTGGTGGCATAAAAATTACTTATAAGTTGAGGCTCGCTCAACTTTTTTCTGTGTCAATAAAAAATAACGAAGCTCTCGGTCGTATTGTAAAACGAGCGGCGCTTTGCACACGACTATCCCAGAGGCTGTTGGCGAGCCATCGAACAAAGATGGTCAGTGCATGGCATACATTTAGATGCACTTCTGCAGTCATCTGGAATGCTCTTCCTACCGATATTAGGAAGCCACTGGAGCTATGCATTTTTAAATCTGGAGTGAAAACTAATATCTTTAGAACTGCTTTTTATATTTAGTTTGATGTCCTTCCCCCACACCTCCGCTCAGCACGGTTGGCTACGTACGGCGCGAAAGAGGCTCAAAATGCGAACACACACGTCCACAAGCACACCCATCCGCCAATTTACTTGCGAACGAGCATGAGCCGCCGCGTAATCGCGGCGAGAGTCAAACCGCTCGCGGGTGACGTGTCGGTGAGACAGATGGGGCGGAGGGCGCCAGGTACAACTCTCCCCCTCGCTGCGCCACGCCCATGCGGGAGACACCCCCCCCCCCCCTCCTTGCACGTGGCTGAATAAAGAGCAGCGTCTATAGGTGTGTGGGTGTCCAGGGAGAGCGGAGGTGCAGCGGTTAGCACGCTGCGCGACGAGCCGTGCGACCCCAGTGACGATTATTTGAAGCGGTACAAGGTCTCCCCTAGGTCGACTCGGCCTCAAATGAATACCTGGTGCGGTGTGTAAACATCGCCACTAGCAAGGGACAAAGGCGTGGTGCTGGCCACCCACCCTCTCGTGTGCCGTATCGGCCTTCATCAGTGCTCGCGAAAGCACTTACTTCAAAAGTCTGTTCAGGCTACACGGGAGATCTTTGTCTTTGTCCAGATGAGCTTAGTCAGGGAATGGCATTAGCTGATGTGTAGTGGATTTCTTTGATGCCTTCCATTGAAATTACTACAATGTAATCAATGTTTTGTTGATTCGTACGTGAACGATGATATGTTGTAAGTAATTAGCTATTGTGACCCCTGCAGCCAATAAAGGCACTACAATGTATCATAACAAACAAACAAAAGTATTTTAATCTTGAATGGAATCACGACTCCGGAATCACGACCCCCCCCGCCCCTGAATGGAGAGACAAGGGCGAGCGCTTGTGGGAGCCGGACGCTGCTGCGCTCTCCACCCTCGACGTCGTCCAGACGCAGAGAGAGAGAGCGAGGGGCAGATGGGGGAACATCCCCCCGTGGCTTCACCCCAAGCGCAGGCACTCACTTCCCCCCTCGCTCTCTCCCAAGCGAGCGGCCCTCCGGGAGTCGGCCCCGCCAACCCCCAACCTCCTTTCTCCCACAACCGCCACCACCACCACCACTACGGCTGCCACCCCCCACTCCGCTCCAAGCCGCAGCGTCCCCGACAAAAGCACCAGCTCGCGTTATCTGGCGCGGACGGTCGCAGGGGAAATCAGCTCAGCTCCGATTAAAAGGAACATGCGCTGGGCGTGTGAAGCCACCAACCCCCCCCCCATCACACCTCCCACCTACCCCCGCCGCACCATGGTGTCACGTCGCGCCCTCCACGCGCGCTCGTCCCAACCTTCGCACCGCGCCTCACCGAGCCGCCGGCCCCTCCCCCCGCGTGACCCCCGCGCGAGCGTTGGCGGCGCGCGATGGCCTCCGGTGGCGGTAATTGCGACGCGAGGTCGCGCCGGAGACGCGGCTCGCGCCGATGCTCGGCCGAGCGGACAGCGGCTAAATCCCGCGACGAAGACCCCCACGCAAAGGGGGGCCGGCGCGGGCGGCAGGCCTAACGAGCGATTACGAGAGGAAACTTCGGGCGCACCTCCCCCGCTCTCCCCCACCTCACCCCTCCTTGCGCGCGATCATCCGTGCATAATACGATCGCTCTTTCTGGCGTGGTTTAGAGGTCGTAGCGCGTGTTGCGTGGAACGATGTCCGACATTTCGCGACCCGTGAAGGGAGCTTCGTGCCGAGCGGCACGCGGTGCAACGCGAGAATACGTGGGTGAGCCTTACAGCACAAACGTCAACGTTATTAATTATAAAACTATTTTAAACTATTTTTATTTTACCAGGTAAAGCCAACTGAGCTACATGGCTCTTTTTCAGAAGCGACTTGGCCACAAATTAAGTGGCTTATCACGCGGAAATGTGTTTAGAGACAAATACTCGAACGCACATCTTTCTAATTGTGGAAGCAGAAACCGGAGGACCTTGAGAAAAATCCACACGATTACAGGGAGAACATGCAAACTCCAAATATACAGGCGTCAGAGTCGGGATCGACCCCACGACCTCCTGTATATCTCGCCACCATAGTGGACCTATGGCAGGGGCCGGCTCTATAAGCGCACGAGCGTCACCTGACTACACTCACACGTACACTTCAGCAAAGCCGTTAAAACAAGACCGTTAAAAAGATTAATACGTCGTTATATACTTTGGTACTTTGGAATATTTGTTCCAATTTAGAGCACTTATTATTATCATTAGGCAAATCATTCGCTGGCTAAATGCGGTACAATGAAATTTCAAATTACACTGAAATTAACTGCAAGCGAAATCATTATCGGTTTATTACTCTTAAAACAACATCAAAATAATTAGATCGGACTCGCAGATTTAATTAAGACGAACCCTCGGAGCTAAGTTTCTCGTTTAAATTACATCAGGATCACATTCCTGCACCATCAGTGTCACTCTTATTAACGTCTGCTAAGTTGCATAACTCGTGACAAACGCTAAGCCCATTAACATCACTCACTCCGTGCAGTCATTTCCTTAAAGTAATCATATTTCTCAGCCCCCCCCCCTCCAGGACGAGCTGTAACTCTGCAACATTGTTACGTCAAGAGAGGGGAGGGCAGAGGAAGAGGAGGAGGAACCTCACTTCTTCGGTGTAAATCACGGAATCGTTCAACGGGCTGGCGACCTGGCAGCGTCAGCCCGCGAACGTGCACGAGAAAACAAGAAGAAATAAAAACTACTTTTATTAAAACTCGCCTTCTGCAGTCACCCGCCCACTGGCCGTCCATCACGTAATAGCGGCAATTTGGTAACGTCGGCGTCGTTATTACGTGAAATGTGTCCTTTTTCAAAAGTTTTTTTTACGTCAACTGCACCACGACATTAATATTAGCGTTTAAGAAAATTGCGGAACGGAGGATCGAGGCAACATTCGAGAACGCCGCGCGCTGTTCAGGCACCGAAGGTTGTCGGACGATGCGCAGGCTGGAAAAGTCCAAATTGAATGCGTGAGCAGCCAAGTACGGCAATTAAAACTCACGCCACGGCCACCGGATTTATAGTTCGGACGGACCAGCAAACCAACTGCACGACAGCTGTTTTTGCCGTCATTTACGATTGCAGTCCTAGCGAGCGCCCGATTGGGTTGGGTGGAGTTCTTCAGCTTTTTCCAGCTCGATAAAAAGTGACGATTACACACAGGGCGCGAGATCCAGCGCTGTCCGTCGAAGCCGTCACGGCGTTTACAAATTGCAGCAGTTCGCTCGGAGATTGGCGCTCTTTATTTCGCCAGCTGTCACGCAAGGCTCGCTGGTGCTCGGGGTTTGGGAAGGCTCGAGGCCTGGCAGCGCTTTTTAGTGAAAGTGACAAACCTGCCACGTGTTTAAAAGCCCCGGGCACGCGCCCCAACATTTTTTTTTTTTTAACCAGTCCCATCAACCCCGCTTCTGCGCCAATTAAAACGGCACTATTGAGCAGCCTGCCGCTTAGCGTTCATTAAGTCCCCCTCCAAGTGTCTCAATCGGGCCGCAGCGAATCAGGCAGAAGTAATTAACTGGTTCGCTGTTTTAATGAGCCCGGGCGGCAATCAGGATTTGTTAAACAAAGCAGCCGTTTAAAGGCAGTTTGTATTAATTCCCCACACTTCCCCCCTCTGGCCCTGCCTGCTCGCATGCCCATCTCTCTCTCTCTCGCTTGCCTCCTCTCAGCCACCCCCCCCCTCCTCTCAGTGTGCGTGTGTGTGCGTGTCTTTGTCTGTGATGGTGAGAGGTAGTATAGCGGTTAGTGCGCTGCGCTACAAATCTGGCGACACGAGTTCGATTCCCAGTCACGACTAACCAGCAACAATTATCTGAACAAGTCCTGGGACTCCCCTAGGTCGACTCAGGCACAAATGAGTACCTAGTACAGTGTGTAAATATCGCCACTGGGGAGACAAACGCGGCGAGGCACGGTGTTGGCCACCCACCCCCTCGTGTACCGTGCCAGTCCTCAATAGGTGCTCGCTAACAGCACCTGCCCCAACAGTCTGTTACAGGCAATACGGGGGATCTTTGTCTTTGTGTGTCCACGTGTGTGTGTGCGTTGGCGCGCAGCAGCAGGGGGGGGTTGGTGTGTGGGTGTTTTTGTGCTGCCTGCTTTATCCTCCGCGTCTCCGCATCGATCCCGTTGCCTTGCACTCTCGCCTTATCGGTCGCGGGCTCCGTGCACGAATCTCCAATGGAAAACAAGTCAATCGGAACAATCGGGAGGTGGTCGGCGCACACGCACACACACACGCACAAGCGTGCGTGCAACCACGAGGACGAACGGGCGAGCGGCCAGGGGAAGAGCACCGGTGGAGGAGGTGGAGTGGGGGGGGGGGGAGGTGCGGTTTAACCGGGGTGGGTGGCTGGGTGCCGGCCTGATTGGCAACTCGTCCGCCACAATAACACCGAGCGGGGGAAGATTAAATTCAGGGCTTTTTATCGGCGCTGATTGATTGTGACAGGGTGAGCGGGTCCCGTTCGCAAACAAATTACGCTCCCCCTGTTTAACGAACCCGGCTCGAGCCCGCCAGGGTCGCGCTCGCCTCCTAATTGGGAGCCGCCGTTGCCGCCGCAGCCGCTCACCGAGATTTTGCCGCGGCAAACAAATTGCGCGCGGGAACGCCGCTTCATCGATTGCACGGCACCGGCCTCGCGCGCGTGCGACGGTCTTTGCTCGCGACGGCACCGAGCGATTAAATCATTTGAACTGTGCGTGAAATGTAATGGACTCGCGTTGGCAGAGGCGGAGGTTGCACGAACAATGAGCCGGAAGGCAATTGCGGCGAGTTGCTTGGGGTCCGCGTTTGTATCAAGCTCGCTCGGTAGCTGAACGGCGACGTTGTGTTGTTGCTGTAACTTACTGACCCGCTCATACTTGACATCTGTTAAAAAACGCTTCGAAGCTCATCGGATTCCTTCTGGAGTCTAAATAAAGATTCTGATTCTATATTTGGCGATTGCGTTTGTTTCGCCCTCTGTCGACCCGTTCCGATGCCATTAACCATCCGTCACAGCAGCTACGCTCCAAATTATCGCTTGCACAGTCCGCCAAACGAGCGACGGACGAGACGTGAGAAGGAAGCGCGTCATCATGGCAACGCACGTCTCGCGCTCAGCAGTCGCCGTCGGCAGACCTGCCGCTTGTGTAGAATTGTGCATTATTTTTTAAACACAACTGCTGAGATCCCCGCCAACCCCGTGCTCCGTGAGCTATTGGCCTAAAACTGGCTTATCGGTACCACCCAGAGTGGCAAATATGAACAATGATTTTCTTGAAGCATTTAATCTCTAGATGACAAATACGTATAAGCTTTCCGTCCACGGTGGACACTGCCCATGGTGCACATTGGTAGCATTTGCCACCCCAGGTGGTAATCAACCAATCCCCTCGGCTCAAGGGCTCTGGCAAACTGTGTCCATGTGCGTGCGCGTGTCCGTGTGTCCCCACGGCGCATACGCACGTGTCATGTGGAAGATGCTGTCGCAGGCGCTGATGTGGGACAAGAAGGCGTTGCCGAGGCCCTGGCCGGCGTGGGCACCCTTCACCAGCCCCGCGATGTCCACCACGTTCAGGAACGCCGGCACCTTACTGTGTACACGCACAGAGAAAATAACATGAACAAATAAATCCCCTGTATAACCTTAACGGACTGTTGGAGTAAGTGCTGTAAGCGGGGGTGGGTGACCAACACCACGCCTGGCAGCCTTTGTCTCCCAAGTGGTGATATTTACACACCGCACCAAGTACTCATTTCAGGCCGAGTCGACCTGGGAGAGGCCCAGGACCGGTGCAGATAACCGTCACTTGTGTTGGCCGTGAGCGGGAATCGCACTCGGGTCCCCGGGTTTGTAGCACAGAGCGCTAACCGCTACACTACCGCTCTCCACACAGACAGGCAGGTAAACACACACACACACAAACCCGGTGTTTGTTTATTTGTTTTCCTACTCGAGTGCGGAACAAAGGTTTGCTTTAACGGCCGCGGCCACTCCCCGCCGCCGGGCGGTGACGCTGGAGATGGCCCAGGCGGGAGAAGATTAAATTAGCGGAGATGGATGCGTACGGCCCGGCTCTAATTACACGGGGCGGACGTCTCGGCGGGTCACGCTAATCAGCAGCGCGCCGGCGGCACGGGCGGCTGGCGGGATGCAGAGCGAGAGCCACGTGCTCCGGCATGCTCCGCGCTGCTCCGCCACGATCCATCACGCTCCATCACACGGCATCAAGCGACATCACGCGACATCAAGCGACATCACGCGACAGTCGCACTCCATCGCGATCCGTCACACTCAATCACGGGGCACCACGTGACATCACAGACGATCATGATCTATCACAATCCGTCACAGTGCATTACGTTACATCAGGGCACATCGCACGTTACGGCGCACTATCACGCACCGTCACATTCAATTACCTTGCGCCATGCTCCACCACGCTACATTACACTGCATTACACTATTGCACACTGCATTACACTTCATTACCACGCCACACTACATCACAGGGTACCACACCTTGTTACACTACATCATGCAGTTTCACGCTACAAGGAGCAATCCTGTTCAACTAGCCTGAATTACAGGCCACCAGTCTCTACTGCACCCTTTATCAGCATGCTGCATTACTCTGCATCATGCTACGTCACCTCCACACCACCCCACATCACATTATATCATCTGCATCATGTTCTATGATGCCACAGCATGCACCATCATGTTCCATCACCGTGAATTACACTCCACCACAATCAACCACACTTCATCCCATCACACGACATTACACTACATCACACTACAGCACACATTACCCTAAATCACTTCGCATTAGGCTACATCACGCCACGCCACCGTACGTCCCTCCCCATTACACTCCCATCGTTCGACACGCAGAATCAGAATCTAGATTTTTTTCTGGAGGAATCCGATGAGCCACAAAGCTCTTTTTCACAGATGTCCAGGAGGGGCACGGGGTCATAACGTTACAACAACAAACAATACAAAAACACACGATAGGAGTGCAAGTACAGGAAAGGTAAACAAATCAGTAAACATACAAATAAAACAAATCTACGTTTATACTGGTAGGAACCACCTGGTTCCACAAGCCCACAGGGGATTATTGTGTCCGTCCGTCGTGCTTCCAAAAATGGGACGGGTCGGGCTGGATGGAGAGGGGAGGGGCTGGGTGGAGAGGGTGGGGAGGGGCTGGGTGGGGAGCGTGGGGCTGGGTGGGGGGTGGGAGGGGTGGAGCTGGGTGGGGAGGGGCTGGTCACCCCGTGGTGCCCTTATAAAACTCAACGTTTAACCTACTCACGCCGGCTTGTGCCCGCCCTCACAGTCGACCATATTTGCGGAATACACCACGCCGCCGTTGACCCTAGCCATTGACCGAGCAACCCAACGTTCCTACCAGCTCCCTCCGCAGGAATGTGTTTTCACCAGCTCAAGCCCACTGGGCTTTCACTTTATTTCTCAGAAGCGACCCGGCTCTGCAGCCGTCACGTGACGCCAGACGGCCAGTGGGCACGCCGACAGCAGGGGGGGGTGACTAATAATAAAATTAAATAATACTCCATTGTGCGGGGGAGGGAGGCGTTGGCGGGAGGGGGGTGATAATGGTTCGTCTTTCACATCGTGACGGCGAGTGTTAACAGTTAGTGTTAATGGTGAGTGTTAACAGTGTTAAGGGTTAATGTTAACAGTTAGTGTTCAGGGTGAGTGTTAACGGTTCGTGTTCAGGGTGAGTCTTAACGGTCAGTGTTAATGGTCAGTGTTAACAATTAGTATTAACGGTCAGTGTTAACGGTTAAGTGTTAACGGCGAGTGTTAAGGGCGAGTGTTACCGGTGAGCGTGCGTACCACCCGTACGCGAGGGCTCACCTGAGCGGCTTGTGGTACTGGCACAGGAAGTCGTATCTCGGGTCGGGAATCGGCACGCGGCTCTCGTTTGGGTCGATGGTGCAGAACGGAAAGTTCTCGGCCGACGCTTGGCTCTTCGTCAGCACGTTGAAGAACGTCGACTTGCTGCGGAAGGAAAAAAAACCCATCAGCCATTTAATTAAATACATTTAATTTGATTCAGCGAAGGGCACCGAGAGGGGGTGGACCAGCGCGGTAGTGGTTAGCGTGTCGTGCTGTAAACCTGGCACCCCTGGCCACGGCGAGAGATATTTGAACCGGTCCTGGGCATGCCCCCCTTCGCCAAACTGCGCTGAGCAGCGTGATGAAGTATGGCCAAACAACTGCTATGACCAATAGATGTGGGGAGACCATCTAGCGGTGGAGTGATAAAATGCAGTCTAGTATAATACATCACGACGTGAGAACTGCCACATTCAAGCACTCGGCTCCTTGCTCCAATGGGCATTGTTGTGCCACTTACTTGCATTGGCCGCCCAGTCATTGGTGGAAATTATAAATTCCCATTGCCTTCCCACAAAATGTTTGCCATTTTATCCACCCCAGATAGATAATAGGCCGGGTCAATTGCATCGACTCATACAACTAAATTAATTGGCCAATAACGACACTCAGAAGTGTTTGTATGTGCATTTATTGCACGTTACTGCCAGCAGGAAAGCAAGTTCAGATGCCGTAATCACTGTAAGACACGAAAATGTTCAATGAAGTCACATGTGAAAAATGGACATTATCAGCCATGCTCTAACCATTCCTGGATGAAGGCCTCCCCGAAGCTGTGGCCATCCCCAAAAGTCTGGCGTTGCAACAATATTGCCGAGCTCCTACATTTGATACGATGTATATGCTCCATATCCGTGGTGGGAATTATCTCGACCCTGTTGCCTCCTTTGACTGCCACTCCGTTGTTCGTCGCGGCCACCAGCCATCGTCACTTTGAGTGACGGTCTCGGGACGCTGCGCTTTAAATACACCGTCGCTATAAATGAGCACAACGGAGGTCTTATGAGCAATACTAGAGCGCACTGGGCCAAACGTGTGGAGCAGCAGCAGCTGTTTGTATAAATAGCTTCCCACTTTTTTTTACAGCGAACTTTGCAGTCCTACACAGAGCTTCCTTTTGGGTACTGCCCCACCCCAAGGCATCACCATGGCTCGCCCAAAATAAATAAAGTCAAGCATTTCCACCCGTGCTCATTACACTGGAAGAATTTTCATTCACATTAATATAGTATAAAAAATATATATGCATTGCCATCGATTTATTCTTACATTCGTGATAAAGTGGTGCATCGTAGGCATATTATGATTTGAACCTCATGGCGGGACCCCGGGGTCCCATAAGCCCCCGGCTCTCGCAGAAACTGCGTTGCGACGTCATTTTACGTCTGTTAAAGGCGAACGATACGGCAATCTATCCTTCTAGACGAGCTCTACACGATGCGCTAATAAGAGTTTCAAAGTTTTGTTTCTTCTGCGCATTCGTCCTCGCTGCGCTTGGATGACATGAAAACAGAATGATCCGCGCCAGGTGGGTCGCGGCGATTATGTGCGCGGTGGGACAGTTGCCAAAAATAAATTAATTACGATTATGACTTCCGTTTATTCGGGACCCCAGGGTCCCGCCACAAGGTTCATTTGGAGCTTAAGAGCTTTACTTTTATCTCGTTCACACCTCTCACATTTGTGTGATCGTATACTTCGGATTATAAGATGCTCAGAAAATTAAAACGCACCCCAAACTCTGGGGTCATTTTTGAAAAAATGTGTTTGATAAATCTGGAGAATGCGGAGCGAGGGAGAGCCATCTTCCAGAAGATGGCTATGGACGCGCTGCTTTCCAATGGGGAACGGTGCCTTCTGGAAGATGATTCTGCACGGCTGATGGCATGGCGATGGAGAGTCATTTCCCACAAGTGGACTCGTAAAAATTGTATTAAAACAAGTATTTCAGAAGATAATACATTCTCTGGAATTTAGGACACATCGCCAACTTTGGCTTTAAAATACAGTGGCAAAAAGTGCATCTTATAACGTAGGGAATAAGGTATACGTCTCATTTTTCAGTCTCATTTGATATATCAGCCTTGAGTGAAATTAAAGAATATAATTCAAATAACAATTTACAGTCCTTTGCCAATGTATGTATATAGAACTTATTTCGCACCGTACGTAGCCAACCATGCTAATCCACAAATGGATGAACACCTCCCCTCGCCAGGTTGGTTGAGCGGGTTGAGTTAACCATAGTTCACCATGCTGGTCATTTTGGGTGAGTGAAGTGGCCGGGAATTAAACTCAGGTTGCCCGGGTTCATTGCATAGAATGCTAACCCAATGCACCAATGATGCACCCATCATTTGCATTCAGTGTAAATAGCTGACGCTTAGAGAAACAAATTCCATGCATGTATTGTGAGCATAATAGGTGATTTTAATAGAATTATCAATAGTTGCAAGCCTAATATATTCACACAAGTTTTTATAGTCAGCCGTATGCTGTTGACAACTGCATATGATGTCATACAAATATCGTACAACTAGGTCAGCTGGAAATTCAAATCAAATATCGCTTAGTCACAAACGCAAATTTCAATGGAAGACGGTCTTTTTTATTTCATAACAAAACAACAAAAATGTAGAACAAATGAGTATTTACCCGACGTTCGGCAAGCCGACGATTCCGATCTTTAGCGACGTCCCAAAGCGCCCGATGATGGGCATGGGTTTGTCTTCAGCTTTCTTTGGTGCCATGGTCTCTGAAAGAACGCAAACGACCGTAAATCAACAGAACCGGCAAATTTAGCGTGTGCAACATCTACCAATGGGTAATTGTTCAGCCCATCTCTTCTCTGGGGTCAATAAATCAGGATCACCTTGTGGGCAAGTCCGAAGCGGTTAGCATATGTATAGATAGACATTTGTAATTTTCAACCATAGGGATGCGGAGTTTCCACCACAGTAGATGAATGATGCTGCGTCAATGCTCATTTAAGCAGGAAAACAAGTTGACTTTTTTTTTCCAATGCCGATTGAGAAACATTCTACTTCTATCAGGAACCCACGGTGTATATGGTGCAAAGTGCAGTCTACAACTATTAACCACTCAACTACTCTGGCCTCAATCTCTACTATCAAGAAGGGCTATTGCCTGAAACATCACCTGTTATATATGTAAATTTTTCCTTTTAGGGCAGTGTTATTGATGTATGTGTTGAGTTTGTGTGGACCACCAGTGCCAACGCAGTATCAAGTGTTTAATATCCTTCTTAGGGTTGCTGCTAATGGGTTTGAGTGTCGTCGATAATCACGTGTTAAAAAGTTATGAACATTTGATAATTTGGAACAAAAATTGTGTTACACAGTGTAATCATTAAACCAAACTTCACCAACCTGCACTGACCAGCGTGGTGAAGTAAGGTCAAACAAGATCCATGACCGACACATCTTTGTTGAGAACTTCATCTTGCAACGGACTGACAATGAATGATCTGTCGGTTGTTACCCTATCTTGTGCGCAAAGGGTCGTTGCGCGACAAACCACCACATCTGAACGTTTCCTTGTGGTTTGAACGTTTGCGTTGCAATCGAGTTCCGTTACTAAAATTTAACCGGATTTGATTGTCAATTTCATGGCGTTTGGTTACAATAATCGATTCTGTAAACAATTCTGTTGAGAAAAAAACAATAATCACCAAGCATAATCTAACTAGAACACTGACTCGATTGGCATGTGCATGCAGACCAGAGATTTGTACGTAAAAGGATGGTGGGGATCACACCATTTTCATGGTTTCATCTGTGCCCTGAGATTCTCAAGATCTGCTTGGGCTGAAAGGTGCCCCATTTAAACGACAGTAGAGCACTTGAGTTTCTCACCCAACTGCGTGGACATTCAAATGTTAACCCCTTATGTGTGTGCAGGTTTCCTGACACATCAAAATAAATTCCACTTTCCTACATGGCAATGGTTACAGGATTCTGTCTGTACCGTGAATGTCCATGTGCCACTTCAATGGTTAAATAAAGTACATAACTGCATACATCAATAGTTAAATAACAGACACTACCGCACATTCTCAATGATTAAATAAAGGCTATAAATTGTTTGTTAAATAAAGGAAATCACTGGACACCTCAATGGTTAATTAAAGTGGCACCACTTCATACATAAATGGTTACATTATTAGCAACTAGCCAATAGCACGTCTAAGGACGGGTGTATATATTGCAATTAATCTGAAATATTCAATCGAAAATAATTACCCGCTCATGATTATTAATGAGGGGTGGGGGCCGGGTCCACACGAGTGACGTCATCACACCATAATTATTGATGAGGGGGGTGCCCCATGTGGAGTGACGTCACCCGCTAATGATTATTAATGAGGGGTGCGGCATTTGGTGGTACGTCACGCGCGGGATACACATTCTTGGCTTATATTAGCAATATTAATAAATGGCTAAATGACACTGCCAATGGTTAAATAAAGGACAGTGCCAATGGTTTAAAAGGCACCGTCAATGAATGGTTAAAGGGTACGGCCAATGAACGCTGTAAGACTACCAATGCATTCTTAACGGAGACTTGGGATGCGTTGTTAAATAAAGGAAATTGTCAAATCGTGGTCATATAAAGGACGCTTTCAATGAATGACTAAATGGCACGAGCAATGAATAGTTACATTGACACTGAATGCATGGTTTAATAAAAAGGAACACTGCCAATGCATGGTTAAATAAAGGCCACTTTGAATACATGCTTGAATAAATCATGTCAATGGTTTAAGTACACCACACCATATTGGTTAAATAAAGGCGGCCAAGGAATACATCAATGGTTATATAAAGGCCGCTATCAATGAATGGCTAAATGACACACGCAATGAATGGTTAAATAAAGGACACTCCGAAGAAATGGTTGAATAAAGGACATTATCAACGCTGGGCTAAATAACAGACACCATCAATGAATTTGCTAAATAAAAGACACTTTCAATGAATGGCTAAATAAAGCACGCATCCCCAATGGTTAAATAAAGGCCACCATACGCCCACGTGCCCTCACTCCCCGCTCGACTAGCAAGGCCTCGCCGCCCCGTCCGGCACACCACGGGCGAGCAAGGGGGAGGCCCCACGCCGACCCTTGGGCCGTAGTGGAGGGGGGGGGGTCAAGGGAACCCAGCTGGAGCAACGGGGGCCCGAGGGGGGACCCGAGGGGGGCCCGGGAGGTACCCGAGGAGACGCGGGGAAGCCGCTCCAATACCTGCGGGTGCCCGGAGCCCTCTGATGCGCGCTGCTGGAGGGACACGTGACCGGCAGGGGGGGGGGGTGTGACGCGCGGTGACGTCGCGGGCGCGTTTGCAAAGGGGGCGGTGGCAACGGTGGCGGCCACGTGGGGTTTGCGCCACGTGCTCCCAGCCAAAGGCGCAGCTCTGCAACTGCTTGTCGCGTGCCACGCCACTGCGGTGGCTGTGAGATGTTAACTACCTCGCCTGATGTGCAGGAGGTCGTGGGTTGGATCCAGACCCTGACGCCTGCTGCTGTGTATTTGGAGTTTACGTGTATCTCTCATCATCATCATCACAGTGGCTATGAAATGTTAACTACCTCGCCTGGTGTGCAGGAGGTCGTGGGTTCGATCCCGACCCAGACGCCTGCTGCTGTATATTTGGAGTTTGCGTGTCTCTCTCTCTCATCATCATCACAGTGGCTAGGAGATGTTAACTACTTCGCCTGGTGTGCAGGAGGTCGTGGGTTCGATCCCGACCCTGACGATGTCTGCTGCTGTAGATTTGGAGTTTGCGTCTCTCTCTCATCATCATCATCGCGGTGGCTGGGAGATGTTAACTACCTCGCCTGGTGTGCAGGAGGTCGTGGGTTCGATCCCGACCCTGACGCCTGCTGCTGTAGATTTGGAGTTTGCGTCTCTCTATCTCTGTGAAAAAGAGCTTCATAGGTCATCGGATTTCCCCTCCAGTCTCAACAAAGATTCTGATACCGATATTGGGACGATTGCCTAATTTCACGTGGGGGGGGAGGGCAAAGACAAAGATCCCCCGTATAGCCTTAACAGACTGTTGGGGCAAGTGTTGTTAGCGAGCACCTAAGAAGGCCGGCACGGCACACGAGGGGGTGGGTGGCCAGCGCCACGCCCAGTCGCCTTTGTCTCCCCAGTGGCGATGTTTTCTTACGCACCAGGTATTCATTTGAGGAGGTCCAGGACCGGTTCAAATAATGGTCACTGGCGTTGGCCGTGAGCGGGAATCGAACTCGGGTCGCCAGATTCGTAGCGCAGCGCCAGCAAGGTGCGGCGATTCTTCAAAAGTCCGAGGCACAAACCCTCGCCTCCAAATCGCGGGATCGCTGACGCAAGCCACCGCGCTCGACTAACAGTCAGCCACGGTCTGTCTACTGAACTCACCAGGGACTAATAGGTGGTAACTGTTCCTAGGCAGATGAAAAAAAATGTTTATCAGCAAACATGTTTTAAATGTAATTCTTCTCGGGCCCTATTGTGTAAAGGACAGTCTCCAACTCGTCTCCACCAGTGCCGGATTAAGCTCGTGTGGTGCCTGTGGCATATGTTATGAAGGAGCCCTGAATAAAAAAGAAACACATTTTTAACTTGCATAGTAAAATAATTGTATTTTTTCATTTGCTACACAGCCTTAAACACCCAGTCGTTCATTAAAGTTGAAGGCAGTATAGTACTATGGTAATAGAGCAAGTGCAGAATCACTGAACCGGAATTGATAGCTTGAAAGCATTTAGCGCGCGGGGCCCTTGAAAGTGCGGGGCCCGTGGCTACATTTGTAGCGACTTTTGCCTCTAGGAGAATCCTGCACTGGGCTCCACTCTAACCCTCTAGACCAGGAATACGCAACCAAAAGAGCAAAGAGGCATTTTTTTTTATTCGGTAAAAAAATAAACTCCGTATTCAAGATGCGCAATGCACGTGAATGATGCCACGAAGCAGCAGTCATTAAAGAGCCGCATGCGGCTTCCGACCCGCAGGTTGCCGACCCCTGCTCTAGTCCCTGTGTTTACGTGCTGTGAAGAAAAACCATTGCCCGAAACGTCACCTATTATATATAATAAAGAATTTCTATAATAGTGACGAACGTGCCGAGTTGAATAATTTTGTCTGGGTGAAGGAAAGCTCTCGCGCATAATTTCTACAATTGTCCACATCAAATGCATGGTCAAATGATGCAAACAAAAAATGGAATCCTCGTTCACTGCATCTTGGGCTAATTCATTCAGAAAACACACGCATCATCTTTTAAAATGATATACTTGTTTTTAGGAAGGCAAAAATCATGACAATATGCCCATAACCCACAATAGCCTCACCGAGTATCATCTGGCCAAGTTTAGGCGAGTCCTGCGATATTGAAATGCCTGGCGCGACGGTTAACAAAGAATGCGGGTGCCTGTGGAGTCCAGAGAAAATCCACCACGCACACTAAGCTCACAGCTCCGCACAGATAGATGATTCAGGAATCCACTATTTTACTGTTACACTTTACACACATGAACTGACTGATGTCTAAATACTGGACAAAGATTTTCCGTGTATCCTGTATAAGCTTTTGGGGAACATGTTCTTCGCCAGCACCGATGAAGGCCGCCACTGCACTGGAGAGGGGTGGTGTGGCCAGAACTACGCCCGACCACCTTTGTCTCCCCAGTGCTAATGGATACACAATCGTTTAAGGCCGAGTTGACCTAGGGGAGGCCAAGAGCCGGTTCAGATATTCGCTTCTGATGTTAACTGTGATCGGGAATAGAACTCGGGTCGCCAGGTTCGTAGCACGGTGCGCTAAACCTCTACGTTACCACTCCCAAATTACTCACACAAAACAACCGCCGTTCGCCACTAAGTGGCTGTGACGTCACCACGGCGTTTGTGCCAGGCTATGTGCACATACTCGGGTGACCACACAGATACCCCGCTTATCGGCACTAACGCCCAGAGCTTTATTTAGGCTGGAACAGTCCGTCTGGAACGCTGTTCCTGGGATAATATTGGCATGCCACATCCATCTCACATTATTTTTTACCGAATACAGTGTATATATTATAAACCTCTTAATAGGATTATACAAATATAGGGTACATTAATATAGGATTATGATGTATAGTCATGCCTTGTATTCTAGTTGTAGTGCCTTATACCGTTATTCTCTGCTCCAAGCCAGCCTAGCAGCTTTCCGGAAAATATCGAGTGGGAAATTAAAACTCTGGTTTCATGACATAAAAGCGTGACAAATGATGACACGATAAGGCTCTAATGCGAGACCAGTAATTAAAGAGGCGCCTTCCCCTAACGAGACATCCATCAGCGGGGATCAGGGGCTCGAAGGTGGGGGGGGGGGCAGCACGACCGCGGTGGTCAGGAGAGAGCGCAGAGGCTGGGTTATTTATCGTGAGTAGGGAGCGGTGGGGCAGTGGTTAGCGTACGGCGCTACGTAGCCGGCAATCATGGGTTCGACACTCGGTCACGGCAACATCGTAGGCGGCGAGCGCACCGGTCCTGGGACTCCCCTAGGTTAACTCGGCCTTTCCTTAACGAGCACGCGACCGCGACGTGGTGCTGGCTACAGCGTGCCTTTCCGATCTTAATATGTGCTCGCTGGGAGCACTTGCCCCGAACACCTGTTAAAGGCTATAAGGGGGATCTTTGTCGTTGTGTTGCGAAGATCCCCCCCCGCCCCAGCACGACTGCCCATGGTCCCACTCCGTCAGTGTTAAAACAAATCGATGCGTGGGGTCGATGCAACTTAAACTTGGCTGATAGCAGCAACCCAGCGTCGAGCTGGCCGTGCGTGTTGTCGTGTGCGCGTGTGCGTCCTTGTTGTGCCGTCTGTGCGTGTGTGGCGGTGTGCCTCTGCGTGGTTGTGTCCGTGCGTGTATTTGTGTTTGTCTGCGAACGCGTGGCGCTGTGCGCGTGCCTTCTGCGTTGCGTTTGCAATGAAGCGGGTGCGTTTGCGCACACACGTGCGCGCGCACGTTAGACACACAGCACACACGCGCGTGCACGTTAGACACACAGCACACACACGCGCGCACGTTAGACACACAGCACACACGCGCGTGCACGTTAGATACACAGCACACACACGCGTGCACGTTAGACACACAGCACACACACGCGTGCACGTTAGACACACAGCACACACACGCGTGCACGCGATGTCTCTCACACTCACGCGCGGCAGTGGAGGGATTAACACGTGGTTACTGCGCTGATCGAGCCGGTTTATTGAGCAGCATTGCGTTCCTGGGAGCCACTGACGAGAGCCGTGCTCCATAAACAAAACAGTTAAAATCATCCTCTCAAAGACAAAGACCCCCCGTATAGCCTTAACAGACTGTTGGCGCAAGTGCTGTTAGCGAGCACCTATGAACGCCCGCACGGCACACGTTTGAATGGGTGGCCAGCACCACGCCCGGCCGCCTTTGTCTCCTGAATGGCGATGTTTACACACCGCACCAGGTACTCATTTGAGGCTGAGTCGACCTAATCCCGGGAGGGTGTAGGACCGGTTCAGATAATCGTCACTGGTGTTGGCCGTGAGCGGGAATCGAACTCTGGTCGCCGGGTTCGTAGCGCACACCATCCCTTCGCACAATACCGTCACGTTCCACCTTTCACACACCTGGTGCTCTGCGGGCCTTAATAGGTGCTCGCGGACACACTCGCTCCTACAGATTTTACGGCAAAACGTGTTGATCTTTGCGTGCGTGTGTGTATATATATATTCGTTTACACGTTAATGATACATGTATATCTGTGTATGTATGGATTGCGTATGCATTTATTTGCATGGATGTGTATGTAAGGGTGAAGAACGGCGACGGTTTGAGTAAGGAAACCTTCAGCCAGCAGTGGATAGAGCATGGCTTACGATGATGATGATGATGATGATACGTGGGTATTGTGTGTGAGCGATTCAAGCGAAGTGGACACAATATTTGGTGACGCTGCTGCGTTGGCAAAAGTGCACGAGCACAATTAACGTAATAAAATAAACATATAATTAGGCGACGTTTCGGGCAAAGGTCCTTCTTCATAGCACACAGTGACAAGTACAGCTTGTCCCATTGGCTAATGCTATTCTTTGTTTGTTACGCCCACCTTTAAAGGCACCACCGGTGCCTCTTGGCGCCTTTCTTCGTGAAGGATTCTCGGCTGTGGCGTCAGACAAAACAGGCCATCGCCTTGCTGATGAGACTGCGTAGTCGAAACCGATCCGTGGGGTATGTAGATCCAGTAACAAAGCCGACTGGAATAACATTTGGTCTGGAAGTCCAAAGAGCCAAAGTTGTTATTTCATTTTATTGTTGATTAGTTTCTCGATGAAAAATAATATTCGTTTATTATTCATGCCATATATTATTTTTAGATGCATCTCGTGTTTTGCCCCGGTTCACTATTACATTAATAAATAATGTAATAAATAATAGATAATGTAATGCCGTATTCTGCGGATTATGTTTATAAGACGCACGATTTCCCCCTTCAGTTTACAACAAATGTTGGGAGTACGTCTTATCATCCGGTAGTTGTGTGTGTGTGTGGAACGAGCAGACTTGTACAACACTTTATTGACACCGGGCACAAGTTTGGGGTCCATCTTACAATTCGGAGCGTCTTATAGTCCAGGCAATACGGTGTTAACTATGATGTTCAAAGGCACAAATGTAATTTAAGCAAAACAACTCCTTGCGTAAGTTATTTTGTCCAAATCTACAGGAGAAAAAAAACACATCAACGTTTCGGGCCAATATCCTTCCCCAGGATTTCAGTAGCTTCGTCCAGCAGTGGAGTGACAAAGTGCTGTATATTATTAATACATAAATAAACCACGTAATTTTTACCTGTTTATACATTGAATGTTAAACTAATGTTGATTTTGCTGAAAGAGCAACATTTCCAGACCTGACTGCTGGCAGTGAGACGCAGGCCAACGTGGTCACGCATTTGTTGAAGCAAGAAGACGCTGGAGCGGTTTCGACATTCTGAGTCTCATCAGCAGTCAACTTTGTTCAATACATTCCGCAACACCTTTCACATTACGACAACAACCTCCTCCCCTCCCCCTCCTCCCTCCCCCCGTCGTATCGATAAAGAAGAGAGCCTGTTTCTACATACCTGCATGCAAAGATAGACATGTGCAAGGCGATGTGCACAACTGTAAATTGTCATCGCATCGGAGACAAAGGCGGGTGCATGGAGTTGTCAGCAGCAGCAGCAGCCGCTGCTGGTGGTGGTGGTGACCGTGGTGGTGGTGGTGGTGACCGTGGTGGTGGTGGTGGTAACCGTGGTGGTGGTGACCGTGGTGGTGGTGGTGGTGACCGTGGCGTCACGCCGATTTCATGCTCTGCCCCGCGTCCTCACGCGCCCGGGCAGTTTCGGTGGATGAGCCGGAATCGGGCGTCGCTCCCTCGTCCCGTGCGCCACCGTGTCGCGACAGACGCCAGCGACACACGCAGCAGCGGCCAGGTAGGGCACACTGCACGAGCGGGCGGTACACGAAGGCGAAGGTGCGTGCAGACACAAGCGTGCACACGCCGCACAAACACGTTGCATCGACAGCGCTTAAGCGTGCACCTGGACCAACATGTTTACCTGCGTTCAGCGCGCGTGCACGTTCGCACGCGCGCACGCGGCTGACTGCGTGTGCACCGTTGCACCTACACGCACAGAGGCGCGTTCGTACAATCGCGTGCGTACACATTTGACATGCAGCTGGTATATGCGTGCATACATTTAAAATACATACTGTTCATACAGTACATGTGTGCATGGTATGACAATAATCATCATCGTCGTCATCATGTAATAGCCCTTTTGTCTATGCACTGCTGGATGAAGGCCTTCCCCACGCCGTGTCGGTCACGGGGGCCTGGTTGACCATACTTCACCACGCTGGTCAGTAGTGCATTTTGCTGAGGGCCGTCGATGAGCACCGGCATGCTTCTAGCACGTGGTCAGGAGTCGAACTCAGTGGAATGCCCCACTGCTCACGCTTGTGCACGTGTAAAGTACGTGTGTGTGTGTGTATATATATAAAATGTATATAATTCAGACATGAAACGACACAGAAACAGCAAAAGGCTTCGCACACACACACTGCACGTTTAAGTACATGCACTCGCATGCCGGTAGCACGTCTGTATTGCTCACACACACACACACACGTACAGGCGACGTTTCGGGCGATGGCCCTTCTTCATAGTACACAGTGAGTATGGCTTGTTTCCTTGGCTATATTTAAACACTCGCAGCATTTTTTGCACACATTATTTCCACACACGCGCGATTATGAGACACACGGTGCCTACACATTCGCAATGTCCGCATGTTCACTATGTACAATACGAAACAATGTTCACGACACGTGCTGTTCACGTATGCGTGCACACAACACGTTTATATCACACCTGTTACTGTTATTTGTACAGAATGTCCATGCACACACGCGGTTAAGAGCCACATCATTCTCACGCGTATGCATTTCATAGGCACGTACTTTTCACAGATGCATACACGTGCCCTCATTCCTATAGACACACTGTTCACACGTGCGTAATACACACACACACGTACTGTCCACACATACTATCCAAACGTACATATACATACTGTGAATGCAAGCTGATAATACATACCGTTAATGTATAAAGCTCGTATTTATATACACACGTAATGGTGAAACATACAGACGTTTTTTTACGAACACTTGATAATACGCACACACGTACCACTCTCCCACTCACACTCTCCGATGATACCTACACACGTACCACTCTCTCACTCACACTCTCCGATGATACCCACACACACACGTACCACTCTCCCACTCACACTCTCTGATGATACCCACACACGTACCACTCTCTCACTCTCACTCTCCGATGATACCCACACACGTACCACTCTCTCACTCTCACTCTCCGATGATACCCACACACGTACCACTCTCTCACTCACACGCGCCGATGATACCCACACACGTACCACTCTCTCACTCACACTCTCCGATGATACCCACACACGTACCACTCTCTCACTCTCACTCACACTCTCCCATGATACCCACACACACACGTACCACTCTCTCACTCACATTCTCCGATGATACCCACACACGTACCACTCTCTCACTCACACGCTCCGATGATACCCACACACACACGTACCACACTCTCACTCTCCGATGATACCCACACACGTACCACTCTCTCACTCACACGCTCCGATGATACCCACACACGTACCACTCTCTCACTCACACGCGCCGATGATACCCACACACGTACCACTCTCTCACTCTCCGATGATACCCACACACGTACCACTCTCCCACACTCTCCCCACTCCACGCTGGACGGGTCGTGGACGTTATTTGGCCATACTTCCCCACTCTGGTCAGTGCGTTGGCGTGCGTCTAGTTATTGCTTGTAACAGTCAAGGCGGAGCCCCGCTCAGCACCAGTTCTTAGACGAACACCTACCCGGAGCGAGTCGTGTCAATTCCACGTTCCTTTGCTGGGTGCCCTAGTTGTCTCCGTGGGTAATCACTCTCGTGTCCTGGCCACGGCTCGCGTGCCTGCCGAGGGACATTGGACCATGGTCCTCGGTGCCCCCCGTAAATCTGAAGCGGTCATTTTCACGGATTTACACAAATGTATCGGAGAAGTCATAAACACTCTGACATCAATGGATAGACTGTATACAATGGACACACGAAAGCCAACGTCATTAACACGAGCACCAATAAACACGAAACATGTGCACGCCATACAACAAAAACATGACACAATCAACAGACACACACACATTTAGATATAAGATATGAATCTATGTATGCTCACGTGCGTGTGTGTGTGTGTGTGTTAATTGCGCACGTGATGTGGACCACTCCGGGTGATGGGGATAGCGCCGCAGTGAGAGCATGAATATAAAGTGGTGGTGGTGGTGGTGCATTTACCAGAGACGCAACAAGGGGCATTGTCACTCGCTCGCTAGCGCGTCGTGTGTGTTGGTTGACATGTAAATTGAGACGTGGCACCACGTGGCACAGACGGAACGAGCGGCTCGTGAGCCACGTCCCTCGCCGTGAACATCGCGCAGCGCCATGAACGTCTCGAGTTGTGATATTTAACATTGATATTGAACAACGGAGCCCGTCGGGGTTCGTTTTGTTTGTCGCTGTATTGTATCGCGTTTAAACACGTCTTAAACAAACACATATCCATCGTTTAACACGTAGGCTTTTGCGACCAATATTATTCATAATCAACGTTTTTTTGGGTTAGATCGCGTTATTTATAAATGTGTCGTAACCCTCCACCACCCGACACGTCCAATCAGTAAAAAAGTGTCACGTTGACAAAAGACACATAGTTCACTGCTTTAACTTACCGGTGTGTTGAAGCGTGAAACCACAACATTTACAATTTTTGAATTCTGGCGAATTGCCCGATGATGCTGGATGCAATTACCAGCGAAACGTCGTACAACTCAAAAAATGTAAATGTTGTGGTTTCACGCTTCAACACACCGGTGGGCTAAAGCAGTGAACTATTTGTCTTTTGTCAACGTGACACTTTTTACTGATTAGCCGTGTCGGGTGGTGGAGGGTTACGACACATTTATAAATAACGCGATCTAAACCCAAAAACGTTGATTATGAAACATATCCATCGTGTTGCCGATTAATAATCCCAACCCTAATTAAGAACGCGTACGTCATCTGCCCAGCCCACTTGAATCAATAGACATTTAAAATAAATGCATTATTTGGTGTGTGTGTGTGTGCAGAGTAGTCCTTTGATAATTATACACTACTGGTTGAAGGGCTACTCCACGCCATGTGTGGCGTGCGTTTTTCTTTAACCATACTTCACCACGCCGGTCAGTGCGTGTAGGAGGAGGGGAGAGCCCAGGACCGGTTCAGATATCGTGGTGGCTGTGGCCAGGGCGAATCGAGCTCACATCGGTGTGTTCGTAGGCCGCCGCTCCCACATCATCATCATCTATACAGAGGCGCACGTTTATGCCAACTGGATTCTGAAAAATATTAATGACATGAACCCCATCTTGTTATTCATAATAAACTACAGATCAACATGACGAGTGGAGTGGGGCTTGGGCAGGAAGCGTCACGGCTAAAGGGATTTGTGCCCTCTGTTCGAGACTCACCACGGCGATGAGAGATGGAGCCCTCTGTGGTTGAGACTCACCACGACTGAGGGATGGAGCTCTGTGGTTGAGACTCACCACGACTATGAGAGATGGAGCCCTCTGTGGTTGAGACTCAGCACGGCTACGAGGAGATGGAGCTCTGTGATTGAGACTCACCACGACTATGAGGATGGAGCTCTGTGGTTGAGACTCACCACGACTATGAGGGATGGAGCTCTGTGGTTGAGACTCACCACGACTGAGGAGATGGAGCTCTGTGGTTGAGACGCACCACGGCTATGAGGGTGGAGCTTTGTGGTTGAGACTCACCACGACTATGAGGGATGGAGCTCTGTGGTTGAGACTCACCACGACTATGAGGGTGGAGCTCTGTGGTTGAGACTCACCACGACTATGAGGAGATGGAGCTCTGTGGTTGAGACTCACCACGACTATGAGGAGATGGAGCTCTCTGGTTGAGACTCACCACGGCTATGAGGGATGGAGCTTTGTGGTTGAGACTCACCACGACTATGAGCGATGGAGCTCTGTGGTTGAGACGCACCACGGCTATGAAGGTGGAGCTTTGTGGTTGAGACTCACCACGACTATGAGGGATGGAGCTCTGTAGTTGAGACTCACCACGACTATGAGGGATGGAGCTCTGTAGTTGAGACTCACCACGACTATGAGGGATGGAGCTCTGTGGTTGAGACTCACCACGACTACGAGGGTGGAGCTCTGTGGTTGAGACTCACCACGACTATGAGGAGATGGAGCGACGCAGTCAGCGCATGTGCACGAGCTATACGGTGGATTTTCGCATCGAAGATGATGGCCACTGATTGGAGGTAGGCCTTAATCTAGCAGTGAACTGAGCATGACCGACGACGATTGGACCGTTTACAAATTTAAAATCTGTGTGTGTGTGTGTACTGAGAGAACACACGAGAACATGTGGTGTGTATACAGGACTTATATAGGCGTGTGCATACGTGTGTAACGAGCGACTTCCGCGACACGTCGTGTCGAGGGTACTTCTTCTTTATTACTCACACTAGGCACAGCACAGGCCAACACTTATTCCTTCTCACACGGAGTACAACACGAGATGTTAACGCCTCTACTGGCTACACACAGCCCATCACTCGACGTGGTCCCACCGCCCGCACTCGGCCACGCCGCTGACTGGCTGGCGTGACGATGACGGCAATGGAAGCCACGCAGGATATCTCCCACGTGGTCAGACGACGGAGAGAGATGGCGGCGAGCAGCGACGCCGCCAGGACCCACGACCCCACACCAGCCCCGAGCTCCGGGTCCGCTCCCCCTTATATCCCCCCAGGCTAGGCCCCGCCTCCGGCCACGTCCTCTCGTAGAACCTTCGAGCAGGTCCCCGGAGTACCTCGGCTAGCCCCGCCTTTTACCTTTGCCCCAGGATACATTTCCTTCTCTGATTGGTTGTTACTTAACCGTGCCCGTACCCGCGATTCCCCTCCCAGGCCAGCAGGTGTCACACTGTCATTGCACGTGTACTAAATCAAGGCAAACACAAAGATCCTTGGGGCGTGCGTGTAAACTGTTGGGCCAAGTGGCGGTGTTGGCGAGCGCCTATCAAGACAGCAACGGCGCACGACAGAAGAGAATTCACGCCCGGTCGCCTCCGTCTTCCCCCAACGCTCGCACACCGCGGCAGGTAATTATTTAGGGCTGAGTCAACCTATGGGAGGCCCGGGACCGGTGCAGATGTGACGCTATAGCCGTGAGCGGGAATACAACTGGAGTGTCGCCAGGGGGTTGGTGGCGCCAGTGCGCTGATCCCGCACGCCACCCGCTCGCCCACTTCTGCGCTGAAGAGCAACCCACACTCGCGCACGGAACGAGCAGGTCCGGTACATTTACAACAACAACAACAACAAAAATGCGAGATCGCATTTGTCCCGCGGTTCATATTAAATGCGCGGAGAGAGCGAGAGAGAAGGATGGAGATGGGAGTAGGCGAGAGAGAGAGAGCGCGAGAAATGGAAGGGAAATGATGGTCTCGGAAAGAGAGAGAAAGAGACGCTCTCCTATTCGCTTATTACATTTGAATTACAAATGATACCGAGACTCAAAAAACGCGACGCGGGCGTCGATAAATCCACGGGGTTCTACCCCACCGCTCGCGCCTCCACTGCGCGAGTGCACGAGCGTACACACAGGTGCGTGTGCGCGTGCGTGTGTGTCAACACGGGGAGCGGTGGCGCTGTGGTGAGCGCACTGCGCTTACGAAACCCGGCGACCCGAGTTCGATTCCCGCTCACGGCCAACACAGGTGGCACGTGGCTGAACCAGCCCCGGGTCTTCCCGAGGTCGACTCAGCCTTACACGAGTACCTGTCGCGGCGTGTAGGCATCAGCGTTGGGGAGACAAAGGCGGCAGGGCGTGGTGGTGGCTACCCACACACTCGCGTGACGTGCCAGCCTTCATTAGGTGCTCGCTAACAGCACTTGCTCCAACAGTCTGCTCATGGCTATACGGGGATATTTGTCTTTGTGTGTCAGTATGGATGCAATATATTTAATCACGCAGAGCGATGGAACTGTGATTATGAGCGCACTGCGTTATGAACTGGTTCGATTCCCGACACGAACTAACAATCTCGGTGAGTAATATCTGTCCAGATTCCTAGACCAATCCAACCATGCCGTCTAGCGTAGTGAAGTATGGCCAAACATGACCCACGCAGCGTGGTGTGATGCCTTCATCCAGCAGTGGATTAACAACAGACTGTAACTCATCATGAATTATTGTAGTAGCATGACAAGACCTGCACTGACCGGCGTGGTGAAGTATGGTCAAACAAACTCCATAGCCAGCAATGGATTGAGAAATGACAGTGAGTTATCCTGATGATGATTATTTCGTCTCTATTATACACAAGTGTATACATTAAATACAGGCTTGGCTAATAGCGAGAACCATCTATCAACATATATCAAAGCCAAACTTCAATACGCCAGGAGAGCCATTTACTTCTACAAAATGAATTGTGGTTGTGTCCAAACTGTGTATATACATATTGTTAATGTGGATCCAACTCAAACTTAGTTTTATCACGTAAACGATTGCAAGACGAATTCTACCTATTGACTTTGACTCGAACGTTGATACTGTTGGTGACATTGCAGTCCCTCTTGTGTAGGCGCGAGTGCGCGTGTGTGTGCGTGTGCGTGCGTGTGTGCGTGTGCGCGTGTGTGTGCGTGTGCGCGTGTGTGTGTGCATGTGTGTGCGTGTGTGTGTGCATGATGCCCCATGCAGTCTCCCTGATTGTTTTGTACAGTATTATATATTTTTTATGCGATTAAGGTTGATTTATTTTTTCCTCTCTGGTCGGGCAAATTAAATAGGTGTTAACCCTCACGTGCCTTTACAGAATGACGACACGTGTGTGCGTGTGTGTGCGTGCGCGTGTGTGGATGTGCGTGTGCATGTGCGTGTGTGCGTGCGTGCATGTGCGTGGGTGTGCATGTGCGTGTGTAGCGGTCTTGACACCAAGATCGGCCTTAGGCCTCCCCTAAGTCGACTCAGCCTCAAATGAGTACCTGGTAACATGTGTAAACATCGCCACTGGGGAGACAAAGGCGGTCGAGTGTGGTTCTGGCCACCCACCCCCTCGTGAGCCGTGCCGGCCTTCATAGGTGCTCGCTAACAGCACTTGTCCCAACAGTCTGTTAAGGCTATACGGGGGGTCTTTGTCTGTATGTTTATGTTTTAATACATATTGTGCACGCAATAATCCCACATAACACACATATATATATACACACATATATGTATGTGTTTGTGTTGTATTGTGTAAGTCTATATATTTATGGCAAGTGAGTATGCACTGCATTTGTAAGTTGTATATGTATGTGTGTGTGTATTAACAGTATGTGGGTGTATTGTGTATGCTTTTGTATATGTGTGATGGTATTGTCCGTGTAGGAATACATTTATACGTATATGTCTATATATAAAGGTGTGTGCATTGCCTACATATTTGCTGATACGTATCTGTGTGTGTGTCTGTGCTCGTCCGATTCCCGCTCACGGCCAGCACCAGTGACGTTTATCTGAACCAGTCCCGGCCCTCCCCGAGGTTGACTCAGCCTCAAATGAGTACCTGGTGCGGTGTGTAAACAACCCCACAAGGGAGACAAAGGCGGTAGTTGCCGTAAAACGTCCGTTATGCCTACACAATATTGGGGATCTTTGTCTTAGTGGATTAATACACACAGATACGTATGAATGTGTGTGCTTCTATATGTACATATCTATGAGCATGTAATCACACACATGGGTATGTATGCATGCAGGTGTGTGGTGATATGGATGCATTAATGCGTGCTCGCTAGCAGCAAGCACGTATTAATGTGTGGCTATACCAAGGTTATTTCACTTTGCACAGGTGTGTCTGTGTGTACGTGTGTACGTGTGTACGTGTGTACGTGTGTGTGTACGTGTGTGTGTACGTGTGTTTACGGGGAGCGAGAGTGCAGCGAGTGACCCGCCAACACCAATGACGCTTAACGGAACCGGTTCTGGGCCACCCCTAGGTCGGCTCAGCCTCAAATGCGTACCTAGTGCGGTGTGTAAACATCGCCACGAGGAAGACAAAGGCGGCCGGGCGTGGTGCTGGCCACCCACCCTCTTCGTGTGCCGTAACGCCCTTCGTAGGTGCTGGCTCACAGCACTTGCCCCAACAATCTGGCTACACGGGGATCTTTGTCCTCGCATTAACCTATATGGCTGCATTCCAGACGCACGCACAATGCAAGCGCGGAAGATCCGTGGACGGTCAGCCCCGACATCAGGAAGACTGTCAGAACAAACCCGTGTGGTTCGTGGCAAGCCAAAACAAAAGAGCAAAAGCGACTGCCGCGTTCGAGCATCTCGAACATCGCCGTCGCTGCGATGCTGCGGCTCTCACCGCGGTTTTGCTACAAGGCGATGAAACCTCACGCCACGAGGTGCCACAATCGCGCGTGCCACCATCATCACCATCGGCCGTCGCTTCCAGATCGGCGGCGCACGCGCACGTGGTGATCGTCGTAGCGGTGTCTCTGTTGTTGTTGCTGCTGTTGTTGTTGTTGTCATTATTTGCAGCGGGGTTTTTACTCCTAAAAGCCGCCGGGCGCGCTCCTCCGCCGCCGGTGCAATTGACTCGGCTCCCCCCACGCGTCCAATAAATCTCATTTTACGTCGCCACGTGTTCGCGTTCATCCGCAAGGACACCACCCGCGTCGTGCAGCCCTGCGTCACGGGCTGTGGGGGGGGCAAGCACCGCTTGGCAAACACCCGTGAAGCAAGGCCGCCTTTGTCTCCCCCAGTGTTGATGTTTACACACCACAAAGGTTACTAATTAAGAGGCTGAGTCTACCTAGAGGAAGCCCACGACTTGTTGAAAATATCGTCAGTGGTGTGTTGGTGGCCGTGGCTTGGAATCGAACTTGGGCGGCTGGGTCGTACGCATGCAATGCATGCGTACGACAGAGCCATCGTGTTTCCTGATGCGAGGCGGGGAGCGGTGGCGCAGCATTTGGGGGCACTGTGTTGTCAGACCGAATAAAGCGCCTGACTTGGATTCCCGGTCACGGCTAGCATCAGTGGCGAATGCTACTGCAGCTCAACCGGTGACGAGTCCCTTCACCAAAGCGGCACTGACCAACGTGATGAAGTAGACTACGGACCCGGGAGCATAGAAGTGCGGTCTAACAAATTGGTGTTTTTTTTTTAAAAGCCGTCGGCTACTTCGTGGGCAACAGTCAATAAATTGAGCACCGCTTTTGTGGAGAATCAACAGTGCTCATCCTCTCCGTACAGAGACTCGCCTGCCGACAAAGTAATGTGGAATTGTCGCGAATTGCTCAAGACCTCCACTGGCGACTGGCGTTGCCCCATTTGCTCGTTTGAACAGAAAAAAACGCGTGACCACACGGTACCATCATCAACACGATCACGAATATCACCATCATCATCATGTCCTGGGCCTCCCCTAGGTCAACTCAGGCTCACATTAACAAGTAGCTGATGCGGTGTGTAAACATCGCCACTCGGGAGATAAATGTAACCCACAACCTCGTGTGCCGTGCCGGCCTTTATGGGTGCTGGCGAACAGCACTTGCCCCAAAAGTATGTTAAGGCTATACGGGGATTATTTGTTTTTGTACATATATATGTAAATGCAAGTGTGAGTGTATGCATGTATGTATGTATGTATGCGTGCAATGCCTTCGCATTACACGCGTCATGAGGCTAGCGAGATGAACACGACAGCTAAAGGGTGTATGTGTGTATGTGTGTATTAGACATTATTTACCTCTGTGAATGTATCCCTCTAGCAGCCCTGGTTGAATATAACGCTCACTCTGCACACGGATAGCTCTGCACGTCACTGCAACCCAGTATGCATTCACGGTTTTCACACACACACAATTACAAAGATCCCCTGTATAACCTCTAACAGACTTTAGGGGCAAGTGCTGTTAGCGAGCACCTATGAAGGCCGGCACGGCACACGAGGGGGTGGGTGACCAGCATCACGCCCGGCCGCCTTTGTCTCCCCAATGGCGATGTTTACACACCGCACCAGGTACGCATTTGAGGCTGAGTCGACCTAGGGGAGGCCCAGGACCGGTTCAGATAATCGTCAACCACATATACACAAACACACAAGTGACATTCAACTGGGTGGGATGGAGTGGCGGTGCAGTGGTTAGCGGACTGCGCTGTTGACCTCGGTAACCCGAGTTCTCTTCCCGTCCGCGGCGAACACTGATCGGTCACCAACCGGCATTGACGAAGTGGTGAGGTATGGTGGTACCACCCCCATGACCGACGACGTGGGGGGGAGGGGCTTCATCCAGCAGTGGACAAACAAAGACTTGAATATACTGCTGAATGAATGACGGTTCAGAAAACTGCGCTTCGAACCCGGCTTCCTGAGTCCTGTTCCCAGCGGCGAGGGTGTGCGACTGAGCCAATGGATTATGGAAATAATGAAGTCGTGAATAAATAGTGAATTATCGCGTGTGTGTGAATTCGCGAAATGATGCATGGATGGTTGTTTAATCAGTGGGTGAATTAGCCTGAACGATTGCACACATCGACGGATACACGTTTAATGAATGAATTAGTGAATTGTTTAAAATAAATGGACGATTAAATGGTTAACTAATGAAGAGTGAATGAGAGTTTAAATGAATGAATTAATGAATGCGCGAATAAACTGTTGACAAATTAGCCAATCGATTAGTAAATGAATTGGTCTTTACATAGTTAACTAATTAACGAGTGAGCGAATGACCGCGAATTATTGAATGAATGAATGAATGCACGAACGCATATCAGCCAGAATGTTGCCGTCGTGTTCCATGCAGGAGCCGCTCTTCTTGTAGCCCGGGGCAAGGAGCCGAGGAGGGACACGAAGGGCGCGGGGTCTGTGGGTCCGGGGCGGGGAGGCAATCTTCGGATTAGGGGGAGTTTATCCCCAATCCCAGCGAGAGCTTGGATCACTGTCTGCGTGTATGCGTGTCTGTGACGTGGTCTGCTGTTGTCTGCCTGTGTGTGTGTGTCTCTGTGTGTGCCGGCCTTCATTAACAGCACTTGCTCCTATAGTCTGTTTAGACTATACGGGGGATCTTTGTCTTTGTGTGTGTGTCTGAGCGATTGCGCAACGGTTAGCGCGCTGCACTACGAATCTGGGTAGAGACCCAGATCGATTCCCGCTCACGGCCAACACCAATGACGAGTATCTGAACCGGTCCTACGCCTCCCTTAAGTCGACTCAGCCTCAAATTAGTACCTTGTGCGATGTGTAAACACCGCCACTGGGGAAACAAATGCGACCGGGCGTGGTGCTGGCCTCGTCGTGCGCCGTGTCGGCCTTCATAGGCGCTCGCTAACAGTACTTGCCCCATCAGCCTGTCAAGGCAATACGGGGGACTTTTGTCTCCGTCTGAGCACTTGCTCCAATATCGTATAAAAGGCTACACTGGGGTTATGTGTTTGTATCAGTTTGTGTGTCTCAGTCGTTAGCGCGTTCTGCTACGAACCCGTCGAGCCCGAGTTTGATTTCCTGACACGGCGAACATCAGTGGCGAGCGACATGTGAACGGCACTGGGCCTCTCTCCCAGATCGATTCACCTGAAAATGAGCATCCGGTATGTCGTGTAAACATCAGCAGTGGGGAGACAAAGGCAGCATGGCCACACCACCACTTCGTGCGCGCTCATAGCAGCTTACTGACAAGCACTTGCCCCAGCAGCCTGTGGAGACTATACGGGCGAACTTTGTCTCTGTGTGCACAACATGTACGTCGGCGTTTTAGTAACGGGCGGTGGGATAAACAATAATTGTCTAAACATTTATACATTCAACCGAGAGAGACAGTAGAACACACGGATTAGAGAGCGCACCAAGGTGGAGACATCACCACCTTGTCCCTATGATTACTGTTGTCACATTGTTTTCATGGCGTTATTTTGGTGATTTCGAAACCATATGGGTAATCTAAATTGTAGTATGGTTGTTATTGTTTGACTTGCATCACACTGGGATTTTTGCACACAGCGGGGTTTTTTTTCGGAAGATTTGCTGGTTTATCCAGGATGTTTCTGTTGCGCGTCGTCGCTTTAAGATGTTCTCCGTTCATATTTTGTTTGTTGCGGTTGCACCCGACTCAAGAGCTGCATGGCTCACAGGGCTATACCTAATAAATTAAACTTGAAACTTGACTGTTTGGCTATGGTTTTTGATAGCCAGTTCGCTTATGAAAAACAAGCCAATAGCTCAGAGGGCTTTTCCTGGTAGGCTGAAGATAGTTTATTTTAATTGTGCTAGAGATGTCCTTGCCTCTCGTATAATTTGCACTCCTTTCGTGTCTTTGTATTGTTCGTTGTTGCAACTTTCTGACCCGCCCCCTCCTGGACGTGTTACAAAGAGCGTTATAGCTCATCGGATTCCTCCTCCAGAATAAAGAAAGGGAACGCGTCCGAGAGAAGAATCATCGCGTGGATGTAACCTACTCTCTAACCCCACTCTTAACATCGACCACTATCATCTCACGTAGACTATTATAGACGCCGTCTCCCCGACAGACCCGGTCTTCACCTGATGACGGCTGCTTGCGTTGTGGCCGAAACGTCGTGAGAATTATTTTATTATGTTTTATTTTATTATTTTTATTGTTTCCATTCTACGTGACTTTACCGAAAGAACCAAGAAGATGAATCCCTGCAGTCACGAAAGCTTTAAATCGAAATTTAACTATTGTAGTTGTTGTAAAGCGCATTGGACTAAGGCGCTGTTTAAATCTCGTCGAACAAAGCTAAGATAAAGCGACGACACCGGCTCGCGTGCAGGAGCGAGTTGGATCATCGCATCACGTGCGAGATGACGGCGACTTGGGGAGGCCTTCATCCAGCAGTGGATAGACCACTGCTGCCGGTGATGACGATAGCGAAACGTTTGCTGGAGCAGCACAAACATAAGCCTCGATATCTCTATAACCCGCAAACAACAAGAGGTTGAAGCAAGCGCGTGAAGACACGAGCGGGCGATGCCGTGTCCGCGTAATTGAATTACCGCGAACGTCCCTGGGGGAGACGAAGCCGGTGGAAGGGGTTAGGGGGTCGCTCCTAACGGAGCGTCACGGACTCCCTGAGCGGCAGATCCCCGTCTCGTTTGATCGCGGTGACGATGTGAGCTCATCACCACTGGCACCACCACTACCATCATCATCATCAATCATCATCATCATTTACATCTCTCTCATCATCACCACCACCACCAATACCATTCGCGCAAATGTGCAACCAAGTCACCCTGAACACGTCAGAGCTCGTCTCGGGTTAAGCGCAGCAGGTTTGAGCCTGGTCCCTGGATGGGTGACGACTTGCCAGGTGACGACCTGCCAGGTGCTGTCGGCACGAGGCTGCGTCGCGTGGGTCCACAGATGGCGGGACTGAGCGTCACCTCCCCCCCGGTGCGTGATGGGTTGTCTCCGGGTTCTCTGGTCTGCTCGCACGCGAAGTCAAAATTTCGTGAATGAATGGAATTGGCCAAAACATCCCAGCGCCTCCCTGGAAGGGCGTCTCGAGACTCGGGCTTTAGGGGGTAAATTAAGGCGTCGTTCTAACGTTGTTATGACAACGACAGCAAAGACAAAGACCCCCCCCTCCCCATATAGTCATAACAGACTGGTGGGGCGAGTGCCAACAGCGAGCACCTATGAAGGCAGGAACGACACACGAGGGGGTGGGTTGCCAGCACGACGCCCGGCCGCCTTTGTCTCCCGAGTGGCGATGTTTACACACCGCACCAGGTACTTGAGGCCGGGTAGACCTAGGGGAGACCCAGCACCGGTTCAGATAATCGTCACCGGTGTTGGCCGTGAGCGGGAATCGAACTCGGGTCGCCAGGTTCGTAGCGCAGCGCGAACCGGCGCGTGTGTGGGGGGAGTGGTGGCGCAGTTGGTGGCGCAGTTGGTAGCGCGCTGCGCTACGAACCTGGCGACCCGGGTTCGATTCCCGCTCACGGCCAACACCGGTGACGAGTATCTGAACCGGTCCCGGGCCTACCGGAGTTTGACTCGGCTTCAAATGAGTAGCTGGTGCGGTACGTGAACATCGCCCCACGGGAAGCGAAAGCGGCCGGGCGTGGAGCTGGCCACCCACCCCCTCGTGTGGGTGGTTGGGTGGACAATCTTAGTCCTTGTTGAGTGTGCGTGTGTGAACGCGGCGCGTAGTGGCTATCGAGTGAAAAGGAGAAATAAAATAATGTACGAGTGAATGCGCACACACACACACGGAGAGAGAGGCACTGACTCAATTCACACACAGAGAGTCACTGGTGAACCCCCCGCGTCGGAGCGAAGCGATTGGTAATCCGATCCGCCGCCACGACGCAACTCGCCTTACCTGTCCCGTGGCATTCCCTCGTGCGTGTTAAGTGTGTGAATGTCTTTGTATCTGTAGTTATATAACAGATGAATCTCATCTTAATAGGCGCTCGCTAATAGCACTTTGTTTGGCTGCAGGGGGGAAATTTGTGTGTGGTTTTTTTTTTGTGAATGATGATTCATACATTTCCGTATGCACGTGTGGATCCGAGTTCAATTCTCGCTCACGGCCAACATCAGTGGCGATTATTTGAACCGGTCCTGGGCTTCCCCTAGGTATACTCAGCCTCAAATGAGTACCTGGTGCGGTGTGTTGACATCGCCACTAAGGAGACAAAGGCGGCCGGGCGTGGTGCTGGTTACCCACCCCCTCGTGTACCGTGCCGGCCTTCATAGGTGCTCGCTAACAGCACTTGCCCCAACAGTCTGTTAAGGCTATACGGGGGGTCTTTGTGGGGAGCCGATATCGATTCTCGTTCACGGCCAACATTAGTGACGATTATATGAATCGGTACTGTATTGGGCTTCCTCTGGGTCGACTCAGCCTCAAATTAGTACCCGCTGCGGTGTGTTGACATCACCGCTAGGGAGACAAAGGCGGCCTGGCGTGGTGCTGGCCACCCCCTCGCGTGTTATCTGTGTGAATAAGAGACGATTCAAAGTGAGATCTCAGGGTTCCGTGTGTACACGTGTCCAACGCGTGTCCAACGCGTGCACACACGGGACGCAGCCGGCGTAAATCGTCAGGCGCGTGCAGCGTGGAACGAGTTAATTTGTGATTTGAATGGGGAGTGAATCGGTGAACGCGGAGAGACGAAGCAAGCGTGGTCGCGAGGATTGGAGTGTGGGGAAGCCTGCACTATACATGATCAATACAATTAATTAGAATATATAGGTGCGCACGGGAAACAGCAGGAACGCAGCGAGACACGCACGCCGGCGTTGTGCACGTGCAGAGGGGTGATCCGCGGCACTCGCGTTCTGCCAGCCCCGTGCCGTCTCTTGAAGCCGATCACGCCTCGTCAAAACAGCGCGCAACAACAACAGCAACAACAACAGCAGCAACAACAGCAGCAACAACAGCAGCAACAACAGCAGCAACAACAGCAGCAACAACAGCAACAACAACAGCAGCAACAACAGCAGCAACAGCAGCAACAACAGCAGCAACAACAAACACAAAAACAGCGACTGGACACGTGCCAGGAGGGCAGTAGAGCAACTCTGCACATTGCCACTCCACGGCTGCACGGCGTGCTACACACGTGACCGGGCAGTACAGCAAATCGATGTATAGCCCACAGCAAAGTGTGTGAAGCGATGATGATGATGGTGAGGATGGTGAGAGAACACACATGGAACGACTCTTTGTCAATCCACTGATGGATGAACGGTCCCTCCGTGATGTAGCCGGTCATGGGGGACTCGTCGACCATACTTCACCACGCTGGTCAGTCCGAGTTGGTTTAAGAAGGGGACGGCACTGGATCGCCGCTCGCGTATCGCTCGTCACTGACGTCACCCGTGACCGGGAATTGGAATCGAACTCATGTTCTAACCACGCCGCTACCGCCAACTCCAAAAGAAAAAAAATCGGCGAGTCAAACAAGTCAAGTTGACTTTTCTGTTACGTTTGTTGTCTTTCCCTCCGATTAGCATGGTTGGCTACGTACGGTGTGAAAGAAGTTCAACGTACATACGAGTTGACTTTATACAGCTGAGTAATTGACAGCGAACACTGCCGTCCATTTGGCAATACGAGTTTGACTCGGCTGACATCAGTAGCGAGTAACACCTGAGCCGGTCTATTGAACCGACGGGAGCGCGTTCGCCGCTCGTTGCAGAGGTTCGCGGTTCGAACCCAGCGGCCGCCCTGGTTAAAACTGCGGTTGTGTGTATAATAGCCACGATAGTAGGCGCCGTCTGATTCACAGTGGACGTTACAGATCCACTGACGTCATTCCCAAGAGTGGGTGTCAGGGTTCAAACTGGGGCAAAAACATCGGGTATTATCGATGGTCAATCATCATCCCCATACCGGCAGACGAATGCGCCACGTCACGTGAGACTTGCTTGGTCTGCTGTGTTCTCGCGCGCTGAAGCAAAGTCAACTGGAACCAACCCGCGATGACCAAACGTGGAGGCACACGGAAGCGTAACTCCGATCTGGTGTCTCCACACGTTGACCAACATTCATTTAGCCGATTGCCTTTGCGGACCGATTTTCACGTCGATGATGCTTAAGCCAACTGAGAATGTGCAATAGCCACTCAGCCATGGGCTGTACACGGTATTAGACATGTGGACTCATGAATTGCGTGTGCTCGAATGTACGTCTTTGTGGTGTGTGTGTGTGTCGTTATAAGTGTGATTTTTGTTGTTGTTCAAAGTGCACTTAGCCTGGCACGAGTGCTTGGTGACGTCACCGCCACAGTACGACTTTCGCCATAGTTGGCTGTTGCCTGATGATGCTGGTTGTAATTACCTGCATCAGTCATTGCTCGCGAAACGTCGTACTACTCAAAATGTAAATGTTGTGGGTTTACTCTCCAACACACAACCGGTGTGCTGAACTAGTAACGAATTGACACGTTTTGTTTACGTGACAACCCTTACTGATTGGCTGTGTCGGATGATGGCGGGTTTAACGACACGTTTATATTTATGCGATCTAACCCAAAATAAGTAATATTTAAAAATACGATTTTTTTAAACACGCTTTAATGAAATGTACCCTACTCGTAATGGCAGAACTCCACGACTCCAGGAAGTGGCCGCAAAGTTTGACGTTACATAAGAGAACGTGGTGATTTACAGCCAACGTCAGTTGAGCGTGGACAATTAGACCCAAGCCTAAACGTAACATATAAAAATGAATGTTTAAAAATACTTTTTTTTAAAATAGAATATAGTATTGTCATCAGTATGACATAAGTTTACCAAGTTTGCAGTCGATACCACATTGGCAAGTGGGTTAAAATTGAGTTTCAAGATTTGAGAATATGACAACAACAACAGACAGAGTGCGTTAAATAAAAGCGTGTAATAAGCCTGCGGCGTGTTAAAGTGCCACTGTGTCTGTATGCGGCGTCTTGAGATTCTGTCAAAATCCACACTGCACTGTATTATTGCATATTCATCACAGTGTAGACGTTGCTGAAATAACCAAGCTAGTATTACCCACCTTACACATGACATTAAAACACACTCACCTTTGTACAAAACTGTATTTTTCAGCTGGCCGAAATATCCACTTGCAATGAATGTCAGAGATTCAAAAACTAAATGTATCGTGTAAAAATGATCGAATTGACAAACAAATGTTAATGTTTACTTAAGCGTGCACGGACACAAGTCGCGCTTGGAAGATAAAATAAATATAGAGGCATGTACGCGCTGTGAGCGAGAGCATATTAAGAGCTGAACATTACACGAGAAATCTGCCCATCCCGACCGCCTTTGTATCTCAAGTACTGCTGACGACAAAGCCGACCAGCGACTGTTGTGCGTCACTTGGGAGTCGAACGTGTGTCTCTGGAGGGTGCACAGACCCCACCAGTTATACATCTTCATACAAAGACAAAGATCCCACGCCTATGAACCCATCACGGTTTTACCCCGTATTCTTGTACTGGGGAGATTGAGTTTTCAGGTCCATACGGCGTGCAGCCGTTTCAATACGGGGAAACATTGTTTTGTCTATTTGTTTGTGTTTCTCCCTTGTGATGGGACTTTGTAAGATGAACATCGAGGTTTACAAGGGCACGTGGTGACCAATAAGGTCTGAATTGGTCTGTAATAAGGTGAGGGGTTGACAGGTATGAGATCCTCCAGTAGAGCCTAAACAGACTGTTGGGGCAGGTGCTGTTACCGAGCACCTATGAAGGCCGACACGACACACGAGGGAATGAGTGGCCAGCACCACGCCCGGCCGCCTTTATCTCCCGAGTCGCGATGTTTACACACCGCACCAGTTACTTATTTGAGGCTGAGTCGACCTACGAGAGGCCCAGGTACGTCACTGGTGTTGGCCGTGAGCGGGAATCGCATCGTAGCCGCTACACCGCCGCTAACATTAACACCCACGCACAAGTGTGGGTCGCGGTCACGGGATGGGTGATGACATCATGGACCCTCGTTGTGATGGGCGGGTTTCGGGGAGGTGATGGCTGGCGACGGCGTGTGTTGTGTGTCTGCTGTGTGTGGTTGGAATCACATTCAGGCTATATGCGCGTCTTTCTGTGTGTGTACGTAGTGGGGAGCGGTGGGGGAGCGGTTGGCGCGCTGCGCTACGAACCTGGCCACCCGAGTTCGATTTCCGCTCACTGCCAACACCGGTGACGATTATTTGAAACGGTACCGGGGCCTCCCCTAGGTCGACTCAGCCTCAAACGAGTACCTGGTGCGGTGTGTGAACATCGCCACTGGGGAGACAAAGGCTGCCGGGCGTGGGGCTGGTCACCCACCCCCTCGTGTGCCGTGCCGGCCTTCATAGGTGCTCGCTAACAGCACTTGCCCAACAGTCTGCTCAGGCTATACAGGGAATCTTTGTCTTGCGCGTGTGTGTGTATGTATTTCTCCTGATCTTAATAGGTGCTCGCAAACAGAACTTTCTCCAACAATCTTTACAGCATTGAGGTTGTGTGTGCACGGTTGTGTGTGCACGGTTGTGTGTGCACGGTTGTGTGTGCATGGTTGTGTGTGCATGGTTGTGTGTGCACGGTTGTGTGTGCATGGTTGTGTGCGTATTCGTCTACGCGTGTTTGTTGCGGTGAGCAATAAAATGGATGGTAAAGTATCGTACTATATCAAGTTTCAGCAGTGCATGGGTGTGTACGTGCACATGGGTAATTGTGTATGTGATGTGTATGTGTACAGCATGTGTGTGTACGTGTGCGCGTAATGTAAACATCGCCACTAGGGAGACAAAGACGGTCGGGCGTGCTGATGGCCAACCCACCCCCTCGTGTACCGTTCCGGCCTTCATAGGTGCTCGCTAACAGCACTTGCCCCTACAGTCTGTTAAGGCTACACGGGGGATCTTTGTCTTGTATGCATGTGTGAAGTGCGTTGGTGAGTAAGTGGGTGGGTGAGTGAATGTGCGGGTAAGGAGATCGCCCTAATCCCGATTGGGGAGCGGTAGTGCAGAGGTTAGCGCACCACGCAGCCGACCTGGCGACCAGAGTTCGATTCCCGCTCACGACCATATTTTAACCCGTCCTGGGCTTCCCCTAGATCGACTCAGCCTTAAATGAGTACCTGGTGCGGTATGTAAATATCGCCACTGAGGAGACAAAGGCGGCCGGGCCTGGTTCTGGCCACCCACCCCCTCGTGTGCAGTGCCGGCCTTCATAGGTGCTCGCTAACAGCACTTGCCCAACAGTCTGTTAAGGCTATACGGGGGATCTTTGTCTTTGTCCGTGCGTGGTGGATAATGAAATTCAAGGGTGCCGAAGCGCGCGTGCGTGTGTGTTCGTATGTGTGTGCAGTGGGTAATGAAATGCATGCGTGTTTGCGCGTGTGTACGTATTGTGAAGGAGACACAAGATTGCCTGTGTGTGTGTGCTTGTGTGTGTGTGTGCGTGTGTATTGTGGGGGAGCGGTGGCGTAGTGGTTAGCGCCCTGAGCTACGAACCCGGCGACCCCAGTTCGACACCCGCTCACGGCGAACCATCCATCATGCGTGGCGAGTTATACCAGAACCGGTCCGTGGATCTCCCCCAGGTCGACTCAGCCTCAAATAAGTTTCTGTTGGCGCGTGTAAACATCAGCACTGAAGAGACAAAGGCGGCCGACGGCGGTGGTGAGGATTGCCACATCACGACCCCCCTCGTGCGCCTCTCTGCCCGTCTGTCTGTGCGTGGCTGTGTGTGTGTGTGTTGTGTGTGTGTGTGTTGTGTGTGTGTGTGTGTTGTGTGTGTGTGTTGTGTGTGTATGTGTGTGTGTGTGTTGTGTGTGTGTTGTGTGTGTGTTGTGTGTGTGTTGTGTGTGTGTTGTGTGTGTGTTGTGTGTGTGTTGTGTGTGTGTGTGTGTTGTGTGTGTATGTGTGTGTGTGTGTTGTGTGTGTATGTGTGTGTGTGTGTTGTGTGTGTATGTGTGTATGTGTGTGTGTGTGTTGTGTGTGTATGTGTGTGTGTTGTGTGTGTATGTATGTGTGTGTGTGTTGTGTGTGTGTTGTGTGTGTGTTGTGTGTGTGTTGTGTGTGTGTGTGTGTTGTGTGTGTATGTGTATGTGTGTGTTGTGTGTGTATGTGTATGTGTGTGTTGTGTGTGTATGTGTATGTGTGTGTTGTGTGTGTATGTGTATGTGTGTGTTGTGTGTGTGTTGTGTGTGTATGTGTGTGTGTGTGTATGTGTGTGTTGTGTGTGTATGTGTTGTGTGTGTGTTGTGTGTATGTGTGTGTGTTGTGTAGATTTGTTTGAGCGAGCGGTGGTGCAGCGGTTAGCGCGCTGCGCTACAAACCCGACCACCCGCGTTCGATTCCCACTCACGACCAATGACAGTGGCGGATAATTGAACCGGACCTGTGCCTCCCCTAGGTCTACTCAGCCTCAAATAATAACCTGGTGCGGTGCGTAAACATCAACATTAGGGAGACAAAGGCGGCCGGGCGTGGTGATGGCCATCCACCCCCTCGTATGCCGTGCCGGCCTTCATAGGTGCTCGCAAACAGCACTTGCCCCAACAGCCCTTTAAGGCTACAGGGGGGATCTTTGTCTTTATGTGTGCGTGTATGTGCGCGTATGTGCGCGTGTATGTGTGAGGGTGTGTCTGTGTGTGTTGAGGGTATGCGTGTATGTTTGAAGGTGTCTGTTTGCGTGTATGTTTGAGGGTGTGTGTGTGTGCGTGTATGTTTGAGGGTGTGTGTGTGTGCGTGTATGTTTGAGTGTGTGAGTGTGTGTGTATGTATGTGTGATGTATGTGTGTTTGTGTGTGTATGTGTGTATGTTTGAGGGTGTGTGGTTGAGTGTGTGTATAAGTGTGTGTGTGTGTGTTTGAGTGTGTGCATATGTGAGTGTGTATGTATGTATGTGTGTGAGTGTGTGTGTGAGTGTGTATATGTATGTGTGTATGTATGTGTGAGTGTGTGTGTGTATGTGTGTGTGTATGTGTGAGTGTATGTGTGAGTGTGTGTGTGAGTGTGTGTTTGTGTGTGTGTATGTATGTGTGAGTGTGTGTGTGTATGTGTGTGTATGTGTGAGTGTGTGTATGTGTGAGTGTGTGTGTGAGTTATGTGAGTGTGTGGGTGAGTGTGTATGCGAGTGTATGTATGTGTGTGAGTGTGTGTGAGAGAGTGTGTGTATGTGTGAGTGAGTGTGTGTATGATTGTGTGTGTATGTATGTATGTGTGAGTGTGTGTATGTATGTGTATGTGTGTGTGTATGTGTGAGTGTGTGTGTATGTATGTGTGAGTGTGTGTATGTGTGTGAGTGTGTGTGTGTATGTGTGAGTATATGTGTGTGTATGTGTGTGAGTGAGTGTGTATGTATGTGTGAGTGTGTGTGAGTGTGTATGTATGTGTGTGTATGTATGTATGTGTGTATGTGTGAGTGTGTGTATGTGTGTGTATGTGCGTGTATACGGTGGGGGGGGGAGGCGTGGCAGTGGGCTGGGCTATGACCGGTGCCCGGACCGTGTGAGTTGAGGCGCGCGCCGGAGACGCGCAGATGAAAGCGACTGTGGAGGCAGCGGCTCGCTCCAAGGGATGGCGGCATCACTGCTAGGGGTGAGTGACTCTTTGCTCTCACCCTCACTCGCTCGCTCGCTCAACCCTCTGGGTCAGAGACCCCTGGACCAGCAACCGTAAACCAAGGAGCTGCGGAACGGCACATGAAGGGGTTCTGGAACGGAACAGGGATCCCACCAGACCAGATGGACAGACGACCAGAAGTCAATTGCGTAAAATAAACTAAACATATTTTAGCTGGAAATGTTTAACTTATTTTTGCTTTGATGTACGTGACAAAAGTAAGAGATATTTCTACTTGCCTTGGTCTTTGCAGCTCTCGCCAGGACTCGATAGCAGCAGGGGTTAGAGGGATCTAACACCACACATCGGGGCTTCTGGTACAGGGGACCCACACCAGAGACGAGGGATCCAGGAGTCTAGAACAGGAATCCGAGGCTCTGGAACATGGACTCTAAAGCTCAGAGACATGAACCCAGCACTCGAGATCAGAGACCCAGAACCCGACATCAGTGTGCCTTCAGGACAAGTAAGCCAAGACTTCTGGACCAGAAATTCCGAATCTTATGGCTTAGAGGGCCCAACTTTGTGTTGCTGAAAGTGAATTTAAAGTTGATTTCGTTTTGGTGTAAATTGTTGAAGCGAGTGTTTGTCTAAGACGTGCTCACTGTGTGTTGCACGGCTGCTGTGTTCATACACAATGTTGCCTGCAATCAAAGTGTTTCCGTCATCATGTATGTGGACACATTTGGGAACTCTAATATAACCAATGGTAAAATAAAGGTGGTATATTGACGACTACTGATCTAACTTTTCTGTCGTACATCACGTGTGTGTCTATGTGCGTGTATGTCCGTGTGTGTACATTGTCATGGGTTCTTATGTTAACACTATACTTTCTACCGTTTTCGTGTTAACTTTTTGAGAGTCCATCTCGACCGATGTAAATTCTCACAGTGTTCTAGCAAGGCACGTGGAGGAGCTGACATTTGGAACGAGCACAACTCTTGATCGGTTTCACCCATTGCGCAGACTCATCCTAAAGTTCCACGCCGCTTTTAGTCTGCGGCGACTAAACGCTCGCACACACACACACGCACACACACGCACACGCACACACGCACACGCACACACACGCACACACACACGCACGCACACGCACACGCACACACGCACACGCACGCACGCGAGCCCCGTATCGGTGAACCGAGTAACTTGCATCTGTTCGAGTGTAAACGTTCGATCGGATAAAAAGGCGGGCAAAGTCCGCAAACCGGTTGTTCGTATATGTAAATAAAGAGCGATTACAAATACGCTTTTTCTCGCAATCTGGATAAGGGGCATTGTCTGAAACGTCGGTTTGCTTCGTGAATATTCTTTGTCAATGTCGGTTACGTGTTCGGTGATGTCAGTGGCGAAGTTGTGTTTCTCACGTAACCCACGGACACGACGTCTAATTAGTCGTGGTCAACAGCGCTTCATTGACGCCTCGATATTTTACGGGACGCTGAATGTGTAAGGAATGTCAGCGTACGGCACTACCACTGGAGTACAACATACGCCCATCCGTTATAAAGCCGTATTACTGTTTTACCCTTCATCCATATAATCCTCCGAACGGTAGGTTTACCCAAATTTTGATGACAAAATAAAGTAACAAAGATGGATGTGGAGCAGCCAAACATAATTCCCGGAACGGCGTTTCCCGGCCGTTCGGGCTGCAATGAATGAACGCCGGTTAAACACATCCACACATCCACACGTAAACACACACGCAACAAAGACAAAGACCCCCCGTATAGCCTTAACAGACTGCTAGGGCAAGTGTTGCTAGCGAGCACCTACGAAGGCCGGCACGGCTCACGAAAGGGGTGGGGGTGCGTGGGTGGGCCAGCACCACGCCTCTCCACGTTTGTCTCACTTGTACTGAGTTTAATACACGCAGCCCCAGGTACTCATTTGAGGTTGAGTCGACCTAGCGGAGGCCCAGGACCGGTTCGGATAATCGTCACTGCTGTTGGCCGTGAGCGGGAATCGAACTCGGCACGCCGGGTTCGTAGCGCGGCGCGCTAACCGCTACACCACCGCCCCCTGCAAGTAAACACACACACGTAAACACACACACACACACACACGTAAACACACACACGTAAACACACACACACACACGTAAACACACACACACGTAAACACACACACACACACACACGTAAACACACACACACGTAAACACACACACACACACGTAAACACACACACACACGTAAACACACACACACGTAAACACACACACACACACGTAAACACACACACACACGTAAACACACACACACGTAAACACACACACACGTAAACACACACACACACGTAAACACACACACACGTAAACACACACACACGTAAACACACACACACACGTAAACACACACACGTAAACACACACACACGTAAACACACACACACGTAAACACACACACACGTAAACACACACACACACGTAAACACACACACACGTAAACACACACACACGTAAACACACACACACACGTAAACACACACACGTAAACACACACACACGTAAACACACACACACGTAAACACACACACACGTAAACACACACACACGTAAACACACACACACACGTAAACACACACGTAAACACACACACACACGTAAAAACACACACACACGTAAACACACACACACGTAAACACACACACACACGTAAACACACACACACACGTAAACACACACACACATGTAAACACACACACACACGTAAACACACACACACATGTAAACACACACACACACGTAAACACACACACACACGTAAACACACACGTAAACACACACACACACGTAAACACACACACACACGTAAAAACACACGCGAACACGCACATTTCCGTATGTATTTTTCTGTTTCAGGTCACACGGTGTCATTGACGAATGTGTTGAGTTGGGATTTGTTAATTGTGTTCGTTGCACCACTGCTAACGCAGCTGCATCGCTCAACTGTGGTGGCTAGGAGATGTTAACTACCTCGCCTGGTATGCAGGAGGTCGTGGGCTCGATCCCGACCCTAACACCTTCGGTATATTTGGAGTTTGCGTGTCTCGCTCCCCGTGATCGCGTGGATTTTTTCCGGGTCCTCCGGTTTTTCCCTCCACATTTAGAATCAACATCCCACGTTTAGAATATTTGGCTGCTACTCATGTCCCGTGTGCGAAGCCACTTCGTTGAGCTATCATTTGTGCTGAGGTTGCTTCTGACAAAAAGCGAAATAGCTCAGTGGACCTTTCCTGATAATAAAACATAAATAGTTCAGTTTAGAAGTGTGCTTCTCTTTGCCTATATAATTGCAATACGATGTGGATTTACCCCGCTGCGTATCCACGTGACCGCATCTCAAGTCGTTGTACATGAACCGCGGGGCGCAGTTATTTAATAGCGACAAAGATGCGTTGAAGGCATCGGGCTATGTGTGCGTCTATGGCTCTCCTTGTGAATCTGTGCGAGTGTAACACAATGCAGCGTTGAGTCTGGAATGCAATCGCTGCGTGAAGTCAACAGCACGCGGGTGTCTGGGGAGAACTCCAAACTCCGGGGCAGCAGAAGAGATTGAGCCGACAGAGTTTCGTACACTCCGTTGTCAAGAGTGAAGTGACCTCGTCTCGCGTGGAGTCAACGAGCCACCTCCAGTGTTGTATCTCTGTATACAAATAAAATACCTTTCAGTCGATCGACCTAGCCGCCATTCAGTCTTGTGTTAACCCTGGCAGCGCAAGTTTAAGCAAGACAGCTCTCACTTTGACCTTCTGGGGGCTCATCAGCAGACTCGGTCTTGTTTCACACAGGGAAAAAAAACACGAAGCTCTCTTGTGAAGTGTGCGACGTACAGACGCCAATGACACTGCCTTAAAATGGAAAGCAATAAAGAATAGGCGACGTTTCGGCCTAGGGCCCTATCTTTGTATGTGTGTGTGTTGACATTTGTATTTATGCTAAGGCTATATGGGGGTGGGGTCTTAGTCTTGCTTTATTGTGCACCGCTGCCAACGCAGCATCACAAACACACGCGTTGTGTTGCATTTGCTCAGAGCCCGTTGGAGCCGAGTAGGGATGAAAGATTTGGGGAAAATATCTAATTGAGAATTTTGTGACAGATATTTAGATTTGATTTGCGATTACATTATTTAAAGTCAAGCTTCAGTTCAATATTCTCTGTGTAATATATTTAAAACATGTGATGGGGGATTACCACATGATACCATCAAAATATGGACGGCTCTATATATTATAATGCAAGGATGAGAACTTAAAATATATGAATTGCTTCCAACATGTATTTATAAAAAAATTAAATAGAACAATGAAACATAGAAGAATTGTTAAGTTAAAAAAATAAAGTAATAATAATAAAAATCTAAAAAATTCCAATAATAAAGTAATAGGACTTTTCAAATCGCAGCCTTTGCGATTTGCTAATCGCATTGTTTCAAATTGCGATTTCGATTTGAAATCGATTACTCGTTCAGCCCGAGAGCCCGGGTGGCTGCTGGCGTCAGTCTCAGCGGGGAGATGTTCACGAAGTCGGAGCGTGCTCCTTGACACATATAGACACGCACACACGCAGAATCGACGGGCAAAAACGAACTGGCAGACGGGCATACAGACAGGCGTACAGGCGGACGTGTGGAAAGACGCGCAAACGAACGGGGCACGACACTTATCCATTGAGACAGACACATTGACGGATATACATGTACGTATAGACAAGACTTACGATGCAAAGAGAAAGACAGACAGATGCGCACACAAGCAGGCAGAGTGGTGTGAATGTGTGAACGCTGAGAGACAGACGGAGCAACATTAACACGGACAGGTAGCCCGACAGACACATGCACGGACGGAGAGTCGCTTTAAGGACACACACACGCGCGGACAGACAGTCATATGTATATATTTAAATATAGACATACAGCCATGCACATGAACAGACGATTGACAATCACATGCAGAAAGACAAAACATACAAAGAGGCAGACGGGCAACAGGCGACACACAGGCAGACTGACTGCTGTACCAATCTGAACTTGTCGAAGTCATCCGCGGAAAGTCCCGCTCGGAAAATAAGGCGACGTTTGACGTGCCTCCAAGAAGTCTGTAACATGCGACACGTGTTCCCATGCGTGTCTTCATATATGTGTAATAATGAGCAGCAGCACCATGCCATTCACCAAGGCATCGCACTTCCCACACACGTGTAGTAGTAGCGCGCATTGTGCACGCACACCGCTTTTCTTACCCTCCACATTTTAGAATCAACATCCACGCGTTTGGAGTTTTTGGCCGCGATAAATGCCCACGCGACCCGCCACTTCGTTGAGCTATCATTTGTGGCAGCCGGGTCGCTTCTGAAAAATAGCTACACTGATAGATATAGCTCAGTGGGCCTTACCTGGTTCAAAACAAGTGTGTTGGTTTATAGGTGACGCAAATTCAGTGTAGTGTACGCGACCACATCATAGATATGCACGAATATACAGGAAATAGTTTCATGAATGCAGACTCTTTATATTGGATAAATCCGATGTACTGTAAAGCTCTTTTTCACAGATGACCAATTGGTGCGGGTAAGAACGATTCTGCGGTGCATAAAGCGCATGCAAAAACTCAACGTTGTATACTCTCCCATCAATATAATTTGTAAGTTTGAGATAAGTAATGTACAACTTGTCATTGTTTTTATAGCGCATACCCAACGCTAATATATGCATATATCGTTCCAAACTAATGTGCATGTATACAGTATTACGGGGGATCTTTGTCTTAGTTGTGTGTTTCTACATATATATACATATACAAACGAATGCATATATATGTGTGTGTACTCTAAATACAAACGCACTATGCGTGTACTTATATGCGTGTTTGGGCTATGGCGACTATGTTTAGAAAATGCGCTTGCGTGAATACGTGTGTGGACATCAGCACTGGGAAGACAAAGGCGGCCGTGAGTGGTGCAGGCCACCCATCCCCTGGTGCACCGTGGCCTTAATAGGTATTCGCTAGCAGCACTTGCCCCAGCAGTCTCTACGTTTATCGGGGGAACTTCTATAAGTGATCCTTATGGCGGTAGCAAATAATACAAAATGACCGAGGCAATTCAATTTGTTATTTCTGGGACGCGATTATTTCCAGGGCTGTACTCAACTCCGCGACTGGGGTACCAATCAATCCGACATCGGTGCCACACTCCGCGATGTCGATACGCAGAGAGGATGATTGCGCCGAAACTCTGAACGCTCGCGGTACGCACCGTAGTGGTGGTGCATCGTGTACAGCTCGTCGAGATGAGTCCATTGCCGCATCTCGACCATCAACAGACTAACTAACGGTGACTGCATCACGGATATGATGCGAGAGCCGGGGTACCACCATAAGGTGCATTTGTATTTTGTCTGAGTATACCGGTCCGCGTGTGTGTATGTTTGTAGTATGTATCGAGTATGTGTGTATGTATGTGTGTTTGTAGTATGCATCGAGTATGTGTGTGTGTATGTGTGTTTGGAGTATGTATCGAGTATGTGTGTATGTATGTCTGTGTTTTTCTTTATGTATATGCATGTATCTTTGTCTAGGTGTTTGTATGTACAACTGTGTATACGTCCGTATGTGTGTTCTGTGTTTGTGTATCTGTGTGTTTGTCGATGTCAGCGCGCTGCGCTACGAACCTGGCGACCCGAGTTCGATTCCCGCTCACGGCCGACACCACGGTGACGATTATCTGAACCGGTCCTGGGCCTCCCCTACGTCGACTCAGCCTCAAATTAGTACCTGGTGCGATGTGTGAGCATCGCCACTAGGGAGACAAAGGCGGCCGGGCGTGGTGCTGGCCACCCACCCCCTCGTGTGCCGCTCTGGCTTTCATAGGTGATCGCTAACAGCACTTGCCCCAACAGTCTGTTAAGGCTACACGGGGATATTTGTCTTTGTGTTGTTGTAGGTAGCGGTGGCGTAGCGGTTAACGCCCCTGAGTTCGATTCCCGCTCACGGCCAACACACGGGTGATGATTATCTGAACCGATCCTGGGTCTCCCCTAGGTAGACTCAGCCTCAAATGAGTACCGGGTGTAGTTTGTAAAACATCGCCACTCGGGAGACAAAGGCGGCCGTGCGTGGTTCTGGCCAAACACCCCTTCTCGTGTCCCTTTACCGACCTTCACAGGTTGCTACTCGCTAACAGCGCTTGCCCCAACAGTCTGCGAAGGCTACACGGGGCGCCTTTGTCTTTGTTCTGCGTCTCAACGTCTCTCCCTCGAGTCGCCGTCCCTGGCCGCACATCCCGGGGCTCGTGCTCCGCGTGTCAAGCGCGATTGTCATTTTAAAAAGCGACGCGTCGCACAATTACCCCAACCTCTCACTCAGCCCGACGTCCGCTCCTCACACCGTCCCCTGTCCGTCACACGAGGACACGGGGAGGCTTTCAACGCTCGCGATGTTTTTTTTGTTTTGTTTGTTCTTAACTAAGACATTCACATTTAGATATAAACGCCACCTGCAGCGTGCATACACGCGCGCACACCTACACACACACACGCACACACGTATACACTTACACACACGTACACACTAACACACACACGTACACACACACGTACACGCGCGCACACAAAACAAAGACTAAGATCCCCCGTATAGCCTTTAACAGACTGTTGGGGCAAGTGCTGTTAGCGAGCACCTATGAAGGCGGGAACGGTACACGAGAGTGTGAGTGTACAGCACCACGCCCGACCGCCTTTGTATCCCCAGTAGCGATGCTTACACACCTCACCAGGTACTCACTTGAGGCTAAGTCAACCAAAGGGAGGCCCATGTCGGGCTCAGATAATCGTCACTGGTCTTGGCCGTGAGCGGGAATCGAACGCCGGTCGTCAAGTTGGTAGCGCAGCGCCGCTCCCCGCTCCGCACGACCGCTCCCCACACGCGCGCGCGGCACGCGGCAGACGACTTCCGTCAGAGTGCACGCGGCATAGAGACGCTGCAGGTAATCGCGCCGTGGTGTCGTGGGGAGGGTGAACCGCTGGCGCGGGCATTGCGGGATAAAGACCCCGCGTGGGTGGGGAAGAGCGCCGCCGCTCCTCTCATCTCCTCCTCCGCTGACGCCGCGTTGCGTTCGTTGTGTTTGTAAAACACAAACACACAAAACCACAAACAAACACACAACACAGCGGCCCCAGAGACCCCGACGCCCCCTCCCGCCCCCCGCTCATGAAAGGCGCCGGGAAATCCATCGGCGCAAAGTGGAACGCGCACGAGGAGAGACGGCGTCGAACCGCTCCGTCCGGTCTCGCCGGCGCCGGCTACAATCAGCAGTTTACTCTGCTGCTGCTCCTACAGGTGCTGTAGGTGCTGCTCCAGTAGGTGCTGCTGCTGCTGCAGGTGCTGCTGTAGGTGCTTCTACAGGTGCTGCTACAGCTGCTGCTGCTACAGCTGCTGCTGCTACAGCTGCTGCTGCTGTAGGTGCTGCTGCTGCAGGTGCTGCTGCTGCTGCAGGTGCTGCTGCAGGTGCTGCTGCTGTAGGTGCTGCTGCTGTAGGTGCTGCTGCTGCTGCAGGTGCTGCTGCTGTAGGTGCTGCTGCTGCAGGTGCTGCTGCTGTAGGTGCTGCTGCTGTAGGTGCTGCTGCTGCAGGTGCTGCTGCTGCTGCTGCTGTAGGTGCTGCTGCTGCAGGTGCTGCTGCTGCAGGTGCTGCTGCTGTAGGTGCTGCTGCTGTAGGTGCTGCTGCTGCTGCTGCTGCAGGTGCTGCTGCTGCTGCTGCAGGTGCTGCTGCTGCTGCAGGTGCTGCTGCTGCTGCAGGTGCTGCTGCTGCTGCAGGTGCTGCTGCTGCTGCTGCTGCTGGTGCTGCTGCTGCTGCAGGTGCTGCTGCTGCTGCAGGTGCTGCTGCTGCTGCAGGACCCGCACCTTGTGCCGCGACGCGGCCAGCGCGGCTTGGCCCGAGTCTCCGGCCCCCAAGACGTGGACCCCAGTGACCGGCGTCAGATGTTCGGGATCCGTCCTCGAGCCTGAGCCAGATTTGCAACAGACCCAGAGCAGTGGCGTCGTCCTTGTTGTCGTTGTTGTTGTTGAGCGTGCGCTGCGCGTGATCAGCGCGACGCGTTCCCGATTTGACTGGACTCACAATGGTGCGCGGTAATAAATGTTCAGACTCACGCATCACAACTCCCGTGCGCTATGTTCATTATAAAACAGAGCGTGGAGGTACAGGCGCAGCCCTGCAATTACCTCCTCGCGCCACTGCTGCCAGAAAGGCCTCTACGAGAGTGAACTACAGAGAGTCCCTCTCGAGAGGATCTTTGGCCTCCTCTTCTACGTTGGCCAGACGTCTTGTATGTCTGTTTGTTTGTTGAAATTCTTTCGCATGGTGCGTAGCTAATCGGAAGTGCGGGGGAAGGACAACAAACTAAACACACAACAAACAGTTCTTGGAAGAGGTGGGGGGGGATACCCACAATTTACCCCACCGCATGCAACCTCCATTACGAGGTGACCCATTGCTTCGACTGCCGCCCAGGGAGATCGAACCGGCAACCGCTGTGTTGAGGCTCCAGCGTGCGAGCCATTGCAGTCCGTGCAGTCTTCAACCCGCCGATGTTCTGCTGGAGACGTGGTTCGTCTTTCCCTTCTGGGTGTTTTCTCTTCCGAATCTTCAAGCAAACAACAAAACATAATAATTCGGTTTCGCGCCTCCTGGGCCTCATCAGCAGTGTCAGGCCCCGCTCAACGAACACCGACCCCACGCACTACCTATATGTGTTGTCGAATGCGCACAGACGACCGCGCCTGACTGTGTTACTGGCGTACAATTCTAAAGATGTTAGCGAAGGGTTTTACATCTGAAATTCGGCCCAAATACGGTCGAGTCGATGCGTGTAGCACGAGCAGCATCCCAGACGCATGCAACAACAACAACAACAATATTCCAGCTGCATGCAACAATAACAACAACATCCCAGACGCATGCAACAACAACAACATCCCAGACGCATACAACAACAACAACAACATCCCAGACGCATGCAACAACAACAACAACATCCCAGACGCATGCAACAACAACAACATTCCAGACGCATGCAACAACAACAACAACATCCCAGACGCATGCAACAACAACAACATTCCAGACGCATGCAACAACAACAACAACGGTCTCCGTTGTGAAGACGTGGAGACTGTTGTCGAGATCGGTGTTGCTCACGGGACAGGGTTAGCCTCCAGTTCTACACCAGGTTACGTCTCGTGGTGAACACTCACAAGCAGACGAGACTCCACCACCACCATCACCACCATCACCACCATCACCACCATTATCATCACCACCATCATCACCATCATCATCACCATCATCATCACCACCATCACCACCATCATCATCACCACCATCACCATCACCACCATTACCACCATCATCATCATCACCACCATCACCACCATCATCACCATCATCATCACCACCATCATCATCATCATCACCACCACCATCATCATCACCACCAACATCATCATCACCACCATCATCATCACCACCATCACCACCATCATCACCACCATCACCACCATCATCATCACCATCACCACCATCATCATAACCATCACCACAATCACCATCACCACCATCACCACCACCATCACCACCATCATCACCATCACCACCATCATCATCACCACCACCATCACCACCACCATCATCATCACCATCATCACCATCATCATCACCACCATCATCACCACCATCATCAACATCACCACCATCATCATCACCATTACCACCATCATTAGCTTCCCGTAGAGTGTGACGCTAAAGCCGATAGAAACCGGCCATATCTCGCTACCGTGGAAACTGTAAAGTACGTCAATATGCGCAAACCAATAATCATTCTAATGTATAATGCGTATTCCATCCAAGGATCCCAGTGTGTGTGTGTCTGTGGGGAGCGGTGGCGCAGCGGTTAGCGCGCCGTGCGATTCCCGCTCGCGGTCAACACCAGTGACGATTACCTGAACGGGTCCTGGGAACAAGGGAGACAAAGGTGTCGGGGCGTGGTGCTGCCCACCCACCCTCCCGTGTGTGCCGTGTCGGCCTTCGTAGGTGCTACTCGCTAACGGCACTTGCCCCAACAGTCGATTGAAGGATACACGGGGGATCTTTGCCTTTGTTTGTTTACGCACAGACAAGTCGAATTCGCGTTTTGCCATCACGTGCCTCGCTTCTCTCTGACTTGTCCCGAAACAGTTTGGCAAATTCCATATTCCCACGGCGGGGGAAGGTCCATCCATTCTAGGTTCGCTGTTGGCTTCTGGCGAAGTGGCGCGGGAGTCGGGAGTCGAGTAGCCGTGAGGTGCGGAGCGCTCACGACACAGCCACACGCAGACAGAAGAAGAATAATACATCATATACAGGGGCGTTGTGCTGTATACGATGCGTGTTGTGTGTGGAACGCGTGTTGTAACGCGTGCTGTAACGCGTGTTGTAACGCGTGCTGTAACGCGTGTTGTAACGCGAGTTGTAACGCGTGTTATAACGCGTGTTGTAACGCGTGCTGTAACGCGTGCTGTAACGCGAGTTGTAACGCGTGTTGTAACGCGTGTTGTAACGCGAGTTGTAACGCGTGGTGTAACGCGTGCTGTAACGCGTGCTGTAACGCGAGTTGTAACGCGAGTTGTAACGCGTGTTGTAACGCGAGTTGTAACGCGTGTTGTAACGCGTGTTGTAACGCGTGTGGTAACGCGTGTGGTAACGCGTGTGGTAACGCGTGTTGTAACACGCGTTACAACGCGCGTTGTAACGCGTGCTGTAACGCGCGTTGTAACGCGCGTTACAGCACGCGTTACAACACGCGTTGTAACGCGCGTTGTAACGCGTGCTGTAACGCGTGTTGTAACGCGCGTTGTAACGCGTGCTGTAACGCGTGCTGTAACGCGCGTTGTAACGCGCGTTACAACGCGCGTTGTAACGCGCGTTGTAACGCGTGCTGTAACGCGTGTTGTAACACGCGTTACAACGCGCGTTGTAACGCGTGCTGTAACGCGCGTTGTAACGCGCGTTACAACACGCGTTATAACACGCGTTACAACGCGCGTTGTAACGCGCGTTGTAACGCGTGTGGTAACGCGTGTGGTAACGCATGTTGTAACGCGTGTGGTAACGCATGTTGTAACGCGTGTGGTAACGCGTGTGGTAACGCGTGTGGTAACGCGTGTTGTAACGCGTGTGGTAACGCGTGTTGTAACGCGTGTGGTAACGCGTGTGGTAACGCGCGTTGTAACGCGTGTGGTAACGCGCGTTGTAACGCGTGTGGTAACGCGTGTTGTAACGCGTGCTGTAACGCGTGTTGTAACGCGTGTTGTAACGCGTGGTGTAACGCGTGTTGTAACGCGTGTTGTAACGCGTGTTGTATCTCGAGCACTTATTCAAAATACCTTTTGTTCTAATACGTCGGCAGTGGCGCACAAGCACACAACACCGCAACATAGGCAACGTTTCTGCCAACGACCCTTCTTCATGGCAGAGGGTTGCTATAGCGGAGGGCCCGAAACGTCGCCTATTGCACCTGGTGTTTCTGGGGCAGTGCCACTGACGTCTGCGACACGCTGTCCACTGACTGGTGTGTGTGTGTGTGTGAGTTCGATTCCCGCTCACGGCTAACACCAGTGACGATTATTTAAACCGGTCCTGGGCTTCCCCTAGGTCGACTCAGACTTAAATGAGTACCTGGTGCGCTGTATAAAGATCGCTACTTAGGGAGACAAAGGCGACCGGGCGTGGTGTTGGCCATCGACCCCCTCGTGTGCCGTGCCGGCCTTCATAGGCGCTACTCGCTAACAGCACTTGCCCCAACAGTCTGTTAAGGCTACACGGGTGATACGCGTCTTTGTCTCTACGTCGTTGCCACGTGTGTGTTGGTTTCCAGCCCGGGATGGATACTCTCACGAGCGAGATTGTTTCATCTCAAGGGATTTTTCCAAGTGAAATATTTTAATAAAAAAAAAGTGCCTCGATTGTCAACAAAGAGGCTTGGAGCAAGGTTTCCAAAGTTCGGACTCGACTCCGGTATTGTACTGTATGTATATATGTGTGCCGTGAGTATTGTGCATATAAAACACATTATATATATGGTCTACTGATTTAAAAAACTACAATCTTACATTCGTCAATAACACTACCTGAATAGGCGACGTTTCGGGCAATGGTTCTTCTTCACAACACGCAGAGGTCCATAGAGGTAGGGAGGTAATTACGGATAACATTTGTTCGTATGCGCCTTTTAAAATAAACACGTGCATCGAGCTTGCGATGATGACAAGTTCCCAGGGTTTAATACAAATCGGATCTGTCCGGGTCGAATACCCGGGACGATAAATTTCCTCCTCCGGCACACCACATCCAGTATTGTACACATGTCGCTGCACGCATTAAAGCGTGATCTCTTCCGCGTGCCACCCACTCCAATCGACACACAACGACTCGCAAAATACGACGTGAGAAATGATTCCCCCTAATTCACGAGAAGTAATAATCCTTGTTTAAAATGGGGGGGGGCAGGGGGGGGGGCTAAACAATTTTGACGTTTAACGCTCCGGGGAATATTGCGCGCTCGGCGCTATGGTGGGACGGGGGGGGGGGGGGTCTCAGGGTGAGCGCCACCGCCGTGGCCAGATGTGGAGCGCGCCTTGATGATTCTGTTATTGCTCAATTAGGCGAGACAATGGTGGGGGGGGGGGGGGGTGTGGGGGGAGGCTACCGGGGGCTCTCGTCACAGCGAAATGGTCCCCACCGGCCCGAGACAGAGGAGGAGCCTTTGCCAAAGTGTCGCAAAGACAATCACAATAATACGACAATAATTGGCACGCAGATGTTTGCACGCAAACACCAATTAGCGTCGCTAACGCGCAAGAGCGGCGCGGAGGGTTGGAGCGGTGGCGCAGTGGTTAGCGTCGCGAGGCGCTGAGATCACGGCGGACCTGGGATTAATTCGCGTCCACGGCTATCGTCAGTGGCGAGTCGCATCTGGTTCAGTTCACGCCTCCTTCCCCAAATATTCACAATCTCGTACTCGCCAGCGTGGTGAAGTATGGTCAAACACAACCGCCAGGACCGACACGGCGTGCAGGAGGCTTTCATCCAGCAGTGGATTGATAACGCATTGTACATTACACGATGGTATCTACACCCATCGTCTTTCCATCAATCACCGTCTCCCCCCCCCCCCAACACGAGCAATCTGTATGAGTTGCTAAGTGTCTGTGTGGAACGTGTAATACATATCGACCATCGACACTGAGTGACGGATGGGAATCACGTGGTGTAGAAGGGCGAGAACTCTGAAAGGTGGCACACACACACATGTCTGAGTATACGCATAGAAATAGCATCAGTTGAATCAAATTTTTTTTATTACAAAAAAATATAAAATTAGTTTCTTACAAAAAATATAATTCCGTATTATTAATGTGCACAGACGTTGATTGGTCTTCGGTCGGGTTACGCACCGAGCGAAAGATGCACGCGCCGACGTTGACAGCATCGCATCTGCGATTTTAGGGGCATTGTTGGTAGACCGTGAGCGTCACGGTAGCCATGAGATGTTAACTACCTCGCCTGGTCTACAGGAGGTCGTGGGTTCCAACCCGACCATGACGCCTGCTGCTGTATATTCGAAGTGTGCATGTTCTCCCCGTGGTCGCGTGGATTTTTCCCCGGGTCCTTCGGTTTTCCCCTGAACATTTAGAAACAACGTGCGCTTTGAGTATTGGGCTGCTAAAAATGTCCATAAGCCACTTCGTTGAGCTGTCATTTGTGGCCAGATCGCTTCTGAAAAGGAGCTTCATAGCTGAGTGGGCCTTACCTGGTAAAATGTAATAAATGTGTTTCGTTTTGTAGTTTTTTTGCGTTTTCGCCAGAAATTGGACGGATAGAAATAAACGTAGCAACGTCTCGAACGCCGCGGAAATCGAGCAAGTGGGTCTGAACGCTGCTGCTGATGATGATGACGATGACGGCGTCCATAGCATCACCATGAATGAGGATCGTGTTTTTAATCAGGCAGTGATTTTAAAACGACAGCCGTTGCTATGGTTATAAGACGTTAACGCGAATACAATCTTTATTGGAGATGATACTGACAAGGATGATGTACTAATAACTTGATGCAATTGCTATAAATCGCCGAGAGAAGTTGAACAGAAGAAATACGACGATCTGTGATTTGCATGCGCATGATGATAGCACGTTAGTTATGTTACACTTTTGTAGACACGTGATGATAGTTTTTAGATGAATGATGACTTGATTGTTTAGTATACTCATGCTCATAGTTACGACGACTATGAGTCTATAAATGTTATGTATATGATTGCAGATGTATTCTTATAGGAATGATTTAATGCGTATGAACATGTGTGATAGTTTAATGTTCTTGATTACGATGAAAACAATGATGATGATTACGATTGCATCATCTTTGCTTTCATTAATTCTAAATTAACGATGATCAAGACAACTTGATAACGTAGTAATTTTTATACTTTTAACATCTCACCATGATGACGACGATCCGTTTATAATCGTTTTTTTAATACTTAAGATCGTACAAATAATACTTTCGTTTTATATAGCGTCAATCATGCTCATAGCATCCCATGACATTCGTAAAGGATAACAATGACTAGTACGACGATTATTATAATAATCACAAGAATAACCTCGACAAAACTCGCGATTCAATACTCGTAACGACAAACGATCGCAACGACAACGAATACTCCCTTCACGCACTCCGCCCACCCACCCAGCCACCCACTCATCTCCCTCCACCCCCGTCTCTCCCCCCTGCCGCTCTTCTCAGGACGAGCCTCGCTTTGGCTCCACACCTCTGGCCATGCTGGCCGCCACGTGCAACAAGATCGGCGGGGCCTCGGCGAGACCCACGGCCCTGGCCGACCACTGCACCTCCCCGCTCGTCGCCAGGGCCGGCTTCCACCCCTGGCGACGGCCGCCGGCATTCGCCGCCTCCTCGGCCAACGCGTGCGGGGGGCTCGCTCGGGGCATGATGCTGAGCAGCGGCGGCGGCAGCAGCAGCAGCGGCACCGTCAGCTGCCACAGCAGCAGCGGTGGCAGCTGCCACGGCAGCAGCAGCGGCAGCAGTAACGGCGTGGGCAGCAGCAGCGGGGGCGGCGGTGGCAACGACCCGTACGCGTACACGCAGCTCAGCGCGTTCTCGCTCGCCAACCCCGGCTCCTCCTCCTCCTCGTCTTCCCACGGGGACTACTCGCTCTTCCACGCGCCCTGCACCTCGTCCGCGTCCACCTCCTCCGCGTCCTCCGCGTCCTCCTCCTCGTCGTCGTCTTCGTCGTCGTCCTCCTCGTCGGCGAACGAGCCGCCACCGCAGTCCGCGTTCGTCTCCAAAGTGCCCGAGAGTCTCCCGAGCATGTACCCGCGCATGCACGCGCACCCCTACGAGTCGTGGTTCAAGCCGGGCCACCACGGCCCGCACCACCCCCACCACCACCACCCTCACCACCACCATCACCACCATCACCACCACCACGCGGCCGCCATCGCCAGCGAGGTGGTGGTGGCCGCGGCCGCCGCGGCCGCTGCCGCGGGCGGAGGAGGCGGCGGTGGCGGAGCCGCCGGGGGCGGAGCGGCCGCGGCGGCGGCCGCTGCTGCAGCGGCCGCCGCTGCGGCCGCGGCGGCGGCCGGAGGAGGAGGAGGGGGCGGAGGAGGAGGAGGTGGAGGAGGAGGCGCGGGCGGCGCGTCGGCGTGCTGGTGGGACGTGCACCCCGGCGCGCCGGGAGGTTGGCTCGAGGTGTCCCACAACATGCCGCTCAACGGCTACGCGAGCGACTTCTCGCTCGGCCCGTCCGCGTTCGGGGCGACGGCGTCCCCGCACCTGCTGTCAGCCGGGCAGCACCTCCTGGCGCAGACGCAGGACGGGTTCAAGGCCATGCAGCTGCCTCCGTACGCGGAGCCCTCCTCGGCCATGGCCGCGTCGCTCATGGCGCACGGCGCGGGGGGGCTGGCGGGCGCCGGTCCCTCGTCGCACCACCCCTCCTCCTCCTCGTCGTCGTCGTCCTCCGCCTCGCACTCGTCGCACTCGTCGTCGTCCCGCGGCTCGAGTCGCCGCTTCGCCGGTCGCGCCACCTGCGACTGCCCCAACTGCCAGGAGGCGGAGCGCCTGGGGCCGGCGGGCGCCAGCCTGCGCCGCAAGGGCCTCCACAACTGCCACATCCCGGGCTGCGGCAAGGTGTACGGCAAGACGTCGCACCTCAAGGCGCACCTGCGCTGGCACACGGGCGAGCGGCCCTTCGTGTGCAACTGGCTCTTCTGCGGGAAGCGCTTCACGCGCTCGGACGAGCTGCAGCGGCACCTTCGCACGCACACGGGCGAGAAGCGCTTCGCGTGCCCCGTGTGCCACAAGAGGTTCATGCGCAGCGACCACCTGAGCAAGCACGTGAAGACGCACAGCGCCACGGGAGGAGGAGGAGGAGCCGGAGGAGGAGGGGGAGGAGGCAGGAAGAGCAGTGAGAGCGACACGGAGAACAGTAACTGCAACACCCCGGGATCGCCCGCAGAGCCCCTGGCGAGCGAGGGACGGACCGCGAAGTGTGCCGCTGTGATGGGGCGTCACGGGGGATCCGGGAGCGGCAGGGATGAGCGCTGATGATGATGATGATGGAGGTGGTGGAGAAGGGTGATGAGGATGATGGAAGTTCGCACTGAAGCATCGTGTATATTGAATGTATACACAGACGGTACGAGAAGTGACGGACTGTTAATGTTACTTTATATAAACGGTGGTGATGATGATGATGATGGCGAGGAGCGGCTATGGTGCCGGACGTCGCATTAATGTTGTTGTATCTGCAGTGTCTCCACTTGCACGTGGCTACAGCGAGTGGGGCATTGCTCATGTATTCGGGGTTTTTTTGTTTGTTATAAACGGCGGTGACGATTGTGTTTAATGATGATCGCCATTCTCACATCATCGTTTGTGATAGGTAAATTATACACGTGTTTCAAGTAATAATTCACCATTAAAATAATCGCAATTTCTAAGTGAAATTACAATGATTCCGTGACGACTTGATGAACGTAATGATATTTCATTATCCTCATCAATATGTTTTACGTGCGTACAGACATACTATTAATTAGGGTTATCATCATCACCATAGTCGCCATCGTTTATATGAACATTCGAGTACAACTGTAGCAATGATCGCACGTGCAGACAACGTTGTTATGGTGTGTGTATATATATACTGTATACTGTAATGTGTATACTGTTCCGAAATTTGCATTCCTGTAAGTAGCCGTATAACGCGTCCCCGTCTCGTGTAGTTTGGCGAGTTCAGAAGTCCTCGCTCGGTAATTCAGCTCTCGCATTATCTCAACACGACCGTCGATTTGAGTTGCCGCAGACAAAGTCGCTTCCCACTGCCACCCGCCGCCCCCGCCCAAAGCCATCCGCAGCGCTTCCAATTAGCCTCAAGGCAGCAGCAGCAGCCACCGATCAACGTGAATCCGTTTCCATTCATCTCGTGTGCTCGCTGCTCGCTTCGACTTGGTTCGTTTCCCAGTCCGCTCGTCCTGCTGAGAGATGCGGCAGCGGCGGCGTGTTGAGTCGTGGCGGTACAAAAGCTCCCTGTCCCCTGGCCACAGACTTCAGCACGACTACACTATACACTACACTATATACTACACTATACACCAGAGGTGGGACAAAGTCATTGTTATGCAAGTCCAAGTCGAGTCGCAAGTCATCAAATTCATGACTCGAGTCTGACTCGAGTCCAAGTCACATGACTCGAGTCCACATCTCATAGGTGGGACAAAGTCATTGTTATGCAAGTCCAAGTCGAGTCGCAAGTCATCAAATTCATGACTCGAGTCTGACTCGAGTCCAAGTCACATGACTCGAGTCCACACCTCTGCTATACACTACACTACACTATACACTACACTCTAAACTATTATACACTACACTATACACTCCACTACTATACACTACACTATACACTCCACTACTATACACTACTATACACTACACTATACACTACACTATACACGACGATACACTTTCCACTACACTACTATACACTACACTATACACTCCACTACTATACACTACACTATAAACTACACTACTATACACTACACTATAAACTCCACTACTATACACTATAAACTCCACTACTAAACACCACACAATACACTCAACTACTATACACTAATATACACTACACTATAAACTACACTACTATATACTACACTATAAACTACACTCCTATACACTACTATACACTACACTATAAACTACACTACTATACACTACACTATAAACTACTATACACTACACTATAAACTACACTACTATACACTATAAACTACACTACTAAACACGCGTTCCCAGGCCAGCCGAGCGGCAGAGTCCCGCCAGCAGCATCTAGGTCCTGGGCCGGCCCCGGGGCCTCCTGCTCGGCAGCGCTCCCCTCGCTTGCCGCCGTCACGTCGCCGTCTTCGTCGCCAAGTGCACGCGTGCGTGCACACTCTTGTGGCCGCAAGACAACGCTCGAAGCAGTGGTTCGGAACCCACTTAGTGAGGTGACCTGCACCCTGAGGTTCTACCGGAATTGGCATCGATGTCACCCGGTGACCATTGAAAGCAAACCGTGGCATTTGAACGGGATATTTTAAGAAAAAAGACATGAATGTATATTTCGGATTAGCTTCAGTCAGAGTTGGCAACTCTATAGCCCCCCCCACCAACCACCCTGTCCTCCCCCTCCCCCCTCCCAAGCAGGCAACTGAAGTTACCGAGGCCACAAAAGCCAACCCGGTAAACATGGAGTGTTGGGGCCGCGTCGGGCCAATGGATGGAACCACGTGCCAATGTTGGTCCAACGTTGCTATGGATACTGGGACGTCTCTGGTCAACACGCGCTGAGAATCGCCGGTGGAAATTGGGATTGAACGCAACGAAATATTAAAATAAACCCACGTGCCATGAATTGACCATCTGCAACAGATAGAACGCATCTTTTTTTCTGTCACTAAGATGTAAAGATAATTAGACGTTTCGGCTGACGATCTTCTTCGTTAACCTAACATCATCGACATAATCCTTGTTCAACGACATTATTGAATTATTTACAATAAGACGAGATCAAGCAGCATTGGGAGGTACTTTTTTGAAAATAATCTTCATGAAAACAGGGTCTGTAAAAGCAAAACTTGTAGTTGATGTCTAACCAGTGCGTCGATGGTTTTTACCGCCTTCTCATCGACACAACATCAAAGCTTGTACCTTCAGCGAACCGGGTTTTCATTGCGTGTTAGTCACTGTTAACCCAGGCCACCTGAGTTTGATTCCTGGCCACGGGGAACGTCAGTGGCGAGTGGAATCTGAACCGCTCCAGAGCCCCCAACTCCACTAACCCGCCACTGACTAGCGTGGCGAAGTACAATCAAACAATCCTCCAGCAGTGGGTTGACAAAACCTCTGAAATTCGTCCTCTTTGGTTCTTTCGGTAAAGTGACGTAGATAGAAGAAAAATAATTAAAAAAACAATAAAAACATCAGGATGACGACCGCTTATGTTGCGAAAGAAACGTTGTGGTTTGTATTTTATAATTTTTATTGACTTTGTTTTGTTTTATCTACGTGACTTTACCGAAAAAAAACAAATAATATGAATTCCTGCAGTCACGAAAGTTTTAAGTCAAAATTTTGCTCTGAAATTATTGAGTTGCATTTGAGGTGTAATATTTATCTCCGTGTTATTGATACACGCGCTGTTTTATACACGAGCAAAACGCACGTCCTTTGGACGTGACCGTTCGTTCCTCCCAGCCAGCAAAACTTGTAACCTTAAACAGAGCCACCTGTTTCCACCTTTCTCTTGCCTTCTCTGTACTGTACATCGCAATATATGTCGAGTTCTCGATTTGTCTCTGTCTCTCTATTCCTCTGTCCGCTCTTCAACCTCTCTCCACCGCAATATTTCTCTCCTCCCTCCCATGTATTTCACCCACTTCCCTCCCCGCCCCGTCTCTCTCCCTGTCTCTAACTCTCTCTCACCTCCCACAGTCGCTCTCCTTGTTCCCACCTCTCCCTTTTCCCGTCGCAATCTCTCTCGCCTCTCCCTACTCCTCCTCGCCCTCCCACTGTTCGTTGCGTTCCCTCCTCGCTCTCCTCTTTCCGTTTTGCTCTCGATCATTCCTCTCATTCTGACGCCCTTTTAAGTCTCTCCCAGCCCCTCCATCTCTTCCTCCCCCCGCTATCTCCCTCCCCCACCTCCCATCTCATAGCGCGCGGGGCTTCGTTCCGTGGTTAGCCAGTTCGCTGTGACCCCACTGAAATATATCTATGGGTTATAATCGTGGCCAGAAACCTGACCTACGTACCACTGCAGTCTGCGCTCATTGAACGCAGGAGGAACAGCAACAAGACGTGAACTCTCTCACAAAGCCCCCAAGTCGTGGCGAGCAGCCCTCGACATTGGCATTTAGCTGCTGAACATATTGCCATCATACGCAAGAATAGAATAGAACCTCCCCTCCTCCATCTCCCTCCTCGATCGCATTTGCGCGGGATACACGGCAGGGTGCAGGGAAGCAGGGTGTGACGTCAGCACGCATAAACCAGAATCAACGATGTGGGATGTGTGTGACGTCATCACGCAAGTGTGCCCAGTGACGCCATTACTCGCGCACGTGCGTGCCAGCCAGGCAGGCAGGAATCCAGAAAGTCAGCCAGCAAAACTTTTTTTTCTAATATATTATGATACAGTCTATACATGCAGTTATTAATTCTATACGGCTCGAGTGCTGTTTTTTAAACATATTATGGATGTCTATAAACTGTAGAAATGTGTCCGCGATTTTCCCATCGATCCGAAAAACAGGCCTTGGTACGAAATTTCAGATGATCCGAAAAACACTTTTCCCTATCGGATGTATCCGAAAGGACGACGTCACGGGAAATGGGCATCACGTAATATTCCACTTGGCATCGGGTGACATCACTTTTGTTAGCGTCGAAGATACCTTCAATGATTTACAAACTGTAAATTATCTGACATTTTTGTAAAAAGAAACAACGAATTTTTAACAATCTGAAACTCATCCCAATTACACAGCATCGACTATGTACAGGAGCGCTGTAATATAGAGTGGTGTTCATTATAGTAATGCACTTTGCTATGTATTATGTATACTATATCATGGTTTGAACCCGCCCCGCTATCTTGTACTATATAAATGCAGTATATGAACTTATATATAAAGGATTCAATAGGGACTGTTTCTCTGATTTAGTTTAATATATATTATCTATGACCGTTATCGCATGTGTATCGGCAAATCTGGCTGGATTAAAATATACTTTTTTTTCTTAAGGTCCAATGTGTATTTTGCAATTGCTTTGTGTGTGTGTGTGTTGATGCAATCGTGTCATATGTCAATTCATGGCAATTACATATTAGAGTATTGTGATACTGTCAATGCATGGACCCTCTTATCTGGTTAATAAGACGCTCCTGAAAATAATACGCGCCCAGAACTATGTGCCCGGTGTCAATAAAGTTAAACATATAATAGTAGAGTCACGCATACACCAACACGCAGCTACCGGATTAGAAGACGCACCCCCAACTTTTGCTTTAATTTAAAGGGTAAATTGTGCGTCTTATAATCCGGACGATATGGAGCATACAACACGTGCTTATGTAATTATAGACAGCTGTAATGTACAGACAGCTGAGTGAACTAAGAAGTTGCCGATGTAAACTATAATGGTGTCTTTGACGTGCTAGACAGCTCAAATTCGGCACGAACGTTGCCCAATCGACGCTTCTAGCGAGAAAAATCGACCGCACTCAAAACAGCCCACTCTGGATATTACACATTACCGCTTTAACACACGAACGGCACTCATAGATGTAACCACTCATACACGAACTTCCACAATATATATACAAAACTCTATATAGAGAGTTGAATATATAGACGTGTTTGTATATATAGACAGATATACAAACACACTGACACTTGTACACTTAGATAGACTTGAGAGTGTAGCCTCCTCTAACACACTTGACACTGCAAGACGCATTGACACGAGAACACACTCACACACTGACACTGCTACTCGAGCACACGGTGGCACACGTAAAAACAGACCACCACCACCCACAACCACACAATCATCCACAACCACACACAACCACCCACAACCATCCGCACACTACACACAACCACCCACAACCACCTCCTACATTCACCGCCCTACGCCCTCCGATACCGTCACCAAACACCAAACACAACCACGCACACCACCACCCTTACGCAACCTTTACCCTCTCCACCCGACAAAGACAAAGATCCCCCGTATAGCTTTTACAGACTGATGGGGCAAGCACCATCAAGCACCATATGAAGGCCGGTACGGCACATGAGGGGGTGGGGTGGCCAGCACCACGCTGGCTGCCTTTGTCTCCCTAATGTTGATGTTTACGTACTGCACCAGGTTCTCATTTGAGGCTGAGTCGATCTAGGGGAGGCCCAGGACCGGTTCAGATAATCGTCACTGCTATTTGTCGTTAGCGGGCACCGAACTCGGGTCGCCGGGTTCATAGCGCAGCGCGCCAACCACTGCACCACCGCTCCCAGCACCACCACCATCTCGTACACCACCACCACCCAACAAACGTGAAATTTAGTTGAGTAAAAAACAAAACATAATTCTAATTTAAATATAATCATAATACATTGAATGCAACGTTGTTAGTTTGTGATTTGGGTTCGCGTTAGCCTCAGAGGCAGTGTTGAGGTTCAACCCGTGGGTGAATGCGGTCACGACGTTCATGATGATCACCCCACGGCAGAGGTCGCAACCGGGTACCCGATACCCGTACCCTACCCGATACCCGGCTACCCGTACCCGGCCGGGTACGGGTATGGGTACCCGTTTGCGACCCTGGTGCGGCCGGGTACGGGTACGGGTAAGGAATCAAAACCCGTTTGCGACCTCTGCCCCATGGGGTGCCATCGGAGGCGCAGGTGAAGGCGGTGGGACACAGCTTGGATCCGTGTGGACTCGAATGCGCTCGCAAGTCCGCGGGTGCCGCCAGGCCAGCCAGGGGTCGGCCAAGCTGCGGCTCTTCCAGCACTGCTGCTTCATGTCGTTATCGATTCAGGGACAACGTCTCGTATTCACCACAGCGCAATTCGGCTCTTGACATATTTAGGGGGTTTCTTTTTTTTTTACCGAATTCGAACAAAACATTTCTCTGGTTGGTGTTTTGGTTCCCGACCCGTGGACCAGAATCACCGGTCAAGCGCTCTCTTTGTCGCCGACTGTCTCCTCTCGTACCACGCGGACCGCATCATGTGTCAACGAATGCTCATTTCGACTCCGTTAGAAGCTTGCAAATAACATAGCCACACGGACCAAGATACGATTTAATAATATTAATAGTACTGTGTACACCGTATCATGCGGACTATAAGAAATACACCCGAAAGTAAGACGCACCTCAAACTTTGTGATATTATCTCAATAAAGCGATGCAAATAATGCCACGCACGCACGCGCACGTAATGCTACCGGATTATAAGACGCACCTCCAACTTGTGAACCATCTTGGTCACTCTATTGCTTCACGACGGCCTCCCCACGCCGCGTTGGTGAATGGGGGAATGTTTGGCCATACTTCCCCACGCTGGTGAGCGCGAGTTTGTGAATGATGGGGGGGAGGGAGGGAGGGGGGTGAGTGGGGATCTCCCAGGACGGGTTCAGGCATCACGCGCCACTCACGTTCGCCGTGACCAGGAACCCCAATCCAGCTTCATAGCTCCGGTTCATCGAGCAATGCGCTAACCACTGGCCTGGATCAATTGCTCCTGCCGCTGCTGCTGCTGCTGCTCCCCAGAATGCATGTATGTATGTATGTTGAACTTCTTTCGCGCCGTACGTAGCCAACCGTGCAGAGTCGCCTTGCCCACAGCCAGCTGCTGCCCGACGTCGCTGGGTGGTTGACGCCCACGTGGCTGATGGACTCTAAACACTACTCTTTAGATTGGCTTTCCCCCTCCTCCCCCCGTAAGATAAATGTTAGACTTGTACATAAAGATTGTGTTATTTGGGGTCGGATTGGTGGTGGGGGGAGAGGAGTTGGGGAGAGGTGGTGACGCTCTGGGTTCTGTGGGCTCCCCGCACACTCCACTAAGTGTATGCGCGCGCGCACAGAAGGGCCCTTGAAGAGAAACAATCGCCGTGTTTTATCTCCTCCCCCCCCAACCCTCCTCCTCGCCTTTATTCGCATTCTTCTTCATATAAGTCGCCTCTTTTCAGCCCACTCTCTCGAGCCTCGGTGGGCGGGAGCGAGGCTGAATGACCACGGCTTGCCTGCCACACAGAGGGAGATGCTTTTCACAGAGACCCCCGTTTCTCCCCGTCTCTCTCGCTCTGTTTCTCTCTCTCTCCCCCCGTGTCTCTCTCGTTGCCCCTCTCATCGCCTCTCTCCTGTCTCTCTCCCCGTGCATCTCCCTCCCCGGCTTATTGCCTCTCTTTTTTTTACGATCAGTGGAAACAAGAAGATGCTCGGTGTAGTCGGCATTTTGCTTCGTTCATCATTTCGTAATTTTTTTAAAATAATAACTTTGCTTTATGTAAACTCCCACCTCTCGCTCTCTCTCGTTCTGCACGCAGCCCTTCTCGCAGTCCGACGGCCTCCGACGGGTAGCTCATATCAGCATGCAGAGCTCCCCGTCATCTGCCACCGAGCACACGGCCTCCTCCATCGCCATCTGTGCCTCTCACACCATTCTTTCCCTACATCTCTATGAAACCCAGCATCTCTCTCCATCCGCATCTATGTCTGCCTCTCCACTTGTATATCTCCCCGCATCTATTGTTGTTTCTCTCTCTCCACGTGCATCTCGCTCACTCTCCCCTTGCCTCTATCTCTTCCTCCCCCTCTCTTTTCCTCTCCCTTCACGTGTGTCTCCCTCCCCCCTCCTCCGTCTCTCCTTGCCTTTCGCCATCCGTCGTCTTTCACTCGGCGGCGACGCTACCCGGTGCGCAGGCGGTGCAACTGCACCGGGGGTCTCGGGCCGGAGGAGCCCATGGCAGCCTCGAGACGCCACTGGTCCCATTCCCCCAACTCGCCGCTCTCAATGCAGCCGCGCCGCACGCTCACTGCACGCGCACTGCTCTCAGCTCTTGTCTACGACCCAAGACAACGAACTGTTGGGGCGAGTGCTGCTAGCGAGTAGCATCTATGAAGGCCGGCACGGCACACACGGGAGTGGGTGGCAAGCACTACGCCCGAACGCCTTTGTCTCCCCAGTGGCGATGCTTACTACACAGCGCACCAGGTACTCATTTGAGGCCGAGTCGACCTAGGCGAGGCCGAGGAATGGTTGAAGATATTCGTCGTTGATGTTGGTGGCCGTGAGCGGGAATCGAACTCGGGTCGCCGGGCGCATTGTGCGCTAACCACTGCACCACCGCTCCACCCATTCATAGAAATTGTTTAGTTTGAAGGGGGGTGGGGGGGGTGATTGAGAGGCGATGGGTGGAGGTGAAGGGGTCGTATTTTAGTCACTTTCAAAGGAATTCACAAGCGGCCTCCACGATACCCTCAATGAACTCTTCTCGACACAAGCCAGACCCTGTTACTGAACATCACCGCTGCTTTGCTGTGCCTAAGGTCTCATCGTCGTCATCCTCATCAGCCATAATGGATCCGCCGCTGGATGAAGGCGGCCTCGCCAAGCCACCGTCACCTCTCACGATCCTGCGATGTATCAATCCACCCAAGGGTCTAACGGCCAAAAATTGGTTTCAAACACCAGAGTTCGATTCGCGGCCACGGGTAGCAACGTGAGTGGAGAGTGAAATCTGAACTGGTTGCTGGCTCTGCCCGCTTCACTAAAACCGAAATGACCAGCGTGGTGAAGTATGGTCAAACAACCCCCATGACCGATACGGCGTGGTGAAGCCTTCATCGCGGAGTGGATTGAGCTGTAAATGATTATCCTCATAAAGGCAACGGTTGGGTGGAGTTGGGGGGCTAAATGTCACCCGGAACAGTCCGGAACACCCCGACGACAATAACAGCGAGGCAACGCATCTAATAAATATTTTAAAAAATCATGTTCATAGCATTATAGCCACATTATATGATCATTATGCATAGGCGTGCCATGAACTTTAGTGGTAGTGCCTTACGCCGATAATCACTACTCCAAGACTTTTCCCGACAAAAACCGAGTGAGAAATTAAACCCTGGCGGAGGTCACACACCGTGCGTTGTCCACAGCCCTTTGTCAACTCACTGTCGCGAGACTCACACCGCACGGGGTCACACACACACACGGCGGCGGTGGTGGAGGGGGGGTACCATCTTCCCTGCGGGGCGATGTCTCGCTTTGTCAAAGGCAAAATGACCCCCCGCAGCAGCGAGGGTCGCACTCTGAATGGGGCAGAACAAATTGCCCAGTGGCTCCTGCAGAGATGCAGACGCACGCACATACACACTTACATACAGACACACTTACATACAGACACACTTACACACTTACATACACGCAGAGACACATTTACATACAGACACACTTACATACAGACACACTTACATACAGACATACAGACACACTTACATACAGGCAGAGACACATTTACATACAGACACACGTACATACACACTTACATACAGACATACAGACACACTTACATACAGATACACTTACATACAGGCATAGACACATTTACATACAGACACACGTACGTACAACTTATAGACACTTACATACAGACATACAGACACACTAACATACAGATACACTTACATACAGACATACAGACACACTTACATACAGGCAGAGACACATTTACATACAGACACACGTACAGACACACTTACATACAGATACACTTACATACAGATAGACACATTTACATACAGACACACGTACGTAAATAGACAGACACACGTACGTACAGACATACACACTTACATACAGGCACACACTTACATAAACACACGTACATACATACATACACAAGTACATGCACAAATACAAAGATCCCCCGTATAGCCTAAACAGACTGTTGGGGCAAGCGAGCTCCTATGAAGGACTGCAAGGCACACGAGGGGGTGGCCAGCACCACGACCGGTCGCCTTTGTCTCTCCAGTGGCGCTGTTTACACACCATACCAGGTCCTCATTTGAGGCTGAGTTTATCTCGGGGAAGCCCAGGGCTGCTTCAGATAATCGTCACCGACATTGACCGGTGAGCGGGAATGGAACTCGGGTCGCCGGGTTCACGGCGCAGTGCGCTAACCACTGCGCCACCGCTCCCCGCTCACGCAGACACTCGCACACATGGACAAAGACAAAGACGCCCCGTGTAACCTTCACAGACTGTTGGGGCAAGTGCTGTTAGCGAGTAGCACATTTGAAGGCCGGCACGCATTACACCCGCAGCGCACATTCTAGCACACAAACGCGCGCACACAGGTCCCTTTACAAACGGAATTCAACTCGTGTTCCCATCATTACCTAATTCATGTCCCATACAAACTAAACTCACACTCACTCACTCCCTGCACGTGTCAATATCGAACACAAAAAAAAACCCGAGACGTGTCCGGGCAAGTGCAGTTAGCGAGCGCCTATTAAGGTTAAGACCGCTGGTTGGAGTGGCCATTATATTGTGGACAATATCTGGCCCAACTTTGCCTCTGTTGTTGAAGTTTAGAGACGGCAACGCATCAACAACACCTTAGGGTGGGGGCTCAGACCTGCCTCCAGATACCGGTTTGCCACCGCGCTAATCAGAGGTGCGCGTGGAGGACACTGAACATTGAACACAAAAAGGGGTTCTAAAGAAATGAGTTCAGGTGTTGGAGTCCACATACTTATCTTTATCAACTCACCGCGGGCTAGAGATGATGATAACATCCCATGAGCATCAGCTCGCACTGCCGGGAGAGCGCGGGGCCTGTGTGCGTGTTGGCTGCAACGCGAGTTGGTTAAGTTGCAGGAGGCGAAGTTGGATGGTTGTTATCTCAGGACCGTGCAGGATGGCGACGGCTTGGGAAGGACTTCCTCCAGCAGTGGATAGATCATGACCGATGATGATGATGATGACGAGATAATGGGGGGAAAGCTGAGCCGATTTTAAAATCTGTAAAATCTGTAGTACCACAACTATGAACGGGGTCGCATGCACATATATATAAAATTCAAGGCCGTAGCCATGAAGTCAACATTGGGGGGGACCAAATATTCCAGGGGGTCTGGGGGTCCCCCCCCCCCAGAATTTAAATAAATTTGAAAACTAATTTTCTGCCTAAAATATTTTAAAAAATCACTAATACATGGGATGGACTTATTTTTTACAATAATGTCTAATAGTGTATTGTATTACATTGCTCTGTTTTTCTTTTTTACCTTTTATTGTTTCATTGTATGCAATGGCAGAGATTAGGGATTAATAAAGTACTACCATAACCACAATAATATGAACAGAAATGAAGACAAGTCCAGATATTGTGGCCAAGGTTTAGCAAATTGTTGTTTTTATTTACATAACATAGCAATGCATATTTTAAAATATTTTTGATAGCAATATATTGGGGGGGGATATTTTGAGCATATTTGAATATTGGGGGGGGGGGGGGTGTCCCTCCCAATAGTCCAGAGTTCGCCTGCTTAAACAAATGCCGCTTGATGACACTGGTCTGGACATCCAAGAGGCTGCTGGACCGAACATTGTATGTGGAGACGTACCGATGGAGTTCTTTTGTTAAGTATTGAGCTGTAAACACAGCGTACAGGCCTCGTGTCGCCTCCTAGCGCGCTAGAACAGAATAGCGCCCCAAGCTAAATTAAAAACACTCGTCAACAACACTGCCTGAGAATAACAACAAATATACAATCGACGTTTCGGGCAAATGTAAAACAATTTGAGCGAGAGCCCGGGGCCGGCCCAGGACACTATACAGTAGTGTATAGTGTAGTGTTTCGTGTAGTAGTGCTGGAGTCTGTGGCCAGGCAAAGGGAGGTTCTAGACCGCCACTACTCACCACGCTGCTGTAGTGTATAGTGTATAGTAGTATATAGTGTAGTAGTATATAGTGTAGTGTATAGTGTATATTAGTGTATAGTAGTATATAGTGTAGTAGTGTTTCGTGTAGCAGTGCTGGAGTCTGTGGCCAGGTAAAGGGAGGTTCTAGACCGCCCGACTCAACACGCTGCCGCCGCGACCCTCACCAGGACAAGCGGATTGAGACACGAACGAACGAGAGCGAGGTGTCGGTCAAAACACTTCATTTCATGTTGCCTTAGCGGCCACATAGACCACCTACCTCGTCATGATGTTCATCACAAGAGGCAACGTGATCTGGGTCTCGCCTAGGTGGATTCAGCCCGAAACACTATCGTTCAGAACACACATTGGATCACCGCCACACACATCAAATTGCATGCGCACAACTCTCCCGCTTGAGCTACAAAATGCTTGAGATTACCTGCATCGCCGCATCTTCAAAGGGCGCCCGAGTCTTGTAAAAGTAGGACGCTGCCAAGCAGCGACTTTCGCCATGGGTGGTGTAATTGCGCTGTTGTAAAACGCTTGTTTCAGAGTCCACAAACTTCACTGCTCGTGTCGATCCATGGCTACAGACCCCAAACTCGCTACGCTCCAATCTACAGCTGGACTGCAAATGCCGGAGGTAGCAAAACACGCGATTTACTCTCCCATCGATCACTGATATTTACCTGTACGTGGGCAACAAGAGGCGATTTGAATGACTGCATCTCGTGCAGAGAAGGGACACGTATACACCTGTTTGGTCAGAACGTAATCTGCGACGTGGATTCGTCCCTTCGAACCCGCAGTCCCCCTGCAGATACAACTCGTGTCAGTTGCACAAAGACGCAGCGGTGTTTCATGCATTTCAAGGGGATTGTAAGATACGATGTCCTGGTTTTCCCAGGATCGCCCTCTTTTTAAAGTAGCTGCCATTGGAAACCGGTAAACTTTCTTGAGAGATTAACAGACACGTTTTGTTTTAATAAAGTGCATAATAATACCACGCAAGACAATTCGTACACAAGCACTCCCCCCCCCCCCTCTACTTTTGTGATTATTGTTACCATGCAATATCCAGGGCTTTTTGGCTATCAAGAGTTGGTAAGCCTAATAAACGTACAGTAAATACGTTTCCAGCAAAGTTATGTTGCTTGATAAATATAGGTTTTTAAATTGCATTTTGGAGTGCGATTAACCCAGTCTGAGCACACGAGACAGAATGCACCCTCCGTCTCTTCAGATATTTGGAAGCTAAGCGGAAACGGTAAAGAGATTGCAGTGGTTTGAATCGGCGACCACCATGCACAACAGGTGGTACAGGCTGTACTTATACGCTCCCCGCCTGCACCAGCCGGCACGGACCAGCACAATGAACGATAGTCAACCCCCCCCACCGCCCCCCATGACCTGCACGGCATAGGGAAGCCTTCATCCAGCAGTGGATTGACAGAGGGCTGTACTTGTAGAACCTGGAGCACCCCGAGAGAACGCTATATAAAGACTGATCACATAGGGCCCACGAGAACAAGGCTGAAAAACACCTGGAATGGACCAATGGAGGTCCATTGCGATATTCCAGGAAATGAATGTATACCGTTCGTCGACTTCTGGGGGAAAGTTTTTATTTACAAAGATAGTGCTTTTGATATTGCCACGACCACAAACTACTGTACTACACGCTACGACCATTGACAACTCCACATTTTAGTTACAGAGGTACAAATCTTGACTTAAAGCTTTCGTGACTGCAGGAATTAATATTCTTTGGATCTTTCAGTAAAGCCACGTAGATAGGTTCAAATAAAATGTGGATTTTTTTTTCATTGAACATATCTACTTGACTTTACCGAAAGACCCAAAGAATATGCAGAGGTTCAATTTTAATTCACGTTCTACTAGAGGTATGAATTCCCCAAAAATGTTGTACATTTACACAAAGATTACTCACTAAATCTGTACAAATATGAACTTTTTGTACAACTTTAATAGAAATTAAAACGAAAACACCGAAAACCCTGGTTGTGTTAGGATAAACAGAGCTGTCAGTAAAGCCATCATATAATGTATGACCTTCCTTACATCCAACTCAAGACTTTACACTACATTGTATAATCCGCATGTTCCTACGGGGTGCCATTCCATGTCCTCACAACACAAACGAATACAAACCTATAAGCACCAACACAGAGTACACTGCAGGAAAGGGCACAATCCATTCACTCTACGGATCACACAAGGAGATTGACAGCAAACAACCAACGTATTCTTAAGTCAGGCCAGGACTTGACCGTTGCCATCTTACTCAACAACCCAGCTTCATATGGTCAATCTCGCCTGTTAATCTAATGCGCGTGCCATTGCACGTGAAGACGGGTCATATTTGTGGAGCCGATGCTGTGAAAGAACACATTGAGAGGAATCGCTTGAGAAAACCCTGTGACAAGAAAAAGCTCTCAGGAGGGTGTGACCTGAAGAAGCGTCCAGGACACGGAGCAAGACGGCGGCCATAATGCCAAACTACAAGCGGTATGACCCAGCAGGACATGAAAAATATTCCGAGCACAACCGTGGCAACCCACGCGGTACAGAGGTCACTAATTAGACAAACGCCAAGGATGTTAATCCGGCAATTATTTTATTGCTGTTGTCGGCTCCCGCCTTATCACGACTCCTGCAGCTCGTGTTTGCCGCCACCAGTTTAGTTTGTTGTCCTTCCCCCGCACCTCCGATTAGCACGGTTGGTTACGTACGGTGCGAAAGAAGTTCAACGTACAGACGTACACGAGGCCTCCTCTCTCAAAACCTATCCTTGCTCGCAGCCGAGTCGCCCCGAGGCTCGACATCGCCCGCCTCTCCCCGCTGTCTCCGCTGTCGCCCCCGATACTCCGCACCATGCCTGCTCCTCTCACTCTCTGCTTCTCTTCCGCTCTCCAACATCACCTTTGTGGTTATTATCTCTCTGCTCTCCCTTGTCTCTCACCTCTCTCTCCTCACCCCTGTGTCTCCGCTCTCTCCCATCTCTCCCCTCTTTATACTCACTCCTGTGTTTATCCTCTCGATCCTCACCTCTGTGTTTACTCTCTCTATCCTCACCTCTGTCTCTCGTCTCTCTATCCTCACCCCTGTGTTTACTCTCTCTATCCTCACCCCTGTCTCTCCACTCTCTCTGTTCACCCCTGTGTTTACTCTCTCTATCCTCACCCCTGTCTCTCCACTCTCTATCCTCACCCCTGTGTTTGCCCTCTCTATCCTCACCCCTGTCTCTCCACTCTCTCTGTTCACCCCTGTGTTTACTCTCTCTATCCTCACCCCTGTGTTTGCCCTCTCTATCCTCACCCCTGTCTCTCCACTCTCTCTGTTCACCCCTGTGTTTACTCTCTCTATCCTCACCCCTGTCTCTCCCCTCTCTATCCTCACCCCTGTGTTTGCTCTCTCTATCCTCACCCCTGCTTCTCCCCCATCTCTCCTCACCCCTGCGTTGACTGTCCCTCTGGTCTCCCCTGTCTCTCCCCTCACCCACGTGTCTCCCTTCTTTCTCCTCACCACCACCACCACCTCCACCTTCGCCGTGCCTGCGCCCATCTTCAATCCTACGATGGCTTCCTGCTCCTTCGCCCCATTTTCCGCCACCCACCGCAGGCTCCTGGAACCTCGGCCAGCGGCTGCCGCTCGCGCCTCCCTGCTCGTGCCGCGACGACCCAGCAGGCTGCTCCATCGCGCCGTCACTCCGCCTGCCGTCGGCGCTTTGCGGTGGTTCCGCGCTTCGTGACTCCGCTTCTCCCTTCCGCTTCTTGCGAGCGCTCTCCTCTTCCGCGTCGCTGTCCGACCCGGAGCTTGAAGATGACGACGATGACGACGACGAGGTGCTGCTGCCGTCGTTGGATGGCAACTTGCTCTTCTTATGTTTCTGATGCTTGCACCTCTTCTTTTTGGTGTCGGACTGGGAGTCTGAGCTCTCGGTGTCGTCGGAGCTCGACTCTGCTCTGCGTTTATTCTTCTTCCCCTTGCTCTTCTTCTTCTGTTTGTTCTTCCTCCTCTTCTTGTCCTTTTTGGTTTTCTTTTCAAGGCGGTCGAGTTTCCTGCAAAAGGCAGGGACAGAAGCCGCACGTAAACAAGGCGACGCCTCAAGCGGCACTTGCGCTACACCGCAAGGCACGTGGCGATTCTCCCCACTCGCCATTCAATTGTAGCGGCGACCATTTATTTCAAGAATCAATTCTTTGTAGCAATTTGGTAGGTGCAGGGTTAAAAAAAAACAAATGGCATTCAACGTATCGTATAAAAATCCAAAATAATCAACATGCATGCGTCATTTAACATATCACGCGTGACATAATCAGTTGTAATGCATTGTTGCAACGTTACGTTCCTATCAACCAGAATGAACGACGTTAGTAGCGAAACACATCATAAATAAAAAAACAAACCATCACAATCGCAGACGAACAGGCAGGCGGCGTCGCCGTTGACGGTGTTGCTGGGTAAGGAGGGTGGCGATCGCGACACTCACCTCAGCAGCTTGCGTTTCTGCTTCGTCGTCAGCGACTTCAAAAACTCCACTTCTGGGTCTTCATCCTCCTCACTTTCGATCAATTGCTGCAAACAACAAAACGCGTTTTGCGTGTGGAAAGTGGTGCCGCTGGTTCCTGGCGAGCCGAGTTCGCTCCCAGGTCACGACCAATTTCAACCGACGTTAATTTGCGAAAGTCCCATTGAGCCAGTTAGCCAGCTAAGGTGCAAAAGAGATCCGTGGTGCATCAGTACAGAACAACAACATGAAAGTGAACCAGACAGAAGAACAGACAACAACGGAACAGAATGCGTCAAGAGGTGCTGGAAAAAATAGCGCGTAATGAACAAAAACAATACAATTGACAATCTACACAAGCATAGTGCACCTAAAACAGGAAGACTGCACTAAAAACAAGGATGAGGTAATGAATGTTTAGCGATGTGTGTGAGGTGAAGTGAACATATCAGTGACAACTGCAACCTGAACTAAGCCTGGGCTGGGCTGATTTGGCTTAAAATGAAAACCTCATGTAGTGGTGTGGTCAGCATCATCCCCGGGGAGACAGAGTTTCCCCAAAGTGCGAGATTCTGGCCCCATTACCCCCTCGTGTACCGTATCGCCCTTCATAGGCACTCACTAACAGCACTTGCCATCAATGTGGTGAATTATCTGTGCGTGCGTGCGTATGCCGCAATAACATACTGTATGGTTAGTGTACTGCACACAAACCCTGCGACCAGATTACCATTCCCAGCCATTATTTGAACCAGTCCTGGGCCTCCCCTAAGTCAACTCAGCGATGATTGTGCAGTGTAAACATTGGCAATGGAGAGACAAAAGATTGTTGCTGGCCAGCCCAACCCTCTAATCCGCCGTGTAAAAGCATTTGTCGAGGCTTGCGAACAAGCCTCTACAAGAGTTCTACATGGGGGATGTTGGTCTCTCGTGTGCCGGCGTTACCTGTGAGGGGTCTGCCGCGTCACCCTTCCTGCCCAGCACACACTGCTTGAGCGCAAATCCGCTGCTCCTCATCTCCACCATGAGGTCAGATGGGTGCATGGCCGGCTCTGTGGGCGACACAAACCGACGTGACGTCACGCGATGCCCAAGGGGCAAGCAGCAACATTTGCCCGGCTCATTAGATGGGGGAGCACGCCTGTGTGCCTCCATCGTGAGGCTTTCTGCTTCTAATATAGAAAATCAAACTACACTCACCGAGGCAATTGTTCGGAATTCATTCAGCTGTATTAAATGTTTGTGGCATAGCACAGCGATGCAATGGTGTTGTGCTGTGCTGTACTACTCACTGGCATCACGCCAACGTCTTGCACATTCATTATCATCAGCCATCAATCAGTATACTACCGCATGAAAGCCTCCCCGAGCCGTTGCCAGCTGTCATGGTCACACAATGCAACAATTCATCAAGCTAAAGCACACGAGCTGATCTCAACGCTGTCTCCAGAGTGGACAGCATCTCAGGAGTGTCACATCCGTTGGCTGCCTGTCCATCGTTCGTCTCAATCGCCATCCATCATCACTTTTCATGCTGTGCTTTTGCCAAAGCCCACTTACTTTCCTTTAAAAGTCAATATTACATCTCTAACTTGCTTATGCCCCATAATTCATTGTTCATGTTACTGTTCGTCTTGCACATTAGATTACTGCATGGTTTTCACATTTTGTTATCTGCACTGAATTCGTCTAAATATGCTCATAATATTTTGGTCTTCTTGCACAGACCAATACTATTTTACCGTGCATTTGATTGCCTTTTCTGCACAGGTCTCCACCACGAGACTAGCTTTTGTCGAAATTGCCCTTCACTTCATTATCACTAAAATATGCCAATCAGTGCCATGCTGGTTTGGTTACCGGTGCCGTATTGACGTGGTGTGATCTAGAAAGGGAAACTCGTGCGCACCTGGCTCATCAGTAGTGGCGGATGTGGCATTGATGCCGGAGAGGCCGTAGAGAGGGCACTCGCGGTCCGTATTCACGTGACCCCACTTGTGGCACTTGATGCAGCGAACGTTCCGCACCTGCGCACCGCATCCACAATGTCTGGGTCAGTGACTTGAAAAATATTTTTGCAACTGACACACGAATATATATTTCTTGTTATCACTGTGGTTAATAGTTATGTGCCAACTACTCCCCTCTGCAAATGATGCAGAAATTGTTCAGTGAGAAATTAAGCACTGTTCAGCGTCTGCGGTGCACTGATCTCTGCAACCCCTGCCACTGCCATTGGGGGCTGTGTGCTGGCTCCACCACAACCGATGGAGATAAATAAATGCGAATTTTCCCCGTGTGTGCTCGTAGCAGTTAGCGCACATCACTGTAAACCCAGCGACCTGGGTTTGATTCCTCTTCACGGCTACCATCAGTGGCAAATTATAACTGAAACTAGTCTTAGGCCTCCCCTACATTGACAAAGCCTTAAATGAGTAACTTGGGATGGTGTGAAAACATCAGAACTGGGGAGAAAAAGATGGCCGAGCTCGGTCTCAGCCACACCACCCCCTTCATGCACCAAACCAGGCTTCCTTGCTGCTCCCTAACAATACTTGCCCCATCAATCTCTGTGGGCTACATGGGAATCTTTGTCTGTGTGTGTGCATTAGTTATCCATCACCTGAATTCCGAAAGGCTGGTCGCGAATATTGTCATCGTCCTTTGCGTACCTGCGACAGAAACACAGCTGGTCACCAAAGGCCACCACACCAGAATGCAAGATGCAATTTGCGCAAAGATCGCATACTTTCACCGAACATCTGGGAGCTTACTTTTCTCTCGGAGCCCCCTTCTGCCACTCAAACTTGTACGCCTTTTCTCCTCCTGTCTCCTTCTGTTGAGAGAACCACATATGTGAACCATGAGGTCATGCACAGGGAAAACAAAAGTATTTACGTCATTGAATATGGTATAATGTAGTCATTTAAATAAACGTTTAGTTGTCCGTGTCAATAGCATATACAATGACAAAAAACAATCCCACCTGCTCCAGTGCCAGGAGCTCAATGCAGGATAATTAAGTTGGGAAAAATATTTCCGTGGAACGGTGGGTTAAATTGAATAACTTGGAAGTTTTGCTCTTCATAAACAAGGGTATTTGGAGCGTAGTTGAAGTACACGTAGCAACATGTAACCACGCAACGTCAAATAAAAAAAGTGAATGAAGGCTTGAAAATAGCACTTACTTCCTCTTCTGCAGGGATATGTCAGAACAGACAGAAGTGTGAAACACATGTTAGTTTGTTGTATAGAAAAATACATATTGCAAATAATGGCTTTATAAAAATTAAAGCTAATTACAAAAAACCACCAAGGCAAGACCTAGCATGGGGGCATCACAAAAACATATTTGTTTATTATCTCTGCTCAACTCTGCTCAATTTTGCATGATGTAACTCACCTTGGAAAATGTGTAATTATAATAATGTTGAACGTACTTGTAATTTAAAGCAACCAAATACCAAACTGACATATTTATGGCGAAATGTCATATCCGTGCATTTTTTATTGCACCAAAACACTGCTTAAAGTAAGATGCATCAGTGCACCCGCAGATCATAAAATAATAATTTCGCTATGTTGATTTATACGTGTAGTGGTTTATTATTTATGAATCGCAAGGGCTTTCAGGATCGCGTTATACAAATGCGAACAATAAACAAGCTTGACAACTTAGTTTAGCTGAATACATAAACACAAAAGATGCTCCTTAATAATAAACAGAGCAAGTGAACAAGGGCATTCAGCCAAAACTAGACATCTTTTCCACTCCGTGACAAAAAGCCTTCTTTAATCTTTAATATACTTTGTAATATAACTGAATTTGCAACAACTGAATGTTAACATTTTGGAGTCTCTCGATCCTTAAGCTGGGTTCTTCCGTGCCAGGAACATTTTGTGGTGCATTGCTTCAATTACCTTTGCCATGGGCTGAGATTAGATATTTCACTCATCAATACCATATTAGATGGGTATAGAGTTATTTGTGGACAGAAAAAATGAATTACTGTATGCGAAAGCTTTTTTCTAATAAACGTATGGGTTCTCACACTTATTATTATTTCGACTGAAGCCTCAAATGTTTGCCAAAATTCCTACGGGTAAACTTCTAAGATAGGATATTTAACTCAACACAAGGGAGTACCATTTCTTACCTTTGTAGGTGCCTGGTGGCGCCTCATACATGAAGTTTAGTCCATTCTTCACACGTTCATCTCCCATAAGTAACCTGCAAAACCCAGCAAACCATCATCACAACCCTGCAGTAGACTCTCCTGCTGCCAGTGTTCATTTGTTTGTTCAGGTTTACTTGTGAAGAAAAAAATACCTTCTCAGACCTGCGGTTACATATGATGAACTAAAATTATGATAAATGTAAATTAATTCATTACGATTTACACAATTACTATTGCAACTGACGCCAGGTCTGTTTAGTGTCTCCATGCATTCCATAACCCACCCGTACATGTGACAGTTGATTGGTTGATGAGTAGTCAGTGAAACGTGTGATGAGCTGCCTATACTAGGTGGACTTGTTGGTTAACACATGGGGATGCATGATCACACATTCACTAACAGTACAGAAAGTACGATTGGTGAATGTTAGTGGATTTAATTGCACCATCAGAAAGAGCTTGATTGAAGTATTGAATCTCTGAGAAAAAGCTTTTATCAACTTTTATCACTTGAACTGCAGTGTTGGCAATGCCTTCAGAACAGAGCCAGCGCTGATGAGACATTAGCTTAGAATCAACGTTTCAGTAAACTGTGACTAAACTTTATTATCATGTACTAGTGAGATGATGGTCTCACCAATGACTGCAAAAAAAAAAACATTAAATTTGAGCAACTGAAAATAAACATTCAGGTTTAACATGCAATGAAAATTACTTTCATGGCATATAAAAGGTGTGCTTATATTCTGATTAAAAGGCCAACATGAACTGAATCGAGATTTGTGATAGTAGTTGTGACGTTATCTTCACATGGTGTGTCGGCTGTTCTGACAAGGCAATGTACAGTGCTCTTTAACAGTTACACAATTTTGTCTCATGGCGTGACATTGAGAGCTCAAATGTAAGACAAACTGAGAAAAATAGAACATTTCAGAAATGATCATATGTATTTAAGAGTACATTAGAGTTTAGCCACCCACCCCTGGTGCATGGTTTGTACACTCATAGAAAATACTCAATTATCCTGAGGCTAAAAGTCACTTTGAAACTGCTTCGCAAAGAATATTCTCCAAAATAAAATAACTACAGATGAACTCTAAATAACCAAAGTGAACAAGTGAGCATTACATGAAGTACATAAATTTAATACTGTATTGAGGGTGTAACAGCTGCTACATGTTAGAAGTGGTGGAATATTCACCGGTTATTATAAATCTCCTGTTCTTTGGTGTATTGCGAAAGCAGCTCGTCTTGTTTCTTCTTCTCGAACGCGACCTTTTGCTCTGCCATCCATACCTACAAACAAACCAAACGATCAATCGCTGGTCCAGCCTTTCATACATTAGGCCAACAGCGGATTCACACCCACAACACACAACTCTTTTTCAAATCCCCTTTGTATATCTCAATAAATTAGGTAAACCGATACCTGGTTTTAATCTGGATCTGGCCTTTTCCTTATTCGGATCTGACCGGATATAAACTAAACAGGGTGCTTAAAATTTTTTTTAACACTTCTCAGAATTTGCAATAATACCACAAGAAATGATCCTCCGGGCTCTGGAGAACCACCTGGAGAAGATTCCAGGCACGTTTTGACAATGATGGCGAAGTAGAGAATCTTTGACTTTTTGAAGCTATTAACATACATTTGTTACCATGTTACAGTGTATTTCCGTTCTTTTTTTACAAAAAAATTATTGAAGCACCCTGGGTACATATAGGATACTGGCAAACCTGAGATATTGAGTTTGAATCCACGCAGCTGTCTGTTATTAAACCGTGGTCTTAAGTGTAGTGAGTTCACAGTCTCAGTCCAGTCACCAATCACTCCACAAATAAACCATGCCATTACATTTGGCTGAATATCAGCTCTTCAGGAGTTGAAGTATCTGGTTGTCATGCGATGAACATTACTCTCTGTAACGGGGAGGGTGGGAAAGTGCTGCCCTCTTCTGCGTGTGCACCACAAAGTCATTTGAAGACCAATCGTAGCTCTGTGGTTTCCACTTCCACGGACCGTTCTCAAACATCGAAGGGTCGCACTGCTATGCCAAAGCTCGGCATAGACTCGTCGTTTCACCACACGGAGGTGAAGAAAACATTGACCTGATAAGACATACCCAGTTGTGTAACCGCGTTTTTAAATGTAATTACAATAATTACAATCGTTGTCGTTATATTTAACAAGGCTGGCGCGGCGAGGCCTGGTCCAACACAGGCCTGTCCTAGCCGCTGGGACCCGCCTCTCCATCTCACCCGTTTGATGTTTTCCTTCGACGCAGGATGGAAATCCTTTTTACACATGAAGTTAGCGAACGACTTCCCCATGGCGAAAACGTAATTTAGCCCGAGGAGAAAGAACGAGAGAGATAAAAAAAACAAATGAGAAACTACAAAAATCAACAAAACATCGCGACCACAAGCGAGAGAAGCCTTCAACTTTGACCCTTCGCGCGAGACGATGACGTCACGTCCGTCACGGCCACGCGTTTTTATTTTACGATTAAATAAAACAAAAACATTTTTTAAAATTCTAATGCAGCGAGTGACCGTCACGCGCATAACTTAAACATAATGCGGCGAAGTGGATAATTTTTGTTGTTGTGACAAAAAAAAATTCGTTTCATTTATTTTTAAAGGGGGGGATAGGGGAGGGGGCGGGGTCACGTGACGCGCCGTCTCCAGGTACCTTACCCAACCCACCGCGTGCGCTCGCTAACAGCGATAACAACACTCCACTACAATTACACACTCCTCTACACTCACACACTCCTCTACACTCACACCAGCCTCATATTTACGCCTGCTCTGACGAGCAAGCTCTGTAGGCTGTGCTACATTTATATATATTTTACACACACACAGCCGCGTGCGTGTTGACAGGCGTGCGCCACCTTCGACTCCGCAGAGCGCAGCAGCAGCGTCTGGCGATCGCCTCCCTCGCCTAGAGCCCCCCCCCCACTCGAGCGAGCACTCCAAGGGCCTCGTCCAGCTCTGAGCACGCTAGGCCGGACGCCGTGGCAAGAGGCACCCGCGAACAACAGCGCCCCCCCCCCATCGTGTCTGCTCTCAATGCTTCTAGATAAGAGGGGGGGGAGGCTTCGTGACGCACCGCGTCTTCGAGAGCGCACGCCGCGCGTAACGTGTCCGCAAGGAGATGGAGCGGTGAGATCGGCTGGTGGTGCAGGTGGTGCTGCACGTGGATCGTCAATAATGGCTGCTGCGGATGTTAGGCCTTCATCCAGCAGTGGATCGAGGACGGATGACGGGCGGCCAGATTGGACTGCAATGTGGCGTCTCCACGGGTGGGCTCGGGGTTGTAAAATTAGCCGCGCTAAGTTTAGACGTCGCAAGCCAAGCAGGAGGCAGCCTGCAGGGTGTGGATACTCGTCTGGGCAGCAGAGGGCAGTGTAGCAGCATGATGGATGGATGCGCTTGCTACACTCCCACGTCTCTTGCTCACCAAAATTCCTGACCCGCAGTGACCAGCGTGATGAAGTATGGTCAAACAACCCCCATAACCAACGCGGCATGGGGAGGGGGGGGCTATAGTCTAGCAGTGGATTGATACGGGGCTGTATATACCAAGTGCTGTAAGATTTACACGCATTTCTGTCCGTATCCTCCCCGCAAATGTCTGTTTTCTCATCCCACTTGTGTCGTCTTGTGTCGCCCAGCAAGGAAACGACGATGTCGTCCCGAACGGGCAGCCCGGGCAGCCCTCCCAGGTCATGTGACACCTTCGTGGCTTTGCCGCCAGCGACGGCAGGCGGCCACGTGGTCTTCGGCAAGAACTCTGACCGGCCGAGCGACGAGGTGCAGGAAGTCGTGGAGCTGCCCGGAGCCGCTCACCCGCCGGGCACCAAGCTGCAGGCACGGCCCGGAGATCGCGACCTCCCGCACCCTCCCGAGCAGAAGCCAGGGCATGAATAAGCGAGGGATGTCGGCTTGGGCAGCCGCCGTGTGACTGTGAGCACACTGGAAAATCCAGAGACCCCCCCACCCACCCCGCTGGTTCGTTAAAGTTAAAAAAGTTTCTAAATAACCCGATTCAAGAGCCGAATGGCTCACAGGGCTATACCAAATAAATGAAACTGAAACCCCCCCCCCCCGCCCTCCTCTGTCCACTGGGCAGTATGAATGAATGGGTACAGCACATGTGATAGGTCGCATATGGTGGGGTAAACTGTGTGTATTTCCACATTTAAGACATCTGGCCAAATCCCCTCCAGTGGGGCTATCTAGAGCTGCCCCTCGAGTGCAGAGCTGCACCTTGACCTTTTAACCTATAGCCTGCAGCAGCAACATCGGAGTAGTAGCATTCACCTACCCTGTAGAGGTTGCCTGTTGCTTATGCTTCACATTCCAAAGTCGGGAACGCATTCCGAGTGTAAACGTACAAGCTGGCCTGTTGTGACGAGGGCGGCGGTTGTGTGCGTGCCCGTGTCGCGGTAGTGCACCTACATCGAGATCGAGCAGGCGGAGAGCACGTTGCCCGTGGTGCTGAGCAAGCCGGCGTGGATGTGGGGCGCCGAGATGGGCGCCAACGACCGCGGGGTGTGCGTGGGCAACGAGGCCGTGTGGACCAACGAGCCCATCGACGACAAGGAGGCACTGCTGGGCATGGACTTAGTGCGGTGCGTGTGTGCGGTGCGTGTGTGCGGTGCGCGTGTGCGGTGCGCGTGTGCGGTGCGCGTGTGCTGTGCGCGTGTGCTGTGCGCGTGTGCTGTGCGTGTGTGCTGTGCGCGTGTGCTGTGCGCGTGTGCTGTGCGCGTGTGCGGTGCGCGTGTGCTGTGCGCGTGTGCTGTGCGGATTAGTGCATGCACACGCACGAGTGTTGTGAGCAAGTCTTATATTGTGCGTGTGTTGAACTGCTTTGGCACCGCATGCAGCCAACCGTGCTAATCGGAGGGTGTCGTGCAGTGCGTATGCTGCGTGAGGTTATTGTGTGTGCGTGTGACCAAACAATCCGATTGCGCCCGACGTCGAAAGCTTAGCTTCGGAGTGGAACCTGGAAAACGCTCGGATGGGCGATCACACGACGATGGGGCACGTGACTGCTGAGTGATGGCGGTGACATGACTGCGGTACGGTGGCGTGACGGCACAATGGTGTGGCTACGTCATTGTGTGACGCTCGCGTGCCGGGCGACTCCAGGCTGGCGCTGGAGCGGGGCGGCACGGCGCGCGAGGCGCTCGACGTGATCACGTCGCTGCTCGCGCGCTATGGCCAGGGCGGGAACTGCATGGAGAGCACGAGCAGCTTCACGTACCACAACAGCTTCCTCATCGCCGACCGCTCCGAGGCCTGGGTGCTGGAAACGGCCGGCGAGTACTGGGCGGCCGAGCAAGTCACAGGTGCGGCACAGAGCACGTACGATGAGCACGGTTGGCTACGTACGGTGCGAAGGAAGTTCAACTTACATGCAGTGAGCCCGGAAATTACCCCAACTCAAGGGTCGGCAACCAAAATTCCAAGAAGTGCCATTCTTTGTAGAATTCGGTGGAAATCTCTATTCCAAGAGCCGCAATGCACGTGATTACGTTCATACAAACATTACGTCACGAAGCAGCCCTTAAAGAGCCGCACGCGGCTCCGGAACCACAAGTTTGCCGACCCCTGCCCTAACTACACACCTATACCCTGCCCATATCCTTATCTGTAACTCTACTCTTACCCCTAATCGTGAAGCAAGCAGTTAAATTCGTTTGTTTGTTCCGCGTGCCGCGCGGGGCACAGAGGGCACGCGCAACATCTCCAACGGGCTGAGCATCGGCTCGCGCGTATCGCTGGAGCACCCCAAGCTGCGTTCCCACGCGCGCGACGCCGGCTGGTGGGACGGCCGCTCGAGCTTCGGCTTCGCCGGGACCTACGAGGAGGGCGGCGGCAGCGGCGGAGGGCGCTTCTCGGCCGGCAAGCGCCTGCTCGCCAAGCACGCGGGTACGGGCCGCGGTGCGGACGGCGGTGCGGGCGTTGCTAATCCAGGCACGCTCGGCAGCTTAACCAGCGATTTGCAACATTGCCTCCCGGTGGTGCGATGTCCTGTCTGCTGCTCAACCTCTTCCCCTCTAACCCCCCCCCCCCCTACTTTCCCCACCTCCATCAATCACAAGGGTCCCTGTCGGCACAGGACATGATGTCGATCCTGCGTGACAAGGAGAGTGGGATCTGTGCGCAGGGCGCGTTCCTCACGACGGGCAGCATGGTGTCCATCCTCCCGCAGAGCCCCGCCCTGCCCTGCATCCACTTCCTGACCGCCACTCCCGACCCTTCCAGGTCCGTTCTGCCACACAAAGAAATTAAGACGGATACATATAAAAAATAATAATCGTGCGTACGCATTGAATGTGTGCAGTTTTCCAGCATTAGTTTTTCAAACCCCCCCACCGACGTCTTCTAATTAGCGATCATAATCTCCGTGTGCGCAGGAAGCATTGTTTGTCGGCCGCGATGAGACCACTGGGCTCTGCCCAGGAGGGGCACGCCTCGGCCAGCAGGGCTGGGACCCCAAGGTCTTTTAACAGAGGCTTGCGTCGCCAATTTTCCAAAGGGCAAGTCCCCAATAGTCGCCCAACTTTATTTGAAAGTTTATGTTGCATCATCTCCACGAGAGTTATTTCCCACACCGCCCCTCCCACCGCTCCAGGTGGAATTTCATCCCGCGTTGGAAAGTGTAAACACATGGTAGAGGTGTCATCCTCAGGTGAAGTCGCTGCCACGATGATTAGATTAAGATGCACCATCATTCGTATTTAATATGGATGTAATAGTTTAGTGCTGTTTTGTGCAAATCTTACCGCATATTCTTCTCTCAATCGCTTTTTAATATGCGATGCGCTCGTGTGAGCCAGCCAAGCTCTGCTAACTCGGCTCAAAGCACGGTGAGGTCACTTGAGATTCCATTTTAAGAAGTGTTACCCTTCGTGTGGGAGGGGAGTTCCAGGTTGCTGGAGAACACAAAGACAAAGATCCCCCCTATAGCCTGAACAGACTTTTGGGGAAAGTGCTGTTAGCGAGCACGTACGAAGGCCGGCGCACCGCACACGAGGTGGTTGGTAACTAGCACCACACTCAGCCGCCTTTGCTGCCAGTGGCGATATTTGCACACTGCACCAGGTACTCATTTGAGGCTGAGTCAATCTGGGAGATGCCCAGAACCGGTTCAGATAATCGTGTTGTCCATGAGCGGGAAACGAACTCAGGTGGCCGGGTTCGTATCGCAGCGCGCTAACTGCTACGCCACACACACATACACGTGTACAAAGGAATAACACACAACGGTCCATACAGAAGCGTCCTTCAACCCACTTGCTGCACTACCACCTCACGGCCGCCTTGCAGCCCATATGTTTGACAAATAGCCGTGCGATCCACCAACCTTTGCCTTTTGAAGAGCTGGATCAGAGGAGTGTGCCACCACACCAGAGTACCCATCGAGAGGGGAAAAAAACATTAAGAAAATATTTGTGGTCATAGGAGGTAGTTCTGTGACATTCACTTCAGAAGCCCAATCTTTAAATCTTGGAGAACAATTACTTGGGCACCTTTAAAAATAACGACCGCCCCAAATCCTGCCTAAAGATGGGAAACCCCCTACAAGCCCCACCCATAACCTCCCGTCCAGCCACGTACGTGGGAACAGAGGAAAGGCTTTTTCCCCCCAAATATTTTCGTGATATTCGATTATCAGAAGTTTAACAGATAACCGGAAATGAATTACATAAATAAATCGGATAGCCCAGCTGCAGTTGCACCCGCTCTGCAAGAGGTCCAGTTGGATCATTCATCTCATAACATGAGGGCGAAAGCGCAATCGAGATAAACCTGGGGAAAGATACCGCAAAACCCTAGATTACGTTTAAAGTTCCCTTCGTGTCTGATCTCACTCGGCCTGGGGGGAATTCCACTCGAGGGTATTCGATGCCTCCGGCCTACGTCCCCCGCAGGTCGATCTTCAAGCCGTTTGTGTTCGTCGAGGGGGTGAAGCCCGTCGGCAAGGTGGTTTCGCCGGACCTGGGCGCCGACGACCCGGCGAGGGTGGTGCCGCGCTTCCGCAGCAAACCGGACCGGCGGCACGAGCTGTACCGCGCGCACCAGCAGGCGTGGGAACAAGCCGGCGACAGCGGCACGGTGAGCGGCACGTGCTCGCTTCGGGGGGCTCGAACCGTTCACCACTCCCTCCCGCAAATGGTCACAATTCGATTCGGATTACTTTTTGATATTATCCATCTGGTTTCTTCTCCTGTCTTGTTTGTTCAGTTAGCACAAACGTCGGCAACCTGCGTGTCCGGAGCCGCATGCGGCCCTTTAAGGACTGCGGCTTCGTGACCTTCTTTATTAATGACGACTGCCTCGTTTTCACCACAGTGCATTGTGGCTCTTGAACTATTTAGTTAACCGAATTCGAAAAAAGTGGCATTAAATTGGTTGCTGACCCGAGTTAGCATGAAGGTAAAGTGAGGGTGTACATTTAACACGAAGGCTTTCGCGACCAATATAAAGATTCGAAATAGATTTTTTTAGGGTCGTATCACGCAAGTAAAATGCGTGTGCAGAAATTGTTGCTAAAGACGAAGTTGGTTTTGTTCTGGCAGGGTGCGCCCGTGCCATGTACACGGCACGCATACCCGCGTTGTGTACGCACCACGTGTGCATCCTTGTAGAGTGCACTCATTGCGTGTGCTCGCGCGTCTTGTAAACGGCGGCGTAGGAGCGCGGCGTGCGACTGCTGGAGACGATGATGGGGCTGGAGCGCCAGGGCATCGCCGCCATGGAGGACGTGGCGTCTGGACGTCGTGCGTTTGTGGCGTCCGAGATGGTCGACCTCTTTTACGACTGCGTCGACACGGAAATGAAGTTCTACAAGTGAACGACGCGCACGTACACGCATGCCGCGCCACCAGGAGGCGTGCGCGGTGTGCAACACGAGCGTGTCGGCATCGTGGAATGTAACTTTCATTTGAAGAAATGCCGTTGTGTCTTCAGTAGGGCGCATGCAACAACGTACCGATTTGATTGAAATTGATTCTTACGATCACGATCTGAGCATCGAAACTTGCATGAAAATGATTATTTCCAACTTGTATAAATTATATGCGAATGTGGTGAACAATATCATGCCGAGACAAATTAGAGAATCGTTACGGACAAAATTAGAAAAAAAAAATCCCGATACTCGCAACCATGAATATTCTAAGTTTCAAATCGCCGGGGTTGGGGGATGTGGTGGTTGGTTGCATGCCTCGCGTTTAGGACTGTTAGTTGATCTGCGCTCATGCTTAAAAACTGTTAGAATGGTTATATAAGGAATCCTGAAAGAGTTGACAGTTTCAGACAGTGCAATGGTTTGGACTGTTAGTCGAATTTAATACATTTTATTGGATTATGGATGGTGTACTAGACTAATTCAACCAGTTGAATAGTTGAGGTTGAGGCTGCATAATAGATTTACATACATTTCCTCTCATCTCCTTGAGTAGTCCCAAAGGGCATGACGCACTAAATTAAGTTGAGCTATCATCGTCAGAGATTGTTACTGGCAAAGATTGTTCGCAATAATTTTGTTTCCAAAATATCAACAGTTTTCTTCACCGCTTCCGTTCGTGGTGAACTGGAATGGCAATGTCCATTCCGATCACGGACACAGGTCACATGATTGCCCGAGGTTGTGTGCTGTGCAGATCAATCATTGCTCATCTAAAACACACTTTTCAAACTTTTTTTTCATCGTCACCATGCCAGCACCTTGCCAAGTTGCCAACGTCCGCTCACAGTAAATGCGTTGCTGGTGACATTGCCAACCAAACGGTTGCCGTAAAATGACCCTAGTTCCTCATGGCTTTAGGGCTCAAGCATAGTAATGGTTGCCATTTAGTCCGAGTCGGACACACAGGTCAATAAAAAGCACTCTCACGGCGGGTGAAGCCGATCGCTGCGTGGTGTTACAACGCGTTGTGCCGCGTGCTCTACGTTTCTTTGCACAAGTTGAGTTTGTGTGCCCCTCCTCGCGGCTTCTGGGAGTGTCTGCGAGTTGCTGTTCTTCCCTTGTGCAGCTCAAGCACCTTGAATAAAGCCGCAATCGAAGATCGCGCCGACACTTCCTCGCACGTTTCTTTTTTTAGTGCGACGTACAAACTCGAGACTCCGCGATTACACAGCTTGGTGAACGTTTAAATGTCTGGAGTGCAATATCATACTTGGGTATGGTGTAAACGCTCTTTTAAAGTTCAGAACAGGAAATAAAAACTGTTCGCCTAATTGGTGGCTTTCCCTTTGTGTTTTTAAAGAAACGTTTCAGTAATTTTAATTCTCTCCAGCGGTTGCAATAGATGCCACCTATCATGGTGCAACGTTCTACATCATTTTGCAGCACACACACACAAACGTTCCTGTACTAAAATCGGTATGTGCGTGGTATTTCGCCGAAAAGAAAGATTGGTGAACATGGGATGATGTCGAGCCTTCAGGACTGGAGATGAAAATCTGTGGCTGTTAAAATCCTACAGCTCCCCAAGAGAAGCAAATTTCACAAACGCGCGCCGCTGAAGCCCATCAATGAACAATTCCACTTTGATTAATTAGCAATGCCTCGCAATCACAATTGGAAACCCAAGTATTTTATTTCCATGCAAAAACGCGTTCATTTTAGCTTTGCCTCACCATTTACATATTGTACAGTAAGCACATGTATTCTATTTCATCACAAGCCGTTCCAACTATTACCTTTGCGTTAACCAGTGACCTTTACAAAACTGCTGAATCCAAGCAGTCATTAGGAATTAATGTTTTTGACTTTTATTTTTAAATGGCGCCAATTGTTACATTTTTCATCCGGCACAAGCTGGGTCTGCAAAGTTTCGGACGTGCCAGGCAGGCCCTGTTTGAGATTCCCGTTCTGATTTGGGATCGCGAGTCAATTATTTAAACGTGGCACATTGACGGAGACTTGAATGGCTACTTGGGGTCATAGGATGTACTCGTAAATATGAAACACACCCGTTAAATTTACTTTGCTCTCACACAACTTGATGTACGTGTTACGAGAATATGGATTGATTTTAAATAAATTTCATCGGTGCATTAGTACACCCCAAGCAATCCACCGTTGCCTATGAAACTTGGTACCTATGTATTGTTTGCATTGTGAAGGCTCGCTTCTTGTATGGAACTGGCCCAGGCTTGTTCTCACTCGTCTTACGCAATCGCAGTCCCGATTATCCATTCCCACTGCTCCGCCTGACGCCACCGTTTTAAAGTCCTGAGAAAGAATATATAAATACTCCTCCTAGAATCCGCAATCCACTCTGGGTGCAATAAAAGTGCATTCCAGCCCAAGTTTTCCAGTACCTAGACAAAGTAAAACTCCCGACCCCACCCCAGTGCAGCTAATCAGAAAGGTGGCAGGGGTATCAGCATTTGCATTCCGTGGACAATTAAAAAAATACTGTAATTGCTGCATAAATACTGTCATGAGCGTACAAATTATCTCGCGCGCACACACGGAACTGTGGTACTGGTAGTATAATGGAACACAAATTTGCATTCGAGTGTTCAGGTGGTAAACATACTCTACGTTCATTTTCACGACTTTACTTTTACTGCGACGAGAAGTTGTTGGGTGTTTTTCTAGTTCTTAAAACACAAAAAGGGTATCGTTTTAATAGGAGCGTTTAAATACTGGGAGTTTCGCGGAAGAAAATCGAGCCGCCCTTGCACATGCTGCGGAAAGCAACGCGGGACATCGGCGATGACAATGTGACGAGATTCATAACGAACACTGCACTTGCACAGCCAAGGATGCAACATTCAAATTAATGCGTGCATTAATTTGTACAAGTTGAGTGCACGCGGGGTGTGCAAAAGATGCCAAGGAATTGTTGCGCTCGTGCATTTGGTAATGGCATCGCACGTCGGGCTTGCCTGCTCTCTGTTCACAATCCTCGCTTGTTTTACTGGAGTACGATGGGTTTCCCTGCATCGCTCGTCGGTGAGAGATACGAATCATTGATCTATGATGCGCGTTGCTCCCCCCGATCAACGGCGTCGCTCACGAGCCACGAGTTGTTCACCAGCGTGAAGTCGATCATCGGTAACCAGCCTTGTTCAGCAGGACAATGAGCGACGTTCACCAACCGCGAGCGTGGTTCGACAACGACAGGCGTCGGTCGCCAGCAATGGACGAGCATTGTTCCCCAAGTAGCGTGCATCATTCAACAATGACGGGCGAGCATTGTACACAAGCAATGATCTTCAGTCACCAGTCCAGTCGCTTCCCATTGGCAGCTGAACGTCGTTCCCAGGCGACGAGCACTGCCAACCACTGTTCACCGGCGACGATCGTCCCATCACCAGTCTTCAACCGGTGGCGGCGCCACGCGGTAGTAAAGGGGAGCGTCGAGGAAATCGAGCGCCGCCGCGGCGCTGAAGTCGTCCTTGGCTCCTCCACCGCCACCGCTGCCGCCGTCTCCTCGTCGTCCGCCGGCCTCGGCGAGGCGCGCGATGACGCCGCCGCACAGCAGGCGCTCGGCGTAGCGCGTCGCTCCGTCGCGATCCTCGCTCAGGCCCGCCGCCACCAGCCAGCCGACGAGCTCCGAGCCCAGGCAGACACGCACACGGCGCCGGCCACACCTGTGGTGTCGGCCAAGCCGCGGCCCCCCACCGCCGGTCGGCCCAGAGCTCCGGTTCAACCCGTTTTATGGCGGCGCTCTCTCTTTAGCATCATCATCATCATCGCTACTTCCCATCATCGTCATCGTTGTTGCTGCTATGAATGTATCATCATTGGCGCTACCGGTATCTTTACTAGATAACAACGATCCACACACTGCTTTGTACTCTAGCTTATGTGATCCCACATCCACGCACCATCTGCGCCTTCATTAACCCGCCACCACTGGCTAGCGTGGTGAAGTATGGTCAAGTAACCCCCACGACACGCACTGCGTACAGAGGCTCGCAGCCAGCAGTCTCTTTACAAAAAGGTACACACGCCAGCCTCAATAACTTCAGGAATTAATTTTACGGTTGTGAACTTTGCTGCATGACTCATTACAAACCTCGAGTATGAATGTCCAAAAGCTTGCACAGTAACGGAAGAACTACTTGTGTTTTTAAAAAGAGTAAAATTCCTACTTATGAACATCTACCGCTTTTCAAATGCTGTAAAACTGAAAGCCAACATCTTGTGTGTTAAGAATCGTCACGTTTCTAAAACAATCAGAGGATGACATTTGGCAGTGTCGGGCATGGAATGTCCACATCAACTCTGGCAAAGAACAAAGTTGCACCAGTCTAGCACGGAGGCTTTTGCAGCCACTCGTAATCCTAGTGCAGTCTTCTGGGTTAAACCTCGTGTTGAACATTTCCGCTCGCAAGCTTTTGCCGCGCACTACTGCTGCGGGGCAGCAGTGTCGCTTTATTTCTGTTAAATGGCCTATCTAGGTTCGGCAGCGTGATGAGCATTTCCTCTCTCGCTTTTCTTCTCTCTGCGGGAAGCTTCGGCTGCTGAAGCTTCAGCTGCCGAAGCTTCCCGCAGTCGTGCGTGGCGAAAGCTGGAGAGAAGAAATGCGAGAGAAGAAGCCTAACTCATAATCAACGATTTTTGGGTTTAGATCGCGTTATTTATAAATGTGTCGTAACCCTCCACCACCCGACACGGCCAATCAGTAAAAAAAGTGTCACGTTGACAAAAGACAAATAGTTCACTGCTTTAGCCCACCGGTGTGTTGAAGCGTGAAACCACAACATTTACAATTTGAGTACGACGTTTCGCTGGTAATTGCATCCAGCATCATCGGGCAATTCGCCAGAATGGTGAGGCTCTGCTGTGTCTCCCGTTCTTATATAGAGCAGCAGCAGGGTGACGTCATCATTAACTCATTAACTCATCAGGTGCAAAGATTTGAGGGGGGGGGGGTTATTGTAATTATATACTTGATTAGTAATAAGGCTATTGTTACGATGCGAGTTGTAGATTAGTAATCATTTGGAATGTGTTCTATTGTGATTATGCTACATTAATAATCAGTTAGTGCTTGTTTCCCTTATAAGGAATTGTAATGCATCTTATTTAATAATACGCTTCCAGGCCGCACTAAGCCTGTAGCTGTCTGAGCGATTAAAGTTATTTCTGTTTCTCTCAATCTCAATGGATTCTCTAATTAGTCTTTGCCAGTAGTAACTAGTTTTACACAACACTTCAACGTTGTCAAAATCAATTGAGTGTCCCTGTTGACAAGCATGTTCTGCCACTGCCGACAGTTGTGTTTGCGATAGTTTAATATTTCTCTGGTGTTCTTTTAGTCTTACACTAACGTTACGCCCTGTCTGTCCAATATAGCATCTGCCACATACACAATTAATCCGATATACACCTTCTGTTGATAATTTAGGCAATTCGTCTTTAGTGCACGTTACTAATTGTTGAATTTTGTGTACTGTACCAAATCTTACTGTAATGTTTTGCTTTTGCAAAACACGGGCTAATTTGTCAGTTACTCCTGAGATAAATGGTATTTTTATTGTTTTAATAATCTGATCGCTTTCAGCAGTGTTGCTTTGCGATCGTGATTTGGCATTTAGTGCTCTGTTAATTTGAGCATTATTGTAGCCATTCTGTCTTAGTGCTTCTTTAACATGTTTAATCTCTCTCACTAGACTTTCATCATCTGACACTGTTTTAGCCCGATGTATGAGCGTCTTGATTAGAGAGGATTTCTGAGCTGGGTGATGATGCGATTTCGCATTCAGATAGGCATCAGTGTGCGTTTGCTTTCTGTAAACGCTGTGTGTTATTTTACCATTTAGGCCATGCCCAAGTAAAATATCCAGGAACGGGAGTGTGTTATTCACCTCCATTTCCATGGAGGTGAATAACACACTCCCGTTCCTGGATATTTAAAATATCCAGGAACGGGAGTGTGTTATTCACCTCCATTTCCATGGAGGTGAATAACACACTCCCGTTCCTGGATATTTTACTTGGGCATGGCCTAAATGGTAAAATAACACACAGCGTTTACAGAAAGCAAACGCACACTGATGCCTATCTGAATGCGAAATCGCATCATCACCCAGCTCAGAAATCCTCTCTAATCAAGACGCTCATACATCGGGCTAAAACAGTGTCAGATGATGAAAGTCTAGTGAGAGAGATTAAACATGTTAAAGAAGCACTAAGACAGAATGGCTACAATAATGCTCAAATTAACAGAGCACTAAATGCCAAATCACGATCGCAAAGCAACACTGCTGAAAGCGATCAGATTATTAAAACAATAAAAATACCATTTATCTCAGGAGTAACTGACAAATTAGCCCGTGTTTTGCAAAAGCAAAACATTACAGTAAGATTTGGTACAGTACACAAAATTCAACAATTAGTAACGTGCACTAAAGACGAATTGCCTAAATTATCAACAGAAGGTGTATATCGGATTAATTGTGTATGTGGCAGATGCTATATTGGACAGACAGGGCGTAACGTTAGTGTAAGACTAAAAGAACACCAGAGAAATATTAAACTATCGCAAACACAACTGTCGGCAGTGGCAGAACATGCTTGTCAACAGGGACACTCAATTGATTTTGACAACGTTGAAGTGTTGTGTAAAACTAGTTACTACTGGCAAAGACTAATTAGAGAATCCATTGAGATTGAGAGAAACAGAAATAACTTTAATCGCTCAGACAGCTACAGGCTTAGTGCGGCCTGGAAGCGTATTATTAAATAAGATGCATTACAATTCCTTATAAGGGAAACAAGCACTAACTGATTATTAATGTAGCATAATCACAATAGAACACATTCCAAATGATTACTAATCTACAACTCGCATCGTAACAATAGCCTTATTACTAATCAAGTATATAATTACAATAACCCCCCCCCCCTCAAATCTTTGCACCTGATGAGTTAATGAGTTAATGATGACGTCACCCTGCTGCTGCTCTATATAAGAACGGGAGACACAGCAGAGCCTCACCATTCTGGCGAATTGCCCGATGATGCTGGATGCAATTACCAGCGAAACGTCGTACTCAAATTGTAAATGTTGTGGTTTCACGCTTCAACACACCGGTGGGCTAAAGCAGTGAACTATTTGTCTTTTGTCAACGTGACACTTTTTTTTTACTGATTGGCCGTGTCGGGTGGTGGAGGGTTACGACACATTTATAAATAACGCGATCTAAACCCAAAAATCGTTGATTATGAACAATATTGGTCGCGAAAGCCTACGTGTTAAGAAGCCTAACTCGGCAGACCGCACTTGGTAAAGTTGTACGACGTGGCTGCAAGGCCGACTGACCTCAAACCGCTCGGAGATGATGCCCTACCCTACCGTCTTCCTAATGCTATTCAAGAAGTCACCTAATTCCTTACGGGACGGCTTCCTGAACAAAACGGTTCCCTCAATTCTCGATTTGGCGGTCGCCCGTCTCCGAATAAAACGACGCGCTTCCGAGTCGAATACATCAAGATGCTCGGACGCTGGTTCTGGTCGGCGGAAGCCATCCACCTAGCTCAATAAAAAGACGGAGCGAGCGGTCCATGTGGGGCCACTCGACGCGCCTCTCTCCGCCAACTCTGCGAGCACGTTTTGCCAAAAAACATTAACTCGATTAAAATGCGAATCGCTTTTCAAGCGGAACGGCTAACGGCACGCGTAGAATTATTTCAAGTTTTGATAAGTGACATTACTGTTAACACTTCACCGCCTGGTTATGTTATACGTGTATATTAATATTTATATCACCGAAATATTAGACGAAAAATTGCCAACCAAAGCATCGTTAACGTAGACCGAAGTTTTGAACGCAACTAAGGCGGTACACCTGCCTGCTTTGTGCAAACGTTCCGTATAATGTCATTGAGTCTGTCGCTTGATGGCTTCGTTTTGAGGAATGTTCGTATCCGTTTACGCCGCCACGCTCAGGGCAGCAGCAGCAGCTCAAGCTAGAGAGCGCGCCAAGGCAAGGCTGGTTTTGTGTCGGCGGCGCCCCAAACCAAATCTCAATAACCCCACAGGGCGATATTCAAAAGCCACCCCCCCTCACCCCCCCCACCCCCCTCCTAACGCCACTTCTCCCGCGTGGTTGTCAAGATTTGAGAAATGAAACTGATAACATAATTTGTTTCTACCTCTCAAAACGCTAAATGTGTTTTTTTACTTTCGCTCCCCTTCCAAACGTTAAAGTCACAAAGAGCATTCGCGAATTCCGACCGCCGCAGCGTTGGTGCACAAACTGGAGCGGCGCGGCCAGTAAGGAAAATGCAATGAAGAGAAACACAAGTAAAGGAACAGCACAAGAAAAGAGAAACCACCACCGCCAAGAGAAGAAAAAAAAAACAAAGGCAGACAAAGAGAAAGAGACAGGTAAGTTCCCGCAGACAGACCTGAAGAAATTACTGCTCGCCATCAAGGACGTTAATCATCCGTCGTCAAGAGCTCGTTAAAGAGCAAGTTCCCTGCTGCCCCCTCTCGGCCGTCCACGGTGCCAGCTCGCGCTCGCCCTGTTCCCGTATTGGGCTTCAGCCGTTCCTCTCCTCTGCATATGTCTCACTTTTCTCTACTCCAACACCATAACATTCTCTCTCATGTTTGAAAAATTTATGGGAATATATAAATACTTCCTCTGCTCTCCCAATGCCACGTGATTTTCATTGCCACATGCCACATGCTTTAATTGTCACATGACACCTCTCCCTCGCGTACTTTGTCTTGAGATGCGGCGATATTGAAACGCCGCACGGATTCAAATTTGTACTGCAGCAGTCCAGCGGATTACCATTTGGCCCTCGCGATGTGTTTGGGTATAAATCGAGGGATACTCGAAGCTACTCAACTACAAATTTTTTAAGAAGCTCCCAAGAGTGCAGAGCGAAACGTCGGACTTGTTGCCGAACGGCGCGTGCGTACCTGCGCTCGTGCACGATGTCACCGCAGCAGCGCTCGCGGTGGAAGTGCAGGAATTGCCGGCACGTCATGGCCACCTCTTTGTCGGGTCCCCGCAGGGACCCCGAAGTGGGGCCGCGAGGGGACGGGCTCAGCGCCGCGCTGCCCCACAGCCTCTGCAGCCTGCCCCGTCGGCATCGCACAACAACGACGACAACGACGATGACAACAGTTCTGTGACAACGCCTACGCTGGACGGGCACCAGCTTCTTCGCAAAGAGTTCCAAATGGATGATGTATTTGTCCCGTAAGATGGCATCAATGGCACAATTAGAACGGAGAGAAAAAAGCTAAAATAAAAAAGTAAAATTAAAATAATAATTCTGCACGTAGATGATCTGCTTGTTGTATTCTTTGCTTAAGCAGGAGATTAAGAAACCCATTAGCACTCATGAATAATTGTTGCTTCTTGTGCAAGGGCGAACGGTTTAAGAACATGATCTTTGTTTCACCGTTGTTAGAGTGCCTTCTGCAGGTCATGTACAACGCATGAGGGAATGCTGTGATGGGAACCGCACCTCCTTTTGAAGGGGATGATGATGAGGTGTTTGTCCAGTCCGAAGAGAACAAACGACAAGAAACCCTGAGTAGAATCCAAAACAAAAACAAAACGAATTGGCAATTCACAACTTGCACTCCTAGGCACTATCACCCTCACTCTGGCAATTCCATGAATTGTCACGATTCAAAGCCGCCAATTCAAGTAAAAAAAATTGCCGATTACTTGTAAAAGTTGTGCTGATCGATAGCACCTCTAGCGGCTGCAGCGATGGCACAAACCCGATTACATACAATATATACGGATGGGAAAAAACATGCATTCTTACTCCTGTCGATTGGATGGGTGCATCGCGAGCGTGAGAGTCGATGCTAATGAATCTATTCGTCTTTTTTCCCCGACCACATTCCTCCCCAAAACTTGGGCGTATTTCAAAGTAATTTGCCGCAACCAGTGACATCATCATGTTCTCTATTAATAATAATCATAATTTTATTTTATGCAGCGTCATTAAATGAAAACTGCATCTTAAAACACTGTACATTGCGGACCACATTATTTGGCAGAAATAGGGTTGAGAATGCCACAGAGAGACAACAAATACGAGGGCACAGAGGTGAACACAACACTACAGAGGACAGACGACAACAACAAGAATTTGAGTACAACAATTTGAGTGTGGGTAAAGGCGAGGCCTCGTTGTACGTTTCGCATCATTTCCGAATCACTGGGGGTGAGCGTCTGCTTGTGGTTTGCCGACAAAGTTGGGCGACAAAGTCTTGTTGGACCCTCCTGAAGGAAGAGCATTCCCCACCCGACATATGAAACGTTGGCGAGGACGACGACGACGAGGACATTAAACGGGTGGACTCGCGGCGCCTCACCTGGCCAAAGTTGCAGACGGCGCAGGTGAATTTGAACTCGAGGTAGGGGCCGCCGATCGTCGAGCTTAGAAGCCACCACAGTCCCGTGCACATGCTCTACGCACGCGAGACCGGGACGGGGGGGGGGGGGGGAGAGAGGCAGCAGGCGGTGGCGGCGTCAGTACCGGTGGCCAGCAGTTGGAACTCAACCGAGAAGAAGGCTGCCAAAGGGGGGTGGGGGAGGGCTCAAGATAGGTACGGGTAGAGCATGAGTCACGTACGACAAGTTCGCTAACCGATGCGTTTATTGTAGGGAGACAACTGCAAAACACGTCAGAGTGTGTACATCTAGTACTGAAGGCAAACTCGAATGTGATAATCCCATGTCCATCATTTATCCAAGATAGCCTCAACTAGTTTCAAAGCTAATTTTGCAAGAGTCCTGCTACATCGGAATACTCCGATGTAGTGGGGGGGGGATGGGGGGGAATTAGACTCAAAAGGTCCGCACAGATGGGTTCACAGAATGAACTTGCTCTGCGCCACGGTTGCATAGATGCAGAAGAGGTGGGGCAGTTTGTCCTGGATCTCAGATCCCAGGGAGCTTTAGAGGGGGCCTCATCTGGAATTTTCCCCGAAGCCTCCAAAAAACTTTTGACCATCCAGCGTCCTGACATTTTCTAGCCGAGCGGATTTGAGTGTGATCCACCAACCCTTGCCTCCAAGGCACAGGATCAAAGGCGTATATGGTATTACCACCACGACTATTGCTTGGCTCTCTGAACGATACCCACAGCTGAGATTTAAACACCACGCAGGGCACGAGAGGAGGTATCCATCCCCACCAGGAACATGGTGATGAGGAGGAGGAGGCAGAGGAGGACGTGGCGTCCAGCCTGGGGGTCTTCGCGCTCCAGGACCCTGGCCCGCTCCTCGTCGGCCAGCGCACAGTCGCCCGGCCCGCACGGGCCCAGGCAGCGCGCCACTGCACGGGGCGGTCCCGCGAGAAACAAGGGGCGAGGGAGGGTTAGCGAGTGCCTGTCATGGGCAGCGCATGTGTCGCGTTGCAAGGAGAGGCGGTGCATCTGGTACGATGCATGCCCGTGTGTCCACCTCCCTGCTGCCAATGTTGGCCACGAAATCGCTTGACAACACAGTTGTGCGCGCGTGCAACTGCCCGCGTTCGTATGTATGCAAGTGTGTATGCGGGGGCGTGCGAGTGTCATCTCGGTCACGTAAACCCATAACGCGACCTCGAAG